>NW_026060568.1:0-614681 GCF_943734695.1 Anopheles maculipalpis | reverse complement strand
GTACCCATGTCTTATAACTTGTACCAAGTTGTGAAGGGTACATTTTGACAAAAATCCAAAAAAATCATTACAAAGTCGCTATTGCTTATTGCATTCAGCATCGTTAGACGACTCAAATATGCCTTGGATAACCACTTTCTGATGATTATTTTAGATTTTATGCCAAAATGTTGATTTTGTGTCTTACGTCTCTTAATTAGACGACCTTGGATTTTCTTCTCTTACACCGCAATACAACTTTGAGGGTCGGGTGACTTTTGCTATTTACCGTCTGAGTTCGCTTTTCATGCTTAAAAATGCATCCTGTCACAGTTTTACTCAAAGTTAGAGTAAAAAAATTTTTGTCAAAAAATCTTCTGTCGGTCGTTCCGGTACCCATGTCTTATAACTTGTACCAAGTTGTGAAGGGTACATTTTGACAAAAATCCAAAAAAATCATTAAAAAGTCACTACTGCTTATTGCATTCAGCATCGTTAGACGACTCTAAAATGCCTGGGATGACCACTTTCTGATGATTATTTTAGATTTTATGCCAAAATGTTGATTTTGTGTCTTACGTCTCTAAATTAGACGACCTTGGATTTTCTTCTTTTACACCGCAATACAACTTTGAGGGTCGGGTGACTTTTGCTATTATCCGTCGGAGTTCACTTTTCATGCTTAAAAATGCATCCTGACACAGTTTTACTCAAAGTTAGATTAAAAAAATTTTTGTCAAAAAATCTTCTGTCGGTCGTACCGGTACCCATGACTTATAACTTGTACCAAGTTGTGAAGGGTACATTTTGACAAAAATCCAAAAAAACATTAAAAAGCCGCTATTGCTTATTTCATTCAGCATCGTTAAACGACTCTAATATGCCTGGGATGACCACTGTCCGATGATTATTTTAGATTTTATGCCAAAATGTTGATTTTGTGTCTTACGTCTCTAAATTAGACGACCTTGGATTTTCTTCTCTTACACCGCAATACAACTTTGAGGGTCGGGTGACTTTTGCTATTTACCGTCGGAGTTCACTTTTCATGCTTAAAAATGCATCCTGACACAGTTTTACTTAAAGTTAGGGTACAAAAAATTTTTGTCTACAAATCTTCTGTCGGTCGTACCAGTACCCATGTCTTATAACTTGTACCAAGTTGTGAAGGGTACATTTTGACAAAAATCCAAAAAAATCATTGAATAGTCACTATTGCTTATTGCATTCAGCATCGTTAGACGACTCTAATATGCCTTGGATGACCACTGTCTGGTGATTATTTTAGCTTTTATGCCAAAATTTTGATTTCGTGTCTTACGTCTCTAAATTAGACAACCTTGGATTTTCTTCTGTTTCACCGCAATACAACTTTGAGGGTCGGGTGACTTTTGCTATTTACCGTCGGAGTTCACTTTTCATGCTTAAAAATGCATCCTGACACAGTTTTACTTAAAGTTAGGGTACAAAAAATTTTTGTCTACAAATCTTCTGTCGGTCGTACCAGTACCCATGTCTTATAACTTGTACCAAGTTGTGAAGGGTACATTTTGACAAAAATCCAAAAAAATCATTAAAAAGTCGCTATTGCTAATTGCATTCAGCATCGTTAGACAACTCTAATATGCCTTGGATAACCACTTTCTGATGATTATTTTAGATTTTATGCCAAAATGTTGATTTTGTGTCTTACGTCTCTAAATTAGACGACCTTGGATTTTCTTCTCTTACACCGCAATACAACTTTGAGGATCGGGTGACTTTTGCTATTTACCGTCGGAGTTCACTTTTCATGCTTAAAAATGCATCCTGACACAGTTTTACTTAAAGTTAGGGTACAAAAAATTTTTGTCTACAAATCTTCTGTCGGTCGTACCAGTACCCATGTCTTATAACTTGTACCAAGTTGTGAAGGGTACATTTTGACAAAAATCCAAAAAAATCATTGAATAGTCACTATTGCTTATTGCATTCAGCATCGTTAGACGACTCTAATATGCCTTGGATGACCACTGTCTGGTGATTATTTTAGCTTTTATGCCAAAATTTTGATTTCGTGTCTTACGTCTCTAAATTAGACAACCTTGGATTTTCTTCTGTTTCACCGCAATACAACTTTGAGGGTCGGGTGACTTTTGCTATTTACCGTCGGAGTTCACTTTTCATGCTTAAAAATGCATCCTGACACAGTTTTACTTAAAGTTAGGGTACAAAAAATTTTTGTCTACAAATCTTCTGTCGGTCGTACCAGTACCCATGTCTTATAACTTGTACCAAGTTGTGAAGGGTACATTTTGACAAAAATCCAAAAAAATCATTAAAAAGTCGCTATTTCTTCTTGCATTCAGCATCGTAAGACGACTCAAATATGCCTGGGATGACCACTGTCTGATGATTATTTTAGATTTTATGCCAAAATGTTGATTTTGTGTCTTACGTCTCTCTGGGATGACCACTTTCTGATGATTATCTTAGATTTTATTCCAAAATGTTGATTTTGTGTCTTAAGTCTCTAAATAAGACGACCTTGGATTTTCTTCTCTTACACCGCAATACAACTTTGAGGGTCGGGTGACTTTTGCTATTTACCGTCGGAGTTCACTTTTCATGCTTAAAAATGCATCCTGACACAGTTTTACTCAAAGTTAGAGTAAAAAAAATGTTTGTCAAAAAATCTTCTGTCGGTCGTACCGGTACCCATGTCTTATAACTTGTACCAAATTGTGAATGGTACATTTTGAGAAAAATCCAAAAAAATCATTAAAAAGTCGCTATTGCTTATTGCATTCAGCATCGTTAGACGACTCTAATATGCCTGGGATGACCACTGTACGATGATTATTTTAGATTTTATGCCAAAATGTTAATTTTGTGTCTTACGTCTCTAAATTAGACGACCTTGGATTTTCTTCTCTTACACCGCAATACAACTTTGAGGGTTGGGTGACTTTTGCTATTTACCGTCGGAGTTCACTTTTCATGCTTAAAAATGCATCCAGACACAGTTTCACTAAAGTTAGAGGACAAAAAGTGTTTGTCAAAAAATCTTCTGTCGGTCGTACCGGTACCCATGTCTTATAACTTGTACCAAGTTGTGAAGGGTACATTTTGACAAAAATCCAAAAAAAACATTAAAAAGTCGCTATTGCTTATTGCATTCAGCATCGTTAGACGACTCTAATATGCTTGGGATAACCACTTTCTGATGATTATTTTAGACTTTATGCCAAAATGTTAATTTTGTGTCTTACGTCTCTAAATTAGACGACCTTGGATTTTCTTCTCTTAAACCGCAATACAACTTTGAGGATCGGGTGACTTTTGCTATTTACCGTCGGAGTTCACTTTTCATGCTTAAAAATGCATCCTGACACAGTTTTACTTAAAGTTAGGGTACAAAAAATTTTTGTCTACAAATCTTCTGTCGGTCGTACCGGTACCCATGTCTTATAACTAGTACCAAGTTGTGAAGGGTACATTTTGACAAAAATCCAAAAAAATCATTAAAAAGTCGCTATTGCTTATTGCATTCAGCATCGTTTGACAACTCTAATATGCCTTGGATAACCACTTTCTGATGATAATTTAAGATTTTATGCCAAAATAATTATTTTGTGTCTTACATCTCTAAATGAGACGACCTTGGATTTTCTTCTCTTACACCGCAATACAACTTTGAGGGTTGGGTGACTTTTGCTATTTACCGTCGGAGTTCACTTTTCATGCTTAAAAATGCATCCTGACACAGTTTTACTCAAAGTTAGAGTAAAAAAAATTTTTGTCAAAAAATCTTCTGTCGGTCGTACCGGTACCCATGTCTTATAACTTGTACCAAGTTGTGAAGGGTACATTTTGACAAAAATCCAAAAAACTCATTAAAAAGTCGCTATTGCTAATTGCATTCAGCATCGTTAGACAACTCTTATATGCCTTGGATAACCACTTTCTGATGATTATTTTAGATTTTATGCCAAAATAATTATTTTGTGTCTTACATCTCTAAATGAGACGACCTTGGATTTTCTTCTCTTACACCGCAATACAACTTTGAGGGTTGGGTGACTTTTGCTATTTACCGTCGGAGTTCACTTTTCATGCTTAAAAATGCATCCTGACACAGTTTTACTCAAAGTTAGAGTAAAACACATTTTTGTCAAAAAATCTTCTGTCGTTCGTACCGGTACCCATGTCTTATAACTTGTACCAAGTTGTGAAGGGTACATTTTGACAAAAATCCAAAAAAATCATTAAAAAGTCGCTATTGCTTATTGCATTCTGCAGCGTTAGACGACTCTTATATGCCTTGGATAACCACTTTCTGATGATTATTTTAGATTTTATGCCAAAATGTTAATTTTGTGTCTTACGTCTCTAAATTAGACGACCTTGGATTTTCTTCTCTTAAACCGCAATACAACTTTGAGGGTCGGGTGACTTTTGCTATTTACCGTCGGAGTTCACTTTTCATGCCTTAAAATGCATCCTGACACAGTTTTACTCAAAGTTAGAGTAAAAAAAAATTTTGTCAAAAAATCTTCTGTCGGTCGTACCGGTACCCATGTCTTATAACTTGTACCAAGTTGTAAATGGTACATTTTGACAAAAATCCAAAAAAATCATTAAAAAGTCGCTATTGCTTATTGCTTTCAGCATCGTTAGACGACTCTAATATGCCTGGGATGACCACTGTCTGATGATTATTTTAGATTTTATGCCAAAATGTTAATTTTGTGTCTTACGTCTCTAAATTAGACGACCTTGGATTTTCTTCTCTTACACCGCAATACAACTTTGAGGGTCGGGTGACTTTTGCTATTTACCGTCGGAGTTCACTTTTCATGCTTAAAAATGCATCTTGACACAGTTTTACTCAAAGTTAGAGTAAAAAAAAAAATTGTCAAAAAATCTTCTGTCGGTCGTACCGGTACCAATGTCTTAAAACTTGTACCAAGTTGTGAAGGGTACATTTTGACAAAAATCCAAAAAAAACATTAAAAAGTCGCTATTGCTTATTGCATTCTGCATCGTTAGACGACTCTTATATGCCTTGGATAACCACTTTCTGATGATAATTTTAGATTTTATGCCAAAATGTTGATTTTGTGTCTTACGTCTCTAAATTAGACGACCTTGGATTTTCTTCTCTTACACCGCAATACAACTTTGAGGGTCGGGTGACTTTTGCTATTTACCGTCGGAGTTCACTTTTCATGCTTAAAAATGCATCCTGACACAGTTTTACTCAAAGTTAGAGTAAAAAAAATGTTTGTCAAAAAATCTTCTGTCGGTCGTACCGCTACCCATGTCTTATAACTTGTACCAAGTTGTGAAGGGTACATTTTGACAAAAATCCAAAAAAATCATTAAGAAGTCGCTATTGCTTATTGCATTCAGCATCGTTAGACGACTCTAATATGCCTTGGATGACCACTGTCTGGTGATTATTTTAGCTTTTATGCCAAAATTTTGATTTCGTGTCTTACGTCCCTACATTAGACGACCTTGGATTTTCGTCTCCGGCACCGCCATGCAACTTTGATGGTCGGGTAACTTTCGCTATTTACTGTCGGAGATCACTTTTCGTGATTAATAATGCATCCTGACACCGTTTTACTCAAAGTTAGAGTAAAAAAATTTTTTGTCCAAAAATCTTCCGTCGGTCATACCGGTACCCATGTCTCATAACTTGTACCAAGTTGTGAAGGGTAAATTTTGACAAAAATCCAAAAAAATCATTAAAAAGTCGCTATTGCTTATTGCATTCAGCATCGTTAGACGACTCTTATATGCCTGGGATAACCACTGTCTGATGATTATTTTAGATTTTATGCCAAAATGTTGATTTTGTGTCTTACGTCTCTAAATTAGACGACCTTGGATTTTCTTCTCTTACACCGCAATACAACTTTGAGAGTCGGGTGACTTTTGCTATTTACCGTCGGAGTTCACTTTTCATGCTTAAAAATGCATCCTGACACAGTTTTACTCAAAGTTAGAGTAAAAAAAAATTTTTGTCAAAAAATCTTCTGTCGGTCGTACCGGTACCCATGTCTTATGACTTGTACCAAGTTGTGAAGGGTACATTTTGACAAAAATCCAAAAAAATCATTAAAAAGTCGCTCTTGCTTATTGCATTCAGCATCGTTAGACGACTCGAATATGCCTGGGATGACCACTGTCTGATGATTATTTTAGATTTTATGCCAAAATGTTGATTTTGTGTCTTACATCTCTAAATGAGACGACCTTGGATTTTCTTCTCTTACACCGCAATACAACTTTGAGGGTTGGGTGACTTTTGCTATTTACCGTCGGAGTTCACTTTTCATGCTTAAAAATGCATCCTGACACAGTTTCACTAAAGTTAGAGGACAAAAAGTGTTTGTCAAAAAATCTTCTGTCGGTCGTACCGGTACCCATGTCTTATAACTTGTACCAAGTTGTGAAGGGTACATTTTGACAAAAATCCAAAAAAAACATTAAAAAGTCGCTATTGCTTATTGCATTCAGCATCGTTAGACGACTCTAATATGCTTGGGATAACCACTTTCTGATGATTATTTTAGACTTTATGCCAAAATGTTAATTTTGTGTCTTACGTCTCTAAATTAGACGACCTTGGATTTTCTTCTCTTAAACCGCAATACAACTTTGAGGATCGGGTGACTTTTGCTATTTACCGTCGGAGTTCACTTTTCATGCTTAAAAATGCATCCTGACACAGTTTTACTTAAAGTTAGGGTACAAAAAATTTTTGTCTACAAATCTTCTGTCGGTCGTACCGGTACCCATGTCTTATAACTAGTACCAAGTTGTGAAGGGTACATTTTGACAAAAATCCAAAAAAATCATTAAAAAGTCGCTATTGCTTATTGCATTCAGCATCGTTTGACAACTCTAATATGCCTTGGATAACCACTTTCTGATGATAATTTAAGATTTTATGCCAAAATAATTATTTTGTGTCTTACATCTCTAAATGAGACGACCTTGGATTTTCTTCTCTTACACCGCAATACAACTTTGAGGGTTGGGTGACTTTTGCTATTTACCGTCGGAGTTCACTTTTCATGCTTAAAAATGCATCCTGACACAGTTTTACTCAAAGTTAGAGTAAAAAAAATTTTTGTCAAAAAATCTTCTGTCGGTCGTACCGGTACCCATGTCTTATAACTTGTACCAAGTTGTGAAGGGTACATTTTGACAAAAATCCAAAAAACTCATTAAAAAGTCGCTATTGCTAATTGCATTCAGCATCGTTAGACAACTCTTATATGCCTTGGATAACCACTTTCTGATGATTATTTTAGATTTTATGCCAAAATAATTATTTTGTGTCTTACATCTCTAAATGAGACGACCTTGGATTTTCTTCTCTTACACCGCAATACAACTTTGAGGGTTGGGTGACTTTTGCTATTTACCGTCGGAGTTCACTTTTCATGCTTAAAAATGCATCCTGACACAGTTTTACTCAAAGTTAGAGTAAAACACATTTTTGTCAAAAAATCTTCTGTCGTTCGTACCGGTACCCATGTCTTATAACTTGTACCAAGTTGTGAAGGGTACATTTTGACAAAAATCCAAAAAAATCATTAAAAAGTCGCTATTGCTTATTGCATTCTGCATCGTTAGACGACTCTTATATGCCTTGGATAACCACTTTCTGATGATTATTTTAGATTTTATGCCAAAATGTTAATTTTGTGTCTTACGTCTCTAAATTAGACGACCTTGGATTTTCTTCTCTTAAACCGCAATACAACTTTGAGGGTCGGGTGACTTTTGCTATTTACCGTCGGAGTTCACTTTTCATGCCTTAAAATGCATCCTGACACAGTTTTACTCAAAGTTAGAGTAAAAAAAAATTTTGTCAAAAAATCTTCTGTCGGTCGTACCGGTACCCATGTCTTATAACTTGTACCAAGTTGTGAAGGGTACATTTTGACAAAAATCCAAAAAAATCATTAAAAAGTCGCTATTGCTTATTGCATTCAACATCGTTAGACGACTCTAATATGCCTGGGATGACCACTGTCTGTTGATTATTTTAGATTTTATGCCAAAATGTTGATTTTGTGTCTTACGTCTCTAAATTAGACGACCTTGGATTTTCTTCTCTTACACCGCAATACAACTTTGAGAGTCGGGTGACTTTTGCTATTTACCGTCGGAGTTCACTTTTCATGCTTAAAAATGCATCCTGACACAGTTTTACTCAAAGTTAGAGTAAAAAAAAATTTTTGTCAAAAAATCTTCTGTCGGTCGTACCGGTACCCATGTCTTATGACTTGTACCAAGTTGTGAAGGGTAAATTTTGACAAAAATCCAAAAAAATCATTAAAAAGTCGCTATTGCTTATTGCATTCAGCATCATTAGACGACTCTAATATGCCTGGGATAACCACTGTCTGATGATTATTTTAGATTTTATGCCAAAATGTTGATTTTGTGTCTTACGTCTCTAAATTAGACGACCTTGGATTTTCTTCTCTTAAACCGCAATACAACTTTGAGGGTCGGGTGACTTTTGCTATTTACCGTCGGAGTTCACTTTTCATGTTTAAAAATGCATCCTGACACAGTTTTACTCAAAGCTACAGTAAAAAAATGTTTGTCAAAAAATCTTCTGTCGGTCGTACCGGTACCCATGTCTTATAACTTGTACCAAGTTGTGAAGGGTACATTTTGACAAAAATCCAAAAAAATCATTAAAAAGTCGCTATTGCTTATTGCATTCAGCATCATTAGACGACTCTTATATGCCTGGGATAACCACTGTCTGATGATTATTTTAGATTTTATGCCAAAATGTTGATTTTGTGTCTTACGTCTCTAAATTAGACGACCTTGGATTTTCTTCTCTTACACCGCAATACAACTTTGAGAGTCGGGTGACTTTTGCTATTTACCGTCGGAGTTCACTTTTCATGCTTAAAAATGCATCCTGACACAGTTTTACTCAAAGTTAGAGTAAAAAAAAAATTTTGTCAAAAAATCTTCTGTCGGTCGTACCGGTACCCATGTCTTATGACTTGTACCAAGTTGTGAAGGGTACATTTTGACAAAAATCCAAAAAAATCATTAAAAAGTCGCTCTTGCTTATTGCATTCAGCATCGTTAGACGACTCGAATATGCCTGGGATGACCACTGTCTGATGATTATTTTAGATTTTATGCCAAAATGTTGATTTTGTGTCTTACGTCTCTAAATTAGACGACCTTGGATTTTCTTCTCTTAAACCGCAATACAACTTTGAGGGTCGGGTGACTTTTGCTATTTACCGTCGGAGTTCACTTTTCATGCTTAAAAATGCATCCTGACACAGTTTTTCTCAAAGTTAGAGTAAAAAAAATTTTGTCAAAAAATCTTCTGTCGGTCGTACCGGTACCCATGTCTTATAACTTGTACCAAGTTGTGAAGGGTACATTTTGACAAAAATCCAAAAAAAATCATAAAAAGTCGCTATTGCTTATTGCATTCAGCATCGTTAAACGACTCTAATATGCCTGGGATGACCACTGTCTGATGATTATTTTAGATTTTATGCCAAAATGTTGATTTTGTGTCTTACGTCTCTAAATAAGACGACCTTGGATTTTCTTCTCTTACACCGCAATACAACTTTGAGGGTCGGGTGACTTTTGCTATTTACCGTCGGAGTTCACTTTTCATGCTTAAAAATGCATCCTGACACAGTTCTACTCAAAGTTAGAGTAAAAAAAATGTTTGTCAAAAAATCTTCTGTCGGTCGTACCGGTACCCATGTCTTATAACTTGTACCAAGTTGTGAAGGGTACATTTTGACAAAAATCCAAAAAATCATTAAAAAGTCGCTATTGCTTATTGCATTCAGCATCGTAAGACGACTCTAACATGCCTGGGATGACCACTGTACGATGATTATTTTAGATTTTATGCCAAAATGTTTATTTTGTGTCTTACGTCTCTAAATTAGACGACCTTGGATTTTCTTCTCTTACACCGCAATACAACTTTGAAGGTCGGGTGATTTTCGCTATTTACCGTCGGAGTTCACTTTTCATGCTTAAAAATGCATCCTGACACAGTTTTACTCAAAGTTAGAGTAAAAAAAATTTTTGTCAAAAAATCTTCTGTCGGTCGTACCGGTACCCATGTCTTATAACTTGTACCAAGTTGTGCAGGGTACATTTTGACAAAAATCCAAAAAATCATTAAAAAGTCACTATTGCTTATTGCATTCAGCATCGTAAGACGACTCTAACATGCCTGGGATGACCACTGTACGATGATTATTTTAGATTTTATGCCAAAATGTTTATTTTGTGTCTTACGTCTCTAAATTAGACGACCTTGGATTTTCTTCTCTTACACCGCGATACAACTTTGAGGGTCGGGTGACTTTTGCTATTTACCGTCGGAGTTTACTTTTCATGCTTAAAAATGCATCCTGACACAGTTTTACTCAAAGTTAGAGTAAAAAAAAAATTGTCAAAAAATCTTCTGTCGGTCGTACCGGTACCCATGTCTTATAACTTGTACCAAGTTGTGAAGGGTAAATTTTGACAAAAATCCAAAAAAATCATTAAAAAGTCGCTATTGCTTATTGCATTCAGCATCGTCAGACGACTCTTATATGCCTTGGATAACCACTTTCTGATGATTATTTTAGATTTTATGCCAAAATGTTAATTTTGTGTCTTACGTCTCTAAATTAGACGACCTTGGATTTTCTTCTCTTACACCGCAATACAACTTTGAGGGTCGGGTGACTTTTGCTATTTACCGTCGGAGTTCACTTTTCATGCTTAAAAATGCATCCTGACACAGTTTTATTTAAAGTTAGAGTAAAAAAAAAATTGTCAAAAAATCTTCTGTCGGTCGTACCGGTACCCATGTCTTATAACTTGTACCAAGTTGTGAAGGGTACATTTTGACAAAAATCCAAAAAAATCATTAAAAAGTCGCTATTGCTTATTGCATTCAGCATCGTTAGACGACTCTAATATGCCTGGGATGACCACTTTCTGATGATTATTTTAGATTTTATGCCAAAATTTTGATTTCGTGTCTTACGTCTCTAAATTAGACGACCTATGATTTTCTTCTCTTACACCGCAATACAACTTTGAGGGTCGGGTGACTTTTGCTATTTACCGTTGGAGTTCACTTTTCATGCTTAAAAATGCATTCTGACACAGTTTTACTCAAAGTTAGAGTAAAAAAATTTTGTCAAAAAATCTTCTGTCGGTCGTACCGGTACCCATGTCTTATAACTTGTACCAAGTTGTGAAGGGTACATTTTGACAAAAATCCAAAAAAATCATTAAAAAGTCGCTATTGCTTATTGCATTCAGCATCGTTAGACGACTCCAATATGCCTTGGATAACCACTTTCTGATGATTATTTTAGATTTTATGCCAAAATGTTGATTTTGTGTCTTACGTCTCTAAATTAGACAACCTTGGATTTTCTTCTCTTACACCGCAATACAACTTTGAGAGTCGGGTGACTTTTGCTATTTACCGTCGGAGTTCACTTTTCATGCTTAAAAATGCATCCTGACACAGTTTTACTCAAAGTTAGAGTAAAAAAAAATTTTTGTCAAAAAATCTTCTGTCGGTCGTACCGGTACCCATGTCTTATGACTTGTACCAAGTTGTGAAGGGTACATTTTGACAAAAATCCATAAAAATCATTAAAAAGTCGCTATTGCTTATTGCATTCAGCATCGTTAGACGACTCGAATATGCCTGGGATGACCACTGTCTGATGATTATTTTAGATTTTATGCCAAAATGTTGATTTTGTGTCTTACGTCTCTAAATTAGACGACCTTGGATTTTCTTCTCTTAAACCGCAATACAACTTTGAGGGTCGGCTGACTTTTGCTATTTACCGTCGGAGTTCACTTTTCATGCTTAAAAATGCATCCTGACACAGTTTTACTCAAAGTTAGAGTCAAAAAAATTTTTGTCAAAAAATCTTCTGTCGGTCGTACCGGTACCCATGTCGTATAACTTGTACCAAGTTGTGAAGGGTACATTTTGACAAAAATCCAAAAAAAATCATAAAAAGTCGCTATTGCTTATTTCATTCAGCATCGTCAGACGACTCTAATATGCCTGGGATGACCACTGTCTGATGATTATTTTAGATTTTATGCCAAAATGTTGATTTTGTGTCTTACGTCTCTAAATTAGACGACCTTGGATTTTCTTCTCTTACACCGCAATACAACTTTGAGGGTCGGGTGACTTTTGCTATTTACCGTCGGAGTTCACTTTTCATGCTTAAAAATGCATCCTGACACAGTTTTATTTAAAGTTAGAGTAAAAAAAAAATTGTCAAAAAATCTTCTGTCGGTCGTACCGGTACCCATGTCTTATAACTTGTACCAAGTTGTGAAGGGTAAATTTTGACAAAAATCCAAAAAAATCATTAAAAAGTCGCTATTGCTTATTGCATTCAACATCGTTAGACGACTCTTATATGCCTGGGATGACCACTGTCTGATGATTATTTTAGATTTTATGCCAAAATGTTGATTTTGTGTCCAACGTCTCTAAATTAGACGACCTAGGATTTTCTTCTCTTACACCGCAATACAACTTTGAGGGTCGCGTGACTTTTGCTATTTACCGTCGGAGTTCACTTTTCATGCTTAAAAATGCATCGTGACACAGTTTTACTCAAAGTTAGAGTAAAAAAAATTTTTGTCAAAAAATCTTCTGTCAGTCGTACCGGACCCATGTCTTATAACTTGTACCAAGTTGTGAAGGGTACATTTTGATAAAAATCCAAAAAAATCATTAAAAAGTCGCTATTGCATATTGCATTCAGCATCGTTAGACGACTCTAATATGCCTGGGATGACCACTGTCTGATGATTATTTTAGATTTTATGCCAAAATTTTGATTTTGTGTCTTACGTCTCTAAATTAGACGACCTTGGATTTTCTTCTCTTAAACCGCAATACAACTTTGAGGGTCGGGTGACTTTTGCTATTTACCGTCGGAGTTCACTTTTCATGCCTTAAAATGCATCCTGACACAGTTTTACTCAAAGTTAGAGTAAAAAAAAATTTTGTCAAAAAATCTTCGGTCGGTCGTACCGGTACCCATGTCTTATAACTTGTACCAAGTTGTAAATGGTACATTTTGACAAAAATCCAAAAAAATCATTAAAAAGTCGCTATTGCTTATTGCTTTCAGCATCGTTAGACGACTCTAATATGCCTGGGATGACCACTGTCTGATGATTATTTTAGATTTTATGCCAAAATGTTAATTTTGTGTCTTACGTCTCTAAATTAGACGACCTTGAATTTTCTTCTCTTACACCGCAATACAACCTTGAGGGTCGAGTGACTTTTGCTATTTACCGTCTGAGTTCACTTTTCATGCTTAAAAATGCATCCTGACACAGTTTTACTCAAAGTTAGAGTAAAAAAAAATTTTGTCAAAAAATCTTCTGTCGGTCGTACCGGTACCCATGTCTTATAACTTGTACCAAGTTGTGAAGGGTACATTTTGATAAATCCAAAAAAAAACATTAAAAAGTCACTATTGCTTATTGAATTCAGCATCGTTAGACGACTCTAATATGCCTGGGATAACCACTGTCTGATGATTATTTTAGATTTTATGCCAAAATGTTAATTTTGTGTCTTACGTCTCTAAATTAGACGACCTTGGATTTTCTTCTCTTAAACCGCAATACAACTTTGAGGGTCGGGTGACTTTTGCTATTTACCGTCGGAGTTCACTTTTCATGCCTTAAAATGCATCCTGACACAGTTTTACTCAAAGTTAGAGTAAAAAAAAATTTTGTCAAAAAATCTTCGGTCGGTCGTACCGGTACCCATGTCTTATAACTTGTACCAAGTTGTAAATGGTACATTTTGACAAAAATCCAAAAAAATCATTAAAAAGTCGCTATTGCTTATTGCATTCAGCATCGTCAGACGACTCTAATATGCCTGGGATGACCACTGTCTGATGATTATTTTAGATTTTATGCCAAAATGTTGATTTTGTGTCTTACGTCTCTAAATTAGACGACCTTGGATTTTCTTCTCTTAAACCGCAATACAACTTTGAGGGTCGGGTGACTTTTGCTATTTACCGTCGGAGTTCACTTTTCATGCTTAAAAATGCATCCTGACACAGTTTTACTCAAAGTTAGAGTCAAAAAAATTTTTGTCAAAAAATCTTCTGTCGGTCGTACCGGTACCCATGTCTTATAACTTGTACCAAGTTGTGAAGGGTACATTTTGACAAAAATCCAAAAAAATAATTAAAAAGTCGCTATTTCTTATTGCATTCAGCATCGTTAGACGACTCTAATATGCCTGGGATGACCACTGTCTGATGATTATTTTAGATTTTATGCCAAAATGTTGATTTTGTGTCTTACGTCTCTAAATTAGACGACCTTGGATTTTCTTCTCTTAAACCGCAATACAACTTTGAGGGTCGGGTGACTTTTGCTATTTACCGTCGGAGTTCACTTTTCATGCTTAAAAATGCATCCTGACACAGTTTTACTCAAAGTTAGAGTAAAAAAATTTTGTCAAAAAATCTTCTGTCGGTCGTACCGGTACCCATGTCTTATAACTTGTACCAAGTTGTGAAGGGTACATTTTGACAAAAATCCAAAAAAAATCATAAAAAGTCGCTATTGCTTATTTCATTCAGCATCGTTAAACGACTCTAATATGCCTGGGATGACCACTGTCTGATGATTATTTTAGATTTTATGCCAAAATGTTGATTTTGTGTCTTACGTCTCTAAATAAGACGACCTTGGATTTTCTTCTCTTACACCGCAATACAACTTTGAGGGTCGGGTGACTTTTGCTATTTACCGTCGGAGTTCACTTTTCATGCTTAAAAATGCATCCTGACACAGTTCTACTCAAAGTTAGAGTAAAAAAAATGTTTGTCAAAAAATCTTCTGTCGGTCGTACCGGTACCCATGTCTTATAACTTGTACCAAGTTGTGAAGGGTACATTTTGACAAAAATCCAAAAAATCATTAAAAAGTCGCTATTGCTTATTGCATTCAGCATCGTAAGACGACTCTAACATGCCTGGGATGACCACTGTACGATGATTATTTTAGATTTTATGCCAAAATGTTGATTTTGTCTCTTACGTCTCTAAATTAGACGACCTTGAATTTTCTTCTCTTACACCGCAATACAACCTTGAGGGTCGAGTGATTTTCGCTATTTACCGTCGGAGTTCACTTTTCATGCTTAAAAATGCATCCTGACACAGTTTTACTCAAAGTTAGAGTAAAAAAAATTTTTGTCAAAAAATCTTCTGTCGGTCGTACCGGTATCGTAAGACGACTCTAACATGCCTGGGATGACCACTTTCTGATGATTATTTTAGATTTTATGCCAAAATGTTAATTTTGTGTCTTACGTCTCTAAATTAGACGACCTTGGATTTTCTTCTCTTACACCGCAATGCAACATTGAGGGACGGGTAACTTTTGCTATTTACCGTCGGAGTTCACTTTTCATGCTTTAAAATGCATCCTGACACAGTTTTACTCAAAGTTAGAGTAAAAAAAAATTTTGTCAAAAAATCTTCTGTCGGTCGTACCGGTACCCATGTCTTAAAACTTGTACCAAGTTGTGAAGGGTACATTTTGACAAAAATCCAAAAAAATCATTGAAAAGTCGCTATTGCTTATTGCATTCAGCATCATTAGACGACTCTAATATGGCTTGGATAACCACTTTCTGATGATTATTTTAGATTTTTTGCCAAAATGTTGATTTTGTGTCTTACGTCTCTAAATTAGACGACCTTGGATTTTCTTCTCTTACACTGCAATACAACTTTGAAGGTCGGGTGACTTTTGCTATTTACCGTCGGAGTTCACTTTTCATGCTTAAAAATGCATCCTGACACAGTTCTACTCAAAGTTAGAGTAAAAAAAATGTTTGTCAAAAAATCTTCTGTCGGTCGTACCGTCACCCATGTCTTATAACTTGTACCAAGTTGTGAAGGGTACATTTTGACAAAAATCCAAAAAAATAATTAAAAAGTCGCTATTGCTTATTGCATTCAGCATCGTTAGACGACTCTAATATGCCTGAGATGCTCGCTTTCTGATGATAATTTTAGATTTTATGCCAAAATGTTGATTTTGTGTCTTACGTCTCTAAATTAGACGACCTTGGATTTTCTTCTGTTACACCGCAATACAACTTTGAGGGTCGGGTGACTTTTGCTATTTACCGTCGGAATTCACTTTTCCTGCTTAAAAATGCATCCTGACACAGTTTTACTCAAAGTTACAGTAAAAAAAAATTTTTGTCAAAAAACCTTCTGTCGGTCGTACCGCTACCCATGTCTTATAACTTGTACCAAGTTGTGAAGGGTACATTTTGACAAAAATCCAAAAAAATCATTAAGAAGTCGCTATTGCTTATTGCATTCAGCATCGTTAGACGACTCTAATATGCCTGGGATGACCACTGTCTGATGATTATTTTAGATTTTATGCCAAAATGTTGATTTTGTCTCTTACGTCTCTAAATTAGACGACCTTGAATTTTCTTCTCTTACACCGCAATACAACCTTGAGGGTCGAGTGACTTTTGCTATTTACCGTCTGAGTTCACTTTTCATGCTTAAAAATGCATCCTGACACAGTTTTACTCAAAGTTAGAGTAAAAAAAAATTTTGTCAAAAAATCTTCTGTCGGTCGTACCGGTACCCATGTCTTATAACTTGTACCAAGTTGTGAAGGGTACATTTTGACAAAAATCCAAAAAAATAATTAAAAAGTCGCTATTTCTTATTGCATTCAGCATCGTTAGACGACTCTAATATGCCTGGGATGACCACTGTCTGATGATTATTTTAGATTTTATGCCAAAATGTTGATTTTGTGTCTTACGTCTCTAAATTAGACGACCTTGGATTTTCTTCTCTTACACCGCAATACAACTTTGAGAGTCGGGTGACTTTTGCTATTTACCGTCGGAGTTCACTTTTCATGCTTAAAAATGCATCCTGACACAGTTTTACTCAAAGTTAGAGTAAAAAAAAATTTTTGTCAAAAAATCTTCTGTCGGTCGTACCGGTACCCATGTCTTATGACTTGTACCAAGTTGTGAAGGGTACATTTTGACAAAAATCCATAAAAATCATTAAAAAGTCGCTATTGCTTATTGCATTCAGCATCGTTAGACGACTCGAATATGCCTGGGATGACCACTGTCTGATGATTATTTTAGATTTTATGCCAAAATGTTGATTTTGTGTCTTACGTCTCTAAAATAGACGACCTTGGATTTTCTTCTCTTAAACCGCAATACAACTTTGAGGGTCGGGTGACTTTTGCTATTTACCGTCGGAGTTCACTTTTCATGCTTAAAAATGCATCCTGACACAGTTTTTCTCAAAGTTAGAGTAAATAAAATTTTGTCAAAAAATCTTCTGTCGGTCGTACCGGTACCCATGTCTTATAACTTGTACCAAGTTGTGAAGGGTACATTTTGACAGAAATCCAAAAAAATCATTAAAAAGTCGCTATTGCTTATTGCATTCAGCATCGTTAGACGACTCTAATATGCCTGGGATGACCACTGTCTGATGATTATTTTAGATTTTATGCCAAAATGTTGATTTTGTGTCTTACGTCTCTAAATAAGACGACCTTGGATTTTCTTCTCTTACACCGCAATACAACTTTGAGGGTCGGGTGACTTTTGCTATTTACCGTCGGAGTTCACTTTTCATGCTTAAAAATGCATCCTGACACAGTTCTACTCAAAGTTAGAGTAAAAAAAATGTTTGTCAAAAAATCTTCTGTCGGTCGTACCGGTACCCATGTCTTATAACTTGTACCAAGTTGTGAAGGGTACATTTTGACAAAAATCCAAAAAATCATTAAAAAGTCGCTATTGCTTATTGCATTCAGCATCGTGAGACGACTCTAACATGCCTGGGATGACCACTGTACGATGATTATTTTAGATTTTATGCCAAAATGTTTATTTTGTGTCTTACGTCTCTAAATTAGACGACCTTGGATTTTCTTCTCTTACACCGCAATACAACTTTGAAGGTCGGGTGATTTTCGCTATTTACCGTCGGAGTTCACTTTTCATGCTTAAAAATGCATCCTGACACAGTTTTACTCAAAGTTAGAGTAAAAAAAATTTTTGTCAAAAAATCTTCTGTCGGTCGTACCGGTACCCATGTCTTATAACTTGTACCAAGTTGTGCAGGGTACATTTTGACAAAAATCCAAAAAATCATTAAAAAGTCGCTATTGCTTATTGCATTCAGCATCGTAAGACGACTCTTACATGCCTGGGATGACCACTGTACGATGATTATTTTAGATTTTATGCCAAAATGTTTATTTTGTGTCTTACGTCTCTAAATTAGACGACCTTGGATTTTCTTCTCTTACACCGCGATACAACTTTGAGGGTCGGGTGACTTTTGCTATTTACCGTCGGAGTTTACTTTTCATGCTTAAAAATGCATCCTGACACAGTTTTACTCAAAGTTAGAGTAAAAAAAAAATTGTCAAAAAATCTTCTGTCGGTCGTACCGGTACCCATGTCTTATAACTTGTACCAAGTTGTGAAGGGTACATTTTGACAGAAATCCAAAAAAATCATTAAAAAGTCGCTATTGCTTATTGCATTCAGCATCGTCAGACGACTCTAATATGCCTGGGATGACCACTGTCTGATGATTATTTTAGATTTTATGCCAAAATGTTGATTTTGTGTGTTACGTCTCTAAATTAGACGACCTTGGATTTTCTTCTCTTACACCGCAATACAACTTTGAAGGTCGGGTGACTTTCGCTATTTACCGTCGGAGTTCACTTTTCATGCTTAAAAATGCATCCTGACACAGTTTTACTCAAAGTTAGAGTAAATAAAATTTTGTCAAAAAATCTTCTGTCGGTCGTACCGGTACCCATGTCTTATAACTTGTACCAAGTTGTGAAGGGTACATTTTGACAAAAATCCAAAAAAATCATTAAAAAGTCGCTATTGCTTATTGCATTCAGCATCGTTAGACGACTCTAATATGCCTTGGATGACCACTGTCTGAAGATTATTTTAGATTTTATGCCAAAATGTTTATTTTGTGTCTTACGTCTCTAAATTAGACGACCTTGGATTTTCTTCTCTTACACCGCAATACAACTTTGAGGGACGGTTGACTTTTGCTATTTACCGTCGGAGTTCACTTTTCATGCTTAAAAATGCATCCTGACACAGTTTTACTCAAAGTTAGAGTAAAAAAAAATGTTTGTCAAAAAATCTTCTGTCGGTCGTACCCGTACCCATGTATTATAATTTGTACCAAGTTGTGAAGGGTACATTTTGACAAAAATCCAAAAAAATCATTAAAAAGTCGCTATTTCTTATTGCATTCAGCATCGTTAGACGACTCCAATATGCCTGGGATGACCACTGTCTGATGATTATTTTAGATTTTATGCCAAAATGTTGATTTTGTGTCTTACGTCTCTAAATTAGACAACCTTGGATTTTCTTCTCTTACACCGCAATACAACTTTGAGGGTCGGCTGACTTTTGCTATTTACCGTCGGAGTTCACTTTTCATGCTTAAAAATGCATCCTGACACAGTTTTATTTAAAGTTAGAGTAAAAAAAAATTTGTCAAAAAATCTTCTGTCGGTCGTACCGGTACCCATGTCTTATAACTTGTACCAAGTTGTGAAGGGTACATTTTGACAGAAATCCAAAAAAATCATTAAAAAGTCGCTATTGCTTATTGCTTTCAGCATCGTTAGACGACTCTAATATGCCTGGGATGACCACTTTCTGATGATTATTTTAGATTTTATGCCAAAATGTTGATTTTGTGTCTTACGTCTCTAAATTAGACGACCTTGGATTTTCTTCTCTTAAACCGCAATACAACTTTGAGGGTCGGCTGACTTTTGCTATTTACCGTCGGAGTTCACTTTTCATGCTTAAAAATGCATCCTGACACAGTTTTACTCAAAGTTAGAGTCAAAAAAATGTTTGTCAAAAAATCTTCTGTCGGTCGTACCGGTACCCATGTCGTATAACTTGTACCAAGTTGTGAAGGGTACATTTTGACAAAAATCCAAAAAAAATCATAAAAAGTCGCTATTGCTTATTTCATTCAGCATCGTCAGACGACTCTAATATGCCTGCGATGACCACTGTCTGATGATTATTTTAGATTTTATGCCAAAATGTTGTTTTTGTGTCTTACGTCTCTAAATTAGACGACCTTGGATTTTCTTCTCTTAAACCGCAATACAACTTTGAGGGTCGGGTGACTTTTGCTATTTACCGTCGGAGTTCACTTTTCATGCTTAAAAATGCATCCTGACACAGTTTTACTCAAAGTTAGAGTAAAAATAATTTTTGTCAAAAAATCTTCTGTCGGTCGTACCGGTACCCATGTCTTATAACTTGTACCAAGTTGTGAAGGGTACATTTTGACAAAAATCCAAAAAAATCATTAAAAAGTCGCTATTGCATATTGCATTCAGCATCGTTAGACGACTCTAATATGCCTGGGATGACCACTGTCTGATGATTATTTTAGATTTTATGCCAAAATTTTGATTTTGTGTCTTACGTCTCTAAATTAGACGACCTTGGATTTTCTTCTCTTAAACCGCAATACAACTTTGAGGGTCGGGTGACTTTGGCTATTTACCGTCGGAGTTCACTTTTCATGCTTAAAAATGCATCCTGACACAGTTTTACTCAAAGTTAGAGTAAAAAAAAATTTTTGTCAAAAAATCTTCTGTCGGTCGTACCGGTACCCATGTCTTATAACTTGTACCAAATTGTGAATGGTACATTTTGAGAAAAATCCAAAAAAATCATTAAAAAGTCGCTATTGCTTATTGCATTCAGCATCGTTAGACGACTCTAATATGCCTGGGATGATAACTGTCTGATGACTATTTTAGATTTTATGCCAAAATGTTGATTTTGTGTCTTACGTCTCTAAATTACACGAACTTGGATTTTCTTCTCTTACACCGCAATACAACTTTGAGGGTCGGGTGACTTTTGCTATTTACCGTCTGAGTTCACTTTTCATGCTTAAAAATGCATCCTGACACAGTTTTACTCAAAGTTAGAGTAAAAAAAATGTTTGTCAAAAAATCTTCTGTCGGTCGTACCGGTACCCATGTCTTATAACTTGTACCAAATTGTGAAGGGTACATTTTGACAAAAATCCAAAAAAATCATTAAAAAGTCGCTATTTCTTCTTGCATTCAGCATCGTAAGACGACTCAAATATGCCTTGGATAACCACTTTCTGATGATTATCTTAGATGTTATTCCAAAATGTTGATTTTGTGTGTTACGTCTCTAAATTAGACGACCTTGGTTTTTCTTCTCTTACACCGCAATACAACTTTGAGGGTCGGGTGACTTTTGCTATTTACCGTCGGAGTTCACTTTTCATGCTTAAAAATGCATCCTGACACAGTTTTACTCAAAGTTAAAGTAAAAAAAATTTTTGTCAAAAAATCTTCTGTCGGTCGTACCGGTACCCATGTCTTATAACTTGTACCAAGTTGTGAAGGGTACATTTTGACAAAAATCCAAAAAATCATTAAAAAGTCGCTATTGCTTATTGCATTCAGCATCGTAAGACGACTCTAACATGCCTGGGATGACCACTGTACGATGATTATTTTAGATTTTATGCCAAAATGTTTATTTTGTGTCTTACGTCTCTAAATTAGACGACCTTGGATTTTCTTCTCTTACACCGCAATACAACTTTGAAGGTCGGGTGACTTTCGCTATTTACCGTCGGAGTTCACTTTTCATGCTTAAAATGCATCCTGACACAGTTTTACTCAAAGTTAAAGTAAAAAAAATTTTTGTCAAAAAATCTTCTGTCGGTCGTACCAGTACCCATGTCTTATAACTTGTACCAAGTTGTGAAGGGTACATTTTGACAAAAATCCAAAAAAATCATTAAAAAGTCGCTATTGCTTATTGCATTCAGCATCGTTAGACGACTCTAATATGCCTTTAATAACCACTGTCTGATGATTATTTTAGATTTTATGCCAAAATGTAGATTTTGTGTCTTACGTCTCTAAATTAGACGACCTTGGATTTTCTTCTCTTACACCGCAATACAACTTTGAGGGTCGGGTGACTTTTGCTATTTACCGTCTGAGTTCACTTTTCATGCTTAATAATGCATCCTGACACAGTTTTATTTAAAGTTAGAGTAAAAAAAATTTTGTCAAAAAATCTTCTGTCGGTCGTACCGGTACCCATGTCTTATAACTTGTACCAAATTGTGAAGGGTACATTTTGACAAAAATCCAAAAAAATCATTAAAAAGTCGCTATTTCTTCTTGCATTCAGCATCGTAAGACGACTCAAATATGCCTTGGATAACCACTTTCTGATGATTATCTTAGATGTTATTCCAAAATGTTGATTTTGTGTGTTACGTCTCTAAATTAGACGACCTTGGTTTTTCTTCTCTTACACCGCAATACAACTTTGAGGGTCGGGTGACTTTTGCTATTTACCGTCGGAGTTCACTTTTCATGCTTAAAAATGCATCCTGACACAGTTCTACTCAAAGTTAGAATAAAAAAAATGTTTGTCAAAAAATCTTCTGTCGGTCGTACCGGTACCCATGTCTTATAACTTGTACCAAGTTGTGAAGGGTACATTTTGACAAAAATCCAAAAAATCATTAAAAAGTCGCTATTGCTTATTGCATTCAGCATCGTAAGACGACTCTAACATGCCTGGGATGACCACTTTCCGATGATTATTTTAGATTTTATGAGAAAATGTTGATTTTGTGTCTTACGTCTCTAAATTAGACGACCTTGGTATTTCTTCTCTTACACCGCAATACAACTTTGAGGGTCGGGTGACGTTTGCTATTTTCCGTCGGAGTTCACTTTTCATGCTTAAAAATGCATCCTGACACAGTTTTACTCAAAGTTAGAGTAAAAACAAATTATTGTCAAAAAATCTTCTGTCGGTCGTACCGGTACCCATGTCTTATAACTTGTACCAAGTTGTGAAGGGTACATTTTGCCAAAAATCCAAAAAAATCATTAAAAAGTCGCTATTGCTTATTGCATTCAGCATCGTTAGACGACTCTTATATGCCTGGGATGACCACTGTCTGATGATTATTTTAGATTTTATGTCAAAATGTTGATTTTGTGTCTTATGTCTCTAAATTAGGCGACCTTGGATTTTCTTCTCTTACACCGCAATACAACTTTGAGGGTCGGGTGACTTTTGCTATTTACCGTCGGAGATGCTTAAAAATGCATCCTGACACAGTTTTACTCAAAGTTAGAGTAAAACACATTTTTGTCCAAAAATCTTCTGTCGGTCGTACCGGTGCCCATGTCTTATAACTTGTACCAAGTTGTGAAGGGTACATTTTGCCAAAAATCCAAAAAAATCATTAAAAAGTCGCTATTGCTTATTGCATTCAGCATCGTTAGACGACTCTTATATGCCTGGGATGACCACTGTCTGATGATTATTTTAGATTTTATGTCAAAATGTTGATTTTGTGTCTTATGTCTCTAAATTAGGCGACCTTGGATTTTCTTCTCTTACACCGCAATACAACTTTGAGGGTCGGGTGACTTTTGCTATTTACCGTCGGAGTTCACTTTTCATGCTTAAAAATGCATCCTGACACAGTTTTACTCAAAGTTAGAGTAAAAAAATTTTGGTCAAAAAATCTTCTGTCGGTCGTACCGGTACCCATGTCTTATAACTTGTAACAAGTTGTGAAGGGTACATTTTGACAAAAATCCAAAAAAATCATTAAAAAGTCGCTATTGCTTATTGCATTCAGCATCGTTCGACGACTCTTATATGCCTGGGATGACCACTTTCTGATGATTATTTTAGATTTTATGCCAAAATGTTAATTTTGTGTCTTACGTCTCTAAATTAGACGACCTTGGATTTTCTTCTCTTACACCGCAATACAACTTTGAGGGTTGGGTGACTTTTGCTATTTACCGTCGGAGTTCACTTTACATGCTTAAAAATGCATCCTGACACAGTTTTACTCAAAGTTAAAGTAAAAAAAAATTTTGTCAAAAAATCTTCTGTCGGTCGTACCGGTACCCATGTCTTATAACTTGTACCAAATTGTGAAGGGTACATTTTGACAAAAATCCAAAAAAATCATTAAAAAGTCGCTATTGCTTATTGCATTCAGCATCGTTAGACGACTCTAACATGCCTGGGATGACCACTGTACGATGATTATTTTAGATTTTATGCCAAAATGTTGATTTTGTGTCATACGTCTCTAAATTAGACGACCTTGGATTTTCTTCTCTTAAACCGCAATACAACTTTGAGGGTCGGGTGACTTTTGCTATTTACCGTCGGAGTTCACTTTTCATGCTTAAAAATGCATCCTGACACAGTTTTTCTCAAAGTTAGAGTAAAAAAAATTTTGTCAAAAAATCTTCTGTCGGTCGTACCGGTACCCATGTCTTATAACTTGTACCAAGTTGTGAAGGGTACATTTTGACAAAAATCCAAAAAAAATCATAAAAAGTCGCTATTGCTTATTTCATTCAGCATCGTTAAACGACTCTAATATGCCTGGGATGACCACTGTCTGATGATTATTTTAGATTTTATGCCAAAATGTTGATTTTGTGTCTTACGTCTCTAAATTAGACGACCTTGGATTTTCTTCTCTTACACCGCAATACAACTTTGAGGGTCGGGTGACTTTTGCTATTTACCGTCGGAGTTCACTTTTCATGCTTAAAAATGCATCCTGACACAGTTCTACTCAAAGTTAGAGTAAAAAAAATGTTTGTCAAAAAATCTTCTGTCGGTCGTACCGGTACCCATGTCTTATAACTTGTACCAAGTTGTGAAGGGTACATTTTGACAAAAATCCAAAAAATCATTAAAAAGTCGCTATTGCTTATTGCATTCAGCATCGTAAGACGACTCTAACATGCCTGGGATGACCACTGTACGATGATTATTTTAGATTTTATGCCAAAATGTTTATTTTGTGTCTTACGTCTCTAAATTAGACGACCTTGGATTTTCTTCTCTTACACCGCAATACAACTTTGAAGGTCGGGTGACTTTCGCTATTTACCGTCGGAGTTCACTTTTCATGCTTAAAAATGCATCCTGACACAGTTTTACTCAAAGTTAGAGTAAAAAAAATGTTTGTCAAAAAATCTTCTGTCGGTCGTACCGGTACCCATGTCTTATAACTTGTACCAAGTTGTGAAGGGTACATTTTGACAAAAATCCAAAAAATCATTAAAAAGTCGCTATTGCTTATTGCATTCAGCATCGTAAGACGACTCTAACATGCCTGGGATGACCACTGTACGATGATTATTTTAGATTTTATGCCAAAATGTTTATTTTGTGTCTTACGTCTCTTAATTAGACGACCTTGGATTTTCTTCTCTTACACCGCAATACAACTTTGAGGGTCGGGTGACTTTTGCTATTTACCGTCGGAGTTCACTTTTCATGCTTAAAAATGCACCCTGACACAGTTTTACTCAAAGTTAGAGTAAATAAAATTTTGTCAAAAAATCTTCTGTCGGTCGTACCGGTACCCATGTCTTATAACTTGTACCAAGTTGTGAAGGGTACATTTTGACAAAAATCCAAAAAAATCATTAAAAAGTCGCTATTGCTCATTGCATTCAGCATCGTTAGACGACTCTAATAAGCCTGGGATGACCACTGTCTGATGATTATTTTAGATTTTATGCCAAAATGTTGATTTTGTGTCTTACGTCTCTAAATTAGACGACCTTGGATTTTCTTCTCTTAAACCGCAATACAACTTTGAGGGTCGGGTGACTTTTGCTATTTACCGTCGGAGTACACTTTTCATGCTTAAAAATGCATCCTGACACAGTTTTACTCAAAGTTAGAGTCAAAAAAATGTTTGTCAAAAAATCTTCTGTCGGTCGTACCGGTACCCATGTCTTATGACTTGTACCAAGTTGTGAATGGTACATTTTGACAAAAATCCAAAAAAATCATTAAAAAGTCGCTATTGCTTATTGCATTCAGCATCGTTCGACGACTCTTATATGCCTGGGATGACCACTTTCTGATGATTATTTTAGATTTTATGCCAAAATGTTAATTTTGTGTCTTACGTCTCTAAATTAGACGACCTTGGATTTTCTTCTCTTACACCGCAATACAACTTTGAGGGTTGGGTGACTTTTGCTATTTACCGTCGGAGTTCACTTTACATGCTTAAAAATGCATCCTGACACAGTTTTACTCAAAGTTAAAGTAAAAAAAAATTTTGTCAAAAAATCTTCTGTCGGTCGTACCGGTACCCATGTCTTATAACTTGTACCAAGTTGTGAAGGGTACATTTTGACAAAAATCCAAAAAAATCATTAAAAAGTCGCTATTGCTCATTGCATTCAGCATCGTTAGACGACTCTAATAAGCCTGGGATGACCACTGTCTGATGATTATTTTAGATTTTATGCCAAAATGTTGATTTTGTGTCTTACGTCTCTAAATTAGACGACCTTGGATATTCTTCTCTTACACCGCAATACAACTTTGAGGGTCGGGTGACTTTTGCTATATACCGTCGGAGTTCACTTTTCATGCTTAAAAATGCATCCTGACACAGTTTTACTCAAAGTAAGAGTAAAAAAAAATTTTGTCAAAAAATCTGCTGTCGGTCGTAACGGTACCCATGTCTCATAACTTGTACCAAGTTGTGAAGGGTACATTTTGACAAAAATCCAAAAAAATCATTAAAAAGTCGCTATTGCTTATCGCATTCAGCATCGTTGGACGACTCTAATATGCCTGGGATGACCACTTTCTGATGATTATCTTAGATTTTATTCCAAAATGTTAATTTTGTGTCTTACGTCTCTAAATTAGACAACCTTGGATTTTCTTCTCTTACACCGCAATACAACTTTGAGGGTCGGGTGACTTTTGCTATTTACCGTCGGAGTTCACTTTTCATGCTTAAAAATGCATCCTGACACAGTTTTATTTAAAGTTAGAGTAAAAAAAAAATTGTCAAAAAATCTTCTGTCGGTCGTACCGGTACCCATGTCTTATAACTTGTACCAAGTTGTGAAGGGTACATTTTGACAAAAATCCAAAAAAATCATTAAAAAGTCGCTATTTCTTATTGCATTCAGCATCGTTAGACGACTCTAATATGCCTGGGATGACCACTGTCTGATGATTATTTTAGATTTTATGCCAAAATGTTGATTTTGTGTCTTACGTCTCTAAATTAGACGACCTTGGATATTCTTCTCTTACACCGCAATACAACTTTGGGGGTCGGGTGACTTTTGCTATTTACCGTCGGAGTTCACTTTTCATGCTTAAAAATGCATCCTGACACAGTTTTTCTCAAAGTTAGAAAAAAAAAAAATTTGTCAAAAAATCTTCTGTCGGTCGTACCGGTACCCATGTCTTATAACTTGTACCAAGTTGTGAAGGGTACATTTTGACAAAAATCCAAAAAAATCATTAAAAAGTCGCTATTGCTTATTGCATTCAGCATCGTTAGACAACTCTTATATGCCTTGGATAACCACTTTCTGATGATTATTTTAGCTTTTATGCCAAAATGTTGATTTTGTGTCTTACGTCTCTAAATTAGACGACCTTGGATATTCTTCTCTTACATCGCAATACAACTTTGAGGGTCGGGTGACTTTTGCTATTTACCGTCGGAGTTCACTTTTCATGCTTAAAAATGCATCCTAACACAGTTTTATTTAAAGTTAGAGTAAAAACAAAATTGTCAAAAAAGCTTCTGTCGGTCGTACCGGTACCCATGTCTTATAACTTGTACCAAGTTGTGAAGGGTACATTTTGACAAAAATCCAAAAAAATCATTAAAAAGCCGCTATTGCTTATTGCATTCAGCATCGTTAGACGACTCTAATATGCCTTGGATGACCACTGTCTGGTGATTATTTTAGCTTTTATGCCAAAATTTTGATTTCGTGTCTTACGTCCCTACATTAGACGACCTTGGATTTTCGTCTCCTGCACCGCCATGCAACTTTGATGGTCGGGTAACTTTCGCTATTTACTGTCGGAGATCACTTTTCGTGATTAATAATGCATACTGACACCGTTTTACTCAAAGTTAGAGTAAAAAAAATGTTTGTCAAAAAATCTTCTGTCGGTCGTACCGGTACCCATGTCTTATAACTTGTACCAAGTTGTGAAGGGTACATTTTGACAAAAATCCAAAAAAATCATTAAAAAGCCGCTATTGCTTATTGCATTCAGCATCAATAGACGACTCTAATATGTTTGGGATGACCACTGTCTGATGATTATTTTAGATTTTATGCCAAAATGTTGATTTTGTGTCTTACGTCTCTAAATTAGACGACCTTGGATTTTCTTCTCTTACACCGCAATACAACTTTGAGGGTCGGGTGACTTTTGCTATTTACCGTCGGAGTTCACTTTTCATGCTTTAAAATGCATCCTGACACAGCTTTATTTAAAGTTAGAGTAAAAAAAAAATTGTCAAAAAATCTTCTGTCGGTCGTACCGGTACCCATGTCTTATAACTTGTACCAAGTTGTGAAGGGTACATTTTGACACAAATCCAAAAAAATCATTAAAACGTCGCTATTGCTTATTGCATTCAGCATCATTAGACGACTCTAATATGCCTTGGATAACCACTTTCTGATGATTATTTTAGATTTTATGCCAAAATGTTGATTTTGTATCTTACGTCTCTAAATTAGACGACCTTGGATTTTCTTCTCTTACACCGCAATACAACTTTGAGGGACGGTTGACTTTTGTTATTAACCGTCGGAATTCACTTTTCATGCTTAAAAATGCATCCTGACACAGTTTTACTCAAAGTTAGAGTACAAAAAATTTTTGTCAAAAAATCTTCTGTCGGTCGTACCGGTACCCATGTCTTATAACTTGTACCCAATTGTGAAGGGTACATTTTGACAAAAATCCAAAAAAATCATTAAAAAGCCGCTATTGCTTATTGCATTCAGCATCGTTAGACGACTCTTATATGCCTGGGATGACCACTGTCTGATGATTATTTTAGATTTTATGCCAAAATGTTGATTTTGTGTCTTACGTCTCTAAATTAGACGACCTTGGATTTTCTTCTCTTAAACCGCAATACAACTTTGAGGGTCGGGTGACTTTTGCTATTTACCGTCGGAGTTCACTTTTCATGCTTAAAAATGCATCCTGACACAGTTTTACTCAAAGTTAGAGTAAAAAAATTTGTCAAAAAATCTTCTGTCGGTCGTACCAGTACCCATGTCTTATAACTTGTAACAAGTTGTGAAGGGTACATTTTGATAAAAATCCAAAAAAATCATTAAAAAGTCGCTATTGCTTATTGCATTCAGCATCGTTAGACGACTCTTATATGCCTGGGATGACCACTTTCTGATGATTATTTTAGATTTTATGCCAAAATGTTGATTTTGTGTCTTCCGTCTCTAAATTAGACGACCTTGGATTTTCTTCTCTTACACCGCAATACAACTTTGAGGTTCGGGTGATTTTCGCTATTTACCGTCGGAGTTCACTTTTCATGCTTAAAAATGCATCCTGACACAGTTTTATTTAAAGTTAGAGTAAAAAAAAAATTGTCAAAAAATCTTCTGTCGGTCGTACCGGTACCCATGTCTTATAACTTGTACCAAGTTGTGAAGGGTACATTTTGACAAAAATCCAAAAAAATCATTAAAAAGCCGCTATTGCTTATTGCATTCAGCATCGTTAGACGACTCTTATATGCCTGGGATGACCACTGTCTGATGATTATTTTAGATTTTATGCCAAAATGTTGATTTTGTGTCTTACGTCTCTAAATTAGACGACCTTGGATTTTCTTCTCTTACACCGCAATACAACTTTGAGGGTCGGGTGACTTTCGCTATATACCGTCGGAGTTCACTTTTCATGCTTAAAAATGCATCCTGACACAGTTTTACTCAAAGTTAGAGTAAAAAAAATGTTTGTCAAAAAATCTTCTGTCGGTCGTACCGGTACCCATGTCTTATAACTTGTACCAAGTTGTGAAGGGTACATTTTGACAAAAATCCAAAAAAATCATTAAAAAGTCGCTATTGCTTATTGCATTCAGCATCGTTGGACGACTCTAATATGCCTGGGATAACCACTTTCTGATGATTATTTTAGATTTTATGCCAAAATGTTGATTTTGTGTCTTACGTCTCTTAATTAGACGACCTTGGATATTCTTCTCTTACACCGCAATACAACTTTGAGGGTTGGGTGACTTTTGCTATTTACCGTCGGAGTTCACTTTTCATGCTTAAAAATGCATCCTGACACAGTTTTATTTAAAGTTAGAGTAAAAAAAAAATTGTCAAAAAATCTTCTGTCGGTCGTACCGGTACCCATGTCTTATAACTTGTACCAAGTTGTGAAGGGTACATTTTGATAAAAATCCAAAAAAATCATTAAAAAGTCGCTATTGCTTATTGCATTCAGCATCGTTAGACGACTCTAAAATGCCTGGGATGACCACTGTCTGATGATTATTTTAGATTTTATGCCAAAATGTTGATTTTGTGTCTTACGTCTCTAAATTAGACGACCTTGGATTTTCTTCTCTTACACCGCAATACAACTTTGAGGGACGGTTGACTTTTGTTATTAACCGTCGGAATTCACTTTTCATGCTTAAAAATGCATCCTGACACAGTTTTACTCAAAGTTAGAGTCAAAAAAATTTTTGTCAAAAAATCTTCTGTCGGTCGTACCGGTACCCATGTCTTATAACTTGTACCAAGTTGTGAAGGGTACATTTTGACAAAAATCCAAAAAAATCATTAAAAAGTCGCTATTGCTTATTGCTTTCAGCATCGTTAGACGACTCTAATATGCCTGGGATGACCACTGTCTGATGATTATTTTAGATTTTATGCCAAAATGTGGATTTTGTGTCTACGTCCCTAAATTAGACGACCTTGGATTTTCTTCTCTTACACCGCAATACAACTTTGAGGGTCGGGTGACTTTTGCTATTTACCGTCGGAGATGCTTAAAAATGCATCCTGACACAGTTTTACTCAAAGTTAGAGTAAAACACATTTTTGTCCAAAAATCTTCTGTCGGTCGTACCGGTGCCCATGTCTTATAACTTGTACCAAGTTGTGAAGGGTACATTTTGCCAAAAATCCAAAAAAATCATTAAAAAGTCGCTATTGCTTATTGCATTCAGCATCGTTAGACGACTCTAATATGCCTGGGATGACCACTGTCTGATGATTATTTTAGATTTTATGTCAAAATGTTGATTTTGTGTCTTATGTCTCTAAATTAGGCGACCTTGGATTTTCTTCTCTTACACCGCAATACAACTTTGAGGGTCGGGTGACTTTTGCTATTTACCGTCGGAGTTCACTTTTCATGCTTAAAAATGCATCCTGACACAGTTTTACTCAAAGTTAGAGTAAAAAATTTTGGTCAAAAAATCTTCTGTCGGTCGTACCGGTACCCATGTCTTATAACTTGTAACAAGTTGTGAAGGGTACATTTTGACAAAAATCCAAAAAAATCATTAAAAAGTCGCTATTGCTTATTGCATTCAGCATCGTTCGACGACTCTTATATGCCTGGGATGACCACTTTCTGATGATTATTTTAGATTTTATGCCAAAATGTTAATTTTGTGTCTTACGTCTCTAAATTAGACGACCTTGGATTTTCTTCTCTTACACCGCAATACAACTTTGAGGGTTGGGTGACTTTTGCTATTTACCGTCGGAGTTCACTTAACATGCTTAAAAATGCATCCTGACACAGTTTTACTCAAAGTTAAAGTAAAAAAAAATTTTGTCAAAAAATCTTCTGTCGGTCGTACCGGTACCCATGTCTCATAACTTGTACCAAGTTGTGAAGGGTACATTTTGACAAAAATCCAAAAAAATCATTAAAAAGTCGCTATTGCTTATTGCATTCAGCATCGTTAGACGACTCTAATATGCCTTGGATAACCACTTTCTGATGATTATTTTAGATTTTATGCCAAAATGTTAATTTTGTGTCTTACGTCTCTAAATTAGACGACCTTGGATTCTCTTCTCTTAAACCGCAATACAACTTTGAGGGTCGGGTGACTTTTGCTATTTACCGTCGGAGTTCACTTTTCATGCCTTAAAATGCATCCTGACACAGTTTTACTCAAAGTTAGAGTAAAAAAAAATGTTTGTCAAAAAATCTTCTGTCGGTCGTACCGGTACCCATGTCTTATAACTTGTACCAAGTTGTGAAGGGTAAATTTTGACAAAAATCCAAAAAAATCATTAAAAAGTCGCTATTGCTTATTGCATTCAGCATCATTAGACGACTCTTATACGCCTGGGATGACCACTGTCTGATGATTATTTTAGCTTTTATGCCAAAATTTTGATTTCGTGTCTTACGTCCCTACATTAGACGACCTTGGATTTTCGTCTCCTGCACCGCCATGCAACTTTGATGGTCGGGTAACTTTCGCTATTTACTGTCGGAGATCACTTTTCGTGATTAATAATGCATCCTGACACCGTTTTACTCAAAGTTAGAGTAAAAAAATTTTTTGTCCAAAAATCTTCCGTCGGTCATACCGGTACCCATGTCTCATAACTTGTACCAAGTTGTGAAGGGTAAATTTTGACAAAAATCCAAAAAAATCATTAAAAAGTCGCTATTGCTTATTGCATTCAGCATCGTTAGACGACTCTTATATGCCTTGGATAACCACTTTCTGATGATTATTTTAGATTTTATGCCAAAATGTTAATTTTGTGTCTTACGTCTCTAAATTAGACGACCTTGGATTTTCTTCTCTTACACCGCAATACAACTTTGAGGGTCGGGTGACTTTTGCTATTTACCGTCGGAGTTCTCTTTTCATGCTTAAAAATGCATCCTGACATAGTTTTACTCAAAGTTAGAGTAAAAAAAAAATTTTTGTCAAAAAATCTTCTGTCGGTCGTACCAGTACCCATGTCTTATAACTTGTACCAAATTGTGAAGGGTACATTTTGACAAAAATCCAAAAAAATCATTAAAAAGTCGCTATTGCTTATTGCATTCAGCATCGTTAGACAACTCTTATATGCCTTGGATAACCACTTTCTGATGATTATTTTAGCTTTTATGCCAAAATGTTGATTTTGTGTCTTACGTCTCTAAATTAGACGACCTTGGATATTCTTCTCTTACATCGCAATACAACTTTGAGGGTCGGGTGACTTTTGCTATTTACCGTCGGAGTTCACTTTTCATGCTTAAAAATGCATCCTGACACAGTTTTACTCAAAGCTACAGTAAAAAAATAATTTGTCAAAAAATCTTCTGTCGGTCGTACCGGTACCCATGGTCTTATAACTTGTACCAAGTTGCGAAGGGTACATTTTGACTAAAATCCAAAAAAATCATTCAAAAGTCGCTATTGCTTATTGCATTCAGCATCGTTAGACGACTCTAATTTGCCTGGGATGACCACTTTCCGATGATTATTTTAGATTTTATGCCAAAATGTTGATTTTGTGTCTTACGTCTCTAAATTAGACGACCTTGGATTTTCTTCTCTTACACCGCAATACAACTTTGAGGGTCGGGTGACTTTCGCTATATACCGTCGGAGTTCACTTTTCATGCTTAAAAATGCATCCTGACACAGTTTTACTCAAAGTTAGAGTAAAAAAAATGTTTGTCAAAAAATCTTCTGTCGGTCGTACCGGTACCCATGTCTTATAACTTGTACCAAGTTGTGAAGGGTACATTTTGACAAAAATCCAAAAAAATCATTAAAAAGCCGCTATTGCTTATTGCATTCAGCATCAATAGACGACTCTAATATGTCTGGGATGACCACTGTCTGATGATTATTTTAGATTTTATGCCAAAATGTTGATTTTGTGTCTTACGTCTCTAAATTAGACGACCTTGGATTTTCTTCTCTTACACCGCAATACAACTTTGAGGGTCGGGTGACTTTTGCTATTTACCGTCGGAGTTCACTTTTCATGCTTAAAAATGCATCCTGACACAGCTTTATTTAAAGTTAGAGTAAAAAAAAAATTGTCAAAAAATCTTCTGTCGGTCGTACCGGTACCCATGTCTTATAACTTGTACCAAGTTGTGAAGGGTAAATTTTGACAAAAATCCAAAAAAATCATTAAAAAGTCGCTATTGCTTATTGCATTCAGCATCATTAGACGACTCTAATATGCCTTTAATAACCACTTTCCGATGATTATTTTAGATTTTATGCCAAAATGTTGATTTTGTGTCTTACGTCTCTAAATTACACGAACTTGGATTTTCTTCTCTTACACCGCAGTACAACTTTGAGGGTCGGGTGACTTTTGCTATTTACCGTTGGAGTTCACTTTTCATGCTTAAAAATGCATCCTGACACAGTTTTATTTAAAGTTAGAGTAAAAAAAAATTTGTCAAAAAATCTTCTGTCGGTCGTACCGGTACCCATGTCTTATAACTTGTACCAAGTTGTGAAGGGTACATTTTGACAGAAATCCAAAAAAATCATTAAAAAGTCGCTATTGCTTATTGCTTTCAGCATCGTTAGACGACTCTAATATGCCTGGGATGACCACTTTCTGATGATTATTTTAGATTTTATGCCAAAATGTTGATTTTGTGTCTTACGTCTCTAAATTAGACGACCTTGGATTTTCTTCTCTTACACCGCAATACAACTTTGAGGGTCGGGTGGCTTATGCTTTTTACCGTCGGAGTTCACTTTTCATGCTTGGAAATGCATCCTGACATAGTTTTACTCAAAGTTAGAGTAAAAAAAATGTTTGTCAAAAAATCTTCTGTCGGTCGTACCGGTACCCATGTCTTATAACTTGTACCAAGTTGTGAAGGGTACATTTTGACTAAAATCCAAAAAAATCATTAAAAAGCCGCTATTGCTTATTGCATTCAGCATCAATAGACGACTCTAATATGTCTGGGATGACCACTTTCCGATGATTATTTTAGATTTTATGCCAAAATGTTGATTTTGTGTCTTACGTCTCTAAATTAGACGACCTTGGATTTTCTTCTCTTACACCGCAATACAACTTTGAGGGTCGGGTGACTTTTGCTATTTACCGTCGGAGTTCACTTTTCATGCTTAAAAATGCATCCTGACACAGTTTTACTCAAAGTTAGAGTAAAAAAAATGTTTGTCAAAAAATCTTCTGTCGGTCGTACCGGTACCCATGTCTTATAACTTGTACCAAGTTGTGAAGGGTACATTTTGACAAAAATCCAAAAAAATCATTAAAAAGCCGCTATTGCTTATTGCATTCAGCATCAATAGACGACTCTAATATGTCTGGGATGACCACTGTCTGATGATTATTTTAGATTTTATGCCAAAATGTTGATTTTGTGTCTGACGTCTCTAAATTACACGAACTTGGATTTTCTTCTCTTACACCGCAGTACAACTTTGAGGGTCGGGTGACTTTTGCTATTTACCGTTGGAGTTCACTTTTCATGCTTAAAAATGCATCCTGACACAGTTTTATTTAAAGTTAGAGTAAAAAAAATTTTTGTCCAAAAATCTTCCGTCGGTCATACCGGTACCCATGTCTCATAACTTGTACCAAGTTGTGAAGGGTACATTTTGACACAAATCCAAAAAAATCATTAAAACGTCGCTATTGCTTATTGCATTCAGCATCATTAGACGACTCTAATATGCCTTGGATGACCACTGTCTGGTGATTATTTTAGCTTTTATGCCAAAATTTTGATTTCGTGTCTTACGTCCCTACATAAGACGACCTTGGATTTTCGTCTCCGGCACCGCCATGCAACTTTGATGGTCGGGTAACTTTCGCTATTTACTGTCGGAGATCACTTTTCGTGATTAATAATGCATCCTGACACCGTTTTACTCAAAGTTAGAGTAAAAAAATTTTTTGTCCAAAAATCTTCCGTCGGTCATACCGGTACCCATGTCTTATAACTTTTACCAAGTTGTGAAGGGTACATTTTGACAAAAATCCAAAAAAATCATTAAAAAGTCGCTATTGCTTATTGCATTCAGCATCGTTGGACGACTCTAATATGCCTGGGATAACCACTTTCTGATGATTATTTTAGATTTTATGCCAAAATGTTGATTTTGTGTCTGACGTCTCTTAATTAGACGACCTTGGATATTCTTCTCTTACACCGCAATACAACTTTGAGGGTTGGGTGACTTTTGCTATTTACCGTCGGAGTTCACTTTTCATGCTTAAAAATGCATCCTGACACAGTTTTATTTAAAGTTAAAGTAAAAAAAAAATTGTCAAAAAATCTTCTGTCGGTCGTACCGGTACCCATGTCTTATAACTTGTACCAAGTTGTGAAGGGTACATTTTGATAAAAATCCAAAAAAATCATTAAAAAGTCGCTATTGCTTATTGCATTCAGCATCGTTAGACGACTCTAAAATGCCTGGGATGACCACTGTCTGATGATTATTTTAGATTTTATGCCAAAATGTTGATTTTGTGTCTTACGTCTCTAAATTAGACGACCTTGGATTTTCTTCTCTTACACCGCAATACAACTTTGAGGGACGGTTGACTTTTGTTATTAACCGTCGGAATTCACTTTTCATGCTTAAAAATGCATCCTGACACAGTTTTACTCAAAGTTAGAGTACAAAAAATTTTTGTCAAAAAATCTTCTGTCGGTCGTACCGGTACCCATGTCTTACAACTTGTACCAAATTGTGAAGGGTACATTTTGACAAAAATCCAAAAAAATCATTAAAAAGTCGCTATTGCTTATTGCATTCAGCATCGTTAGATGACTCCAATATGCCTGGGATGACCACTGTCTGATGATTATTTTAGATTTTATGCCAAAATGTTGATTTTGTGTCTTACGTCTCTAAATTAGACGACCTTGGATTTTCTTCTCTTACACCGCAATACAACTTTGAGGGTCGGGTGACTTTTGCTATTTACCATCGGAGATGCTTAAAAATGCATCCTGACACAGTTTTACTCAAAGTTAGAGTAAAACACATTTTTGTCAAGAAATCTTCTGTCGGTCGTACCGGTGCCCATGTCTTATAACTTGTACCAAGTTGTGAAGGGTACATTTTGATAAAAATCCAAAAAAATCATTAAAAAGACGCTATTGCTTATTGCATTCAGCATCATTAGACAAATCTAATATGCCTGGGATGACCACTGTCTGATGATTATTTTAGATTTTATGCCAAAATGTTGATTTTGTGTCTTACGTCTCTAAATTAGACGACCTTGGATTTTCTTCTCTTACACCGCAATACAACTTTGAAGGACGGTTGACTTTTGTTATTTACCGTCGGAGATGCTTAAAAATGCATCCTGACACAGTTTTACTCAAAGTTAGAGTAATTCACATTTTTGTCAAAAAATCTTCTGTCGGTCGTACCGGTGCCCATGTCTTATAACTTGTACCAAGTTGTGAAGGGTACATTTTGACAAAAATCCAAAAAAATCATTAAAAAGTCGCTATTTCTTATTGCATTCAGCATCGTTAGACGACTCTTATTTGCCTTGGATAACCACTTTCTGATGATTATTTTAGATTTTTTGCCAAAATGTTGATTTTGTGTCTTACAACTCTAAACTAGACGACCTTGGATTTTCTTCTCTTACACCGCAATACAACTTTGAGGGTCGGGTGACTTTTGCTATTTACCGTCGGAGTTCATTTTTCATGCTTAAAAATGCATCCTAACACAGTTTATTTTAAAGTTAGAGTAAAAAAATTTTTTGTCAAAAAATCTTCTGTCGGTCGTACCGGTACCCATGTCTTATAACTTGTACCAAGTTGTGAAGGGTACATTTTGACAAAAATCCAAAGAAATCATTAAAAAGTCGCTATTGCTTATTGCATTCAGCATCGTTAGATGACTCTAATATGCCTTGGATAACCACTTTCTGATGATTATTTTAGATTTTATGCCAAAATGTTGATTTTGTGTCTTACGTCTCTAAATTAGACGACCTTGGATTTTCTTCTCTTACACCGCAATACAACTTTGAGGGTCGGGTGACTTTTGCTATTTACCGTCGGAGTTCACTTTTCATGCCTAAAAATGCATATTGACACAGTTTTACTCAAAGTTAGAGTAAAAAAATTGTTTGTCAAAATATCTTCTGTCGGTCGTACCGGTACCCATGTCTCATAACTTGTACCAAGTTGTGAAGGGTACATTTTGAGAAAAATCCAAAAAAATCATTAAAAAGTCGCTATTGCTTATTGCATTCAGCATCGTTAGACGACTCTAATATGCCTGGGATTACCACTGTCTGATGATTATTTTAGATTTTATGCCAAAATGTTGATTTTGTGTCTCACGTCTCTAAATTAGACGACCTTTGTTTTTCTTCTCTTACACCGCAATACAACTTTGAGGGTCGGGTGACTTTTTTTATTTACCGTCGGAGTTCACTTTTCATGCTTAAAAATGCATCCTGACACAGTTTTACTCAAAGTTAGAGTAAAAAAAATTTTTGTCAAAAAATCTTCTGTCGGTCGTACCGGTACCCATGTCTTATAACTTGGACCAAGTTGTGAAGGGTACATTTTGACAAAAATCCAAAAAAATCATTAAAAAGTCGCTATTGCTTATTGCATTCAGCATCGTTAGACGACTCTAATATGCCTTGGATAACCACTTTCTGATGATTATTTTAGATTTTATGCCAAAATGTTGATTTTGTGTCTTACGTCTCTAAATTAGACGACCTTGAATTTTCTTCTCTTACACCGCAATACAACTTTGAGGGTCGGGTGACTTTTGCTATTTACCGTCGGAGTTCACTTTTCATGCTTAAAAATGCATCCTGACACAGTTTTACTCAAAGTTAGAGTAAAAAAATTTTGGTCAAAAAATCTTCTGTCGGTCGTACCGGTACTCATGTCTTATAACTTGTACCAAGTTGTGAAGGGTACATTTTGAGAAAAATCCAAAAAAATCATTACAAAGTCGCTATTGCTTATTGCATTCAGCATCGTTAGACGACTCTAATATGCCTGGGATTACCACTGTACGATGATTATTTTAGATTTTATGCCAAAATGTTGATTTTGTGTCTCACGTCTCTTAATTAGACGACCTTTGATTTTCTTCTCTTACACCGCAATACAACTTTGAGGGTCGGGTGACTTTTGCTATTTACCGTCGGAGTTCACTTTTCATGCTTAAAACTGCATCGTGACACAGTTTTACTCAAAGTTAGAGTAAACAAAATTTTTGTCAAAAAATCTTCTGTCGGTCGTACCGGTACCCATGTCTTATAACTTGTACCAAGTTGTGAAGGGTACATTTTGACAAAAATAAAAAAAAAATCATTAAAAAGTCGCTATTGCTTATTGCATTCAACATCGTTAGACGACTCTAATATGCCTGGGATTACCACTGTACGATGATTATTTTAGATTTTATGCCAAAATGTTGATTTTGTGTCTTATGTCTCTAAATTAGGCGACCTTGGATTTTCTTCTCTTACACCGCAATAAAACTTGGAGGGACGAGTGACTTTTGCTATTTACCGTCGCAGTTCACTTTTCATGCTTAAAAATGCATCCTGACATAGTTTTACTCAAAGTTAGAGTAAAAAAAAATTTTTGTCAAAAAATCTTCTGTCGGTCGTACCGGTACCCATGTCTTATAACTTGTACCAAGTTGTGAAGGGTACATTTTGACAAAAATCCAAAAAAATCATTGAAAAGTCGCTATTGCTTATTGCATTCAGCATCGTTAGACGACTGTAATATGCCTGGGATGACCACTGTGTGATGATTATTTTAGATTTTATGTCAAAATGTTGATTTTGTGTCTTATGTCTCTAACTTAGGCGACCTTGGATTTTCTTCTCTTACACCGCAATAAAACTTTGAGGGTCGGGTGACTTTTGCTATTTACCGTCGGAGTTCACTTTTCATGCTTAAAAATGCATCCTGACACAGTTTTACTCAAAGTTAAAGTAAAAAAATTTTGGTCAAAAAATCTTCTGTCGGTCGTACCGGTACCCATGTCTTATAACTTGTAACAAGTTGTGAAGGGTACATTTTGACAAAAATCCAAAAAAATCATTAAAAAGTCGCTATTGCTTATTGCATACAGCATCGTTCGACGACTCTTATATGCCTGGGATGACCACTTTCTGATGATTATTTTAGATTTTATGCCAAAATGTTAATTTTGTGTCTTACGTCTCTAAATTAGACGACCTTGGATTTTCTTCTCTTACACCGCAATACAACTTTGAGGGTTGGGTGACTTTTGCTATTATCCGTCGGAGTTCACTTTTCATGCTAAAAATGCATCCTAACACAATTTTACTCAAAGTTAGAGTAAACAAAATTTTTGTCAAAAAATCTTCTGTCGGTCGTACCGGTACCCATGTCTTAAAACTTGTACCAAGTTGTGAAGGGTACATTTTGACAAAAATCCAAAAAAATCATTAAAAAGTCGCTATTGCTTATTGCATTCAGCATCGCTAGACAACTCTTATATGCCTTGGATAACCACTTTCTGATGATTATTTTAGATTTTATGCCAAAATGTTGATTTTGTGTCTTACGTCTCTAAATTAGAGAACTTTGGATTTTCTTCTCTTACACCGCAATACAACTTTGAGGGTCGGGTGACTTTTGCTATTTACCGTCGGAGTTCACTTTTCATGCTTAAAAATGCATCCTGACACAGTTTTTTTTAAAGTTAGAGTAAAAAAAAAATTGTCAAAAAATCTTCTGTCGGTCGTACCGGACCCATGTCTTATAACTTTTACCAAGTTGTGAAGGGTACATTTTGACAAAAATCGAAAAAAATCATTAAAAAGTCGCTATTGCTTATTGCATTCAGCATCGTTAGACGACTCTAATATGCCTGGGATGACCACTGTCTGATGATTATTTTAGATTTTATGCCAAAATGTTGATTTTGTGTCTTACGTCTCTAAATTAGACGACCTTGGATTTTCTTCTCTTAAACCGCAATACAACTTTGAGGGTCGGGTGACTTTTGCTATTTACCGTCGGAGTTCACTTTTCATGCTTAAAAATGCATCCTGACACAGTTTTACTCAAAGTTAGATTAAAAAGAATTTTTGTCAAAAAATCTTCTGTCGGTCGTACCGGTACCCATGTCTTATAACTTGTACCAAGTTGTGAAGGGTACATTTTGAGAAAAATCCAAAAAAATCATTAAAAAGTCGCTATTGCTTATTGCATTCAGCATCGTTAGACGACTCTAATATGCCTGGGATGACCACTGTCTGATGATTATTTTAGATTTTATGCCAAAATGTTAATTTTGTGTCTTACGTCTCTAAATTAGACGACCTTGGATTTTCTTCTCTTACACCGCAATGCAACATTGAGGGACGGGTGACTTTTGCTATTTACCGTCGGAGTTCACTTTTCATGCTTAAAAATGCATCCTGACACAGTTTTACTCAAAGTTAGAGTAAAAAAAAATTTTGTCAAAAAATCTTCTGTCGGTCGTACCGGTACCCATGTCTTAAAACTTGTACCAAGTTGTGAAGGGTACATTTTGACAAAAATCCAAAAAAATCATTAAAAAGTCGCTATTGCTTATTGCATTCAGCATCGCTAGACAACTCTAATATGCCTTGGATAACCACTTTCTGATGATTATTTTAGATTTTATGCCAAAATGTTGATTTTGTGTCTCACGTCTCTAAATTAGACGACCTTTGATTTTCTTCTCTTACACCGCAATACAACTTTGAGGGTCGGGTGACTTTTGCTATTTACCGTCGGAGTTCACTTTTCATGCTTAAAAATGCATCCTGACACAGTTTTACTCAAAGTTAGAGTAAAAAAAATTTTGTCAAAAAATCTTCTGTCGGTCGTACCGGTACCCATGACTTATAACTTGTACCAAGTTGTGAAGGGTACATTTTGACAAAAATCCAAAAAAATCATTAAAAAGTCGCTATTGCTTATTGCATTCAGCATCGTTAGACGACTCTTATATGCCTTGGATAACCACTTTCTGATGATTATTTTAGATTTTATGCCAAAATGTTGATTTTGTGTCTTACGTCTCTAAATTAGACGACCTTGGATTTTCGTCTCCGGCACCGCCATGCAACTTTGATGGTCGGGTAACTTTCGCTATTTACTGTTGGAGATCACTTTTCATGCTTAAAAATGCATCCTGACACAGTTTTACTCAAAGTTAGAGTAAAAAAAAATTTTGTCAAAAAATCTTCTGTCGGTCGTACCGGTACCCATGTCTTATAACTTGTACCAAGTTGTGAAGGGTACATTTTGACAAAAATCCAAAAAAATCATTAAAAAGTCGCTATTGCTTATTGCATTCAGCATCGTTAGACGACTCTAATATGCCTGGTATGACCACTGTCTGATGATTATTTTAGATTTTATGCCAAAATGTTGATTTTGTGTCTTACGTCTCTAAATTAGACGACCTTGGATTTTCTTCTCTTACACCGCAATACAACTTTGAGGGTCGGGTGACTTTTGCTATTTACCGTCGGAGTTCACTTTTCATGCTTAAAAATGCATCCTGACACAGGTTTACTCAAAGTTAGAGTAAAAAAAAAATTTTTGTCAAAAAATCTTCTGTCGGTCGTACCGGTACCCATGTCTTATAACTTGTACCAAATTGTGAAGGGTACATTTTGACAAAAATCCAAAAAAATCATTAAAAAGTCGCTATTGCTTATTGCATTCAGCATCGTTAGACAACTCTAATATGCCTTGGATAACCACTTTCTGATGATTATTTTAGATTTTATGCCAAAATGTTGATTTTGTGTGTTACGTCTCTAAATTAGACGACCTTGGATTTTCTTCTCTTACACCACAATACAACTTTGAGGGTCGGGTGAATTTTGCTATTTACCGTCGGAGTTCACTTTTCATGCTTAAAAATGCATCCTGACACAGTTTTACTCAAAGTTAGAGTAAAAACAAATTATTGTCAAAAAATCTTCTGTCGGTCGTACCGGTACCCATGTCTTATAACTTGTACCAAGTTGTGAAGGGTACATTTCGACAAAAATCCAAAAAAAAATCATTAAAAAGTCGCTATTGCTTATTGCATTCAACATCGTTAGACGACTCGAATTTGCCTGGGATGACCACATTCTGATGATTATTTTAGATTTTATGCCAAAATGTTGATTTTGTGTCTTACGTCTCTAAATTAGACGAACTTGGATTTTCTTCTCATACACCGCAATACAACTTTGATGGTCGGGTGACTTTTGCTTTTTACCGTCGGAGTTCACTTTTCGTGCTTAAAAATGCATCCTGACACAGTTTTACTCAAAGTTAGAGTAAAAAAAATTTTTGTCAAAAAATCTTCTGTCGGTCGTACCGGTACCCATGTCTTATAACTTGTACCAAGTTGTGAAGGGTACATTTAGACAAAAATCCAAAAAAATCATTAAAAAGTCGCTATTGCTTATTGCATTCAGCATCGTTTGACAACTCTAATATGCCTTGGATAACCACTTTCTGATGATTATTTAAGATTTTATGCCAAAATGTTGATTTTGTGTCTTACGTCTCTAAATTAGACGACCTTGGATTTTCTTTTCTTACACCGCAATACAACTTGGATGGTCGGGTGACTTTTGCTATTTACCGTCGGAGTTCACTTTTCATGCTTAAAAATGCATCCTGACACAGTTTTACTCAAAGTTAGAGTAAATAAAATTTTGTCAAAAAATCTTCTGTCGGTCGTACCGGTACCCATGTCTTATAACTTGTACCAAGATGTGAAGGGTACATTTTGAGAAAAATCCAAAAAAATCATTAAAAAGTCGCTATTGCTTATTGCATTCAGCATCGTTAGACGACTCTAATATGCCTGGGATGACCACTGTACGATGATTATTTTAGATTTTATGCCAAAATGTTAATTTTGTGTCTTACGTCTCTAAATTAGACGACCTTGGATTTTCTTTTCTTACACCGCAATACAACTTGGATGGTCGGGTGACTTTTGCTATTTACCGTCGGAGTTCACTTTTCATGCTTAAAAATGCATCCTGACACAGTTTTACTCAAAGTTAGAGTAAATAAAATTTTGTCAAAAAATCTTCTGTCGGTCGTACCGGTACCCATGTCTTATAACTTGTACCAAGTTGTGAAGGGTACATTTTGACAAAAATCCAAAAAAATCATTAAAAAGTCGCTATTGCTTATTGCATTCAGCATCATTAGACGACTCTAATATGGCTTGGATAACCACTTTCTGATGATTATTTTAGATTTTATGCCAAAATGTTGATTTTGTGTCTCACGTCTCTAAATTAGACGACCTTTGATTTTCTTCTCTTACACCGCAATACAACTTTGAGGGTCGGGTGACTTTTGCTATTTACCGTCGGAGTTCACTTTTCATGCTTAAAAATGCATCCTGACACAGTTTTACTCAAAGTTAGAGTAAAAAAATTTTGGTCAAAAAATCTTCTGTCGGTCGTACCGGTACTCATGTCTTATAACTTGTACCAAGTTGTGAAGGGTACATTTTGAGAAAAATCCAAAAAAATCATTACAAAGTCGCTATTGCTTATTGCATTCAGCATCGTTAGACGACTCTAATATGCCTGGGATTACCACTGTCTGATGATTATTTTAGATTTTATGCCAAAATGTTGATTTTGTGTCTCACGTCTCTAAATTAGACGACCTTTGTTTTTCTTCTCTTACACCGCAATACAACTTTGAGGGTCGGGTGACTTTTTTTATTTACCGTCGGAGTTCACTTTTCATGCTTAAAAATGCATCCTGACACAGTTTTACTCAAAGTTAGAGTAAAAAAATTGTTTGTCAAAATATCTTCTGTCGGTCGTACCGGTACCCATGTCTCATAACTTGTACCAAGTTGTGAAGGGTACATTTTGAGAAAAATCCAAAAAAATCATTAAAAAGTCGCTATTGCTTATTGCATTCAGCATCGTTAGACGACTCTTATATGCCTGGGATGACCACTTTCTGATGATCATTTTAGATTTTATGCCAAAATGTTGATTTTGTGTCTTACGTCTCTAAATTAGACGACCTTGGATTTTCTTCTCTTACACCGCAATACAACTTTGAGGGACGGTTGACTTTTGTTATTAACCGTCGGAATTCACTTCTCATGCTTAAAAATGCATCCTGACACAGTTTTACTCAAAGTTAGAGTACAAAAAAAATTGTCAAAAAATCTTCTGTCGTTCGTACCGGTACCCATGTCTTATAACTTGTACCAAGTTGTGAAGGGTACATTTTGACAAAAATCCAAGAAAATCATTAAAAAGTCGCTATTTCTTCTTGCATTCAGCATCGTTAGACGACTCTAATATGCCTGGGATGACCACTGTCTGATGATTATTTTAGCTTTTATGCCAAAATTTTGATTTCGTGTCTTACGTCCCTACATTAGACGACCTTGGATTTTCGTCTCCGGCACCGCCATGCAACTTTGATGGTCGGGTAACTTTCGCTATTTACTGTCGGAGATCACTTTTCGTGATTAATAATGCATCCTGACACCGTTTTACTCAAAGTTAGAGTAAAAAAATTTTTTGTCCAAAAATCTTCCGTCGGTCATACCGGTACCCATGTCTTATAACTTTTACCAAGTTGTGAAGGGTACATTTTGACAAAAATCCAAAAAAATCATTAAAAAGTCGCTATTGCTTATTGCATTCAGCATCGTTGGACGACTCTAATATGCCTGGGATAACCACTTTCTGATGATTATTTTAGATTTTATGCCAAAATGTTGATTTTGTGTCTTACGTCTCTTAATTAGACGACCTTGGATATTCTTCTCTTACACCGCAATACAACTTTGAGGGTTGGGTGACTTTTGCTATTTACCGTCGGAGTTCACTTTTCATGCTTAAAAATGCATCCTGACACAGTTTTATTTAAAGTTAAAGTAAAAAAAAAATTGTCAAAAAATCTTCTGTCGGTCGTACCGGTACCCATGTCTTATAACTTGTACCAAGTTGTGAAGGGTACATTTTGATAAAAATCCAAAAAAATCATTAAAAAGTCGCTATTGCTTATTGCATTCAGCATCGTTAGACGACTCTAAAATGCCTGGGATGACCACTGTCTGATGATTATTTTAGATTTTATGCCAAAATGTTGATTTTGTGTCTTACGTCTCTAAATTAGACGACCTTGGATTTTCTTCTCTTACACCGCAATACAACTTTGAGGGACGGTTGACTTTTGTTATTAACCGTCGGAATTCACTTTTCATGCTTAAAAATGCATCCTGACACAGTTTTACTCAAAGTTAGAGTACAAAAAATTTTTGTCAAAAAATCTTCTGTCGGTCGTACCGGTACCCATGTCTTACAACTTGTACCAAATTGTGAAGGGTACATTTTGACAAAAATCCAAAAAAATCATTAAAAAGTCGCTATTGCTTATTGCATTCAGCATCGTTAGATGACTCCAATATGCCTGGGATGACCACTGTCTGATGATTATTTTAGATTTTATGCCAAAATGTTGATTTTGTGTCTTACGTCTCTAAATTAGACGACCTTGGATTTTCTTCTCTTACACCGCAATACAACTTTGAGGGTCGGGTGACTTTTGCTATTTACCGTCGGAGTTCACTTTTCATGCTTAAAAATGCATCCTGACACAGTTTTACTCAAAGTTAGAGTAAAAAAAATTTTGTCAAAAAATCTTCTGTCGGTCGTACCGGTACCCATGACTTATAACTTGTACCAAGTTGTGAAGGGTACATTTTGACAAAAATCCAAAAAAATCATTAAAAAGTCGCTATTGCTTATTGCATTCAGCATCGTTAGACGACTCTTATATGCCTTGGATAACCACTTTCTGATGATTATTTTAGATTTTATGCCAAAATGTTGATTTTGTGTCTTACGTCTCTAAATTAGACGACCTTGGATTTTCGTCTCCGGCACCGCCATGCAACTTTGATGGTCGGGTAACTTTCGCTATTTACTGTCGGAGATCACTTTTCATGCTTAAAAATGCATCCTGACACAGTTTTACTCAAAGTTAGAGTAAAAAGAATTTTTGTCAAAAAATCTTCTGTCGGTCGTACCGGTACCCATGTCTTATAACTTGTACCAAGTTGTGAAGGGTACATTTTGACAAAAATCCAAAAAAATCATTAAAAAGTCGCTATTGCTTATTGCATTCAGCATCGTTAGACGACTCTAATATGCCTGGTATGACCACTGTCTGATGATTATTTTAGATTTTATGCCAAAATGTTGATTTTGTGTCTTACGTCTCTAAATTAGACGACCTTGGATTTTCTTCTCTTACACCGCAATACAACTTTGAGGGTCGGGTGACTTTTGCTATTTACCGTCGGAGTTCACTTTTCATGCTTAAAAATGCATCCTGACACAGGTTTACTCAAAGTTAGAGTAAAAAAAAAATTTTTGTCAAAAAATCTTCTGTCGGTCGTACCGGTACCCATGTCTTATAACTTGTACCAAATTGTGAAGGGTACATTTTGACAAAAATCCAAAAAAATCATTAAAAAGTCGCTATTGCTTATTGCATTCAGCATCGTTAGATGACTCCAATATGCCTGGGATGACCACTGTCTGATGATTATTTTAGATTTTATGCCAAAATGTTGATTTTGTGTCTTACGTCTCTAAATTAGACGACCTTGGATTTTCTTCTCTTACACCGCAATACAACTTTGAGGGTCGGGTGACTTTTGCTATTTACCGTCGGAGTTCACTTTTCATGCTTTAAAATGCATCCTGACACAGTTTTACTCAAAGTTAGAGTAAAAAAAAATTGTCAAAAAATCTTCTGTCGGTCGTACCGGTACCCATGTCTTATAACTTGTACCAAGTTGTGAAGGGTAAATTTGGACAAAAATCCAAAAAAATCATTAAAAAGTCGCTATTGCTTATTGCATTCAGCATCGTTAGACGACTCTTATATGCCTGGGATGACCACTGTACGATGATTATTTTAGATTTTATGCCAAAATGTTAATTTTGTGTCTTACGTCTCTAAATTAGACGACCTTGGTATTTCTTCTCTTACACCGCAATACAACTTTGAGGGTCGGGTGACGTTTGCTATTTTCCGTCGGAGTTCACTTTTCATGCTTAAAAATGCATCCTGACACAGTTTTACTCAAAGTTAGAGTAAAAACAAATTATTGTCAAAAAATCTTCTGTCGGTCGTACCGGTACCCATGTCTTATAACTTGTACCAAGTTGTGAAGGGTACATTTCGACAAAAATCCAAAAAAAAATCATTAAAAAGTCGCTATTGCTTATTGCATTCAACATCGTTAGACGACTCGAATTTGCCTGGGATGACCACATTCTGATGATTATTTTAGATTTTATGCCAAAATGTTGATTTTGTGTCTTACGTCTCTAAATTAGACGAACTTGGATTTTCTTCTCATACACCGCAATACAACTTTGATGGTCGGGTGACTTTTGCTTTTTACCGTCGGAGTTCACTTTTCGTGCTTAAAAATGCATCCTGACACAGTTTTACTCAAAGTTAGAGTAAAAAAAATTTTTGTCAAAAAATCTTCTGTCGGTCGTACCGGTACCCATGTCTTATAACTTGTACCAAGTTGTGAAGGGTACATTTAGACAAAAATCCAAAAAAATCATTAAAAAGTCGCTATTGCTTATTGCATTCAGCATCGTTTGACAACTCTAATATGCCTTGGATAACCACTTTCTGATGATTATTTAAGATTTTATGCCAAAATGTTGATTTTGTGTCTTACGTCTCTAAATTAGACGACCTTGGATTTTCTTTTCTTACACCGCAATACAACTTGGATGGTCGGGTGACTTTTGCTATTTACCGTCGGAGTTCACTTTTCATGCTTAAAAATGCATCCTGACACAGTTTTACTCAAAGTTAGAGTAAATAAAATTTTGTCAAAAAATCTTCTGTCGGTCGTACCGGTACCCATGTCTTATAACTTGTACCAAGATGTGAAGGGTACATTTTGAGAAAAATCCAAAAAAATCATTAAAAAGTCGCTATTGCTTATTGCATTCAGCATCGTTAGACGACTCTAATATGCCTGGGATGACCACTGTACGATGATTATTTTAGATTTTATGCCAAAATGTTAATTTTGTGTCTTACGTCTCTAAATTAGACGACCTTGGATTTTCTTTTCTTACACCGCAATACAACTTGGATGGTCGGGTGACTTTTGCTATTTACCGTCGGAGTTCACTTTTCATGCTTAAAAATGCATCCTGACACAGTTTTACTCAAAGTTAGAGTAAATAAAATTTTGTCAAAAAATCTTCTGTCGGTCGTACCGGTACCCATGTCTTATAACTTGTACCAAGTTGTGAAGGGTACATTTTGACAAAAATCCAAAAAAATCATTAAAAAGTCGCTATTGCTTATTGCATTCAGCATCATTAGACGACTCTAATATGGCTTGGATAACCACTTTCTGATGATTATTTTAGATTTTATGCCAAAATGTTGATTTTGTGTCTCACGTCTCTAAATTAGACGACCTTTGATTTTCTTCTCTTACACCGCAATACAACTTTGAGGGTCGGGTGACTTTTGCTATTTACCGTCGGAGTTCACTTTTCATGCTTAAAAATGCATCCTGACACAGTTTTACTCAAAGTTAGAGTAAAAAAATTTTGGTCAAAAAATCTTCTGTCGGTCGTACCGGTACTCATGTCTTATAACTTGTACCAAGTTGTGAAGGGTACATTTTGAGAAAAATCCAAAAAAATCATTACAAAGTCGCTATTGCTTATTGCATTCAGCATCGTTAGACGACTCTAATATGCCTGGGATTACCACTGTCTGATGATTATTTTAGATTTTATGCCAAAATGTTGATTTTGTGTCTCACGTCTCTAAATTAGACGACCTTTGTTTTTCTTCTCTTACACCGCAATACAACTTTGAGGGTCGGGTGACTTTTTTTATTTACCGTCGGAGTTCACTTTTCATGCTTAAAAATGCATCCTGACACAGTTTTACTCAAAGTTAGAGTAAAAAAATTGTTTGTCAAAATATCTTCTGTCGGTCGTACCGGTACCCATGTCTCATAACTTGTACCAAGTTGTGAAGGGTACATTTTGAGAAAAATCCAAAAAAATCATTAAAAAGTCGCTATTGCTTATTGCATTCAGCATCGTTAGACGACTCTTATATGCCTGGGATGACCACTTTCTGATGATCATTTTAGATTTTATGCCAAAATGTTGATTTTGTGTCTTACGTCTCTAAATTAGACGACCTTGGATTTTCTTCTCTTACACCGCAATACAACTTTGAGGGACGGTTGACTTTTGTTATTAACCGTCGGAATTCACTTTTCATGCTTAAAAATGCATCCTGACACAGTTTTACTCAAAGTTAGAGTACAAAAAAAATTGTCAAAAAATCTTCTGTCGGTCGTACCGGTACCCATGTCTTATAACTTGTACCAAGTTGTGAAGGGTACATTTTGACACAAATCCAAAAAAATCATTAAAACGTCGCTATTGCTTATTGCATTCAGCATCATTAGACGACTCTAATATGCCTTGGATGACCACTGTCTGGTGATTATTTTAGCTTTTATGCCAAAATTTTGATTTCGTGTCTTACGTCCCTACATTAGACGACCTTGGATTTTCGTCTCCGGCACCGCCATGCAACTTTGATGGTCGGGTAACTTTCGCTATTTACTGTCGGAGATCACTTTTCGTGATTAATAATGCATCCTGACACCGTTTTACTCAAAGTTAGAGTAAAAAAATTTTTTGTCCAAAAATCTTCCGTCGGTCATACCGGTACCCATGTCTTATAACTTTTACCAAGTTGTGAAGGGTACATTTTGACAAAAATCCAAAAAAATCATTAAAAAGTCGCTATTGCTTATTGCATTCAGCATCGTTGGACGACTCTAATATGCCTGGGATAACCACTTTCTGATGATTATTTTAGATTTTATGCCAAAATGTTGATTTTGTGTCTTACGTCTCTTAATTAGACGACCTTGGATATTCTTCTCTTACACCGCAATACAACTTTGAGGGTTGGGTGACTTTTGCTATTTACCGTCGGAGTTCACTTTTCATGCTTAAAAATGCATCCTGACACAGTTTTATTTAAAGTTAAAGTAAAAAAAAAATTGTCAAAAAATCTTCTGTCGGTCGTACCGGTACCCATGTCTTATAACTTGTACCAAGTTGTGAAGGGTACATTTTGATAAAAATCCAAAAAAATCATTAAAAAGTCGCTATTGCTTATTGCATTCAGCATCGTTAGACGACTCTAAAATGCCTGGGATGACCACTGTCTGATGATTATTTTAGATTTTATGCCAAAATGTTGATTTTGTGTCTTACGTCTCTAAATTAGACGACCTTGGATTTTCTTCTCTTACACCGCAATACAACTTTGAGGGACGGTTGACTTTTGTTATTAACCGTCGGAATTCACTTTTCATGCTTAAAAATGCATCCTGACACAGTTTTACTCAAAGTTAGAGTACAAAAAATTTTTGTCAAAAAATCTTCTGTCGGTCGTACCGGTACCCATGTCTTACAACTTGTACCAAATTGTGAAGGGTACATTTTGACAAAAATCCAAAAAAATCATTAAAAAGTCGCTATTGCTTATTGCATTCAGCATCGTTAGATGACTCCAATATGCCTGGGATGACCACTGTCTGATGATTATTTTAGATTTTATGCCAAAATGTTGATTTTGTGTCTTACGTCTCTAAATTAGACGACCTTGGATTTTCTTCTCTTACACCGCAATACAACTTTGAGGGTCGGGTGACTTTTGCTATTTACCGTCGGAGATGCTTAAAAATGCATCCTGACACAGTTTTACTCAAAGTTAGAGTAAAACACATTTTTGTCAAGAAATCTTCTGTCGGTCGTACCGGTGCCCATGTCTTATAACTTGTACCAAGTTGTGAAGGGTACATTTTGATAAAAATCCAAAAAAATCATTAAAAAGACGCTATTGCTTATTGCATTCAGCATCGTTAGACAAATCTAATATGCCTGGGATGACCACTGTCTGATAATTATTTTAGATTTTATGCCAAAATGTTGATTTTGTGTCTTACGTCTCTAAATTAGACGACCTTGGATTTTCTTCTCTTACACCGCAATACAACTTTGAAGGACGGTTGACTTTTGTTATTTACCGTCGGAGATGCTTAAAAATGCATCCTGACACAGTTTTACTCAAAGTTAGAGTAATTCACATTTTTGTCAAAAAATCTTCTGTCGGTCGTACCGGTGCCCATGTCTTATAACTTGTACCAAGTTGTGAAGGGTACATTTTGACAAAAATCCAAAAAAATCATTAAAAATTCGCTATTTCTTATTGCATTCAGCATCGTTAGACGACTCTTATTTGCCTTGGATAACCACTTTCTGATGATTATTTTAGATTTTTTGCCAAAATGTTGATTTTGTGTCTTACGTCTCTAAATTAGACGACCTTGGATTTTCGTCTCCTGCACCGCCATGCAACTTTGATGGTCGGGTGACTTTTGCTATTTACCATCGGAGTTCACTTTTTATGCTTAAAAATGCATCCTGACACAGTTTTACTCAAAGTTAAAGTAAAAAAAAATTTTGTCAAAAAATCTTCTGTCGGTCGTACCGGTACCCATGTCTTATAACTTGGACCAAGTTGTGAAGGGTACATTTTGACAAAAATCCAAAAAAATCATTAAAAAGTCGCTATTGCTTATTGCATTCAGCATCGTTAGACGACTCCAATATGCCTTGGATAACCACTTTCTGATGATTATTTTAGATTTTATGCCAAAATGTTGATTTTGTGTCTTACGTCTCTAAATTAGACGACCTTGGATTTTCTTCTCTTACACCGCAATACAACTTTGAGGGTCGGGTGACTTTTGCTATTTACCGTCGGAGTTCACTTTTCATGCCTAAAAATGCATATTGACACAGTTTTACTCAAAGTTAGAGTAAAAAAATTGTTTGTCAAAATATCTTCTGTCGGTCGTACCGGTACCCATGTCTCATAACTTGTACCAAGTTGTGAAGGGTACATTTTGAGAAAAATCCAAAAAAATCATTAAAAAGTCGCTATTGCTTATTGCATTCAGCATCGTTAGACGACTCTAATATGCCTGGGATTACCACTGTCTGATGATTATTTTAGATTTTATGCCAAAATGTTGATTTTGTGTCTCACGTCTCTAAATTAGACGACCTTTGTTTTTCTTCTCTTACACCGCAATACAACTTTGAGGGTCGGGTGACTTTTTTTATTTACCGTCGGAGTTCACTTTTCATGCTTAAAACTGCATCGTGACACAGTTTTACTCAAAGTTAGAGTAAACAAAATTTTTGTCAAAAAATCTTCTGTCGGTCGTACCGGTACCCATGTCTTATAACTTGTACCAAGTTGTGAAGGGTACATTTTGACAAAAATAAAAAAAAAATCATTAAAAAGTCGCTATTGCTTATTGCATTCAACATCGTTAGACGACTCGAATTTGCCTGGGATGACCACATTCTGATGATTATTTTAGATTTTATGCCAAAATGTTGATTTTGTGTCTTACGTCTCTAAATTAGACGACCTTGGATTTTCTTCTCTTACACCGCAATACAACTTTGAGGGTCGAGTGACTTTGGCTATTTACCGTCGGAGTTCACTTTTCATGCTTAAAAATGCATCCTGACACAGTTTTACTCAAAGTTTTAGTTAAAAAAATTTTTTGTCAAAAAATCTTCTGTCGGTCGTACCGGTACCCATGTTTTATAACTTGTACCAAGTTGTGAAGGGTACCTTTTGACAAAAATCCAAAAAAATCATTAAAAAGCTGCTATTGCTTATTGCATTCAGCATCGTTAGACGACGCTAATATGCCTGGGATGACCACTGTCTGATGATTATTTTAGATTTTATGCCAAAATGTTGATTTTGTGTCTTACGTCTCTAAATTAGACGACCTTGGATTTTCTTCTCTTACACCGCAATACAACTTTGAGGGTCGGGTGACTTTTGCTATTTACCGTCGGAGTTCACTTTTCATGCTTAAAAATGCATCCTGACACAATTTTACTCAAAGTTAGAGTAAAAAAAAAATTTGTCAAAAAATCTTCTGTCGGTCGTACCGGTACCCATGTCTTATAACTTGTACCAAGTTGTGAAGGGTACATTTTGACAAAAATCCAAAAAAATCATTAAAAAGTCGCTATTGCTTATTGCATTCAGCATCGTTAGACGACTCTAATATGCCTGGGATGACCACTGTCTGATGATTATTTTAGATTTTATGCCAAAATGTTTATTTTGTGTCTTACGTCTCTAAATTAGACGACCTTGGATTTTCTTCTCTTACACCGCAATACAACTTTGAAGGTCGGGTGACTTTCGCTATTTACCGTCGGAGTTCACTTTTCATGCTTAAAAATGCATCCTGACACACTTTTACTCAAAGTTAGAGTAAAAAAAAATTTTGTCAAAAAATCTTCTGTCGGTCGTACCGGTACCCATGTCTTATAACTTGTACCAAATTGTGAATGGTACATTTTGAGAAAAATCCAAAAAAATCATTAAAAAGTCGCTATTGCTTATTGCATTCAGCATCGTTAGACGACGCTAATATGCCTGGGATGACCACTGTCTGATGATTATTTTAGATTTTATGCCAAAATGTTGATTTTGTGTCTTACGTCTCTAAATTAGACGACCTTGGATTTTCTTCTCTTACACCGCAATACAACTTTGAGGGTCGGGTGACTTTTGCTATTTACCGTCGGAGTTCACTTTTCATGCTTAAAAATGCATCCTGACACAATTTTACTCAAAGTTAGAGTAAAAAAAAAATTTGTCAAAAAATCTTCTGTCGGTCGTACCGGTACCCATGTCTTATAACTTGTACCAAGTTGTGAAGGGTACATTTTGACAAAAATCCAAAAAAATCATTAAAAAGTCGCTATTTCTTATTGCATTTAGCATCGTTAGACGACTCTGATATGGCTTGGATAACCACTTTCTGATGATTATTTTAGATTTTATGCCAAAATGTTGATTTTGTGTCTTACTTCTCTAAATTAGACGACCATGGATTTTCTTCTCTTACACCGCAATACAACTTTGAGGGTCGGGTGACTTTTGCTATTTACCGTCGGAGTTCACTTTTCATGCTTAAAAATGCCAACATTTTGGCATAAAATCCAAAAAAATCATTAAAAAGTCGCTATTTCTTATTGCATTTAGCATCGTTAGACGACTCTGATATGGCTTGGATAACCACTTTCTGATGATTATTTTAGATTTTATGCCAAAATGTTGATTTTGTGTCTTACTTCTCTAAATTAGACGACCATGGATTTTCTTCTCTTACACCGCAATACAACTTTGAGGGTCGGGTGACTTTTGCTATTTACCGTCGGAGTTCACTTTTCATGCTTAAAAATGCATCCTGACACAGTTTTACTCAAAGTTAGAGTACACAAAATTTTTGTCAAAAAATCTTCTGTCGGTCGTACCGGTACCCATGTCTTATAACTTGTACCAAGTTGTGAAGGGTACATTTTGACAAAAATTTAAAAAAATCAATAAAAAGTCGCTATTGCTTATTGCATTCAGCATCGTTAGACGACTCTAATATGCCTTGGATAACCACTTTCGGATGATTATTTTAGATTTTATGCCAAAATGTTGATTTTGTGTCTTACGTCTCTAAATTAGACGACCTTGGATTTTCTTCTCTTACACCGCAATACAACTTTGAGGGTCGGGTGACTTTGGCTATTTACCGTCGGAGTTCACTTTTCATGCTTAAAAATGCATCCTGACACAGTTTTACTCAAAGTTTTAGTTAAAAAAAATTTTTGTCAAAAAATCTTCTGTCGGTCGTACCGGTACCCATGTCTTATAACTTGTATCAAGTTGTGAAGGGTACATTTTGACAAAAATCCAAAAAAATCATTAAAAAGTCGCTATTGCTTAATGAATTCAGCATCGTTAGACGACTCTTATATGCCTGGGATGACCACTGTGCGATGATTATTTTAGATTTTATACCAAAATGTGGATTTTGTGTCTACGTCCCTAAATTAGACGACCTTGGATTTTCTTCTCTTACACCGCAATACAACTTTGAGGGTCGGGTGACTTTTGCTATTTACCGTCGGAGATGCTTAAAAATGCATCCTGACACAGTTTTACTCTAAGTTAGAGTAAAACACATTTTTGTCAAAAAATCTTCTGTCGGTCGTACCGGTGCCCATGTCTTATAACTTGTACCAAGTTGTGAAGGGTACATTTTGACAAAAATCCAAAAAAATCATTGAAAAGTCGCTATTGCTTATTGCATTCAGCATCGTTAGACGACTCTTATATGCCTGGGGTGACCATTGTTTGATGATTATTTTAGATTTTATGTCAAAATGTTGATTTTGTGTCTTATGTCTCTAAATTAGGCGACCTTGGATTTTCTTCTCTTACACCGCAATACAACTTTGAGGGTCGGGTGACTTTTGCTATTTACCGTCGGAGTTCACTTTTCATGCTTAAAAATGCATCCTGACACAGTTTTACTCAAAATTAGAGTAAATAAAATTTTGTCAAAAAATCTTCTGTCGGTCGTACCGGTACCCATGTCTTATAACTTGTAACAAGTTGTGAAGGGTACATTTTGACAAAAATCCAAAAAAATCATTAAAAAGTCGCTATTGCTTATTGCATTCAGCATCGTTCGACGACTCTTATATGCCTGGGATGACCACTTTCTGATGATTATTTTAGATTTTATGCCAAAATGTTAATTTTGTGTCTTACGTCTCTAAATTAGACGACCTTGGATTTTCTTCTCTTACACCGCAATACAACTTTGAGGGTTGGGTGACTTTTGCTATTATCCGTCGGAGTTCACTTTACATGCTAAAAATGCATCCTGACACAATTTTACTCAAAGTTAGAGTAAACAAAATTTTTGTCAAAAAATCTTCTGTCGGTCGTACCGGTACCCAAGTCTTATAACTTGTACCAAGTTGTGAAGGGTACATTTTGACAAAAATCCAAAAAAATCATTAAAAAGTCGCTATTGCTTATTGCATTCAGCATCGTTAGACAGCTCTAATATGCCTTGGATAACCACTTTCTGATGATTATTTTAGATTTTTTGCCAAAATGTTGATTTTGTGTCTTACGTCTCTAAATTAGACGACCTTGGATTTTCTTCTCTTAAACCGCAATACAACTTTGAGGGTCGGGTGACTTTTGCTATTATCCGTCGGAGTTCACTTTTCATGCCTTAAAATGCATCCTGACACAGTTTTACTCAAAGTTAGAGTAAAAAAAAATTTTTGTCAAAAAATCTTCTGTCGGTCGTACCGGTACCCATGTCTTAAAACTTGTACCAAGTTGTGAAGGGTACATTTTGACAAAAATCCAAAAAAATCATTAAAAAGTCGCTATTGCTTATTGCATTCTGCATCGTTAGACGACTCTTATATGCCTTGGATAACCACTTTCTGATGATTATTTTAGATTTTATGCCAAAACGTTGATTTTGTGTCTTACGTCTCTAACTTAGACGACCTTGGATTTTCTTCTCTTACAACGCAATACAACTTTGAGGGTCGGGTGACTTTTGCTATTTACCGTCGGAGTTCACTTTTCATGCTTAAAAATGCATCCTGACACAGTTTTACTCAAAGTTAGATTAAAAAAATTTTTGTCAAAAAATCTTCTGTCGGTCGTACCGGTACCCATGACTTATAACTTGTACCAAGTTGTGAAGGGTACATTTTGACAAAAATCCAAAAAAATCATTAAAAAGTCGCTATTGCTAATTGCATTCAGCATCATTAGACAACTCTAATATGCCTTGGATAACCACTTTCTGATGATTATTTTAGATTTTATGCCAAAATGTTGATTTTGTGTCTTACGTCTCTAAATTAGAGAACTTTGGATTTTCTTCTCTTACACCGCAATACAACTTTGAGGGTCGGGTGAATTTTGCTATTTACCGTCGGAGTTCACTTTTCATGCTTAAAAATGCATCCTGACACAGTTTTACTCAAAGTTAGAGCAAAAAAAATTTTTTGTCAAAATTTCTTCTGTCGGTCGTACCGGTACCCATGACTTATAACTTGTACCAAGTTGTGAAGGGTACATTTTGACAAAAATCCAAAAAAATCATTAAAAAGTCGCTATTGCTAATTGCATTCAGCATCGTTAGACAACTCTAATATGCCTTGGATAACCACTTTCTGATGATTATTTTAGATTTTATGCCAAAATGTTGATTTTGTGTCTTACGTCTCTAAATTAGAGAACTTTGGATTTTCTTCTCTTACACCGCAATACAACTTTGAGGGTCGGGTGAATTTTGCTATTTACCGTCGGAGTTCACTTTTCATGCTTAAAAATGCATCCTGACACAGTTTTACTCAAAGTTAGAGTAAAAAAAATTTTGTCAAAAAATCTTCTGTCGGTCGTACCGGTACCCATGTCTTATAACTTTTACCAAATTGTAAAGGGTACATTTTGACTAAAATCCAAAAAAATCATTAAAAAGTCGCTATTGCTTATTGCATTCAGCATCGTTAGACAACTCTTATATGCCTTGGATAACCACTTTCTGATGATTATTTTAGATTTTATGCCAAAATGTTGATTGTGTGTCTTACGTCTCTAAATTAGACGACCTTGGATTTTCTTCTCTTACACCGCAATACAACTTTGAGGGTCGGGTGACTTTTGCTATTTACCGTCGGAGTTCACTTTTCATGCTTAAAAATGCATCCTGACACAGGTTTACTCAAAGTTAGAGTAAAAAAAAATTTTTTTCAAAAAATCTTCTGTCGGTCGTACCGGTACCCATGTCTTATAACTTGTACCAAGTTGTGAAGGGTACATTTTGACAAAAATCCAAAAATATCATTAAAAAGTCGCTATTGCTTATTGCATTCAGCATCGTTAGAAGGCTCTTGTATGCCTTGGATAACCACTTTCTGATGATTATTTTAGATTTTATGCCAAAATGTTGATTTTGTGTCTTACGTCTCTAAATTAGAGAACTTTGGATTTTCTTCTCTTACACCGCAATACAACTTTGATGGTCGGGTGACTTTTGCTATTTACCGTCGGAGTTCACTTTTCATGCTTAAAAATGCATCCTGACACAGTTTTACTCAAAGTTAGAGTAAATAAAATTTTGTCAAAAAATCTTCTGTCGGTCGTACCAGTACCCATGTCTTATAACTTGTACCAAGTTGTGCAGGGTACATTTTGACAAAAATCCAAAAAATCATTAAAAAGTCGCTATTGCTTATTGCATTCAGCATCGTTAGACGACTCTTATATGCCTGGGGTGACCATTGTTTGATGATTATTTTAGATTTTATGTCAAAATGTTGATTTTGTGTCTTATGTCTCTAAATTAGGCGACCTTGGATTTTCTTCTCTTACACCGCAATACAACTTTGAGGGTCGGGTGACTTTTGCTATTTACCGTCGGAGTTCACTTTACATGCTAAAAATGCATCCTGACACAATTTTACTCAAAGTTAGAGTAAACAAAATTTTTGTCAAAAAATCTTCTGTCGGTCGTACCGGTACCCATGTCTTATAACTTGTACCAAGTTGTGAAGGGTACATTTTGACAAAAATAAAAAAAAATCATTAAAAAGTCACTACTGCTTATTGCATTCAGCATCGTTAGACGACTCTAATATGCCTGGGATGACCACTGCCTGATGATTATTTTAGATTTTATGCCAATATGTTGATTTTGTGTCTTACGTCTCTAAATTAGACGACCTAGGATTTTCTTCTCTTACACCGCAATACAACTTTGAGGGTTGGGTGACTTTCGCTATTTACCGTCGGAGTTCACTTTTCATGCTTAAAAATGCATCCTGACACAGTTTTACTCAAAGTTAGAGTAAAAAAAATTTTTGTCAGAAAATCTTCTGTCGGTCGTACCGGTACCCAAGTCTTATAACTTGTACCAAGTTGTGAAGGGTACTTTTTGACAAAAATCCAAAAAAATCATTAAAAAGTCGCTATTGCTTATTGCATTCTGCATCGTTAGACGACTCTTATATGCCTTGGATAACCACTTTCTGATGATTATTTTAGATTTTATGCCAAAACGTTGATTTTGTGTCTTACGTCTCTAACTTAGACGACCTTGGATTTTCTTCTCTTACAACGCAATACAACTTTGAGGGTCGGGTGACTTTTGCTATTTACCGTCGGAGTTCACTTTTCATGCTTAAAAATGCATCCTGACACAGTTTTACTCAAAGTTAGATTAAAAAAATTTTTGTCAAAAAATCTTCTGTCGGTCGTACCGGTACCCAAGTCTTATAACTTGTACCAAGTTGTGAAGGGTACATTTTGACAAAAATCCAAAAAAATCATTAAAAAGTCGCTATTGCTAATTGCATTCAGCATCGTTAGACAACTCTAATATGCCTTGGATAACCACTTTCTGATGATTATTTTAGATTTTATGCCAAAATGTTGATTTTGTGTCTTACGTCTCTAAATTAGAGAACTTTGGATTTTCTTCTCTTACACCGCAATACAACTTTGAGGGTCGGGTGAATTTTGCTATTTACCGTCGGAGTTCACTTTTCATGCTTAAAAATGCATCCTGACACAGTTTTACTCAAAGTTAGAGTAAAAAAAATTTTGTCAAAAAATCTTCTGTCGGTCGTACCGGTACCAATGTCTTATAACTTTTACCAAATTGTGAAGGGTACATTTTGACAAAAATCCAAAAAAATCATTAAAAAGTCGCTATTGCTTATTGCATTCAGCATCGTTAGACAACTCTTATATGCCTTGGATAACCACTTTCTGATGATTATTTTAGATTTTATGCCAAAATGTTGATTGTGTGTCTTACGTCTCTAAATTAGACGACCTTGGATTTTCTTCTCTTACACCGCAATACAACTTTGAGGGTCGGGTGACTTTTGCTATTTACCGTCGGAGTTCACTTTTCATGCTTAAAAATGCATCCTGACACAGGTTTTCTCAAAGTTAGAGTAAAAAAAAATTTTTTTCAAAAAATCTTCTGTCGGTCGTACCGGTACCCATGTCTTATAACTTGTACCAAGTTGTGAAGGGTACATTTTGACAAAAATCCAAAAAAATCATTGAAAAGTCACTATTGCTTATTACATTCAGCATCGTTAGACGACTCTTATATGCCTTGGATAACCACTTTCTGATGATTATTTTAGATTTTATGAGAAAATGTTGATTTTGTGTCTTACGTCTCTAAATTAGACGACCTTGGATTTTCTTCTCTTACACCGCAATACAACTTTGAGGGTCGGGTGACTTTTGCTATTTACCGTCGGAGTTCACTTTTCATGCTTAAAAATGCATCCTGACACAGGTTTACTCAAAGTTAGAGTAAAAAAAAAATTTTTTCAAAAAATCTTCTGTCGGTCGTACCGGTACCCATGTCTTATAACTTGTACCAAGTTGTGAAGGGTACATTTTGACAAAAATCCAAAAAAATCATTGAAAAGTCACTATTGCTTATTACATTCAGCATCGTTAGACAACTCTTATATGGCTTGGATAACCACTTTCTGATGATTATTTTAGATTTTATGCCAAAATGTTAATTTTGTGTCTTACGTCTATAAATTAGACGACCTTGGATTTTCTTCTCTTACACCACAATACAACTTTGAGGGTCGGGTGACTTTTGCTATTTACCGTCGGAGTTCACTTTTCATGCTTAAAAATGCATCCTGACACAGTTTTACTCAAAGTTAGAGTAAAAAAAAATTTTTGTCAAAAAATCTTCTGTCGGTCGTACCGGTACCCATGTCTTATGACTTGTACCAAGTTGTGAAGGGTACATTTTGACAAAAATCCAAAAAATCATTAAAAAGTCGCTATTGCTTATTGCATTCAGCATCGTTAGACGACTCTAATATGCCTGGGATTACCACTGTACGATGATTATTTTAGATTTTATGCCAAAATGTTGATTTTGTGTCTCACGTCTCTAAATTAGACGACCTTTGATTTTCTTCTCTTACACCGCAATACAACTTTGAGGGTCGGGTGACTTTTGCTATTTACCGTCGGAGTTCACTTTTCATGCTTAAAACTGCATCGTGACACAGTTTTACTCAAAGTTAGAGTAAACAAAATTTTTGTCAAAAAATCTTCTGTCGGTCGTACCGGTACCCATGTCTTATAACTTGTACCAAGTTGTGAAGGGTACATTTTGACAAAAATCCAAAAAAATCATTGAAAAGTCGCTATTGCTTATTGCATTCAGCATCGTTAGAGGACTCTTATATGCCTGGGATGACCACTGTCCGATGATTATTTTAGATTTTATGCCAAAATGTTGATTTTGTGTCTTACGTCTCTAAATTAGACGACCTTTGTTTTTCTTCTCTTACACCGCAATACAACTTTGAGGGTCGGGTGACTTTTTTTATTTACCGTCGGAGTTCACTTTTCATGCTTAAAAATGCATCCTGACACAGTTTTACTCAAAGTTAGAGTAAAAAAAATTTTTGTCAAAAAATCTTCTGTCGGTCGTACCGGTACCCATGTCTTATAACTTGGACCAAGTTGTGAAGGGTACATTTTGACAAAAATCCAAAAAAATCATTAAAAAGTCGCTATTGCTTATTGCATTCAGCATCGTTAGACGACTCTAATATGCCTTGGATAACCACTTTCTGATGATTATTTTAGATTTTATGCCAAAATGTTGATTTTGTGTCTTACGTCTCTAAATTAGACGACCTTGAATTTTCTTCTCTTACACCGCAATACAACTTTGAGGGTCGGGTGACTTTTGCTATTTACCGTCGGAGTTCACTTTTCATGCTTAAAAATGCATCCTGACACAGTTTTACTCAAAGTTAGAGTAAAAAAATTTTGGTCAAAAAATCTTCTGTCGGTCGTACCGGTACTCATGTCTTATAACTTGTACCAAGTTGTGAAGGGTACATTTTGAGAAAAATCCAAAAAAATCATTACAAAGTCGCTATTGCTTATTGCATTCAGCATCGTTAGACGACTCTAATATGCCTGGGATTACCACTGTACGATGATTATTTTAGATTTTATGCCAAAATGTTGATTTTGTGTCTCACGTCTCTAAATTAGACGACCTTTGATTTTCTTCTCTTACACCGCAATACAACTTTGAGGGTCGGGTGACTTTTGCTATTTACCGTCGGAGTTCACTTTTCATGCTTAAAACTGCATCGTGACACAGTTTTACTCAAAGTTAGAGTAAACAAAATTTTTGTCAAAAAATCTTCTGTCGGTCGTACCGGTACCCATGTCTTATAACTTGTACCAAGTTGTGAAGGGTACATTTTGACAAAAATCCAAAAAAATCATTGAAAAGTCGCTATTGCTTATTGCATTCAGCATCGTTAGACGACTCTAATATGCCTGGTATGACCACTGTCTGATGATTATTTTAGATTTTATGCCAAAATGTTGATTTTGTGTCTTACGTCTCTAAATTAGTCGACCTTGGATTTTCTTCTCTTACACCGCAATACAACTTTGAGGGTCGAGTGACTTTGGCTATTTACCGTCGGAGTTCACTTTTCATGCTTAAAAATGCATCCTGACACAGTTTTACTCAAAGTTTTAGTTAAAAAAATTTTTTGTCAAAAAATCTTCTGTCGGTCGTACCGGTACCCATGTCTCATAACTTGTACCAAGTTGTGGAGGGTACATTTTGACAAAAATCCAAAAAAATCATTAAAAAACCGCTATTGCTTATTGCATTCAGCATCGTCAGACTACTCTAATATGCCTGGGATAACCACTTTCTGATGATTATTTTAGATTTTATGCCAAAATGTTGATTTTGTGTCTTACGTCTCTAAATTAGACGACCTTGGATTTTCTTCTCTTACACCGCAATACAACTTTGAGGGTCGGGTGACTTTTGCTATTTACCGTCGGAGTTCACTTTTCATGCTTAAAAATGCATCCTGACACAGTTTTACTCAAAGTTAGAGTAAAAAAAATTTTTGTCAAAAAATCTTCTGTCGGTCGTACCGGTACCCATGTCTAATAACTTGTACCAAGTTGTGAAGGGTACATTTTGACAAAAATCCAAAAAAATCATTAAAAAGTCGCTATTGCTTATTGCATTCAGCATCGTTAGACGACTCTAATATGCCTGGGATGACCATTGTCTGATGATTATTTTAGATTTTATGCCAAAATGTGGATTTTGTGTCTACGTCCCTAAATTAGACGACCTTGGATTTTCTTCTCTTACACCGCAATACAACTTTGAGGGTCGGGTGACTTTTGCTATTTACCGTCGGAGATGCTTAAAAATGCATCCTGACACAGTTTTACTCAAAGTTAGAGTAAAACACATTTTTGTCAAAAAATCTTCTGTCGGTCGTACCGGTGCCCATGTCTTATAACTTGTACCAAGTTGTGAAGGGTAAATTTTGACAAAAATCCAAAAAAATCATTAAAAAGTCGCTATTGCTTATTGCATTCAGCATCGTTAGACGACTCTAATATGCCTGGGATGACCACTGTACGATGATTATTTTAGATTTTATGTCAAAATGTTGATTTTGTGTCTTATGTCTCTAAATTAGGCGACCTTGGATTTTCTTCTCTTACACCGCAATAAAACTTGGAGGGACGGGTGACTTTTGCTATTTACCGTCGCAGTTCACTTTTCATGCTTAAAAATGCATCCTGACATAGTTTTACTCAAAGTTAGAGTAAAAAAAAATTTTTGTCAAAAAATCTTCTGTCGGTCGTACCGGTACCCATGTCTTATAACTTGTACCAAGTTGTGAAGGGTACATTTTGACAAAAATCCAAAAAAATCATTGAAAAGTCGCTATTGCTTATTGCATTCAGCATCGTTAGACGACTGTAATATGCCTGGGATGACCACTGTGTGAAGATTATTTTAGATTTTATGTCAAAATGTTGATTTTGTGTCTTATGTCTCTAACTTAGGCGACCTTGGATTTTCTTCTCTTACACCGCAATACAACTTTGAGGGTCGGGTGACTTTTGCTATTTACCGTCGGAGTTCACTTTTCATGCTTAAAAATGCATCCTGACACAGTTTTACTCAAAGTTAAAGTAAAAAAATTTTGGTCAAAAAATCTTCTGTCGGTCGTACCGGTACCCATGTCTTATAACTTGTAACAAGTTGTGAAGGGTACATTTTGACAAAAATCCAAAAAAATCATTAAAAAGTCGCTATTGCTTATTGCATTCAGCATCGTTCGACGACTCTTATATGCCTGGGATGACCACTTTCTGATGATTATTTTAGATTTTATGCCAAAATGTTAATTTTGTGTCTTACGTCTCTAAATTAGACGACCTTGGATTTTCTTCTCTTACACCGCAATACAACTTTGAGGGTTGGGTGACTTTTGCTATTATCCGTCGGAGTTCACTTTTCATGCTAAAAATGCATCCTGACACAATTTTACTCAAAGTTAGAGTAAACAAAATTTTTGTCAAAAAATCTTCTGTCGGTCGTACCGGTACCCATGTCTTAAAACTTGTACCAAGTTGTGAAGGGTACATTTTGACAAAAATCCAAAAAAATCATTAAAAAGTCGCTATTGCTTATTGCATTCAGCATCGCTAGACAACTCTAATATGCCTTGGATAACCACTTTCTGATGATTATTTTAGATTTTATGCCAAAATGTTGATTTTGTGTCTTACGTCTCTAAATTAGAGAACTTTGGATTTTCTTCTCTTACACCGCAATACAACTTTGAGGGTCGGGTGACTTTTGCTATTTACCGTCGGAGTTCACTTTTCATGCTTTAAAATGCATCCTGACACAGTTTTACTTAAAGTTAGGGTACAAAAAATTTTTGTCTACAAATCTTCTGTCGGTCGTACCAGTACCCATGTCTTATAACTTTTACCAAGTTGTGAAGGGTACATTTTGACAAAAATCGAAAAAAATCATTAAAAAGTCGCTATTGCTTATTGCATTCAGCATCGTTAGACGACTCTAATATGCCTGGGATGACCACTGTCTGATGATTATTTTAGATTTTATGCCAAAATGTTGATTTTGTACCTTACGTCTCTAAATTAGACGACCTTGGATTTTCTTCTCTTACACCGCAATACAACTTTGAGGGTCGGGTGACTTTTGCTATTTACCGTCGGAGTTCACTTTTCATGCTTAAAAATGCATCCTGACACAGTTTTACTCAAAGTTAGAGTAAAAAAAATTTTGTCAAAAAATCTTCTGTCGGTCGTACCGGTACCCATGACTTATAACTTGTACCAAGTTGTGAAGGGTACATTTTGACAAAAATCCAAAAAAATCATTAAAAAGTCGCTATTGCTTATTGCATTCAGCATCGTTAGACGACTCTTATATGCCTTGGATAACCACTTTCTGATGATTATTTTAGATTTTATGCCAAAATGTTGATTTTGTGTCTTACGTCTCTAAATTAGACGACCTTGGATTTTCGTCTCCGGCACCGCCATGCAACTTTGATGGTCGGGTAACTTTCGCTATTTACTGTCGGAGATCACTTTTCATGCTTAAAAATGCATCCTGACACAGTTTTACTCAAAGTTAGAGTAAAAAGAATTTTTGTCAAAAAATCTTCTGTCGGTCGTACCGGTACCCATGTCTTACAACTTTTACCAAGTTGTGAAGGGTACATTTTGACAAAAATCCAAAAAAATCATTAAAAAGTCGCTATTGCTTATTGCATTCAGCATCGTTAGACGACTCTAATATGCCTGGTATGACCACTGTCTGATGATTATTTTAGATTTTATGCCAAAATGTTGATTTTGTGTCTTACGTCTCTAAATTAGACGACCTTGGATTTTCTTCTCTTACACCGCAATACAACTTTGAGGGTCGGGTGACTTTTGCTATTTACCGTCGGAGTTCACTTTTCATGCTTAAAAATGCATCCTGACACAGGTTTACTCAAAGTTAGAGTAAAAAAAAAATTTTTGTCAAAAAATCTTCTGTCGGTCGTACCGGTACCCATGTCTTATAACTTGTACCAAATTGTGAAGGGTACATTTTGACAAAAATCCAAAAAAATCATTAAAAAGTCGCTATTGCTTATTGCATTCAGCATCGTTAGACAACTCTAATATGCCTTGGATAACCACTTTCTGATGATTATTTTAGATTTTATGAGAAAATGTTGATTTTGTGTCTTACGTCTCTAAATTAGACGACCTTGGTATTTCTTCTCTTACACCGCAATACAACTTTGAGGGTCGGGTGACGTTTGCTATTTTCCGTCGGAGTTCACTTTTCATGCTTAAAAATGCATCCTGACACAGTTTTACTCAAAGTTAGAGTAAAAACAAATTATTGTCAAAAAATCTTCTGTCGGTCGTACCGGTACCCATGTCTTATAACTTGTACCAAGTTGTGAAGGGTACATTTTGACAAAAATAAAAAAAAAATCATTAAAAAGTCGCTATTGCTTATTGCATTCAACATCGTTAGACGACTCGAATTTGCCTGGGATGACCACATTCTGATGATTATTTTAGATTTTATGCCAAAATGTTGATTTTGTGTCTTACGTCTCTAAATTAGACGACCTTGGATTTTCTTCTCTTACACCGCAATACAACTTGGATGGTCGGGTGACTTTTGCTATTTACCGTCGGAGTTCACTTTTCATGCTTAAAAATGCATCCTGACACAGTTTTACTCAAAGTTAGAGTAAATAAAATTTTGTCAAAAAATCTTCTGTCGGTCGTACCGGTACCCATGTCTTACAACTTTTACCAAGTTGTGAAGGGTACATTTTGACAAAAATCCAAAGAAATCATTAAAAAGTCGCTATTGCTTATTGAATTCAGCATCGTTAGACGACTCTAATATGCCTTGGATAACCACTGTCTGATGATTATTTTAGATTTTATGCCAAAATTTTGATTTTGTGTCTTACGTCTCTAAATTAGACGACCTTGGATTTTCTTCTCTTACACCGCAATACAACTTTGAGGGTCGGGTGACTTTTGCTCTTTACCGTCGGAGATCACTTTTCATGCTTAAAAATGCATCCTGACACAGGTTTACTCAAAGTTAGAGTAAAAAAAAATTTTTTTCAAAAAATCTTCTGTCGGTCGTACCGGTACCCATGTCTTATAACTTGTACCAAGTTGTGAAGGGTACATTTTGAGAAAAATCCAAAAAAATCATTAAAAAGTCGCTATTGCTTATTGCATTCAGCATCGTTAGACGACTCTAATATGCCTGGGATGACCACTGTACGATGATTATTTTAGATTTTATGCCAAAATGTTAATTTTGTGTCTTACGTCTCTAAATTAGACGACCTTGGATTTTCTTCTCTTACACCGCAATACAACTTTGAGGGTTGGGTGACTTTTGCTATTTACCGTCGGAGTTCACTTTTCATGCTTAAAAATGCATCCTGACACAGTTTTACTCAAAGTTAGAGTAAATAAAATTTTGTCAAAAAATCTTCTGTCGGTCGTACCGGTACCCATGTCTTACAACTTTTACCAAGTTGTGAGGGGTACATTTTGACAAAAATCCAAAAAAATCATTAAAAAGTCGCTATTGCTTATTGCATTCAGCATCATTAGACGACTCTAATATGGCTTGGATAACCACTTTCTGATGATTATTTTAGATTTTTTGCCAAAATGTTGATTTTGTGTCTTACGTCTCTAAATTAGACAACCTTGGATTTTCTTCTCTTACACCGCAATACAACTTTGAGGGTCGGGTGACTTTTGCTATTTACCGTCGGAGTTCACTTTTCATGCTTAAAAATGCATCCTGACACAGTTTTACTCAAAGTTAGAGTAAAAAAATTTTTTGTCAAAAATTCTTCTGTCGGTCGTACCGGTACCCATGTCTTACAACTTTTACCAAGTTGTGAAGGGTACATTTTGACAAAAATCCAAAGAAATCATTAAAAAGTCGCTATTGCTTATTGAATTCAGCATCGTTAGACGACTCTAATATGCCTGGGATGACCACTGTCTGATGATTATTTTAGCTTTTATGCCAAAATTTTGATTTCGTGTCTTACGTCCCTACATTAGACGACCTTGGATTTTCTTCTCTAACACCGCAATACAACTTTGAGGGTCGGGTGACTTTTGCTATTTACCGTCGGAGTTCACTTTTCATGCTTAAAAATGCATCGTGACACAGTTTTACTCAAAGTTAGAGTAAAAATAATTTTTGTCAAAAAATCTTCTGTCGGTCGTACCGGTACCCATGTCTTACAACTTTTACCAATTTGTGAATGGTACATTTTGAGAAAAATCCAAAAAAATCATTAAAAAGTCGCTATTGCTTATTGCATTCAGCATCGTTAGACGACTCTAATATGCCTGGGATGACCACTGTACGATGATTATTTTAGATTTTATGCCAAAATGTTAATTTTGTGTCTTACGTCCCTACATTAGACGACCTTGGATTTTCGTCTCCGGCACCGCCATGCAACTTTGATGGTCGGGTAACTTTCGCTATTTACTGTCGGAGATCACTTTTCGTGATTAATAATGCATCCTGACACCGTTTTACTCAAAGTTAGAGTAAAAAAATGTTTGTCCAAAAATCTTCCGTCGGTCATACCGGTACCCATGTCTCATAACTTGTACCAAGTTGTGAAGGGTAAATTTTGACAAAAATCCAAAAAAATCATTAAAAAGTCGCTATTGCTTATTGCATTCAGCATCATTAGACGACTCTAATATGCCTTTAATAACCACTTTCCGATGATTATTTTAGATTTTATGCCAAAATGTTGATTTTGTGTCTTACGTCTCTAAATTAGACGACCTTGGATTTTCTTCTCTTACACCGCAATACAACTTTGAGGGTCGGGTGACTTTGGCTATTTACCGTCGGAGTTCACTTTTCATGCTTAAAAATGCATCCTGACACAGTTTTACTCAAAGTTAGAGCAAAAAAATTTTTTGTCAAAAATTCTTCTGTCGGTCGTACCGGTACCCATGTCTTAAAACTTGTACCAAGTTGTGAAGGGTACATTTTGACAAAGATCCAAAAAAAACATTAAAAAGTCGCTATTGCTTATTGAATTCAGCATCGTTAGACGACTCTAATATGCCTGGGATGACCACTGTCTGATGATTATTTTAGATTTTATGCCAAAATGTTGATTTTGTGTCTTACATCTCTAAATTAGACGACCTAGGATTTTCTTCTCTAACACCGCAATACAACTTTGAGGGTCGGGTGACTTTTGCTATTTACCGTCGGAGTTCACTTTTCATGCTTAAAAATGCATCGTGACACAGTTTTACTCAAAGTTAGAGTAAATAAAATTTTGTCAAAAAATCTTCTGTCGGTCGTACCGGTACCCATGTCTTATAACTTGTACCAAGTTGTGAAGGGTACATTTTGACAAAAATCCAAAAAAATCATTAAAAAGTCGCTATTGCTTATTGCATTCAGCATCGTTAGACGACTCTAATATGCCTTGGATAACCACTTTCTGATGATTATTTTAGATTTTATGCCAAAATGTTGATTTTGTGTCTTACTTCTCTAAATTAGACGACCTTGGATTTTCTTCTCTTACACCGCAATACAACTTTGAGGGTCGGGTGACTTTTGCTATTTACCGTCGGAGTTCACTTTTCATGCTTAAAAATGCATCCTGACACAGTTTTACTCAAAGTTAGAGTAAAAATAATTTTTGTCAAAAAATCTTCTGTCGGTCGTACCGGTACCCATGTCTTAAAACTTGTACCAAGTTGTGAAGGGTACATTTTGACAAAAATCCAAAAAAATCATTAAAAAGTCGCTATTGCTTATTGCATTCAGCATCGTTAGACAACTCTAATATGCCTGGGATGACCACTGTCTAATGATTATTTTAGATTTTATGCCAAAATGTTGATTTTGTGTCTTACGTCTCTAAATTAGACGACCTTGGATTTTCTTCTCTTACACCGCAATACAACTTTGAGGGTCGGGTGACTTTTGCTATTTACCGTCGGAGTTCACTTTTCATGCCTAAAAATGCATCCTGACACAGTTTTACTCAAAGTTAGAGTAAAAAAATTTTTGTCAAAAAATCTTCTGTCGGTCGTACCGGTACCCATGTCTCATAACTTGTACCAAGTTGTGAAGGGTACATTTTGACAAAAATCCAAAAAAATCATTAAAAAGTCGCTATTGCTTATTGCATTCAGCATCGTTAGACGACTCTTATATACCTTAGATGACCACTGTCTGATGATTATTTTAGATTTTATGCCAAAATGTTGATTTTGTGTCTTACGTCTCTAAATTAGACGACCTTGGATTTTCTTCTCTTACACCGCAATACAACTTTGAGGGTCGGGTGACTTTTGCTATTTACCGTCGGAGTTCACTTTTCATGCTTAAAAATGCATCCTGACACAGTTTTACTCAAAGTTTTAGTTAAAAAAAATTTTTGTCCAAAAATCTTCTGTCGGTCGTACCGGTGCCCATGTCTTATAACTTGTACCAAGTTGTGAAGGGTACATTTTGACAAAAATCCAAAAAAATCATGAAAAAGTCGCTATTGCTAATTGCATTCAGCATCGTAAGACGACTCTAATATGCCTTGGATAACCACTTTCTGATGATTATTTTAGATTTTATGCCAAAATGTTGATTTTGTGTCTTACGTCTCTAAATTAGACGACCTCGGATTTTCTTCTCTTACACCGCAATACAACTTTGAGGGTCGGGTGACTTTTGCTATTTACCGGCGGAGTTCACTTTTCATGCTTAAAAATGCATCCTGACACAGTTTTACTCAAAGTTTGAGTAAAAAAAATGTTTGTCAAAAAATCTTCTGTCGGTCGTACCGGTACCCATGTCTTATAACTTGTACCAAGTTGTGAAGGGTACATTTTGACAAAAATCCAAAAAAATCATTAAAAAGTCGCTATTGCTTATTGCATTCAGCATCGTTAGACGACTCTAATATGCCTGGGATGACCACTGTCTGATGATTATTCTAGATTTTATGCCAAAATGTTGATTTTGTGTCTCACGTCTCTAAATTAGACGACCTTTGATTTTCTTCTCTTACACCGCAATACAACTTTGAGGGTCGGGTGACTTTTGCTATTTACCGTCGGAGTTAACTTTTCATGCTTAAAAATGCATCCTGACACAGTTTTACTCAAAGTTTTAGTTAAAAAAAATTTTTGTCCAAAAATCTTCTGTCGGTCGTACCGGTGCCCATGTCTTATAACTTGTACCAAGTTGTGAAGGGTACATTTTGCCAAAAATCCAAAAAAATCATTAAAAAGTCGCTATTGCTTATTGCATTCAGCATCGTTAGACGACTCTAATATGCCTGGGATGACCACTGTCTGATGATTATTTTAGATTTTATGTCAAAATGTTGATTTTGTGTCTTATGTCTCTAAATTAGGCGACCTTGGATTTTCTTCTCTTACACCGCAATACAACTTTGAGGGTCGGGTGACTTTTGCTATTTACCGTCGGAGTTCACTTTTCATGCTTAAAAATGCATCCTGACACAGTTTTACTCAAAGTTAGAGTAAAAAAATTTTGGTCAAAAAATCTTCTGTCGGTCGTACCGGTACCCATGTCTTATAACTTGTAACAAGTTGTGAAGGGTACATTTTGACAAAAATCCAAAAAAATCATTAAAAAGTCGCTATTGCTTATTGCATTCAGCATCGTTCGACGACTCTTATATGCCTGGGATGACCACTTTCTGATGATTATTTTAGATTTTATGCCAAAATGTTAATTTTGTGTCTTACGTCTCTAAATTAGACGACCTTGGATTTTCTTCTCTTACACCGCAATACAACTTTGAGGGTTGGGTGACTTTTGCTATTTACCGTCGGAGTTCACTTTACATGCTTAAAAATGCATCCTGACACAGTTTTACTCAAAGTTAAAGTAAAAAAAAAATTTGTCAAAAAATCTTCTGTCGGTCGTACCAGTACCCATGTCTTATAACTTGTACCAAATTGTGAAGGGTACATTTTGCCAAAAATCCAAAAAAATCATTAAAAAGTCGCTATTGCTTATTGCATTCAGCATCGTTAGACAACTCTAATATGCCTTGGATAACCACTTTCTGATGATTATTTTAGATTTTATGCCAAAATGTTAATTTTGTGTCTTACGTCTCTAAATTAGACGACCTTGGATTTTCTTCTCTTACACCGCAATACAACTTTGAGGGTCGGGTGACTTTTGCTATTTACCGTCGGAGTTCACTTTTCATGCTTAAAAATGCATCCTGACACAGGTTTACTCATAGTTAGAGTAAAAAAAATTTTTTTTTCAAAAAATCTTCTGTCGGTCGTACCGGTACCCATGTCTTATAACTTGTACCAAGTTGTGAAGGGTACATTTTGACAAAAATCCAAAAAAATCATTAAAAAGTCGCTATTGCTTATTGCATTCAGCATCGTTAGACAACTCTAATATGCCTTGGATAACCACTTTCTGATGATTATTTTAGATTTTATGCCAAAATGTTTATTTTGTGTCTTACGTCTCTAAATTAGACGACCTTGGATTTTCTTCTCTTACACCGCGATACAACTTTGAGGGTCGGCTGACTTTTGCTATTTACCGTCGGAGTTCACTTTTCATGCTTAAAAATGCATCCTGACACAGTTTTATTCAAAGTTAGAGTAAAAAAAATGTTTGTCAAAAAATCTTCTGTCGGTCGTACCGGTACCCATGTCTTATTACTTGTACCAAGTTGTGAAGGGTACATTTTGAAAAAAAATCCAAAAAAATCTTTAAAAAAATCGCTATTGCTTATTGCATTCAGCATCGTTAGACGACTCTTATATGCCTTGGATAACCACTTTCTGATGATTATTTTAGATTTTATGCCAAAATGTTGATTTTGTGTCTTACGTCTCTAAATTAGACGACCTTGGATTTTCTTCTCTTACACCGCAATACAACTTTGAGGGTCGGGTGACTTTTGCTATTTACCGTCGGAGTTCACTTTTCATGCTTAAAAATGCATCCTGACACAGTTTTACTCAAAGTTAGAGTAAAAAAAATTTGTCAAAAAATCTTCTGTCGGTCGTACCGGTACCCATGTCTTATAACTTGTACCAAGTTGTGCAGGGTACATTTTGACAAAAATCCAAAAAAATCATTAAAAAGTCGCTATTGCTTATTGCATTCAGCATCGTTAGACAACTCTAATATGCCTGGGATGACCACTGTCTGATGATTATTTTAGATTTTATGCCAAAATGTTGATTTTGTCTCTTACGTCTCTAAATTAGACGACCTTGGATTTTCTTCTCTTACACCGCAATACAACTTTGAGGGTCGGGTGACTTTTGCTATTTACCGTCGGAGTTCACTTTTCATGCTTAAAAATGCATCCTGACACAGTTTTACTCAAAGTTAGAGTAAAAAAAATGTTTGTCAAAAAATCTTCGGTCGGTCGTACCGGTACCCATGTCTTATAACTTGTACCAAGTTGTGAAGGGTACATTTTGACAAAAATCCAAAAAAATCATTAAAAAGTCGCTATTGCTTATTGCATTCAGCATCGTTAGACAACTCTAATATGCCTGGGATGACCACTGTCTGATGATTATTTTAGATTTTATGCCAAAATGTTGATTTTGTGTCTTACGTCTCTAAATTAGACGACCTTGGATTTTCTTCTCTTACACCGCAATACAACATTGAGGGTCGGGTGACTTTTGCTATTTACCGTCGGAGTTCACTTTTCATGCTTAAAAATGCATCCTGACACAGTTTTACTCAAAGTTAGAGTAAAAAAAATTTTTGTCAAAAAATCTTCTGTCGGTCGTACCGGACCCATGTCTTATAACTTGTACCAAGTTGTGCAGGGTACATTTTGACAAAAATAAAAAAAAATCATTAAAAAGTCGCCATTGCTTATTGCATTCAGTATCGTTAGACGACTCTTATATGCCTGGGATGACCACTGTCTGATGATTATTTTAGATTTTATGCCAAAATGTAGATTTTGTGTCTTACGTCTCTAAATTAGACGACCTTGGATTTTCTTCTCTTACACCGCAATACAACTTTGAGGGTCGGGTAACTTTTGCTATTTACCGTCGGAGTTCACTTTTCATGCTTTAAAATGCATCCTGACACAGTTTTATTTAAAGTTAAAGTAAAAAAAATGTTTGTCAAAAAATCTTCTGTCGGTCGTACCGGTACCCATGTCTTATGACTTGTACCAAATTGTGAAGGGTACATTTTGACAAAAATTCAAAAAAATCATTAAAAAGTCGCTATTGATTATTGCATTCAGCATCGTTAGACGACTCTAATATGCCTTGTATGACCACTGTCTGATGATTATTTTAGATTTTATGCCAAAATGTTGATTTTGTGTCTTACGTCTCAAAATTAGACGACCTTGGATTTTCTTCTTTTACACCGCAATACAACTTTGAGGGTCGGGTGACTTTTGCTATTTACCGTCGGAGTTCACTTTTCATGCTTTAAAATGCATCCTGACATAGTTTTACTCAAAGTTAGAGTAAACAAAATTTTTGTCAAAAAATCTTCTGTCGGTCGTAGCGGTACCCATGTCTTATAACTTGTACCAAGTTGTGAAGGGTACATTTTGACAAAAATCCAAAAAAATCATTTATAAGTCGCTATTGCTTATTGCATTCAGCATCGTTAGACGACTTTAATATGCCTTGGATAACCACTTTCTGATGATTATTTTAGATTTTATGCCAAAATGTTGATTTTGTGTCTTACGTCTCTAAATTAGAGAACTTTGGATTTTCTTCTCTTACACCGCAATACAACTTTTAATGTCGGGTGACTTTTGCTATTTACCGTCGGAGTTCACTTTTCATGCTTAAAAATGCATCCTGACACAGTTTTACTCAAAGTTAGAGTAAAAAAAAATTTTGTCAAAAAATCTTCTGTCGGTCGTACCGGTACCCATGTCTTAAAACTTGTACCAAGTTGTGAAGGGTACATTTTGATAAATCCAAAAAAAAACATTAAAAAGTCACTATTGCTTATTGCATTCAGCATCGTTAGACGACTCTAATATGCCTGGGATAACCACTGTCTGATGATTATTTTAGATTTTATGCCAAAATGTTGATTTTGTGTCTTACGTCTCTAAATTAGACGACCTTGGATTTTCTTCTCTTACACCGCAATACAACTTTGAGGGTCGCGTGACTTTTGCTATTTACCGTCGGAGTTCACTTTTCATGCTTTAAAATGCATCCTGACACAGTTTTACTCAAAGTTAGAGTAAAAAAAAATTTTGTCAAAAAATCTTCTGTCGGTCGTACCGGTACCCATGTCTTATAACTTGTACCAAGTTGTAAATGGTACATTTTGACAAAAATCCAAAAAAATCATTAAAAAGTCGCTATTGCTTATTGCTTTCAGCATCGTTAGACGACTCTAATATGCCTGGGATGACCACTGTCTGATGATTATTTTAGATTTTATGCCAAAATGTTAATTTTGTGTCTTACGTCTCTAAATTAGACGACCTTGGATTTTCTTCTCTTACACCGCAATGCAACATTGAGGGACGGGTGACTTTTGCTATTTACCGTCGGAGTTCACTTTTCATGCTTAAAAATGCATCCTGACACAGTTCTACTCAAAGTTAGAGTAAAAAAAAATTTTGTCAAAAAATCTTCTGTCGGTCGTACCGGTACCCATGTCTTAAAACTTGTACCAAGTTGTGAAGGGTACATTTTGACAAAAATCCAAAAAAATCATTAAAAAGTCGCTATTGCTTATTGCATTCAGCATCGTTAGACGACTCTTATATGCCTTGGATAACCGCTTTCTGATGATTTTTTTAGATTTTTTGCCAAAATGTTTATTTTGTGTCTTACGTCTCTAAATAAGACGACCTTGGATTTTCTTCTCTCACACCGCAATACAACATTGAAGGTCGGGTGACTTTTGCTATTTACCGACGGAGTTCACTTTTCATGCTTAAAAATGCATCCTGCCACAGTTTTACTCAGAGTTAGAGTAAAAAAAAATTTTGTCAAAAAATCTTCGGTCGGTCGTACCGGTACCCATGTCTCATAACTTGTACCAAGTTGTGAAGGGTACATTTTGACAAAAATCCAAAAAAATCATTAAAAAGTCGCTATTGCTTATTGCATTCAGCATCGTTAGACGACTCTTATATGCCTTGGATAACCACTTTCTGATGATTATTTTAGATTTTATGCCAAAATGTTGATTTTGTGTCTTACGTCTCTAAATTAGACGACCTTGGATTTTCTTCTCTTACACCGCAATACAACTTTGAGGGTCGGGTGACTTTTGCTATTTACCGTCGGAGTTCACTTTTCATGCTTAAAAATGCATCCTGATACAGTTTTACTCAAAGTTAGAGTAAAAAAAATTTGTCAAAAAATCTTCTGTCGGTCGTACCGGTACCCATGTCTTATAACTTGTACCAAGTTGTGCAGGGTACATTTTGACAAAAATCCAAAAAAATCATTAAAAAGTCGCTATTGCTTATTGCATTCAGCATCGTTAGACAACTCTAATATGCCTGGGATGACCACTGTCTGATGATTATTTTAGATTTTATGCCAAAATGTTGATTTTGTCTCTTACGTCTCTAAATTAGACGACCTTGGATTTTCTTCTCTTACACCGCAATACAACTTTGAGGGTCGGGTGACTTTTGCTATTTACCGTCGGAGTTCACTTTTCATGCTTAAAAATGCATCCTGACACAGTTTTACTCAAAGTTAGAGTAAAAAAAATGTTTGTCAAAAAATCTTCGGTCGGTCGTACCGGTACCCATGTCTTATAACTTGTACCAAGTTGTGAAGGGTACATTTTGACAAAAATCCAAAAAAATCATTAAAAAGTCGCTATTGCTTATTGCATTCAGCATCGTTAGACAACTCTAATATGCCTGGGATGACCACTGTCTGATGATTATTTTAGATTTTATGCCAAAATGTTGATTTTGTGTCTTACGTCTCTAAATTAGACGACCTTGGATTTTCTTCTCTTACACCGCAATACAACATTGAGGGTCGGGTGACTTTTGCTATTTACCGTCGGAGTTCACTTTTCATGCTTAAAAATGCATCCTGACACAGTTTTACTCAAAGTTAGAGTAAAAAAAATTTTTGTCAAAAAATCTTCTGTCGGTCGTACCGGACCCATGTCTTATAACTTGTACCAAGTTGTGCAGGGTACATTTTGACAAAAATAAAAAAAAATCATTAAAAAGTCGCCATTGCTTATTGCATTCAGTATCGTTAGACGACTCTTATATGCCTGGGATGACCACTGTCTGATGATTATTTTAGATTTTATGCCAAAATGTAGATTTTGTGTCTTACGTCTCTAAATTAGACGACCTTGGATTTTCTTCTCTTACACCGCAATACAACTTTGAGGGTCGGGTAACTTTTGCTATTTACCGTCGGAGTTCACTTTTCATGCTTTAAAATGCATCCTGACACAGTTTTATTTAAAGTTAAAGTAAAAAAAATGTTTGTCAAAAAATCTTCTGTCGGTCGTACCGGTACCCATGTCTTATGACTTGTACCAAATTGTGAAGGGTACATTTTGACAAAAATTCAAAAAAATCATTAAAAAGTCGCTATTGATTATTGCATTCAGCATCGTTAGACGACTCTAATATGCCTTGTATGACCACTGTCTGATGATTATTTTAGATTTTATGCCAAAATGTTGATTTTGTGTCTTACGTCTCAAAATTAGACGACCTTGGATTTTCTTCTTTTACACCGCAATACAACTTTGAGGGTCGGGTGACTTTTGCTATTTACCGTCGGAGTTCACTTTTCATGCTTTAAAATGCATCCTGACATAGTTTTACTCAAAGTTAGAGTAAACAAAATTTTTGTCAAAAAATCTTCTGTCGGTCGTAGCGGTACCCATGTCTTATAACTTGTACCAAGTTGTGAAGGGTACATTTTGACAAAAATCCAAAAAAATCATTTATAAGTCGCTATTGCTTATTGCATTCAGCATCGTAAGACGACTTTAATATGCCTTGGATAACCACTTTCTGATGATTATTTTAGATTTTATGCCAAAATGTTGATTTTGTGTCTTACGTCTCTAAATTAGAGAACTTTGGATTTTCTTCTCTTACACCGCAATACAACTTTTAATGTCGGGTGACTTTTGCTATTTACCGTCGGAGTTCACTTTTCATGCTTAAAAATGCATCCTGACACAGTTTTACTCAAAGTTAGAGTAAAAAAAAATTTTGTCAAAAAATCTTCTGTCGGTCGTACCGGTACCCATGTCTTATAACTTGTACCAAGTTGTGAAGGGTACATTTTGATAAATCCAAAAAAAAACATTAAAAAGTCACTATTGCTTATTGCATTCAGCATCGTTAGACGACTCTAATATGCCTGGGATAACCACTGTCTGATGATTATTTTAGATTTTATGCCAAAATGTTGATTTTGTGTCTTACGTCTCTAAATTAGACGACCTTGGATTTTCTTCTCTTACACCGCAATACAACTTTGAGGGTCGCGTGACTTTTGCTATTTACCGTCGGAGTTCACTTTTCATGCTTTAAAATGCATCCTGACACAGTTTTACTCAAAGTTAGAGTAAAAAAAAATTTTGTCAAAAAATCTTCTGTCGGTCGTACCGGTACCCATGTCTTATAACTTGTACCAAGTTGTAAATGGTACATTTTGACAAAAATCCAAAAAAATCATTAAAAAGTCGCTATTGCTTATTGCTTTCAGCATCGTTAGACGACTCTAATATGCCTGGGATGACCACTGTCTGATGATTATTTTAGATTTTATGCCAAAATGTTAATTTTGTGTCTTACGTCTCTAAATTAGACGACCTTGGATTTTCTTCTCTTACACCGCAATGCAACATTGAGGGACGGGTGACTTTTGCTATTTACCGTCGGAGTTCACTTTTCATGCTTAAAAATGCATCCTGACACAGTTCTACTCAAAGTTAGAGTAAAAAAAAATTTTGTCAAAAAATCTTCTGTCGGTCGTACCGGTACCCATGTCTCATAACTTGTACCAAGTTGTGAAGGGTACATTTTGACAAAAATCCAAAAAAATCATTAAAAAGTCGCTATTGCTTATTGCATTCAGCATCGTTAGACGACTCTTATATGCCTTGGATAACCGCTTTCTGATGATTTTTTTAGATTTTTTGCCAAAATGTTTATTTTGTGTCTTACGTCTCTAAATAAGACGACCTTGGATTTTCTTCTCTCACACCGCAATACAACATTGAAGGTCGGGTGACTTTTGCTATTTACCGACGGAGTTCACTTTTCATGCTTAAAAATGCATCCTGCCACAGTTTTACTCAGAGTTAGAGTAAAAAAAAATTTTGTCAAAAAATCTTCGGTCGGTCGTACCGGTACCCATGTCTCATAACTTGTACCAAGTTGTGAAGGGTACATTTTGACAAAAATCCAAAAAAATCATTAAAAAGTCGCTATTGCTTATTGCATTCAGCATCGTTAGACGACTCTTATTTGCCTGGGATGACCACTTTCTGATGATTATTTTAGATTTTATGCCAAAATGTTAATTTTGTGTCTTACGTCTCTAAATTAGACGACCTTGGATTTTCTTCTCTTACACCGCAATGCAACATTGAGGGTCGGGTGACTTTTGCTATTTACCGTCGGAGTTCACTTTTCATGCTTAAAAATGCATCCTGACACAGTTTTACTCAAAGTTAGAGTAAAAAAAAATTTTGTCAAAAAATCTTCTGTCGGTCGTACCGGACCCATGTCTTATAACTTGTACCAAGTTGTGAAGGGTACATTTTGACAAAAATCCAAACAAATCATTAAAAAGTCGCTATTGCTTATTGCATTCAGCATCGTTAGACGACTCTTATATGCCTGGGATGACCACTGTCTGATGATTATTTTAGATTTTATGCCAAAATGTTGTTTTTGTGTCTTACGTCTCTAAATTAGACGACCTTGGATTTTCTTCTCTTACACCGCAATACAACTTTGAGGGTCGGGTGACTTTTGCTATTTACCGTCGGAGTTCACTTTTCATGCTTAAAAATGCATCCTGACACAGTTTTACTCAAAGTTAGAGTAAAAAAATTTTGGTCAAAAAATCTTCTGTCGGTCGTACCGGTACCCATGTCTTATAACTTGTAACAAGTTGTGAAGGGTACATTTTGACAAAAATCCAAAAAAATCATTAAAAAGTCGCTATTGCTTATTGCATTCAGCATCGTTCGACGACTCTTATATGCCTGGGATGACCACTTTCTGATGATTATTTTAGATTTTATGCCAAAATGTTAATTTTGTGTCTTACGTCTCTAAATTAGACGACCTTGGATTTTCTTCTCTTACACCGCAATACAACTTTGAGGGTCGGCTGACTTTTGCTATTTACCGTCGGAGTTCACTTTTCATGCTTAAAAATGCATCCTGACACAGTTTTACTCAAAGTTAGAGTCAAAAAAATTTTTTGTCCAAAAATCTTCCGTCGGTCGTACCGGTACCCATGTCTTATAACTTGTACCAAGTTGTGAAGGGTACATTTTGACAAAAATCCAAAAAAATCATTAAAAAGTCGCTATTGCTTATTGCATTCAGCATCGTTAGACAACTCTAATATGCCTTGGATAACCACTTTCTGATGATTATTTTAGATTTTATGCCAAAATGTTGATTTTGTGTCTTACGTCTCTAAATTAGAGAACTTTGGATTTTCTTCTCTTACACCGCAATACAACTTTGAGGGTCGGGTGACTTTTGCTATTATTCGTCGGAGTTCACTTTTCATGCTTAAAAATGCATCCTGACACAGTTTTACTCAAAGTTAGAGTAAAAAAAAATTTTGTCAAAAAATCTTCTGTCGGTCGTACCGGTACCCATGTCTTAAAACTTGTACCAAGTTGTGAAGGGTACATTTTGATAAATCCAAAAAAAAACATTAAAAAGTCACTATTGCTTATTGAATTCAGCATCGTTAGACGACTCTAATATGCCTGGGATAACCACTGTCTGATGATTATTTTAGATTTTATGCCAAAATGTTAATTTTGTGTCTTACGTCTCTAAATTAGACGACCTTGGATTTTCTTCTCTTACACCGCAATACAACTTTGAGGGTCGGCTGACTTTTGCTATTTACCGTCGGAGTTCACTTTTCATGCTTAAAAATGCATCCTGACACAGTTTTACTCAAAGTTAGAGTAAAAAAAAGTTTTTGTCAAAAAATCTTCTGTCGGTCGTACCGGTACCCATGTCTTATAACTTGTACCAAGTTGTGAAGTGTACATTTTGACAAAAATCCAAAAAAATCATTAAAAAGTCGCTATTGCCTATTGCATTCAGCATCGTTAGACGACTCTAATATGCCTTGGATAACCACTTTCGGATGATTATTTTAGATTTTATGCCAAAATGTTGATTTTGTTTCTTACGTCTCTAAATTAGACGACCTTGGATTTTCTTCTCTTACACCGCAATACAACTTTGAGGGTCGGGTGACTTTTGCTATTTACCGTCGGAGTTCACTTTTCATGCTTAAAAATGCATCCTGACACACTTTTACTCAAAGTTAGAGTAAAAATAATTTTTGTCAAAAAATCTTCTGTCGGTCGTACCGGTACCCATGTCTTATAACTTGTACCAAGTTGTGAAGGGTACATTTTGACAGAAATCCAAAAAAATCATTAAAAAGTCGCTATTGCTTATTGCATTCAGCATCATTAGACGACTCTAATATGGCTTGGATAACCACTTTCTGATGATTATTTTAGATTTTATGCCAAAATGTTGATTTCGTGTCTTACGTCCCTACATTAGACGACCTTGGATTTTCTTCTCTTACACCGCAATACAACTTTGAGGGTCGGGTGACTTTTTCTATTTACCATCGGAGTTCACTTTTCATGCTTAAAAATGCATCCTGACACAGTTTTACTCAAAGTTAGAGTAAAAAGAATTTTTGTCAAAAAATCTTCCGTCGGTCATACCGGTACCCATGTCTCATAACTTGTACCAAGTTGTGAAGGGTAAATTTTGACAAAAATCCAAAAAAATCATTAAAAAGTCGCTATTGCTTATTGCATTCAGCATCGTGAGACGACTCGAATATGCCTGGGATAACCAATTTCGGATGATTATTTTAGATTTTATGCCAAAATGTTGATTTTGTGTCTTACGTCGCTAAATTAGACGACCTTGAATTTTCTTCTCTTACACCGCAATACAACTTTGAGGGTCGGGTGACTTTTGCTATTTACCGTCGGAGTTCACTTTTCATGCTTAAAAATGCATCCTGACACAGTTTTACTCAAAGTTAGAGTAAAAAAAATTTTTGTCAAAAAATCTTCTGTCGGTCGTACCGGTACCCATGTCTCATAACTTGTAGCAAGTTGTGAAGGGTACATTTTGACAAAAATCCAAAAAAATCATTAAAAAGTCGCTATTGCGTATTGCATTCAGCATCGTTAGACGACTCTCATATGCCTTGGATAACCACTGTCTGATGATTATTTTAGATTTTATGCCAAAATTTTGATTTTGTGTCTTACGTCTCTAAATTAGACGACCTTGGATTTTCTTCTCTTACACCGCAATACAACTTTGAGGGTCGGGTGACTTTTGCTCTTTACCGTCGGAGTTCAAATTTCATGCTTAAAAATGCATCCTGACACAGTTTTACTCAAAGTTAGAGTAAAAAAAATTTATGTCAAAAAATCTTCTGTCGGTCGTACCGGTACCCATGTCTTATAACTTGTACCAAGTTGTGAAGGGTACATTTTGACAAAAATCCAAAAAAATCATTAAAAAGTCGCTATTGCTTATTGCATTCAGCATCGTTAGACGACTGTAATATGCCTAAGATGACCACTGTCTGATGATTATTTTAGATTTTATGCCAAAATGTTGATTTTGTGTCTTACGTCTCTAAATTAGACGACCTTGGATTTTCTTCTCTTACACCGCAATACAACTTTGAAAGTCGGGTGACTTTTGCTATTTACCGTCGGAGTTCACTTTTCATGCTTAAAAATGCATCCTGACACAGTTTTACTCAAAGTTAGAGTAAAAAAAATGTTTGTCAAAAAATCTTCTGTCGGTCGTACCGGTACCCATGTCTTATAACTTGTACCAAGTTGTGAAGGGTATATTTTGACAAAAATCCAAAAAAATCATTAAAAAGTCGCTATTGCTTATTGCATTCAGCATCATTAGACAACTCTAATATGCCTGGGATGACCACTGTCTGATGATTATTTTAGATTTTATGCCAAAATGTTGATTTTGTCTCTTACGTCTCTAAATTAGACGACCTTGAATTTTCTTCTCTTACACCGCAATACAACCTTGAGGGTCGAGTGACTTTTGCTATTTACCGTCTGAGTTCACTTTTCATGCTTAAAAATGCATCCTGACACAGTTTTACTCAAAGTTAGAGTAAAAAAAATTTTTGTCAAAAAATCTTCTGTCGGTCGTACCGGACCCATGTCTTATAACTTGTACCAAGTTGTGAAGGGTACATTTTGACAAAAATCCAAAAAAATCATTAAAAAGTCGCTATTGCTTATTGCATTCAGCATCATTAGACGACTCTAATATGCCTTGGATGACCACTGTCTGGTGATTATTTTAGCTTTTATGCCAAAATTTTGATTTCGTGTCTTACGTCCCTACATTAGACGACCTTGGATTTTCGTCTCCGGCACCGCCATGCAACTTTGATGGTCGGGTAACTTTCGCTATTTACTGTCGGAGATCGCTTTTCGTGATTAATAATGCATCCTGACACCGTTTTACTCAAAGTTAGAGTAAAAAATTTTTTTGTCCAAAAATCTTCCGTCGGTCATACCGGTACCCATGTCTCATAACTTGTACCAAGTTGTGAAGGGTAAATTTTGACAAAAATCCAAAAAAATCATTAAAAAGTCGCTATTGCTTATTGCATTCAGCATCATTAGACGACTCTAATATGCCTTGGATGACCACTGTCTGGTGATTATTTTAGCTTTTATGCCAAAATTTTGATTTCGTGTCTTACGTCCCTACATTAGACGACCTTGGATTTTCGTCTCCGGCACCGCCATGCAACTTTGATGGTCGGGTAACTTTCGCTATTTACTGTCGGAGATCACTTTTCGTGATTAATAATGCATCCTGACACCGTTTTACTCAAAGTTAGAGTAAAAAATTTTTTTGTCCAAAAATCTTCCGTCGGTCATACCGGTACCCATGTCTCATAACTTGTACCAAGTTGTGAAGGGTAAATTTTGACAAAAATCCAAAAAAATCATTAAAAAGTCGCTATTGCTTATTGCATTCAGCATCATTAGACGACTCTAATATGCCTTGGATGACCACTGTCTGGTGATTATTTTAGCTTTTATGCCAAAATTTTGATTTCGTGTCTTACGTCCCTACATTAGACGACCTTGGATTTTCGTCTCCGGCACCGCCATGCAACTTTGATGGTCGGGTAACTTTCGCTATTTACTGTCGGAGATCACTTTTCGTGATTAATAATGCATCCTGACACCGTTTTACTCAAAGTTAGAGTAAAAAAATTTTTTGTCCAAAAATCTTCCGTCGGTCATACCGGTACCCATGTCTCATAACTTGTACCAAGTTGTGAAGGGTAAATTTTGACAAAAATCCAAAAAAATCATTAAATAGTCGCTATTGCTTATTGCATTCAGCATCATTAGACGACTCTAATATGCCTTGGATGACCACTGTCTGGTGATTATTTTAGCTTTTATGCCAAAATTTTGATTTCGTGTCTTACGTCCCTACATTAGACGACCTTGGATTTTCGTCTCCGGCACCGCCATGCAACTTTGATGGTCGGGTAACTTTCGCTATTTACTGTCGGAGATCACTTTTCGTGATTAATAATGCATCCTGACACCGTTTTACTCAAAGTTAGAGTAAAAAAATTTTTTGTCCAAAAATCTTCCGTCGGTCATACCGGTACCCATGTCTCATAACTTGTACCAAGTTGTGAAGGGTAAATTTTGACAAAAATCCAAAAAAATCATTAAAAAGTCGCTATTGCTTATTGCATTCAGCATCGTTAGACAACTCTAATATGCCTGGGATGACCACTGTCTGAGGATTATTTTAGATTTTATGCCAAAATGTTGATTTTGTGTGTTACGTCTCTAAATTAGACGACCTTGGATTTTCTTCTCTTACACCGCAATACAACTTTGAAGGTCGGGTGACTTTTGCTATTTACCGTCGGAGTTCACTTTTCATGCCTAAAAATGCATCCTGACACAGTTTTTCTCAAAGTTAGAGTAAAAAAAATTTTGTCAAAAAATCTTCTGTCGGTCGTACCGGTACCCATGTCTTATAACTTGTACCAAGTTGTGAAGGGTACATTTTGACAAAAATCCAAAAAAATCATTGAATAGTCACTATTGCTTATTGCATTCAGCATCGTTAGACGACTCTAATATGCCTGGGATGACCAATGTCTGTTGATTATTTTAGATTTTATGCCAAAATGTTGATTTTGTGTCATACGTCTCTAAATTAGACGACCTTGGATTTTCTTCTCTTACACCGCAATACAACTTTGAGGGTCGGGTGGCTTTTGCTATTTACCGTCGGAGTTCACTTTTCATGCTTAAAAATGCATCCTGACACAGTTTTACTCAAAGTTAGAGTAAAAAAAAATTTTTGTCAAAAAATCTTCTGTCGGTCGTACCGGTACCCATGTCTTATAACTTGTACCAAGTTGCGAAGGGTACATTTTGACAAAAATCCAAAAAAATCATTAAAAAGTCGCTATTGCTTATTGCATTCAGCATCGTTAGACGACTCTAATATGCCTTGGGTGACCACTGTCTGGTGATTATTTTAGCTTTTATGCCAAAATTTTGATTTCGTGTCTTACGTCTCTAAATTAGACGACCTTGGATTTTCTTCTCTTACACCGCAATACAACTTTGAGGGTCGGGTAACTTTTGCTATTTACCGTCGGAGTTCACTTTTCATGCTAAAAAATGCATCCAGACACAGTTTTACTCAAAAATATTGTCAAAAAAATTTTTGTCAAAAAAATTTTTGTCAAAAAATCTTCTGTCGGTCGTACCGGTACCCATGTCTTATAACTTGTACCAAGTTGTGAAGGGTACATTTTGACAAAAATCCAAAAAAATCATTAAAAAGTCGCTATTGCTTATTGCATTCAGCATCGCTAGACGACTCTAATATGCCTGGGATGACCACTGTACGATGATTATTTTAGATTTTATGCCAAAATGTTAATTTTGTGTCTTACGTCTCTAAATTAGACGACCTTGGATTTTCTTCTCTTACACCGCAATACAACTTTGAGGATCGGGTGACTTTTGCTATTTACCGTCGGAGTTCACTTTTCATGCTTAAAAATGCATCCTGACACAGTTTTACTCAAAGTTAGAGTAAAAAAAATTTTTGTCAAAAAATCTTCTGTCGGTCGTACCGGTACCCATGTCTCATAACTTGTACCAAGTTGTGAAGGGTACATTTTGACAAAAATCCAAAAAAATCATTAAAAAGTCGCTATTGCTTATTGCATTCAGCATCGCTAGACGACTCTCATATGCCTTGGATAACCACTTTCTGATGATTATTTTAGATTTTATGCCAAAATGTTGATTTTGTGTCTTACGTCTCTAAATTAGACGACCTATGATTTTCTTCTCTTACACCGCAATACAACTTTGAGGGTCGGGTGACTTTTCCTATTTACCGTCTGAGTTCACTTTTCATGCTTAAAAATGCATCCTGACACACTTTTACTCAAAGTAAGAGTGAAAAAAATGTTTGTCAAACAATCTTCTGTCGGTCGTACCGGAACCCATGTCTTATAACTTGTACCAAGTTGTGAAGGGTACATTTTGACAAAAATCCAAAAAAATCATTAAAAAGCCGCTATTGCTTATTGCATTCAGCATCGTTAGAGGACTCTTATATGCCTGGGATGACCACTGTCCGATGATTATTTTAGATTTTATGCCAAAATGTTGATTTTGTGTCTTACGTCTCTAAATTAGACGACCTTGGATTTTCTTCTCTTACACCGCAATACAACTTGGAGGGTCGGGTGACTTTTGCTATTTACCGTCGGAGTTCACTTTTCATGCTTAAAAATGCATCCTGACACAGTTTTATTTAAAGTTAGAGTAAAAAAAAAATTGTCAAAAAATCTTCTGTCGGTCGTACCGGTACCCATGTCTTATAACTTGTACCAAGTTGTGAAGGGTACATTTTGACAAAAATCCAAAAAAATCATTAAAAAGTCGCTATTGCTTATTGCATTCAGCATCGTTAGACGACTCTAATATGCCTGAGATGCTCGCTTTCTGATGATAATTTTAGATTTTATGCCAAAATGTTGATTTTGTGTCTTACGTCTCTAAATTAGACAACCTTGGATTTTCTTCTCTTACACCGCAATACAACTTTGAGGGTCGGGTGACTTTTGCTATTTACCGTCGGAGTTCACTTTTCATGCTTAAAAATGCATCCTGACACAGTTTTACTCAAAGTTAGAGTAAATAAAATTTTGTCAAAAAATCTTCTGTCGGTCGTACCGGTACCCATGTCTTATAACTTGTACCAAGTTGTGAAGGGTACATTTTGACAAAAATCCAAAAAAATCATTAAAAAGTCGCTATTTCTTATTGCATTTAGCATCGTTAGACGACTCTGATATGGCTTGGATAACCACTTTCTGATGATTATTTTAGATTTTATGCCAAAATGTTAATTTTGTGTCTTACGTCTCTAAATTAGACGACCTTGGATTTTCTTCTCTTACACCGCAATACAACTTTGAGGGTCGGGTGACTTTTGCTCTTTACCGTCGGAGTTCAATTTTCATGCTTAAAAATGCATCCTGACACAGTTTTACTCAAAGTTAGAGTAAAAAAAATTTATGTCAAAAAATCTTCTGTCGGTCGTACCGGTACCCATGTCTTATAACTTGTACCAAGTTGTGAAGGGTACATTTTGACAAAAATCCAAAAAAATCATTAAAAAGTCGCTATTGCTTATTGCATTCAGCATCGTTAGACGACTGTAATATGCCTAAGATGACCACTGTCTGATGATTATTTTAGATTTTATGCCAAAATGTTGATTTTGTGTCTTACGTCTCTAAATTAGACGACCTTGGATTTTCTTCTCTTACACCGCAATACAACTTTGAAAGTCGGGTGACTTTTGCTATTTACCGTCGGAGTTCACTTTTCATGCTTAAAAATGCATCCTGACACAGTTTTACTCAAAGTTAGAGTAAAAAAAAATTTTGTCAAAAAATCTTCTGTCGGTCGTACCGGTACCCATGTCTTAAAACTTGTACCAAGTTGTGAAGGGTACATTTTGATAAATCCAAAAAAAAACATTAAAAAGTCACTATTGCTTATTGAATTCAGCATCGTTAGACGACTCTAATATGCCTGAGATGCTCGCTTTCTGATGATAATTTTAGATTTTATGCCAAAATGTTGATTTTGTGTCTTACGTCTCTAAATTAGACAACCTTGGATTTTCTTCTCTTACACCGCAATACAACTTTGAGGGTCGGGTGACTTTTGCTATTATTCGTCGGAGTTCACTTTTCATGCTTAAAAATGCATCCTGACACAGTTTTACTCAAAGTTAGAGTAAAAAAAAATTTTGTCAAAAAATCTTCTGTCGGTCGTACCGGTACCCATGTCTTAAAACTTGTACCAAGTTGTGAAGGGTACATTTTGATAAATCCAAAAAAAAACATTAAAAAGTCACTATTGCTTATTGAATTCAGCATCGTTAGACGACTCTAATATGCCTGGGATAACCACTGTCTGATGATTATTTTAGATTTTATGCCAAAATGTTAATTTTGTGTCTTACGTCTCTAAATTAGACGACCTTGGATTTTCTTCTCTTACACCGCAATACAACTTTGAGGGTCGGCTGACTTTTGCTATTTACCGTCGGAGTTCACTTTTCATGCTTAAAAATGCATCCTGACACAGTTTTACTCAAAGTTAGAGTAAAAAAAAATTTTTGTCAAAAAATCTTCTGTCGGTCGTACCGGTACCCATGTCTTATAACTTGTACCAAGTTGTGAAGTGTACATTTTGACAAAAATCCAAAAAAATCATTAAAAAGTCGCTATTGCCTATTGCATTCAGCATCGTTAGACGACTCTAATATGCCTTGGATAACCACTTTCGGATGATTATTTTAGATTTTATGCCAAAATGTTGATTTTGTTTCTTACGTCTCTAAATTAGACGACCTTGGATTTTCTTCTCTTACACCGCAATACAACTTTGAGGGTCGGGTGACTTTTGCTATTTACCGTCGGAGTTCACTTTTCATGCTTAAAAATGCATCCTGACACACTTTTACTCAAAGTTAGAGTAAAAATAATTTTTGTCAAAAAATCTTCTGTCGGTCGTACCGGTACCCATGTCTTATAACTTGTACCAAGTTGTGAAGGGTACATTTTGACAGAAATCCAAAAAAATCATTAAAAAGTCGCTATTGCTTATTGCATTCAGCATCATTAGACGACTCTAATATGGCTTGGATAACCACTTTCTGATGATTATTTTAGATTTTATGCCAAAATGTTGATTTCGTGTCTTACGTCCCTACATTAGACGACCTTGGATTTTCTTCTCTTACACCGCAATACAACTTTGAGGGTCGGGTGACTTTTTCTATTTACCATCGGAGTTCACTTTTCATGCTTAAGAATGCATCCTGACACAGTTTTACTCAAAGTTAGAGTAAAAAGAATTTTTGTCAAAAAATCTTCCGTCGGTCATACCGGTACCCATGTCTCATAACTTGTACCAAGTTGTGAAGGGTAAATTTTGACAAAAATCCAAAAAAATCATTAAAAAGTCGCTATTGCTTATTGCATTCAGCATCGTTAGACGACTCGAATATGCCTGGGATAACCAATTTCGGATGATTATTTTAGATTTTATGCCAAAATGTTGATTTTGTGTCTTACGTCGCTAAATTAGACGACCTTGAATTTTCTTCTCTTACACCGCAATACAACTTTGAGGGTCGGGTGACTTTTGCTATTTACCGTCGGAGTTCACTTTTCATGCTTAAAAATGCATCCTGACACAGTTTTACTCAAAGTTAGAGTAAAAAAAATTTTTGTCAAAAAATCTTCTGTCGGTCGTACCGGTACCCATGTCTCATAACTTGTAGCAAGTTGTGAAGGGTACATTTTGACAAAAATCCAAAAAAATCATTAAAAAGTCGCTATTGCGTATTGCATTCAGCATCGTTAGACGACTCTCATATGCCTTGGATAACCACTGTCTGATGATTATTTTAGATTTTATGCCAAAATTTTGATTTTGTGTCTTACGTCTCTAAATTAGACGACCTTGGATTTTCTTCTCTTACACCGCAATACAACTTTGAGGGTCGGGTGACTTTTGCTCTTTACCGTCGGAGTTCAATTTTCATGCTTAAAAATGCATCCTGACACAGTTTTACTCAAAGTTAGAGTAAAAAAAATTTTTGTCAAAAAATCTTCTGTCGGTCGTACCGGTACCCATGTCTTATAACTTGTACCAAGTTGTGAAGGGTACATTTTGACAAAAATCCAAAAAAATCATTAAAAAGTCGCTATTGCTTATTGCATTCAGCATCGTTAGACGACTGTAATATGCCTAAGATGACCACTGTCTGATGATTATTTTAGATTTTATGCCAAAATGTTGATTTTGTGTCTTACGTCTCTAAATTAGACGACCTTGGATTTTCTTCTCTTACACCGCAATACAACTTTGAAAGTCGGGTGACTTTTGCTATTTACCGTCGGAGTTCACTTTTCATGCTTAAAAATGCATCCTGACACAGTTTTACTCAAAGTTAGAGTAAAAAAAATGTTTGTCAAAAAATCTTCTGTCGGTCGTACCGGTACCCATGTCTTATAACTTGTACCAAGTTGTGAAGGGTATATTTTGACAAAAATCCAAAAAAATCATTAAAAAGTCGCTATTGCTTATTGCATTCAGCATCGTTAGACAACTCTAATATGCCTGGGATGACCACTGTCTGATGATTATTTTAGATTATATGCCAAAATGTTGATTTTGTCTCTTACGTCTCTAAATTAGACGACCTTGAATTTTCTTCTCTTACACCGCAATACAACCTTGAGGGTCGAGTGACTTTTGCTATTTACCGTCTGAGTTCACTTTTCATGCTTAAAAATGCATCCTGACACAGTTTTACTCAAAGTTAGGGTACAAAAAATTGTTGTCTACAAATCTTCTGTCGGTCGTACCGGACCCATGTCTTATAACTTGTACCAAGTTGTGAAGGGTACATTTTGACAAAAATCCAAAAAAATCATTAAAAAGTCGCTATTGCTTATTGCATTCAGCATCATTAGACGACTCTAATATGCCTTGGATGACCACTGTCTGGTGATTATTTTAGCTTTTATGCCAAAATTTTGATTTCGTGTCTTACGTCCCTACATTAGACGACCTTGGATTTTCGTCTCCGGCACCGCCATGCAACTTTGATGGTCGGGTAACTTTCGCTATTTACTGTCGGAGATCGCTTTTCGTGATTAATAATGCATCCTGACACCGTTTTACTCAAAGTTAGAGTAAAAAATTTTTTTGTCCAAAAATCTTCCGTCGGTCATACCGGTACCCATGTCTCATAACTTGTACCAAGTTGTGAAGGGTAAATTTTGACAAAAATCCAAAAAAATCATTAAAAAGTCGCTATTGCTTATTGCATTCAGCATCATTAGACGACTCTAATATGCCTTGGATGACCACTGTCTGGTGATTATTTTAGCTTTTATGCCAAAATTTTGATTTCGTGTCTTACGTCCCTACATTAGACGACCTTGGATTTTCGTCTCCGGCACCGCCATGCAACTTTGATGGTCGGGTAACTTTCGCTATTTACTGTCGGAGATCACTTTTCGTGATTAATAATGCATCCTGACACCGTTTTACTCAAAGTTAGAGTAAAAAATTTTTTTGTCCAAAAATCTTCCGTCGGTCATACCGGTACCCATGTCTCATAACTTGTACCAAGTTGTGAAGGGTAAATTTTGACAAAAATCCAAAAAAATCATTAAAAAGTCGCTATTGCTTATTGCATTCAGCATCATTAGACGACTCTAATATGCCTTGGATGACCACTGTCTGGTGATTATTTTAGCTTTTATGCCAAAATTTTGATTTCGTGTCTTACGTCCCTACATTAGACGACCTTGGATTTTCGTCTCCGGCACCGCCATGCAACTTTGATGGTCGGGTAACTTTCGCTATTTACTGTCGGAGATCACTTTTCGTGATTAATAATGCATCCTGACACCGTTTTACTCAAAGTTAGAGTAAAAAAATTTTTTGTCCAAAAATCTTCCGTCGGTCATACCGGTACCCATGTCTCATAACTTGTACCAAGTTGTGAAGGGTAAATTTTGACAAAAATCCAAAAAAATCATTAAAAAGTCGCTATTGCTTATTGCATTCAGCATCATTAGACGACTCTAATATGCCTTGGATGACCACTGTCTGGTGATTATTTTAGCTTTTATGCCAAAATTTTGATTTCGTGTCTTACGTCCCTACATTAGACGACCTTGGATTTTCGTCTCCGGCACCGCCATGCAACTTTGATGGTCGGGTAACTTTCGCTATTTACTGTCGGAGATCACTTTTCGTGATTAATAATGCATCCTGACACCGTTTTACTCAAAGTTAGAGTAAAAAAATTTTTTGTCCAAAAATCTTCCGTCGGTCATACCGGTACCCATGTCTCATAACTTGTACCAAGTTGTGAAGGGTAAATTTTGACAAAAATCCAAAAAAATCATTAAAAAGTCGCTATTGCTTATTGCATTCAGCATCGTTAGACAACTCTAATATGCCTGGGATGACCACTGTCTGAGGATTATTTTAGATTTTATGCCAAAATGTTGATTTTGTGTGTTACGTCTCTAAATTAGACGACCTTGGATTTTCTTCTCTTACACCGCAATACAACTTTGAAGGTCGGGTGACTTTTGCTATTTACCGTCGGAGTTCACTTTTCATGCTTAAAAATGCATCCTGACACAGTTTTTCTCAAAGTTAGAGTAAAAAAAATTTTGTCAAAAAATCTTCTGTCGGTCGTACCGGTACCCATGTCTTATAACTTGTACCAAGTTGTGAAGGGTACATTTTGACAAAAATCCAAAAAAATCATTGAATAGTCACTATTGCTTATTGCATTCAGCATCGTTAGACGACTCTAATATGCCTTGGGTGACCACTGTCTGGTGATTATTTTAGCTTTTATGCCAAAATTTTGATTTCGTGTCTTACGTCTCTAAATTAGACGACCTTGGATTTTCTTCTCTTACACCGCAATACAACTTTGAGGGTCGGGTGGCTTTTGCTATTTACCGTCGGAGTTCACTTTTCATGCTTAAAAATGCATCCTGACACAGTTTTACTCAAAGTTAGAGTAAAAAAAAATTTTTGTCAAAAAATCTTCTGTCGGTCGTACCGGTACCCATGTCTTATAACTTGTACCAAGTTGCGAAGGGTACATTTTGACAAAAATCCAAAAAAATCATTAAAAAGTCGCTATTGCTTATTGCATTCAGCATCGTTAGACGACTCTAATATGCCTTGGGTGACCACTGTCTGGTGATTATTTTAGCTTTTATGCCAAAATTTTGATTTCGTGTCTTACGTCTCTAAATTAGACGACCTTGGATTTTCTTCTCTTACACCGCAATACAACTTTGAGGGTCGGGTAACTTTTGCTATTTACCGTCGGAGTTCACTTTTCATGCTAAAAAATGCATCCAGACACAGTTTTACTCAAAAATATTGTCAAAAAAATTTTTGTCAAAAAAATTTTTGTCAAAAAATCTTCTGTCGGTCGTACCGGTACCCATGTCTTATAACTTGTACCAAGTTGTGAAGGGTACATTTTGACAAAAATCCAAAAAAATCATTAAAAAGTCGCTATTGCTTATTGCATTCAGCATCGCTAGACGACTCTAATATGCCTGGGATGACCACTGTACGATGATTATTTTAGATTTTATGCCAAAATGTTAATTTTGTGTCTTACGTCTCTAAATTAGACGACCTTGGATTTTCTTCTCTTACACCGCAATACAACTTTGAGGATCGGGTGACTTTTGCTATTTACCGTCGGAGTTCACTTTTCATGCTTGGAAATGCATCCTGACACACTTTTACTCAAAGTAAGAGTGAAAAAAATGTTTGTCAAACAATCTTCTGTCGGTCGTACCGGAACCCATGTCTTATAACTTGTACCAAGTTGTGAAGGGTACATTTTGACAAAAATCCAAAAAAATCATTAAAAAACCGCTATTGCTTATTGCATTCAGCATCGTTAGAGGACTCTTATATGCCTGGGATGACCACTGTCCGATGATTATTTTAGATTTTATGCCAAAATGTTGATTTTGTGTCTTACGTCTCTAAATGAGACGACCTTGGATTTTCTTCTCTTACACCGCAATACAACTTGGAGGGTCGGGTGACTTTTGCTATTTACCGTCGGAGTTCACTTTTCATGCTTAAAAATGCATCCTGACACAGTTTTATTTAAAGTTAGAGTAAAAAAAAAATTGTCAAAAAATCTTCTGTCGGTCGTACCGGTACCCATGTCTTATAACTTGTACCAAGTTGTGAAGGGTACATTTTAACAAAAATCCAAAAAAATCATTAAAAAGTCGCTATTGCTTATTGCATTCAGCATCGTTAGACGACTCTAATATGCCTGAGATGCTCGCTTTCTGATGATAATTTTAGATTTTATGCCAAAATGTTGATTTTGTGTCTTACGTCTCTAAATTAGACAACCTTGGATTTTCTTCTCTTACACCGCAATACAACTTTGAGGGTCGGGTGACTTTTGCTATTTACCGTCGGAGTTCACTTTTCATGCTTAAAAATGCATCCTGACACAGTTTTACTCAAAGTTAGAGTAAATAAAATTTTGTCAAAAAATCTTCTGTCGGTCGTACCGGTACCCATGTCTTATAACTTGTACCAAGTTGTGAAGGGTACATTTTGACAAAAATCCAAAAAAATCATTAAAAAGTCGCTATTGCTTATTGCATTCAGCATCGTTAGACGACTCTAATATGCCTTAGATGACCACTGTCTGATGATTATTTTAGATTTTATGCCAAAATGTTGATTTTGTGTCTTACGTCTCTAAATTAGACGACCTTGGATTTTCTTCTCTTACACCGCAATACAACTTTGAGGGTCGCGTGACTTTTGCTATTTACCGTCGGAGTTCACTTTTCATGCTTAAAAATGCATCCTGACACAGTTTTACTCAAAGTTAGAGTAAATAAAATTTTGTCAAAAAATCTTCTGTCGGTCGTACCGGTACCCATGTCTTATAACTTGTACCAAGTTGTGAAGGGTACATTTTGACAAAAATCCAAAAAAATCATTAAAAAGTCGCTATTGCTTATTGCATTCAGCATCGTTAGACGACTCTAATATGCCTTGGATAACCACTCTCTGATGATTATTTTAGATTTTATGCCAAAATGTTGATTTTGTGTCTTACGTCTCTAAATTAGACGACCTTGGATTTTCTTCTCTTACACCGCAATACAACTTTGAGGGTCGCGTGACTTTTGCTATTTACCGTCGGAGTTCACTTTTCATGCTTTAAAATGCATCCTGACACAGTTTTACTTAAAGTTAGGGTACAAAAAATTTTTGTCTACAAATCTTCTGTCGGTCGTACCAGTACCCATGTCTTATAACTTGTACCAAGTTGTGAAGGATACATTTTGACAAAAATCCAAGAAAATCATTAAAAAGTCGCTATTTCTTCTTGCATTCAGCATCGTTAGACGACTCTAATATGCCTGGGATGACCACTGTCTGATGATTATTTTAGATTTTATGCCAAAATGTTGATTTTGTGTCTTACGTCTCTAAATTAGACGACCTTGGATTTTCTTCTCTTACACCGCAATACAACTTTGAGGGTCGGCTGACTTTTGCTATTTACCGTCGGAGTTCACTTTTCATGCTTAAAAATGCATCCTGACACAGTTTTACTCAAAGTTAGAGTAACAAAATTTTTGTCAAAAAATCTTCTGTCGGTCGTACCGGTACCCATGTCTTATAACTTGTACCAAGTTGTGAAGGGTACATTTTGACAAAAATCCAAAAAAATCATTAAAAAGTCGCTATTGCTTATTGCATTCAGCATCGTTAGACGACTCTAATATGCCTTGGATAACCACTCTCTGATGATTATTTTAGATTTTATGCCAAAATGTTGATTTTGTGTCTTACGTCTCTAAATTAGACGACCTTGGATTTTCTTCTCTTACACCGCAATACAACTTTGAGGTTCGGGTGACTTTTGCTATTTACCGTCGGAGTTCACTTTTCATGCTTAAAAATGCATCCTGACACAGTTTTACTCAAAGTTAGGACAAAAAAAATTTTTGTCAAAAAATCTTCTGTCGGTCGTACCGGTACCCATGTCTTATAACTTGTACCAAGTTGTGAAGGGTACATTTTGACAAAAATCCAAAAAAATAATTAAAAAGTCGCTATTGCTTATTGCATTCAGCATCGTTAGACGACTCTAATATGCCTGGGATGACCACTGTACGATGATTATTTTAGATTTTATGCCAAAATGTTAATTTTGTGTCTTACGTCTCTAAATTAGACGACCTTGGATTTTCTTCTCTTACACCGCAATACAACTTTGAGGGTCGCGTGACTTTTGCTATTTACCGTCGGAGTTCACTTTTCATGCTTTAAAATGCATCCTGACACAGTTTTACTCAAAGTTAGAGTAAAAAAAAATTTTGTCAAAAAATCTTCTGTCGGTCGTACCGGTACCCATGTCTTAAAACTTGTACCAAGTTGTGAAGGGTACATTTTGACAAAAATCCAAAAAAATCATTGAAAAGTCGCTATTGCTTATTGCATTCAGCATCGTTAGACGACTCTAATATGCCTGGGATAACCACTGTCTGATGATTATTTTAGATTTTATGCCAAAATGTTGATTTTGTGTCTTACGTCTCTAAATTAGACGACCTTGGATTTTCTTCTCTTACACCGCAATACAACTTTGAGGGTCGCGTGACTTTTGCTATTTACCGTCGGAGTTCACTTTTCATGCTTAAAAATGCATCCTGACACAGTTTTACTCAAAGTTAGAGTAAAAAAAAATTTTGTCAAAAAATCTTCTGTCGGTCGTACCGGTACCCATGTCTTAAAACTTGTACCAAGTTGTGAAGGGTACATTTTGATAAATCCAAAAAAAAACATTAAAAAGTCACTATTGCTTATTGCATTCAGCATCGTTAGACGACTCTTATATGCCTTGGATAACCACTTTCTGATGATTATTTTAGATTTTATGCCAAAATGTTAATTTTGTGTCTTACGTCTCTAAATTAGACGACCTTGGATTTTCTTCTCTTACACCGCAATACAACTTTGAGGGTTGGGTGACTTTTGCTATTATCCGTCGGAGTTCACTTTTCATGCCTTAAAATGCATCCTGACACAGTTTTACTCAAAGTTAGATTAAAAAAATTTTTGTCAAAAAATCTTCTGTCGGTCGTACCGGTACCCATGACTTATAACTTGTACCAAGATGTGAATGGGTACATTTTGACAAAAATCCAAAAAAATCATTAAAAAGTCGCTATAGTTTATTGCATTCAGCATCGTTAGACGACTCTTATATGCCTTGGATAACCACTTTCTGATGATTATTTTAGATTTTATGCCAAAATGTTAATTTTGTGTCTTACGTCTCTAAATTAGACGACCTTGGATTTTCTTCTCTTACACCGCAATACAACTTTGAGGGTTGGGTGACTTTTGCTATTATCCGTCGGAGTTCACTTTTCATGCCTTAAAATGCATCCTGACACAGTTTTACTCAAAGTTAGATTAAAAAAATTTTTGTCAAAAAATCTTCTGTCGGTCGTACCGGTACCCATGACTTATAACTTGTACCAAGTTGTGAAGGGTACATTTTGACAAAAATCCAAAAAAATCATTAAAAAGTCGCTATTGCTTATTGCATTCAGCATCATTAGACGACTCTAATATGCCTTGGATGACCACTGTCTGGTGATTATTTTAGCTTTTATGCCAAAATTTTGATTTCGTGTCTTACGTCCCTACATTAGACGACCTTGGATTTTCGTCTCCGGCACCGCCATGCAACTTTGATGGTCGGGTAACTTTCGCTATTTACTGTCGGAGATCACTTTTCGTGATTAATAATGCATCCTGACACCGTTTTACTCAAAGTTAGAGTAAAAAAATTTTTTGTCCAAAAATCTTCCGTCGGTCATACCGGTACCCATGTCTCATAACTTGTACCAAGTTGTGAAGGGTAAATTTTGACAAAAATCCAAAAAAATCATTAAAAAGTCGCTATTGCTTATTGCATTCAGCATCATTAGACGACTCTAATATGCCTTGGATGACCACTGTCTGGTGATTATTTTAGCTTTTATGCCAAAATTTTGATTTCGTGTCTTACGTCCCTACATTAGACGACCTTGGATTTTCGTCTCCGGCACCGCCATGCAACTTTGATGGTCGGGTAACTTTCGCTATTTACTGTCGGAGATCACTTTTCGTGATTAATAATGCATCCTGACACCGTTTTACTCAAAGTTAGAGTAAAAAAATTTTTTGTCCAAAAATCTTCCGTCGGTCATACCGGTACCCATGTCTCATAACTTGTACCAAGTTGTGAAGGGTAAATTTTGACAAAAATCCAAAAAAATCATTAAAAAGTCGCTATTGCTTATTGCATTCAGCATCGTTAGACAACTCTAATATGCCTGGGATGACCACTGTCTGATGATTATTTTAGATTTTATGCCAAAATGTTGATTTTGTGTGTTACGTCTCTAAATTAGACGACCTTGGATTTTCTTCTCTTACACCGCAATACAACTTTGAAGGTCGGGTGACTTTTGCTATTTACCGTCGGAGTTCACTTTTCATGCTTAAAAATGCATCCTGACACAGTTTTTCTCAAAGTTAGAGTAAAAAAAATTTTGTCAAAAAATCTTCTGTCGGTCGTACCGGTACCCATGTCTTATAACTTGTACCAAGTTGTGAAGGGTACATTTTGACAAAAATCCAAAAAAAATCATAAAAAGTCGCTATTGCTTATTTCATTCAGCATCGTTAAACGACTCTAATATGCCTGGGATGACCACTGTCTGATGATTATTTTAGATTTTATGCCAAAATGTTGATTTTGTGTCTTACGTCTCTAAATTAGACGACCTTGGATTTTCCTCTCTTACACCGCAATACAACTTTGAGGGTCGCGTGACTTTTGCTATTTACCGTCGGAGTTCACTTTTCATGCTAAAAAATGCATCCTGACACAGTTTTACTCAAAGTTAGAGTAAAAAAAAATGTTTGTCAAAAAATCTTCTGTCGGTCGTACCGGTACCCATGTCTTATAACTTGTACCAAGTTGTGAAGGGTACATTTTGACAAAAATCCAAAAAAATCATTAAAAAGTCGCTATTGCTTATTGCATTCAGCATCGTTAGACGACTCTAATATGGCTTGGATAACCACTTTCTGATGATTATTTTAGATTTTTTGCCAAAATGTTGATTTTGTGTCTTACGTCTCTAAATTAGACGACCTTGGATTTTCTTCTCTTACACCGCAATACAACTTTGAGGGTCGGGTGACTTTTGCTATTTACCGTCGGAGTTCACTTTTCATGCTTAAAAATGCATCTTGACACAGTTTTACTCAAAGTTAGAGTAAAAAAAAAAATTTTCAAAAAATCTTCTGTCGGTCGTACCGGTGCCCATGTCTTATAACTTGTACCAAGTTGTGAAGGGTACATTTTGACAAAAATCCAAAAAAATCATTAAAAAGTCGCTATTGCTTATTGCATTCAGCATCGTTAGACGACTCTTATATGCCTTGGATAACCACTGTCTGATGATTATTTTAGATTTTATGCCAAAATGTTGATTTTGTGTCTTACGTCTCTAAATTAGACGACCTTGGATTTTCTTCTCTTACACCGCAATACAACTTTGAGGGTCGGGTGACTTTTGCTATTTACCGTCGGAGTTCACTTTTCATGCTTTAAAATGCATCCTGACACAGTTTTACTCAAAGTTAGAGTAAAAAAAAATTTTGTCAAAAAATCTTCTGTCGGTCGTACCGGTACCCATGTCTTATAACTTGTACCAAGTTGTAAATGGTACATTTTGACAAAAATCCAAAAAAATCATTAAAAAGTCGCTATTGCTTATTGCTTTCAGCATCGTTAGACGACTCTAATATGCCTTGGATGACCACTGTCTGATGATTATTTTAGATTTTATGCCAAAATGTTAATTTTGTGTCTTACGTCTCTAAATTAGACGACCTTGGATTTTCTTCTCTTACACCGCAATACAACTTTGAGGGTCGGGTGACTTTTGCTATTTACCGTCGGAGTTCACTTTTCATGCTTAAAAATGCATCTTGACACAGTTTTACTCAAAGTTAGAGTAAAAAAAAAAATTTTCAAAAAATCTTCTGTCGGTCGTACCGGTGCCCATGTCTTATAACTTGTACCAAGTTGTGAAGGGTACATTTTGACAAAAATCCAAAAAAATCATTAAAAAGTCGCTATTGCTTATTGCTTTCAGCATCGTTAGACGACTCTAATATGCCTGGGATGACCACTGTCTGATGATTATTTTAGATTTTATGCCAAAATGTTGATTTTGTGTCTTACGTCTCTAAATTAGACGACCTTGGATTTTCTTCTCTTACACCGCAATACAACTTTGAGGGTCGGGTGACTTTTGCTATTTACCGTCGGAGTTCACTTTTCATGCTTAAAAATGCATCTTGACACAGTTTTACTCAAAGTTAGAGTAAAAAAAATTTTGTCAAAAAATCTTCTGTCGGTCGTACCAGTACCCATGTCTTATAACTTGTACCAAGTTGTGAAGGATACATTTTGACAAAAATCCAAGAAAATCATTAAAAAGTCGCTATTTCTTCTTGCATTCAGCATCGTTAGACGACTCTAATATGCCTGGGATGACCACTGTCTGATGATTATTTTAGATTTTATGCCAAAATGTTGATTTTGTGTCTTACGTCTCTAAATTAGACGACCTTGGATTTTCTTCTCTTACACCGCAATACAACTTTGAGGGTCGGGTGACTTTTGCTATTTACCGTCGGAGTTCACTTTTCATGCTTAAAAATGCATCCTGACACAGTTCTACTCAAAGTTAGAGTAAAAAAAAATTTGTCAAAAAATCTTCTGTCGGTCGTACCGGTACCCATGTCTCATAACTTGTACCAAGTTGTGAAGGGTACATTTTGACAAAAATCCAAAAAAATCATTAAAAAGTCGCTATTGCTTATTGCATTCAGCATCGTTAGACGACTCTTATATGCCTTGGATAACCACTTTCTGATGATTATTTTAGATTTTATGCCAAAATGTTGATTTTGTTTCTTATGTCTCTAAATTAGACGACCTTGGATTTTCTTCTCTTAAACCGCAATACAACTTTGAGGGTCGGGTGACTTTTGCTATTTACCGTCGGAGTTCACTTTTCATGCTTGGAAATGCATCCTGACACAGTTTTACTCAAAGTTAGAGTAAAAAAAATTTTTGTCAAAAAATCTTCCGTCGGTCGTACCGGTACCCATGTCTTATAACTTGTACCAAGTTGTGAAGGGTACATTTTGACAAAAATCCAAAAAAATCATTAAAAAGTCGCTATTGCTTATTGCATTCAGCATCGTTAGACGACTCTAATATGCCTTAGATGACCACTGTCTGATGATTATTTTAGATTTTATGCCAAAATGTTGATTTTGTGTCTTACGTCTCTAAATTAGACGACCTTGGATTTTCTTCTCTTACACCGCAATACAACTTTGAGGGTCGGCTGACTTTTGCTATTTACCGTCGGAGTTCACTTTTCATGCTTAAAAATGCATCCTGACACAGTTTTACTCAAAGTTAGAGTAACAAAATTTTTGTCAAAAAATCTTCTGTCGGTCGTACCGGTACCCATGTCTTATAACTTGTACCAAGTTGTGAAGGGTACATTTTGACAAAAATCCAAAAAAATCATTAAAAAGTCGCTATTGCTTATTGCATTCAGCATCGTTAGACGACTCTAATATGCCTTGGATAACCACTCTCTGATGATTATTTTAGATTTTATGCCAAAATGTTGATTTTGTGTCTTACGTCTCTAAATTAGACGACCTTGGATTTTCTTCTCTTACACCGCAATACAACTTTGAGGGTCGCGTGACTTTTGCTATTTACCGTCGGAGTTCACTTTTCATGCTTTAAAATGCATCCTGACACAGTTTTACTCAAAGTTAGAGTAAAAAAAAATTTTGTCAAAAAATCTTCTGTCGGTCGTACCGGTACCCATGTCTTAAAACTTGTACCAAGTTGTGAAGGGTACATTTTGACAAAAATCCAAAAAAATCATTGAAAAGTCGCTATTGCTTATTGCATTCAGCATCGTTAGACGACTCTAATATGCCTGGGATAACCACTGTCTGATGATTATTTTAGATTTTATGCCAAAATGATGATTTTGTGTCTTACGTCTCTAAATTAGAGAACTTTGGATTTTCTTCTCTTACACCGCAATACAACTTTTAGGGTCGGGTGACTTTTGCTATTTACCGTCGGAGTTCACTTTTCATGCCTTAAAATGCATCCTGACACAGTTTTACTCAAAGTTAGAGTAAAAAAAATGTTTGTCAAAAAATCTTCTGTCGGTCGTACCGGTACCCATGTCTTATAACTTGTACCAAGTTGTGAAGGGTACATTTTGACAAAAATCCAAAAAAATCATTAAAAAGTCGCTATAGCTTATTGCATTCAGCATCGTTAGACGACTCTTATATTCCTTGGATAACCACTTTCTGATGATTATTTTAGATTTTATGCCAAAATGTTAATTTTGTGTCTTACGTCTCTAAATTAGACGACCTTGGATTTTCTTCTCTTACACCGCAATACAACTTTGAGGGTTGGGTGACTTTTGCTATTATCCGTCGGAGTTCACTTTTCATGCCTTAAAATGCATCCTGACACAGTTTTACTCAAAGTTAGATTAAAAAAATTTTTGTCAAAAAATCTTCTGTCGGTCGTACCGGTACCCATGACTTATAACTTGTACCAAGTTGTGTAGGGTACATTTTGACAAAAATCCAAAAAAATCATTAAAAAGTCGCTATTGCTTATTGCATTCAGCATCATTAGACGACTCTAATATGCCTTGGATGACCACTGTCTGGTGATTATTTTAGCTTTTATGCCAAAATTTTGATTTCGTGTCTTACGTCCCTACATTAGACGACCTTGGATTTTCGTCTCCGGCACCGCCATGCAACTTTGATGGTCGGGTAACTTTCGCTATTTACTGTCGGAGATCACTTTTCGTGATTAATAATGCATCCTGACACCGTTTTACTCAAAGTTAGAGTAAAAAAATTTTTTGTCCAAAAATCTTCCGTCGGTCATACCGGTACCCATGTCTCATAACTTGTACCAAGTTGTGAAGGGTAAATTTTGACAAAAATCCAAAAAAATCATTAAAAAGTCGCTATTGCTTATTGCATTCAGCATCGTTAGACAACTCTAATATGCCTGGGATGACCACTGTCTGATGATTATTTTAGATTTTATGCCAAAATGTTGATTTTGTGTGTTACGTCTCTAAATTAGACGACCTTGGATTTTCTTCTCTTACACCGCAATACAACTTTGAAGGTCGGGTGACTTTTGCTATTTACCGTCGGAGTTCACTTTTCATGCTTAAAAATGCATCCTGACACAGTTTTTCTCAAAGTTAGAGTAAAAAAAATTTTGTCAAAAAATCTTCTGTCGGTCGTACCGGTACCCATGTCTTATAACTTGTACCAAGTTGTGAAGGGTAAATTTTGACAAAAATCCAAAAAAAATCATAAAAAGTCGCTATTGCTTATTTCATTCAGCATCGTTAAACGACTCTAATATGCCTGGGATGACCATTGTCTGATGATTATTTTAGATTTTATGCCAAAATGTTGATTTTGTGTCTTACGTCTCTAAATTAGACGACCTTGGATTTTCCTCTCTTACACCGCAATACAACTTTGAGGGTCGCGTGACTTTTGCTATTTACCGTCGGAGTTCACTTTTCATGCTTTAAAATGCATCCTGACACAGTTTTACTCAAAGTTAGAGTAAAAAAAAATTTTGTCAAAAAATCTTCTGTCGGTCGTACCGGTACCCATGTCTTATAACTTGTACCAAGTTGTAAATGGTACATTTTGACAAAAATCCAAAAAAATCATTAAAAAGTCGCTATTGCTTATTGCTTTCAGCATCGTTAGACGACTCTAATATGCCTTGGATGACCACTGTCTGATGATTATTTTAGATTTTATGCCAAAATGTTAATTTTGTGTCTTACGTCTCTAAATTAGACGACCTTGGATTTTCTTCTCTTACACCGCAATACAACTTTGAGGGTCGGGTGACTTTTGCTATTTACCGTCGGAGTTCACTTTTCATGCTTAAAAATGCATCTTGACACAGTTTTACTCAAAGTTAGAGTAAAAAAAAAATTTTTCAAAAAATCTTCTGTCGGTCGTACCGGTGCCCATGTCTTATAACTTGTACCAAGTTGTGAAGGGTACATTTTGACAAAAATCCAAAAAAATCATTAAAAAGTCGCTATTGCTTATTGCTTTCAGCATCGTTAGACGACTCTAATATGCCTGGGATGACCACTGTCTGATGATTATTTTAGATTTTATGCCAAAATGTTGATTTTGTGTCTTACGTCTCTAAATTAGACGACCTTGGATTTTCTTCTCTTACACCGCAATACAACTTTGAGGGTCGGGTGACTTTTGCTATTTACCGTCGGAGTTCACTTTTCATGCTTAAAAATGCATCTTGACACAGTTTTACTCAAAGTTAGAGTAAAAAAAAAATTTTTCAAAAAATCTTCTGTCGGTCGTACCGGTACCCATGTCTTATAACTTGTACCAAGTTGTGAAGGGTACATTTTGACAAATATCCAAAAAAATCATTAAAAAGTCGCTATTGCTTATTGCATTCAGCATCGTTAGACGACTCTTATATGCCTGGGATAACCACTGTCTGATGATTATTTTAGATTTTATGCCAAAATGTTGATTTTGTGTCTTACGTCTCTAAATTAGACGACCTTGGATTTTCTTCTCTTACACCGCAATACAACTTTGAGGGTCGCGTGACTTTTGCTATTTACCGTCGGAGTTCACTTTTCATGCTTAAAAATGCATCCTGACACAGTTTTACTCAAAGTTAGAGTAAAAAAAAATTTTGTCAAAAAATCTTCTGTCGGTCGTACCGGTACCCATGTCTTAAAACTTGTACCAAGTTGTGAAGGGTACATTTTGACAAAAATCCAAAAAAAACATTAAAAAGTCGCTATTGCTTATTGCATTCTGCATCGTTAGACGACTCTTATATGCCTTGGATAACCACTTTCTGATGATTATTTTAGATTTTATGCCAAAATGTTAATTTTGTGTCTTACGTCTCTAAATTAGACGACCTTGGATTTTCTTCTCTTACACCGCAATGCAACATTGAGGGACGGGTAACTTTTGCTATTTACCGTCGGAGTTCACTTTTCATGCTTTAAAATGCATCGTGACACAGTTTTACTCAAAGTTAGAGTAAACAAAATTTTTGTCAAAAAATCTTCTGTCGGTCGTACCGGTACCCATGTCTTAAAACTTGTACCAAGTTGTGAAGGGTACATTTTGACAAAAATCCAAAAAAATCATTGAAAAGTCGCTATTGCTTATTGCATTCAGCATCATTAGACGACTCTTATATGGCTTGGATAACCACTTTCTGATGATTATTTTAGATTTTTTGCCAAAATGTTGATTTTGTGTCTTACGTCTCTAAATTAGACGACCTTGGATTTTCTTCTCTTACACTGCAATACAACTTTGAAGGTCGGGTGACTTTTGCTATTTACCGTCGGAGTTCACTTTTCATGCTTAAAAATGCATCCTGACACAGTTCTACTCAAAGTTAGAGCAAAAAAAATGTTTGTCAAAAAATCTTCTGTCGGTCGTACCGTCACCCATGTCTTATAACTTGTACCAAGTTGTGAAGGGTACATTTTGACAAAAATCCAAAAAAATAATTAAAAAGTCGCTATTGCTTATTGCATTCAGCATCGTTAGACGACTCTAATATGCCTGAGATGCTCGCTTTCTGATGATAATTTTAGATTTTATGCCAAAATGTTGATTTTGTGTCTTACGTCTCTAAATTAGACGACCTTGGATTTTCTTCTCTTACACCGCAATACAACTTTGAGGGTCGGGTGACTTTTGCTATTTACCGTCGGAGTTCACTTTTCATGCTTTAAAATGCATCCTGACACAGTTTTACTCAAAGTTAGAGTAAAAAAATTGTTTGTCAAAATATCTTCTGTCGGTCGTACCGGTACCCATGTCTTATAACTTGTACCAAGTTGTGAAGGGAACATTTTGACAAAAATCCAAAAAAATCATTGAAAAGTCGCTATTGCTTATTGCATTCAGCATCATTAGACGACTCTAATATGGCTTGGATAACCACTTTCTGATGATTATTTTAGATTTTTTGCCAAAATGTTGATTTTGTGTCTTACGTCTCTAAATTAGACGACCTTGGATTTTCTTCTCTTACACTGCAATACAACTTTGAAGGTCGGGTGACTTTTGCTATTTACCGTCGGAGTTCACTTTTCATGCTTAAAAATGCATCCTGACACAGTTCTACTCAAAGTTAGAGCAAAAAAAATGTTTGTCAAAAAATCTTCTGTCGGTCGTACCGTCACCCATGTCTTATAACTTGTACCAAGTTGCGAAGGGTACATTTTGACAAAAATCCAAAAAAATCATAAAAAAGTCGCTTTTGCTTATTGCATTCAGCATCAATAGACGACTCTAATATGCCTTGGATGACCACTGTCTGGTGATAATTTTAGACTTTATGCCAAAATGTTGATTTTGTGTCTTACGTCTCTAAATTAGACGACCTTGGATTTTCTTCTCTTACACCGCAATACAACTTTGAGGGTCGCGTGACTTTTGCTATTTACCATCGGAGTTCACTTTTCATGCTTAAAAATGCATCCTGACACAGTTTTACTCAAAGTTAGAGTAAAAAAAATGTTTGTCAAAAAATCTTCTGTCGGTCGTACCGCTACCCATGTCTTATAACTTGTACCAAGTTGTGAAGGGTACATTTTGACAAAAATCCAAAAAAATCATTAAGAAGTCGCTATTGCTTATTGCATTCAGCATCGTTAGACGACTCTAATATGCCTGGGATGACCACTGTCTGATGATTATTTTAGATTTTATGCCAAAATGTTGATTTTGTCTCTTACGTCTCTAAATTAGACGACCTTGAATTTTCTTCTCTTACACCGCAATACAACCTTGAGGGTCGAGTGACTTTTGCTATTTACCGTCTGAGTTCACTTTTCATGCTTAAAAATGCATCCTGACACAGTTTTACTCAAAGTTAGAGTAAAAAAAAATTTTGTCAAAAAATCTTCTGTCGGTCGTACCGGTACCCATGTCTTATAACTTGTACCAAGTTGTGAAGGGTACATTTTGACAAAAATCCAAAAAAAAAAATAAAAAGTCGCTATTTCTTATTGCATTCAGCATCGTTAGACGACTCTAATATGCCTGGGATGACCACTGTCTGATGATTATTTTAGATTTTATGCCAAAATGTTGATTTTGTGTCTTACGTCTCTAAATTAGACGACCTTGGATTTTCTTCTCTTACACCGCAATACAACTTTGAGAGTCGGGTGACTTTTGCTATTTACCGTCGGAGTTCACTTTTCATGCTTAAAAATGCATCCTGACACAGTTTTACTCAAAGTTAGAGTAAAAAAAAATTTTTGTCAAAAAATCTTCTGTCGGTCGTACCGGTACCCATGTCTTATGACTTGTACCAAGTTGTGAAGGGTACATTTTGACAAAAATCCAAAAAAATCATTAAAAAGTCGCTCTTGCTTATTGCATTCAGCATCGTTAGACGACTCGAATATGCCTGGGATGACCACTGTCTGATGATTATTTTAGATTTTATGCCAAAATGTTGATTTTGTGTCTTACGTCTCTAAATTAGACGACCTTGGATTTTCTTCTCTTAAACCGCAATACAACTTTGAGGGTCGGGTGACTTTTGCTATTTACCGTCGGAGTTCACTTTTCATGCTTAAAAATGCATCCTGACACAGTTTTTCTCAAAGTTAGAGTAAAAAAAATTTTGTCAAAAAATCTTCTGTCGGTCGTACCGGTACCCATGTCTTATAACTTGTACCATGTTGTGAAGGGTACATTTTGACAAAAATCCAAAAAAAAAATCATAAAAAGTCGCTATTGCTTATTTCATTCAGCATCGTTAAACGACTCTAATATGCCTGGGATGACCACTGTCTGATGATTATTTTAGATTTTATGCCAAAATGTTGATTTTGTGTCTTACGTCTCTAAATTAGACGACCTTGGATTTTCTTCTCTTACACCGCAATACAACTTTGAGGGTCGGGTGACTTTTGCTATTTACCGTCGGAGTTCACTTTTCATGCTTAAAAATGCATCCTGACACAGTTCTACTCAAAGTTAGAGTAAAAAAAATGTTTGTCAAAAAATCTTCTGTCGGTCGTACCGGTACCCATGTCTTATAACTTGTACCAAGTTGTGAAGGGTACATTTTGACAAAAATCCAAAAAATCATTAAAAAGTCGCTATTGCTTATTGCATTCAGCATCATAAGACGACTCTAACATGCCTGGGATGACCACTGTACGATGATTATTTTAGATTTTATGCCAAAATGTTTATTTTGTGTCTTACGTCTCTAAATTAGACGACCTTGGATTTTCTTCTCTTACACCGCAATACAACTTTGAAGGTCGGGTGATTTTCGCTATTTACCGTCGGAGTTCACTTTTCATGCTTAAAAATGCATCCTGACACAGTTTTACTCAAAGTTAGAGTAAAAAAAATTTTTGTCAAAAAATCTTCTGTCGGTCGTACCGGTACCCATGTCTTATAACTTGTACCAAGTTGTGCAGGGTACATTTTGACAAAAATCCAAAAAATCATTAAAAAGTCGCTATTGCTTATTGCATTCAGCATCGTAAGACGACTCTAACATGCCTGGGATGACCACTGTACGATGATTATTTTAGATTTTATGCCAAAATGTTTATTTTGTGTCTTACGTCTCTAAATTAGACGACCTTGGATTTTCTTCTCTTACACCGCGATACAACTTTGAGGGTCGGGTGACTTTTGCTATTTACCGTCGGAGTTCACTTTTCATGCTTAAAAATGCATCCTGACACAGTTTTTCTCAAAGTTAGAGTAAAAAAAATTTTGTCAAAAAATCTTCTGTCGGTCGTACCGGTACCCATGTCTTATAACTTGTACCATGTTGTGAAGGGTACATTTTGACAAAAATCCAAAAAAATCATTAAAAAGTCGCTATTGCTTATTGCATTCAGCATCATTAGACGACTCTAATATGCCTTGGATGACCACTGTCTGATGATTATTTTAGATTTTATGCCAAAATGTTGATTTTGTGTCTTACGTCTCTAAATTAGACGACCTTGGATTTTCTTCTCTTACACCGCAATACAACTTTGAGGGTCGGGTGACTTTTGCTATTTACCGTCGGAGTTCACTTTTCATGCTTAAAAATGCATCCTGACACAGTTTTACTCAAAGTTTTAGTTAAAAAAATTTTTTGTCCAAAAATCTTCCGTCGGTCATACCGGTACCCATGTCTCATAACTTGTACCAAGTTGTGAAGGGTACATTTTGACAGAAATCCAAAAAAATCATTAAAAAGTAGCTATTTCTTATTGCATTCAGCATCGTTAGACGACTCTAATATGCCTGGGATGACCACTGTCTGATGATTATTTTAGATTTTATGCCAAAATGTTGATTTTGTGTCTTACGTCTCTAAATTAGACAACCTTGGATTTTCTTCTCTTACACCGCAATACAACTTTGAGGGTCGGCTGACTTTTGCTATTTACCGTCGGAGTTCACTTTTCATGCTTAAAAATGCATCCTGACACAGTTTTATTTAAAGTTAGAGTAAAAAAAAATTTGTCAAAAAATCTTCTGTCGGTCGTACCGGTACCCATGTCTTATAACTTGTACCAAGTTGTGAAGGGTACATTTTGACAGAAATCCAAAAAAATCATTAAAAAGTCGCTATTGCTTATTGCTTTCAGCATCGTTAGACGACTCTAATATGTACCCATGTCTTATAACTTGTACCAAGTTGTGAAGGGTACATTTTGACAGAAATCCAAAAAAATCATTAAAAAGTAGCTATTTCTTATTGCATTCAGCATCGTTAGACGACTCTAATATGCCTGGGATGACCACTGTCTGATGATTATTTTAGATTTTATGCCAAAATGTTGATTTTGTGTCTTACGTCTCTAAATTAGACAACCTTGGATTTTCTTCTCTTACACCGCAATACAACTTTGAGGGTCGGCTGACTTTTGCTATTTACCGTCGGAGTTCACTTTTCATGCTTAAAAATGCATCCTGACACAGTTTTATTTAAAGTTAGAGTAAAAAAAAATTTGTCAAAAAATCTTCTGTCGGTCGTACCGGTACCCATGTCTTATAACTTGTACCAAGTTGTGAAGGGTACATTTTGACAGAAATCCAAAAAAATCATTAAAAAGTCGCTATTGCTTATTGCTTTCAGCATCGTTAGACGACTCTAATATGCCTGGGATGACCACTTTCTGATGATTATTTTAGATTTTATGCCAAAATGTTGATTTTGTGTCTTACGTCTCTAAATTAGACGACCTTGGATTTTCTTCTCTTAAACCGCAATACAACTTTGAGGGTCGGCTGACTTTTGCTATTTACCGTCGGAGTACACTTTTCATGCTTAAAAATGCATCCTGACACAGTTTTACTCAAAGTTAGAGTAAAAAAAATGTTTGTCAAAAAATCTTCTGTCGGTCGTACCGGTACCCATGTCGTATAACTTGTACCAAGTTGTGAAGGGTACATTTTGACAAAAATCCAAAAAAAATCATAAAAAGTCGCTATTGCTTATTTCATTCAGCATCGTCAGACGACTCTAATATGCCTGGGATGACCACTGTCTGATGATTATTTTAGATTTTATGCCAAAATGTTGATTTTGTGTCTTACGTCTCTAAATTAGACGACCTTGGATTTTCTTCTCTTACACCGCAATACAACTTTGAGGGTCGGGTGACTTTTGCTATTTACCGTCGGAGTTCACTTTTCATGCTTAAAAATGCATCCTGACACAGTTTTATTTAAAGTTAGAGTAAAAAAAAAATTGTCAAAAAATCTTCTGTCGGTCGTACCGGTACCCATGTCTTATAACTTGTACCAAGTTGTGAAGGGTAAATTTTGACAAAAATCCAAAAAAATCATTAAAAAGTCGCTATTGCTTATTGCATTCAACATCGTTAGACGACTCTTATATGCCTGGGATGACCACTGTCTGATGATTATTTTAGATTTTATGCCAAAATGTTGATTTTGTGTCCAACGTCTCTAAATTAGACGACCTAGGATTTTCTTCTCTTACACCGCAATACAACTTTGAGGGTCGCGTGACTATTGCTATTTACCGTCGGAGTTCACTTTTCATGCTTAAAAATGCATCGTGACACAGTTTTACTCAAAGTTAGAGTAAACAAAATTTTTGTCAAAAAATCTTCTGTCAGTCGTACCGGACCCATGTCTTATAACTTGTACCAAGTTGTGAAGGGTACATTTTGACAAAAATCCAAAAAAATCATTAAAAAGTCGCTATTGCATATTGCATTCAGCATCGTTAGACGACTCTAATATGCCTGGGATGACCACTGTCTGATGATTATTTTAGATTTTATGCCAAAATTTTGATTTTGTGTCTTACGTCTCTAAATTAGACGACCTTGGATTTTCTTCTCTTACACCGCAATACAACTTTGAGGGTCGGGTGACTTTCGCTATTTACTGTCGGAGATCACTTTTCGTGATTAATAATGCATCCTGACACCGTTTTACTCAAAGTTAGAGTAAAAAAATTTTTTGTCCAAAAATCTTCTGTCGGTCGTACCGGTACCCATGTCGTATAACTTGTACCAAATTGTGAAGGGTACATTTTGACAAAAATCCAAAAAAATCATTAAAAAGTCGCTATTGCTTATTGCATTCAGCATCGTTAGACGACTTCAATATGCCTGGGATGACCACTGTCTGATGATTATTTTAGATTTTATGCCAAAATGTTGATTTTGTTTGTTACGTCTCTAAATTAGACGACCTTGGATTTTCTTCTCTTACACCGCAATACAACTTTGAGGGTCGGGTGACTTTTTCTATTTACCATCGGAGTTCACTTTTCATGCTTAAAAATGCATCCTGACACAGTTTTACTCAAAGTTAGAGTAAAAAGAATTTTTGTCAAAAAATCTTCCGTCGGTCATACCGGTACCCATGTCTCATAACTTGTACCAAGTTGTGAAGGGTAAATTTTGACAAAAATCCAAAAAAATCATTAAAAAGTCGCTATTGCTTATTGCATTCAGCATCATTAGACGACTCGAATATGCCTGGGATAACCAATTTCGGATGATTATTTTAGATTTTATGCCAAAATGTTGATTTTGTGTCTTACGTCGCTAAATTAGACGACCTTGAATTTTCTTCTCTTACACCGCAATACAACTTTGAGGGTCGGGTGACTTTTGCTATTTACCGTCGGAGTTCACTTTTCATGCTTAAAAATGCATCCTGACACAGTTTTACTCAAAGTTAGAGTAAAAAAAATTTTTGTCAAAAAATCTTCTGTCGGTCGTACCGGTACCCATGTCTTATAACTTGTACCAAGTTGTGAAGGGTACATTGTGACAAAAATCCAAAAAAATCATTAAAAAGTCGCTATTGCGTATTGCATTCAGCATCGTTAGACGACTCTCATATGCCTTGGATAACCACTGTCTGATGATTATTTTAGATTTTATGCCAAAATTTTGATTTTGTGTCTTACGTCTCTAAATTAGACGACCTTGGATTTTCTTCTCTTACACCGCAATACAACTTTGAGGGTCGGGTGACTTTTGCTCTTTACCGTCGGAGTTCAATTTTCATGCTTAAAAATGCATCCTGACACAGTTTTACTCAAAGTTAGAGTAAAAAAAAATTTTGTCAAAAAATCTTCTGTCGGTCGTACCGGTACCCATGTCTTATAACTTGTACCAAGTTGTGAAGGGTACATTTTGACAAAAATCCAAAAAAATCATTAAAAAGTCGCTATTGCTTATTGCATTCAGCATCGTTAGACGACTCTAATATGCCTTAGATGACCACTGTCTGATGATTATTTTAGATTTTATGCCAAAATGTTGATTTTGTGTCTTACGTCTCTAAATTAGACGACCTTGGATTTTCTTCTCTTACACCGCAATACAACTTTGAAAGTCGGGTGACTTTTGCTATTTACCGTCGGAGTTCACTTTTCATGCTTAAAAATGCATCCTGACACAGTTTTACTCAGAGTTAGAGTAAAAAAAAAATTTTGTCAAAAAATCTTCTGTCGGTCGTACCGGTACCCATGTCTTATAACTTTTACCAAGTTGTGAAGGGTACATTTTGACAAAAATCCAAAAAAATCATTAAAAAGTCGCTATTGCTTACTTCATTCAGCATCACTAGACGACTCTAATATGCCTTGGATGACCACTGTCTGGTGATTATTTTAGATTTTATGCCAAAATGTTGATTTTGTGTCTTACGTCTCTAAATTAGACGACCTTGAATTTTCTTCTCTTACACCGCAATACAACCTTGAGGGTCGAGTGACTTTTGCTATTTACCGTCTGAGTTCACTTTTCATGCTTAAAAATGCATCCTGACACCGTTTTACTCAAAGTTAGAGTAAAAAAATTTTTTGTCCAAAAATCTTCCGTCGGTCATACCGGTACCCATGTCTCATAACTTGTACCAAGTTGTGAAGGGTAAATTTTGACAAAAATCCAAAAAAATCATTAAAAAGTCGCTATTGCTTATTGCATTCAGCATCATTAGACGACTCTAATATGCCTTGGATGACCACTGTCTGGTGATTATTTTAGCTTTTATGCCAAAATTTTGATTTCGTGTCTTACGTCCCTACATTAGACGACCTTGGATTTTCGTCTCCGGCACCGCCATGCAACTTTGATGGTCGGGTAACTTTCGCTATTTACTGTCGGAGATCACTTTTCGTGATTAATAATGCATCCTGACACCGTTTTACTCAAAGTTAGAGTAAAAAAATTTTTTGTCCAAAAATCTTCCGTCGGTCATACCGGTACCCATGTCTCATAACTTGTACCAAGGTGTGAAGGGTAAATTTTGACAAAAATCCAAAAAAATCATTAAAAAGTCGCTATTTCTTCTTGCATTCAGCATCGTTAGACAACTCTAATATGCCTGGGATGACCACTGTCTGATGATTATTTTAGATTTTATGCCAAAATGTTGATTTTGTGTGTTACGTCTCTAAATTAGACGACCTTGGATTTTCTTCTCTTACACCGCAATACAACTTTGAAGGTCGGGTGACTTTTGCTATTTACCGTCGGAGTTCACTTTTCATGCTTAAAAATGCATCCTGACACAGTTTTTCTCAAAGTTAGAGTAAAAAAATTGTTTGTCAAAATATCTTCTGTCGGTCGTACCGGTACCCATGTCTTATAACTTGTACCAAGTTGTGAAGGGAACATTTTGACAAAAATCCAAAAAAATCATTAAAAAGTCGCTATTGCTTATTCCATTCAGCATCGTTAGACGACTCTTATATGCCTTGGATAACCACTTTCTGATGATTATTTTAGATTTTATGTCAAAATGTTGATTTTGTGTCTTACGTCTCTAAATTAGACGACCTTGGATTTTCTTCTGTTACACCGCAATACAACTTTGAGGGTCGGGTGACTTTTGCTATTTACCGTCGGAGTTCACTTTTCATGCTTGAAAATGCATCCTGACACAGTTTTATTTAAAGTTAGAGTAAAAAAAATGTTTGTGAAAAAATCTTCTGTCGGTCGTACCGGCTCCCATGTCTTATAACTTGTACCAAGTTGTGAAGGGTACATTTTGACAAAAATCCAAAAAAATCATTAAAAAGTCGCTATTGCTTATTGCATTCTGCATCGTTAGACGACTCTAATATGCCTGGGATAACCACTGTCTGATGATTATTTTAGATTTTATGCCAAAATGTTGATTTTGTGTCTTACGTCTCTAAATTAGACGACCTTGGATTTTCTTCTCTTACACCGCAATACAACTTTGAGGGTCGCGTGACTTTTGCTATTTACCGTCGGAGTTCACTTTTCATGCTTTAAAATGCATCCTGACACAGTTTTACTCAAAGTTAGAGTAAAAAAAAATTTTGTCAAAAAATCTTCTGTCGGTCGTACCGGTACCCATGTCTTAAAACTTGTACCAAGTTGTGAAGGGTACATTTTGACAAAAATCCAAAAAAATCATTGAAAAGTCGCTATTGCTTATTGCATTCAGCATCGTTAGACGACTCTAATATGCCTGGGATAACCACTGTCTGATGATTATTTTAGATTTTATGCCAAAATGTTGATTTTGTGTCTTACGTCTCTAAATTAGACGACCTTGGATTTTCTTCTCTTACACCGCAATACAACTTTGAGGGTCGCGTGACTTTTGCTATTTACCGTCGGAGTTCACTTTTCATGCTTTAAAATGCATCCTGACACAGTTTTACTCAAAGTTAGAGTAAAAAAAAATTTTGTCAAAAAATCTTCTGTCGGTCGTACCGGTACCCATGTCTTAAAACTTGTACCAAGTTGTGAAGGGTACATTTTGACAAAAATCCAAAAAAATCATTGAAAAGTCGCTATTGCTTATTGCATTCAGCATCATTAGACGACTCTAATATGGCTTGGATAACCACTTTCTGATGATTATTTTAGATTTTTTGCCAAAATGTTGATTTTGTGTCTTACGTCTCTAAATTAGACGACCTTGGATTTTCTTCTCTTACACTGCAATACAACTTTGAAGGTCGGGTGACTTTTGCTATTTACCGTCGGAGTTCACTTTTCATGCTTAAAAATGCATCCTGACACAGTTCTACTCAAAGTTAGAGTAAAAAAAATGTTTGTCAAAAAATCTTCTGTCGGTCGTACCGTCACCCATGTCTTATAACTTGTACCAAGTTGTGAAGGGTACATTTTGACAAAAATCCAAAAAAATAATTAAAAAGTCGCTATTGCTTATTGCATTCAGCATCGTTAGACGACTCTAATATGCCTGAGATGCTCGCTTTCTGATGATAATTTTAGATTTTATGCCAAAATGTTGATTTTGTGTCTTACGTCTCTAAATTAGACGACCTTGGATTTTCTTCTCTTACACCGCAATACAACTTTGAGGGTCGGGTGACTTTTGCTATTTACCGTCGGAGTTCACTTTTCATGCTTAAAAATGCATCCTGACACAGTTTTACTCAAAGTTAGAGTAAAAAAAATGTTTGTCAAAAAATCTTCTGTCGGTCGTACCGCTACCCATGTCTTATAACTTGTACCAAGTTGTGAAGGGTACATTTTGACAAAAATCCAAAAAAATCATTAAGAAGTCGCTATTGCTTATTGCATTCAGCATCGTTAGACGACTCTAATATGCCTTAGATGACCACTGTCTGATGATTATTTTAGATTTTATGCCAAAATGTTTATTTTGTGTCTTACGTCTCTAAATTAGACGACCTTGGATATTCTTCTCTTACACCACAATACAACTTTGAGGGTCGGGTGACTTTTGCTATTTACCGTCGGAGTTCACTTTTCATGCTTAAAAATGCATCCTGACACAGGTTTACTCAAAGTTAGAGTAAAAAAAAATTTGTCAAAAAATCTTCTGTCGGTCGTACCGGTGCCCATGGTCTTATAACTTGTACCAAGTTGTGAAGGGTACATTTTGACAAAAATCCAAAAAAATCATTAAAAAGTCGCTATTGCTTATTGCATTCAGCATCGTTAGACGACTCTAATATGCCTTGGATAACCACTTTCTGATGATTATTTTAGATTTTATGCCAAAATGTTGATTTTGTCTCTTACGTCTCTAAATTAGACGACCTTGAATTTTCTTCTCTTACACCGCAATACAACCTTGAGGGTCGAGTGACTTTTGCTATTTACCGTCTGAGTTCACTTTTCATGCTTAAAAATGCATCCTGACACAGTTTTATTTAAAGTTAAAGTAAAAAAAAATTTGTCAAAAAATCTTCTGTCGGTCGTACCGGTACCCATGTCTTATGACTTGTACCAAGTTGTGAAGGGTACATTTTGACAAAAATCCAAAAAAATCATTAAAAAGTCGCTATTGCTTATTGCATTCAGCATCGTCAGACGACTCTAATATGCCTGGGATGACCACTGTCTGATGATTATTTTAGATTTTATGCCAAAATGTTGATTTTGTGTCTTACGTCTCTAAATTAGACGACCTTGGATTTTCTTCTCTTAAACCGCAGTACAACTTTGAGGGTCGGGTGACTTTTGCTATTTACCGTCGGAGTTCACTTTTCATGCTTAAAAATGCATCCTGACACAGTTTTACTCAAAGTTAGAGTCAAAAAAATTTTTGTCAGAAAATCTTCTGTCGGTCGTACCGGTACCCATGTCTTATAACTTGTACCAAGTTGTGAAGGGTACATTTTGACAAAAATCCAAAAAAATCATTAAAAAGTCGCTATTGCTTATTGCATTCAACATCGTTAGACGACTCTAATATGCCTGGGATGACCACTGTCTGATGATTATTTTAGATTTTATGCCAAAATGTTGATTTTGTGTCTTACGTCTCTAAATTAGACGACCTTGGATTTTCTTCTCTTACACCGCAATACAACTTTGAAGGTCGGGTGACTTTCGCTATTTACCGTCGGAGTTCACTTTTCATGCTTAAAAATGCATCCTGACACAGTTTTACTCAAAGTTAGAGTAAAAAAAATGTTTGTCAAAAAATCTTCTGTCGGTCGTACCGGTACCCATGTCTTATAACTTGTACCAAGTTGTGCAGGGTACATTTTGACAAAAATCCAAAAAATCATGAAAAAGTCGCTATTGCTTATTGCATTCAGCATCGTAAGACGACTCTAACATGCCTGGGATGACCACTGTACGATGATTATTTTAGATTTTATGCCAAAATGTTTATTTTGTGTCTTACGTCTCTAAATTAGACGACCTTGGATTTTCTTCTCTTACACCGCGATACAACTTTGAGGGTCGGGTAACTTTTGCTATTTACCGTCGGAGTTCACTTTTCATGCCTTAAAATGCATCCTGACACAGTTTTACTCAAAGTTAGAGTAAAAAAAAATTTTGTCAAAAAATCTTCTGTCGGTCGTACCGGTACCCATGTCTTATAACTTGTACCAAGTTGTGAAGGGTACATTTTGACAAAAATCCAAAAAAATCATTAAAAAGTCGCTATTGCTTATTGCATTCAGCATCGTTAGACGACTCTAATATGCCTGAGATGCTCGCTTTCTGATGATAATTTTAGATTTTATGCCAAAATGTTGATTTTGTGTCTTACGTCTCTAAATTAGACGACCTTGGATTTTCTTCTCTTACACCGCAATACAACTTTGAGGGTCGGGTGACTTTTGCTATTTACCGTCGGAGATCACTTTTCGTGATTAATAATGCATCCTGACACCGTTTTACTCAAAGTTAGAGTAAAAAAATTTTTTGTCCAAAAATCTTCCGTCGGTCATACCGGTACCCATGTCTCATAACTTGTACCAAGTTGTGAAGGGTAAATTTTGACAAAAATCCAAAAAAATCATTAAAAAGTCGCTATTGCTTATTGCATTCAGCATCATTAGACGACTCTAATATGCCTTGGATGACCACTGTCTGGTGATTATTTTAGCTTTTATGCCAAAATTTTGATTTCGTGTCTTACGTCCCTACATTAGACGACCTTGGATTTTCTTCTCTTACACCGCCATGCAACTTTGATGGTCGGGTAACTTTCGCTATTTACTGTCGGAGATCACTTTTCGTGATTAATAATGCATCCTGACACAGTTTTACTCAAAGTTAGAGTAAAAAAAAATTTTGTCAAAAAATCTTCTGTCGGTCGTACCGGTACCCATGTCTTAAAACTTGTACCAAGTTGTGAAGGGTACATTTTGACAAAAATCCAAAAAAATCATTGAAAAGTCGCTATTGCTTATTGCATTCAACATCGATAGACGACTCTAATATGCCTGGGATAACCACTGTCTGATGATTATTTTAGATTTTATGCCAAAATGTTGATTTTGTGTCTTACGTCTCTAAATTAGACGACCTTGGATTTTCTTCTCTTACACCGCAATACAACTTTGAGGGTCGCGTGACTTTTGCTATTTACCGTCGGAGTTCACTTTTCATGCTTAAAAATGCATCCTGACACAGTTTTACTCAAAGTTAGAGTAAAAAAAAATTTTGTCAAAAAATCTTCTGTCGGTCGTACCGGTACCCATGTCTTAAAACTTGTACCAAGTTGTGAAGGGTACATTTTGACAAAAATCCAAAAAAATCATTGAAAAGTCGCTATTGCTTATTGCATTCAGCATCATTAGACGACTCTAATATGGCTTGGATAACCACTTTCTGATGATTATTTTAGATTTTTTGCCAAAATGTTGATTTTGTGTCTTACGTCTCTAAATTAGACGACCTTGGATTTTCTTCTCTTACACCGCAATACAACTTTGAGGGTTGGGTGACTTTTGCTATTTACCGTCGGAGTTCACTTTTCATGCTTAAAAATGCATCCTGACACAGTTTTATTTAAAGTTAGAGTAAAAAAAAAATTGTCAAAAAATCTTCTGTCGGTCGTACCGGTACCCATGTCTTATAACTTGTACCAAGTTGTGAAGGGTACATTTTGACAAAAATCCAAAAAAATCATTAAAAAGTCGCTATTGCTTATTGCATTCAGCATCGTTTGACAACTCTAATATGCCTTGGATAACCACTTTCTGATGATTAATTTAGATTTTATGCCAAAATGTTGATTTTGTGTCTTACGTCTCTAAATTAGACGACCTTGGATTTTCTTCTCTTACACCGCAATACAACTTTGAGGGTTGGGTGACTTTTGCTATTTACCGTCGGAGTTAACTTTTCATGCTTAAAAATGCATCCTGACACAGTTTTACTCAAAGTTAGAGTAAAAAAAAATTTTTTTCAAAAAATCTTCTGTCGGTCGTACCGGTACCCATGTCTTATAACTTGTACCAAGTTGTGAAGGGTACATTTTGACAAAAATCCAAAAAAATCATTAAAAAGTCGCTATTGCTTATTGCATTCAGCATCATTAGACGACTCTAATATGCCTTGGATAACCACTTTCTGATGATTATTTTAGATTTTATTCCAAAATGTTGATTTTGTGTCTTACGTCTCTAAATTAGACAACCTTGGATTTTCTTCTCTTACACCGCAATACAACTTTGAGGGTCGGGTGACTTTTGCTATTTACCGTCGGAGTTCACTTTTCATGCTTAAAAATGCATCCTGACACAGTTTTTCTCAAAGTTAGAGTAAAAAAAATTTTGGTCAAAAAATCTTCTGTCGGTCGTACCGGTACCCATGTCTTATAACTTGTACCAAGTTGTGAAGGGTACATTTTGACAAAAATCCAAAAAAATCATTAAAAAGTCGCTATTGCTTATTGCATTCAGCATCATTAGACGACTCTAATATGCCTTGGATGACCACTGTCTGGTGATTATTTTAGCTTTTATGCCAAAATTTTGATTTCGTGTCTTACGTCCCTACATTAGACGACCTTGGATTTTCGTCTCCGGCACCGCCATGCAACTTTGATGGTCGGGTAACTTTCGCTATTTACTGTCGGAGATCACTTTTCGTGATTAATAATGCATCCTGACACCGTTTTACTCAAAGTTAGAGTAAAAAAATTTTTTGTCCAAAAATCTTCCGTCGGTCATACCGGTACCCATGTCTCATAACTTGTACCAAGTTGTGAAGGGTAAATTTTGACAAAAATCCAAAAAAATCATTAAAAAGTCGCTATTGCTTATTGCATTCAGCATCGTTAGACGACTCGAATATGCCTGGGATAACCAATTTCGGATGATTATTTTAGATTTTATGCCAAAATGTTGATTTTGTGTCGTACGTCGCTAAATTAGACGACCTTGAATTTTCTTCTCTTACACCGCAATACAACTTTGAGGGTCGGGTGACTTTTGCTATTTACCGTCGGAGTTCACTTTTCATGCTTAAAAATGCATCCTGACACAGTTTTACTCAAAGTTAGAGTAAAAAAAATTTTTGTCAAAAAATCTTCTGTCGGTCGTACCGGTACCCATGTCTCATAACTTGTAGCAAGTTGTGAAGGGTACATTTTGACAAAAATCCAAAAAAATCATTAAAAAGTCGCTATTGCGTATTGCATTCAGCATCGTTAGACGACTCTCATATGCCTTGGATAACCACTGTCTGATGATTATTTTAGATTTTATGCCAAAATTTTGATTTTGTGTCTTACGTCTCTAAATTAGACGACCTTGGATTTTCTTCTCTTACACCGCAATACAACTTTGAGGGTCGGGTGACTTTTGCTCTTTACCGTCGGAGTTCAATTTTCATGCTTAAAAATGCATCCTGACACAGTTTTACTCAAAGTTAGAGTAAAAAAAATTTATGTCAAAAAATCTTCTGTCGGTCGTACCGGTACCCATGTCTTATAACTTGTACCAAGTTGTGAAGGGTACATTTTGACAAAAATCCAAAAAAATCATTAAAAAGTCGCTATTGCTTATTGCATTCAGCATCGTTAGACGACTGTAATATGCCTAAGATGACCACTGTCTGATGATTATTTTAGATTTTATGCCAAAATGTTGATTTTGTGTCTTACGTCTCTAAATTAGACGACCTTGGATTTTCTTCTCTTACACCGCAATACAACTTTGAAAGTCGGGTGACTTTTGCTATTTACCGTCGGAGTTCAATTTTCATGCTTAAAAATGCATCCTGACACAGTTTTACTCAAAGTTAGAGTAAAAAAAATTTATGTCAAAAAATCTTCTGTCGGTCGTACCGGTACCCATGTCTTATAACTTGTACCAAGTTGTGAAGGGTACATTTTGACAAAAATCCAAAAAAATCATTAAAAAGCCGCTATTGCTTATTGCATTCAGCATCAATAGACGACTCTAATATGTCTGGGATGACCACTGCCTGATGATTATTTTAGATTATATGCCAAAATGTTGATTTTGTCTCTTACGTCTCTAAATTAGACGACCTTGAATTTTCTTCTCTTACACCGCAATACAACCTTGAGGGTCGAGTGACTTTTGCTATTTACCGTCTGAGTTCACTTTTCATGCTTAAAAATGCATCCTGACACAGTTTTACTCAAAGTTAGAGTAAAAAAAATTTTTGTCAAAAAATCTTCTGTCGGTCGTACCGGACCCATGTCTTATAACTTGTACCAAGTTGTGAAGGGTACATTTTGACAAAAATCCAAAAAAATCATTAAAAAGTCGCTATTGCTTATTGCATTCAGCATCATTAGACGACTCTAATATGCCTTGGATGACCACTGTCTGGTGATTATTTTAGCTTTTATGCCAAAATTTTGATTTCGTGTCTTACGTCCCTACATTAGACGACCTTGGATTTTCGTCTCCGGCACCGCCATGCAACTTTGATGGTCGGGTAACTTTCGCTATTTACTGTCGGAGATCGCTTTTCGTGATTAATAATGCATCCTGACACCGTTTTACTCAAAGTTAGAGTAAAAAATTTTTTTGTCCAAAAATCTTCCGTCGGTCATACCGGTACCCATGTCTCATAACTTGTACCAAGTTGTGAAGGGTAAATTTTGACAAAAATCCAAAAAAATCATTAAAAAGTCGCTATTGCTTATTGCATTCAGCATCATTAGACGACTCTAATATGCCTTGGATGACCACTGTCTGGTGATTATTTTAGCTTTTATGCCAAAATTTTGATTTCGTGTCTTACGTCCCTACATTAGACGACCTTGGATTTTCGTCTCCGGCACCGCCATGCAACTTTGATGGTCGGGTAACTTTCGCTATTTACTGTCGGAGATCACTTTTCGTGATTAATAATGCATCCTGACACCGTTTTACTCAAAGTTAGAGTAAAAAATTTTTTTGTCCAAAAATCTTCCGTCGGTCATACCGGTACCCATGTCTCATAACTTGTACCAAGTTGTGAAGGGTAAATTTTGACAAAAATCCAAAAAAATCATTAAAAAGTCGCTATTGCTTATTGCATTCAGCATCATTAGACGACTCTAATATGCCTTGGATGACCACTGTCTGGTGATTATTTTAGCTTTTATGCCAAAATTTTGATTTCGTGTCTTACGTCCCTACATTAGACGACCTTGGATTTTCGTCTCCGGCACCGCCATGCAACTTTGATGGTCGGGTAACTTTCGCTATTTACTGTCGGAGATCACTTTTCGTGATTAATAATGCATCCTGACACCGTTTTACTCAAAGTTAGAGTAAAAAAATTTTTTGTCCAAAAATCTTCCGTCGGTCATACCGGTACCCATGTCTCATAACTTGTACCAAGTTGTGAAGGGTAAATTTTGACAAAAATCCAAAAAAATCATTAAAAAGTCGCTATTGCTTATTGCATTCAGCATCATTAGACGACTCTAATATGCCTTGGATGACCACTGTCTGGTGATTATTTTAGCTTTTATGCCAAAATTTTGATTTCGTGTCTTACGTCCCTACATTAGACGACCTTGGATTTTCGTCTCCGGCACCGCCATGCAACTTTGATGGTCGGGTAACTTTCGCTATTTACTGTCGGAGATCACTTTTCGTGATAAATAATGCATCCTGACACCGTTTTACTCAAAGTTAGAGTAAAAAAATTTTTTGTCCAAAAATCTTCCGTCGGTCATACCGGTACCCATGTCTCATAACTTGTACCAAGTTGTGAAGGGTAAATTTTGACAAAAATCCAAAAAAATCATTAAAAAGTCGCTATTGCTTATTGCATTCAGCATCGTTAGACAACTCTAATATGCCTGGGATGACCACTGTCTGAGGATTATTTTAGTTTTTATGCCAAAATGTTGATTTTGTGTGTTACGTCTCTAAATTAGACGACCTTGGATTTTCTTCTCTTACACCGCAATACAACTTTGAGGGTCGGGTGACTTTTGCTATTTACCGTCGGAGTTCACTTTTCATGCTTAAAAATGCATCCTGACACAGTTTTTCTCAAAGTTAGAGTAAAAAAAATTTTGTCAAAAAATCTTCTGTCGGTCGTACCGGTACCCATGTCTTATAACTTGTACCAAGTTGTGAAGGGTACATTTTGACAAAAATCCAAAAAAATCATTGAATAGTCACTATTGCTTATTGCATTCAGCATCGTTAGACGACTCTAATATGCCTTGGGTGACCACTGTCTGGTGATTATTTTAGCTTTTATGCCAAAATTTTGATTTCGTGTCTTACGTCTCTAAATTAGACGACCTTGGATTTTCTTCTCTTACACCGCAATACAACTTTGAGGGTCGGGTGGCTTTTGCTATTTACCGTCGGAGTTCACTTTTCATGCTTAAAAATGCATCCTGACACAGTTTTACTCAAAGTTAGAGTAAAAAAAAATTTTTGTCAAAAAATCTTCTGTCGGTCGTACCGGTACCCATGTCTTATAACTTGTACCAAGTTGCGAAGGGTACATTTTGACAAAAATCCAAAAAAATCATTAAAAAGTCGCTATTGCTTATTGCATTCAGCATCGTTAGACGACTCTAATATGCCTTGGGTGACCACTGTCTGGTGATTATTTTAGCTTTTATGCCAAAATTTTGATTTCGTGTCTTACGTCTCTAAATTAGACGACCTTGGATTTTCTTCTCTTACACCGCAATACAACTTTGAGGGTCGGGTAACTTTTGCTATTTACCGTCGGAGTTCACTTTTCATGCTAAAAAATGCATCCAGACACAGTTTTACTCAAAAATATTGTCAAAAAAATTTTTGTCAAAAAAATTTTTGTCAAAAAATCTTCTGTCGGTCGTACCGGTACCCATGTCTTATAACTTGTACCAAGTTGTGAAGGGTACATTTTGACAAAAATCCAAAAAAATCATTAAAAAGTCGCTATTGCTTATTGCATTCAGCATCGCTAGACGACTCTAATATGCCTGGGATGACCACTGTACGATGATTATTTTAGATTTTATGCCAAAATGTTAATTTTGTGTCTTACGTCTCTAAATTAGACGACCTTGGATTTTCTTCTCTTACACCGCAATACAACTTTGAGGATCGGGTGACTTTTGCTATTTACCGTCGGAGTTCACTTTTCATGCTTGGAAATGCATCCTGACACACTTTTACTCAAAGTAAGAGTGAAAAAAATGTTTGTCAAACAATCTTCTGTCGGTCGTACCGGAACCCATGTCTTATAACTTGTACCAAGTTGTGAAGGGTACATTTTGACAAAAATCCAAAAAAATCATTAAAAAACCGCTATTGCTTATTGCATTCAGCATCGTTAGAGGACTCTTATATGCCTGGGATGACCACTGTCCGATGATTATTTTAGATTTTATGCCAAAATGTTGATTTTGTGTCTTACGTCTCTAAATTAGACGACCTTGGATTTTCTTCTCTTACACCGCAATACAACTTGGAGGGTCGGGTGACTTTTGCTATTTACCGTCGGAGTTCACTTTTCATGCTTAAAAATGCATCCTGACACAGTTTTATTTAAAGTTAGAGTAAAAAAAAAATTGTCAAAAAATCTTCTGTCGGTCGTACCGGTACCCATGTCTTATAACTTGTACCAAGTTGTGAAGGGTACATTTTAACAAAAATCCAAAAAAATCATTAAAAAGTCGCTATTGCTTATTGCATTCAGCATCGTTAGACGACTCTAATATGCCTGAGATGCTCGCTTTCTGATGATAATTTTAGATTTTATGCCAAAATGTTGATTTTGTGTCTTACGTCTCTAAATTAGACAACCTTGGATTTTCTTCTCTTACACCGCAATACAACTTTGAGGGTCGGGTGACTTTTGCTATTTACCGTCGGAGTTCACTTTTCATGCTTAAAAATGCATCCTGACACAGTTTTACTCAAAGTTAGAGTAAATAAAATTTTGTCAAAAAATCTTCTGTCGGTCGTACCGGTACCCATGTCTTATAACTTGTACCAAGTTGTGAAGGGTACATTTTGACAAAAATCCAAAAAAATCATTAAAAAGTCGCTATTGCTTATTGCATTCAGCATCGTTAGACGACTCTAATATGCCTTAGATGACCACTGTCTGATGATTATTTTAGATTTTATGCCAAAATGTTGATTTTGTGTCTTACGTCTCTAAATTAGACGACCTTGGATTTTCTTCTCTTACACCGCAATACAACTTTGAGGGTCGCGTGACTTTTGCTATTTACCGTCGGAGTTCACTTTTCGTGCTTAAAAATGTATCCTGACACAGTTTTACTCAAAGTTAGAGTAAAAAAAATGTTTGTCAAAAAATCTTCTGTCGGTCGTACCGGTACCCATGTCTTATAACTTGTACCAAGTTGTGAAGGGTACATTTTGACAAAAATCCAAAAAAATCATTAAAAAGTCGCTATTGCTTATTGCATTCAGCATCGTTAGACGACTCTAATATGCCTTGGATAACCACTCTCTGATGATTATTTTAGATTTTATGCCAAAATGTTGATTTTGTGTCTTACGTCTCTAAATTAGACGACCTTGGATTTTCTTCTCTTACACCGCAATACAACTTTGAGGGTCGCGTGACTTTTGCTATTTACCGTCGGAGTTCACTTTTCATGCTTTAAAATGCATCCTGACACAGTTTTACTTAAAGTTAGGGTACAAAAAATTTTTGTCTACAAATCTTCTGTCGGTCGTACCAGTACCCATGTCTTATAACTTGTACCAAGTTGTGAAGGATACATTTTGACAAAAATCCAAGAAAATCATTAAAAAGTCGCTATTTCTTCTTGCATTCAGCATCGTTAGACGACTCTAATATGCCTGGGATGACCACTGTCTGATGATTATTTTAGATTTTATGCCAAAATGTTGATTTTGTGTCTTACGTCTCTAAATTAGACGACCTTGGATTTTCTTCTCTTACACCGCAATACAACTTTGAGGGTCGGCTGACTTTTGCTATTTACCGTCGGAGTTCACTTTTCATGCTTAAAAATGCATCCTGACACAGTTTTACTCAAAGTTAGAGTAACAAAATTTTTGTCAAAAAATCTTCTGTCGGTCGTACCGGTACCCATGTCTTATAACTTGTACCAAGTTGTGAAGGGTACATTTTGACAAAAATCCAAAAAAATCATTAAAAAGTCGCTATTGCTTATTGCATTCAGCATCGTTAGACGACTCTAATATGCCTTGGATAACCACTCTCTGATGATTATTTTAGATTTTATGCCAAAATGTTGATTTTGTGTCTTACGTCTCTAAATTAGACGACCTTGGATTTTCTTCTCTTACACCGCAATACAACTTTGAGGTTCGGGTGACTTTTGCTATTTACCGTCGGAGTTCACTTTTCATGCTTAAAAATGCATCCTGACACAGTTTTACTCAAAGTTAGGACAAAAAAAATTTTTGTCAAAAAATCTTCTGTCGGTCGTACCGGTACCCATGTCTTATAACTTGTACCAAGTTGTGAAGGGTACATTTTGACAAAAATCCAAAAAAATAATTAAAAAGTCGCTATTGCTTATTGCATTCAGCATCGTTAGACGACTCTAATATGCCTGGGATGACCACTGTACGATGATTATTTTAGATTTTATGCCAAAATGTTAATTTTGTGTCTTACGTCTCTAAATTAGACGACCTTGGATTTTCTTCTCTTACACCGCAATACAACTTTGAGGGTCGCGTGACTTTTGCTATTTACCGTCGGAGTTCACTTTTCATGCTTTAAAATGCATCCTGACACAGTTTTACTCAAAGTTAGAGTAAAAAAAAATTTTGTCAAAAAATCTTCTGTCGGTCGTACCGGTACCCATGTCTTAAAACTTGTACCAAGTTGTGAAGGGTACATTTTGACAAAAATCCAAAAAAATCATTGAAAAGTCGCTATTGCTTATTGCATTCAGCATCGTTAGACGACTCTAATATGCCTGGGATAACCACTGTCTGATGATTATTTTAGATTTTATGCCAAAATGTTGATTTTGTGTCTTACGTCTCTAAATTAGACGACCTTGGATTTTCTTCTCTTACACCGCAATACAACTTTGAGGGTCGCGTGACTTTTGCTATTTACCGTCGGAGTTCACTTTTCATGCTTAAAAATGCATCCTGACACAGTTTTACTCAAAGTTAGAGTAAAAAAAAATTTTGTCAAAAAATCTTCTGTCGGTCGTACCGGTACCCATGTCTTAAAACTTGTACCAAGTTGTGAAGGGTACATTTTGATAAATCCAAAAAAAAACATTAAAAAGTCACTATTGCTTATTGCATTCAGCATCGTTAGACGACTCTTATATGCCTTGGATAACCACTTTCTGATGATTATTTTAGATTTTATGCCAAAATGTTAATTTTGTGTCTTACGTCTCTAAATTAGACGACCTTGGATTTTCTTCTCTTACACCGCAATACAACTTTGAGGGTTGGGTGACTTTTGCTATTATCCGTCGGAGTTCACTTTTCATGCCTTAAAATGCATCCTGACACAGTTTTACTCAAAGTTAGATTAAAAAAATTTTTGTCAAAAAATCTTCTGTCGGTCGTACCGGTACCCATGACTTATAACTTGTACCAAGATGTGAATGGGTACATTTTGACAAAAATCCAAAAAAATCATTAAAAAGTCGCTATAGTTTATTGCATTCAGCATCGTTAGACGACTCTTATATGCCTTGGATAACCACTTTCTGATGATTATTTTAGATTTTATGCCAAAATGTTAATTTTGTGTCTTACGTCTCTAAATTAGACGACCTTGGATTTTCTTCTCTTACACCGCAATACAACTTTGAGGGTTGGGTGACTTTTGCTATTATCCGTCGGAGTTCACTTTTCATGCCTTAAAATGCATCCTGACACAGTTTTACTCAAAGTTAGATTAAAAAAATTTTTGTCAAAAAATCTTCTGTCGGTCGTACCGGTACCCATGACTTATAACTTGTACCAAGTTGTGAAGGGTACATTTTGACAAAAATCCAAAAAAATCATTAAAAAGTCGCTATTGCTTATTGCATTCAGCATCATTAGACGACTCTAATATGCCTTGGATGACCACTGTCTGGTGATTATTTTAGCTTTTATGCCAAAATTTTGATTTCGTGTCTTACGTCCCTACATTAGACGACCTTGGATTTTCGTCTCCGGCACCGCCATGCAACTTTGATGGTCGGGTAACTTTCGCTATTTACTGTCGGAGATCACTTTTCGTGATTAATAATGCATCCTGACACCGTTTTACTCAAAGTTAGAGTAAAAAAATTTTTTGTCCAAAAATCTTCCGTCGGTCATACCGGTACCCATGTCTCATAACTTGTACCAAGTTGTGAAGGGTAAATTTTGACAAAAATCCAAAAAAATCATTAAAAAGTCGCTATTGCTTATTGCATTCAGCATCATTAGACGACTCTAATATGCCTTGGATGACCACTGTCTGGTGATTATTTTAGCTTTTATGCCAAAATTTTGATTTCGTGTCTTACGTCCCTACATTAGACGACCTTGGATTTTCGTCTCCGGCACCGCCATGCAACTTTGATGGTCGGGTAACTTTCGCTATTTACTGTCGGAGATCACTTTTCGTGATTAATAATGCATCCTGACACCGTTTTACTCAAAGTTAGAGTAAAAAAATTTTTTGTCCAAAAATCTTCCGTCGGTCATACCGGTACCCATGTCTCATAACTTGTACCAAGTTGTGAAGGGTAAATTTTGACAAAAATCCAAAAAAATCATTAAAAAGTCGCTATTGCTTATTGCATTCAGCATCGTTAGACAACTCTAATATGCCTGGGATGACCACTGTCTGATGATTATTTTAGATTTTATGCCAAAATGTTGATTTTGTGTGTTACGTCTCTAAATTAGACGACCTTGGATTTTCTTCTCTTACACCGCAATACAACTTTGAAGGTCGGGTGACTTTTGCTATTTACCGTCGGAGTTCACTTTTCATGCTTAAAAATGCATCCTGACACAGTTTTTCTCAAAGTTAGAGTAAAAAAAATTTTGTCAAAAAATCTTCTGTCGGTCGTACCGGTGCCCATGTCTTATAACTTGTACCAAGTTGTGAAGGGTACATTTTGACAAAAATCCAAAAAAATCATTAAAAAGTCGCTATTGCTTATTGCATTCAACATCGTTAGACGACTCTTATATGCCTTGGATAACCACTTTCTGATGATTATTTTAGATTTTATGCCAAAATGTTGATTTTGTGTCTTACGTCTCTAAATTAGACGACCTTGGATTTTCTTCTCTTACACCGCAATACAACTTTGAGGGTCGGGTGACTTTTGCTATTTACCGTCGGAGTTCACTTTTCATGCTTAAAAATGCATCCTGACACAGTTTTACTCAAAGTTAGAGTAAAAAAAAATGTTTGTCAAAAAATCTTCGGTCGGTCGTACCGGTACCCATGTCTTATAACTTGTACCAAGTTGTGAAGGGTACATTTTGACAAAAATCCAAAAAAAATCATAAAAAGTCGCTATTGCTTATTTCATTCAGCATCGTTAAACGACTCTAATATGCCTGGGATGACCACTGTCTGATGATTATTTTAGATTTTATGCCAAAATTTTGATTTTGTGTCTTACGTCTCTAAATTAGACGACCTTGGATTTTCCTCTCTTACACCGCAATACAACTTTGAGGGTCGCGTGACTTTTGCTATTTACCGTCGGAGTTCACTTTTCATGCTAAAAAATGCATCCTGACACAGTTTTACTCAAAGTTAGAGTAAAAAAAAATGTTTGTCAAAAAATCTTCTGTCGGTCGTACCGGTACCCATGTCTTATAACTTGTACCAAGTTGTGAAGGGTACATTTTGACAAAAATCCAAAAAAATCATTAAAAAGTCGCTATTGCTTATTGCATTCAGCATCGTTAGACGACTCTAATATGGCTTGGATAACCACTTTCTGATGATTATTTTAGATTTTTTGCCAAAATGTTGATTTTGTGTCTTACGTCTCTAAATTAGACGACCTTGGATTTTCTTCTCTTACACCGCAATACAACTTTGAGGGTCGGGTGACTTTTGCTATTTACCGTCGGAGTTCACTTTTCATGCTTAAAAATGCATCTTGACACAGTTTTACTCAAAGTTAGAGTAAAAAAAAAAATTTTCAAAAAATCTTCTGTCGGTCGTACCGGTGCCCATGTCTTATAACTTGTACCAAGTTGTGAAGGGTACATTTTGACAAAAATCCAAAAAAATCATTAAAAAGTCGCTATTGCTTATTGCATTCAGCATCGTTAGACGACTCTTATATGCCTTGGATAACCACTGTCTGATGATTATTTTAGATTTTATGCCAAAATGTTGATTTTGTGTCTTACGTCTCTAAATTAGACGACCTTGGATTTTCTTCTCTTACACCGCAATACAACTTTGAGGGTCGGGTGACTTTTGCTATTTACCGTCGGAGTTCACTTTTCATGCTTTAAAATGCATCCTGACACAGTTTTACTCAAAGTTAGAGTAAAAAAAAATTTTGTCAAAAAATCTTCTGTCGGTCGTACCGGTACCCATGTCTTATAACTTGTACCAAGTTGTAAATGGTACATTTTGACAAAAATCCAAAAAAATCATTAAAAAGTCGCTATTGCTTATTGCTTTCAGCATCGTTAGACGACTCTAATATGCCTTGGATGACCACTGTCTGATGATTATTTTAGATTTTATGCCAAAATGTTAATTTTGTGTCTTACGTCTCTAAATTAGACGACCTTGGATTTTCTTCTCTTACACCGCAATACAACTTTGAGGGTCGGGTGACTTTTGCTATTTACCGTCGGAGTTCACTTTTCATGCTTAATAATGCATCATGACACAGTTTTACTCAAAGTTAGAGTTAAAAAAAAAATTGTCAAAAAATCTTCTGTCGGTCGTACCGGTACCCTTGTCTTATAACTTGTACCAAGTTGTGAAGGGTACATTTTGACAAAAATCCAAAAAAATCATTAAAAAGTCGCTATTGCTTATTGCTTTCAGCATCGTTAGACGACTCTAATATGCCTGGGATGACCACTGTCTGATGATTATTTTAGATTTTATGCCAAAATGTTGATTTTGTGTCTTACGTCTCTAAATTAGACGACCTTGGATTTTCTTCTCTTACACCGCAATACAACTTTGAGGGTCGGGTGACTTTTGCTATTTACCGTCGGAGTTCACTTTTCATGCTTAAAAATGCATCTTGACACAGTTTTACTCAAAGTTAGAGTAAAAAAAATTTTGTCAAAAAATCTTCTGTCGGTCGTACCAGTACCCATGTCTTATAACTTGTACCAAGTTGTGAAGGATACATTTTGACAAAAATCCAAGAAAATCATTAAAAAGTCGCTATTTCTTCTTGCATTCAGCATCGTTAGACGACTCTAATATGCCTGGGATGACCACTGTCTGATGATTATTTTAGATTTTATGCCAAAATGTTGATTTTGTGTCTTACGTCTCTAAATTAGACGACCTTGGATTTTCTTCTCTTACACCGCAATACAACTTTGAGGGTCGGGTGACTTTTGCTATTTACCGTCGGAGTTCACTTTTCATGCTTAAAAATGCATCCTGACACAGTTCTACTCAAAGTTAGAGTAAAAAAAAATTTGTCAAAAAATCTTCTGTCGGTCGTACCGGTACCCATGTCTCATAACTTGTACCAAGTTGTGAAGGGTACATTTTGACAAAAATCCAAAAAAATCATTAAAAAGTTGCTATTGCTCATTGAATTCAGCATCGTTAGACGACTCTAATATGCCTGGGATGACCACTGTCTGATGATTATTTTAGATTTTATGGCAAAATTTTGATTTTGTGTCGGACGTCTCTAAATTAGACGACCTTGGATTTTCTTCTCTTACACCGCAATACAACTTGGAGGGTCGGGTGACTTTTGCTATTTACCGTCGGAGTTCACTTTTCATGCTTAAAAATGCATCCTGACACAGTTTTATTTAAAGTTAGAGTAAAAAAAAAATTGTCAAAAAATCTTCTGTCGGTCGTACCGGTACCCATGTCTTATAACTTGTACCAAGTTGTGAAGGGTACATTTTAACAAAAATCCAAAAAAATCATTAAAAAGTCGCTATTGCTTATTGCATTCAGCATCGTTAGACGACTCTAATATGCCTGAGATGCTCGCTTTCTGATGATAATTTTAGATTTTATGCCAAAATGTTGATTTTGTGTCTTACGTCTCTAAATTAGACAACCTTGGATTTTCTTCTCTTACACCGCAATACAACTTTGAGGGTCGGGTGACTTTTGCTATTTACCGTCGGAGTTCACTTTTCATGCTTAAAAATGCATCCTGACACAGTTTTACTCAAAGTTAGAGTAAATAAAATTTTGTCAAAAAATCTTCTGTCGGTCGTACCGGTGCCCATGTCTTATAACTTGTACCAAGTTGTGAAGGGTACATTTTGACAAAAATCCAAAAAAATCATTAAAAAGTCGCTATTGCTTATTGCATTCAGCATCGTTAGACGACTCTAATATGCCTTAGATGACCACTGTCTGATGATTATTTTAGATTTTATGCCAAAATGTTGATTTTGTGTCTTACGTCTCTAAATTAGACGACCTTGGATTTTCTTCTCTTACACCGCAATACAACTTTGAGGGTCGCGTGACTTTTGCTATTTACCGTCGGAGTTCACTTTTCGTGCTTAAAAATGTATCCTGACACAGTTTTACTCAAAGTTAGAGTAAAAAAAATGTTTGTCAAAAAATCTTCTGTCGGTCGTACCGGTACCCATGTCTTATAACTTGTACCAAGTTGTGAAGGGTACATTTTGACAAAAATCCAAAAAAATCATTAAAAAGTCGCTATTGCTTATTGCATTCAGCATCGTTAGACGACTCTAATATGCCTTAGATAACCACTCTCTGATGATTATTTTAGATTTTATGCCAAAATGTTGATTTTGTGTCTTACGTCTCTAAATTAGACGACCTTGGATTTTCTTCTCTTACACCGCAATACAACTTTGAGGGTCGCGTGACTTTTGCTATTTACCGTCGGAGTTCACTTTTCATGCTTTAAAATGCATCCTGACACAGTTTTACTTAAAGTTAGGGTACAAAAAATTTTTGTCTACAAATCTTCTGTCGGTCGTACCAGTACCCATGTCTTATAACTTGTACCAAGTTGTGAAGGATACATTTTGACAAAAATCCAAGAAAATCATTAAAAAGTCGCTATTTCTTCTTGCATTCAGCATCGTTAGACGACTCTAATATGCCTGGGATGACCACTGTCTGATGATTATTTTAGATTTTATGCCAAAATGTTGATTTTGTGTCTTACGTCTCTAAATTAGACGACCTTGGATTTTCTTCTCTTACACCGCAATACAACTTTGAGGGTCGGCTGACTTTTGCTATTTACCGTCGGAGTTCACTTTTCATGCTTAAAAATGCATCCTGACACAGTTTTACTCAAAGTTAGAGTAACAAAATTTTTGTCAAAAAATCTTCTGTCGGTCGTACCGGTACCCATGTCTTATAACTTGTACCAAGTTGTGAAGGGTACATTTTGACAAAAATCCAAAAAAATCATTAAAAAGTCGCTATTGCTTATTGCATTCAGCATCGTTAGACGACTCTAATATGCCTTGGATAACCACTCTCTGATGATTATTTTAGATTTTATGCCAAAATGTTGATTTTGTGTCTTACGTCTCTAAATTAGACGACCTTGGATTTTCTTCTCTTACACCGCAATACAACTTTGAGGGTCGCGTGACTTTTGCTATTTACCGTCGGAGTTCACTTTTCATGCTTTAAAATGCATCCTGACACAGTTTTACTCAAAGTTAGAGTAAAAAAAAATTTTGTCAAAAAATCTTCTGTCGGTCGTACCGGTACCCATGTCTTAAAACTTGTACCAAGTTGTGAAGGGTACATTTTGACAAAAATCCAAAAAAATCATTGAAAAGTCGCTATTGCTTATTGCATTCAGCATCGTTAGACGACTCTAATATGCCTGGGATAACCACTGTCTGATGATTATTTTAGATTTTATGCCAAAATGATGATTTTGTGTCTTACGTCTCTAAATTAGAGAACTTTGGATTTTCTTCTCTTACACCGCAATACAACTTTTAGGGTCGGGTGACTTTTGCTATTTACCGTCGGAGTTCACTTTTCATGCCTTAAAATGCATCCTGACACAGTTTTACTCAAAGTTAGAGTAAAAAAAATGTTTGTCAAAAAATCTTCTGTCGGTCGTACCGGTACCCATGTCTTATAACTTGTACCAAGTTGTGAAGGGTACATTTTGACAAAAATCCAAAAAAATCATTAAAAAGTCGCTATAGCTTATTGCATTCAGCATCGTTAGACGACTCTTATATTCCTTGGATAACCACTTTCTGATGATTATTTTAGATTTTATGCCAAAATGTTAATTTTGTGTCTTACGTCTCTAAATTAGACGACCTTGGATTTTCTTCTCTTACACCGCAATACAACTTTGAGGGTTGGGTGACTTTTGCTATTATCCGTCGGAGTTCACTTTTCATGCCTTAAAATGCATCCTGACACAGTTTTACTCAAAGTTAGATTAAAAAAATTTTTGTCAAAAAATCTTCTGTCGGTCGTACCGGTACCCATGACTTATAACTTGTACCAAGTTGTGTAGGGTACATTTTGACAAAAATCCAAAAAAATCATTAAAAAGTCGCTATTGCTTATTGCATTCAGCATCATTAGACGACTCTAATATGCCTTGGATGACCACTGTCTGGTGATTATTTTAGCTTTTATGCCAAAATTTTGATTTCGTGTCTTACGTCCCTACATTAGACGACCTTGGATTTTCGTCTCCGGCACCGCCATGCAACTTTGATGGTCGGGTAACTTTCGCTATTTACTGTCGGAGATCACTTTTCGTGATTAATAATGCATCCTGACACCGTTTTACTCAAAGTTAGAGTAAAAAAATTTTTTGTCCAAAAATCTTCCGTCGGTCATACCGGTACCCATGTCTCATAACTTGTACCAAGTTGTGAAGGGTAAATTTTGACAAAAATCCAAAAAAATCATTAAAAAGTCGCTATTGCTTATTGCATTCAGCATCGTTAGACAACTCTAATATGCCTGGGATGACCACTGTCTGATGATTATTTTAGATTTTATGCCAAAATGTTGATTTTGTGTGTTACGTCTCTAAATTAGACGACCTTGGATTTTCTTCTCTTACACCGCAATACAACTTTGAAGGTCGGGTGACTTTTGCTATTTACCGTCGGAGTTCACTTTTCATGCTTAAAAATGCATCCTGACACAGTTTTTCTCAAAGTTAGAGTAAAAAAAATTTTGTCAAAAAATCTTCTGTCGGTCGTACCGGTACCCATGTCTTATAACTTGTACCAAGTTGTGAAGGGTACATTTTGACAAAAATCCAAAAAAAATCATAAAAAGTCGCTATTGCTTATTTCATTCAGCATCGTTAAACGACTCTAATATGCCTGGGATGACCATTGTCTGATGATTATTTTAGATTTTATGCCAAAATGTTGATTTTGTGTCTTACGTCTCTAAATTAGACGACCTTGGATTTTCCTCTCTTACACCGCAATACAACTTTGAGGGTCGCGTGACTTTTGCTATTTACCGTCGGAGTTCACTTTTCATGCTTTAAAATGCATCCTGACACAGTTTTACTCAAAGTTAGAGTAAAAAAAAATTTTGTCAAAAAATCTTCTGTCGGTCGTACCGGTACCCATGTCTTATAACTTGTACCAAGTTGTAAATGGTACATTTTGACAAAAATCCAAAAAAATCATTAAAAAGTCGCTATTGCTTATTGCTTTCAGCATCGTTAGACGACTCTAATATGCCTTGGATGACCACTGTCTGATGATTATTTTAGATTTTATGCCAAAATGTTAATTTTGTGTCTTACGTCTCTAAATTAGACGACCTTGGATTTTCTTCTCTTACACCGCAATACAACTTTGAGGGTCGGGTGACTTTTGCTATTTACCGTCGGAGTTCACTTTTCATGCTTAAAAATGCATCTTGACACAGTTTTACTCAAAGTTAGAGTAAAAAAAAAATTTTTCAAAAAATCTTCTGTCGGTCGTACCGGTGCCCATGTCTTATAACTTGTACCAAGTTGTGAAGGGTACATTTTGACAAAAATCCAAAAAAATCATTAAAAAGTCGCTATTGCTTATTGCTTTCAGCATCGTTAGACGACTCTAATATGCCTGGGATGACCACTGTCTGATGATTATTTTAGATTTTATGCCAAAATGTTGATTTTGTGTCTTACGTCTCTAAATTAGACGACCTTGGATTTTCTTCTCTTACACCGCAATACAACTTTGAGGGTCGGGTGACTTTTGCTATTTACCGTCGGAGTTCACTTTTCATGCTTAAAAATGCATCTTGACACAGTTTTACTCAAAGTTAGAGTAAAAAAAAAATTTTTCAAAAAATCTTCTGTCGGTCGTACCGGTACCCATGTCTTATAACTTGTACCAAGTTGTGAAGGGTACATTTTGACAAATATCCAAAAAAATCATTAAAAAGTCGCTATTGCTTATTGCATTCAGCATCGTTAGACGACTCTTATATGCCTGGGATAACCACTGTCTGATGATTATTTTAGATTTTATGCCAAAATGTTGATTTTGTGTCTTACGTCTCTAAATTAGACGACCTTGGATTTTCTTCTCTTACACCGCAATACAACTTTGAGGGTCGCGTGACTTTTGCTATTTACCGTCGGAGTTCACTTTTCATGCTTAAAAATGCATCCTGACACAGTTTTACTCAAAGTTAGAGTAAAAAAAAATTTTGTCAAAAAATCTTCTGTCGGTCGTACCGGTACCCATGTCTTAAAACTTGTACCAAGTTGTGAAGGGTACATTTTGACAAAAATCCAAAAAAAACATTAAAAAGTCGCTATTGCTTATTGCATTCTGCATCGTTAGACGACTCTTATATGCCTTGGATAACCACTTTCTGATGATTATTTTAGATTTTATGCCAAAATGTTAATTTTGTGTCTTACGTCTCTAAATTAGACGACCTTGGATTTTCTTCTCTTACACCGCAATGCAACATTGAGGGACGGGTAACTTTTGCTATTTACCGTCGGAGTTCACTTTTCATGCTTTAAAATGCATCGTGACACAGTTTTACTCAAAGTTAGAGTAAACAAAATTTTTGTCAAAAAATCTTCTGTCGGTCGTACCGGTACCCATGTCTTAAAACTTGTACCAAGTTGTGAAGGGTACATTTTGACAAAAATCCAAAAAAATCATTGAAAAGTCGCTATTGCTTATTGCATTCAGCATCATTAGACGACTCTTATATGGCTTGGATAACCACTTTCTGATGATTATTTTAGATTTTTTGCCAAAATGTTGATTTTGTGTCTTACGTCTCTAAATTAGACGACCTTGGATTTTCTTCTCTTACACTGCAATACAACTTTGAAGGTCGGGTGACTTTTGCTATTTACCGTCGGAGTTCACTTTTCATGCTTAAAAATGCATCCTGACACAGTTCTACTCAAAGTTAGAGCAAAAAAAATGTTTGTCAAAAAATCTTCTGTCGGTCGTACCGTCACCCATGTCTTATAACTTGTACCAAGTTGTGAAGGGTACATTTTGACAAAAATCCAAAAAAATAATTAAAAAGTCGCTATTGCTTATTGCATTCAGCATCGTTAGACGACTCTAATATGCCTGAGATGCTCGCTTTCTGATGATAATTTTAGATTTTATGCCAAAATGTTGATTTTGTGTCTTACGTCTCTAAATTAGACGACCTTGGATTTTCTTCTCTTACACCGCAATACAACTTTGAGGGTCGGGTGACTTTTGCTATTTACCGTCGGAGTTCACTTTTCATGCTTTAAAATGCATCCTGACACAGTTTTACTCAAAGTTAGAGTAAAAAAATTGTTTGTCAAAATATCTTCTGTCGGTCGTACCGGTACCCATGTCTTATAACTTGTACCAAGTTGTGAAGGGAACATTTTGACAAAAATCCAAAAAAATCATTGAAAAGTCGCTATTGCTTATTGCATTCAGCATCATTAGACGACTCTAATATGGCTTGGATAACCACTTTCTGATGATTATTTTAGATTTTTTGCCAAAATGTTGATTTTGTGTCTTACGTCTCTAAATTAGACGACCTTGGATTTTCTTCTCTTACACTGCAATACAACTTTGAAGGTCGGGTGACTTTTGCTATTTACCGTCGGAGTTCACTTTTCATGCTTAAAAATGCATCCTGACACAGTTCTACTCAAAGTTAGAGCAAAAAAAATGTTTGTCAAAAAATCTTCTGTCGGTCGTACCGTCACCCATGTCTTATAACTTGTACCAAGTTGCGAAGGGTACATTTTGACAAAAATCCAAAAAAATCATAAAAAAGTCGCTTTTGCTTATTGCATTCAGCATCAATAGACGACTCTAATATGCCTTGGATGACCACTGTCTGGTGATAATTTTAGACTTTATGCCAAAATGTTGATTTTGTGTCTTACGTCTCTAAATTAGACGACCTTGGATTTTCTTCTCTTACACCGCAATACAACTTTGAGGGTCGCGTGACTTTTGCTATTTACCATCGGAGTTCACTTTTCATGCTTAAAAATGCATCCTGACACAGTTTTACTCAAAGTTAGAGTAAAAAAAATGTTTGTCAAAAAATCTTCTGTCGGTCGTACCGCTACCCATGTCTTATAACTTGTACCAAGTTGTGAAGGGTACATTTTGACAAAAATCCAAAAAAATCATTAAGAAGTCGCTATTGCTTATTGCATTCAGCATCGTTAGACGACTCTAATATGCCTGGGATGACCACTGTCTGATGATTATTTTAGATTTTATGCCAAAATGTTGATTTTGTCTCTTACGTCTCTAAATTAGACGACCTTGAATTTTCTTCTCTTACACCGCAATACAACCTTGAGGGTCGAGTGACTTTTGCTATTTACCGTCTGAGTTCACTTTTCATGCTTAAAAATGCATCCTGACACAGTTTTACTCAAAGTTAGAGTAAAAAAAAATTTTGTCAAAAAATCTTCTGTCGGTCGTACCGGTACCCATGTCTTATAACTTGTACCAAGTTGTGAAGGGTACATTTTGACAAAAATCCAAAAAAATAATTAAAAAGTCGCTATTGCTTATTGCATTCAGCATCGTTAGACGACTCTAATATGCCTGGGATGACCACTGTCTGATGATTATTTTAGATTTTATGCCAAAATGTTGATTTTGTGTCTTACGTCTCTAAATTAGACGACCTTGGATTTTCTTCTCTTACACCGCAATACAACTTTGAGAGTCGGGTGACTTTTGCTATTTACCGTCGGAGTTCACTTTTCATGCTTAAAAATGCATCCTGACACAGTTTTACTCAAAGTTAGAGTAAAAAAAAATTTTTGTCAAAAAATCTTCTGTCGGTCGTACCGGTACCCATGTCTTATGACTTGTACCAAGTTGTGAAGGGTACATTTTGACAAAAATCCAAAAAAATCATTAAAAAGTCGCTCTTGCTTATTGCATTCAGCATCGTTAGACGACTCGAATATGCCTGGGATGACCACTGTCTGATGATTATTTTAGATTTTATGCCAAAATGTTGATTTTGTGTCTTACGTCTCTAAATTAGACGACCTTGGATTTTCTTCTCTTAAACCGCAATACAACTTTGAGGGTCGGGTGACTTTTGCTATTTACCGTCGGAGTTCACTTTTCATGCTTAAAAATGCATCCTGACACAGTTTTTCTCAAAGTTAGAGTAAAAAAAATTTTGTCAAAAAATCTTCTGTCGGTCGTACCGGTACCCATGTCTTATAACTTGTACCATGTTGTGAAGGGTACATTTTGACAAAAATCCAAAAAAAAAATCATAAAAAGTCGCTATTGCTTATTTCATTCAGCATCGTTAAACGACTCTAATATGCCTGGGATGACCACTGTCTGATGATTATTTTAGATTTTATGCCAAAATGTTGATTTTGTGTCTTACGTCTCTAAATTAGACGACCTTGGATTTTCTTCTCTTACACCGCAATACAACTTTGAGGGTCGGGTGACTTTTGCTATTTACCGTCGGAGTTCACTTTTCATGCTTAAAAATGCATCCTGACACAGTTCTACTCAAAGTTAGAGTAAAAAAAATTTTTGTCAAAAAATCTTCTTTCGGTCGTACCGGTACCCATGTCTTATAACTTGTACCAAGTTGTGAAGGGTACATTTTGACAAAAATCCAAAAAATCATTAAAAAGTCGCTATTGCTTATTGCATTCAGCATCATAAGACGACTCTAACATGCCTGGGATGACCACTGTACGATGATTATTTTAGATTTTATGCCAAAATGTTTATTTTGTGTCTTACGTCTCTAAATTAGACGACCTTGGATTTTCTTCTCTTACACCGCAATACAACTTTGAAGGTCGGGTGATTTTCGCTATTTACCGTCGGAGTTCACTTTTCATGCTTAAAAATGCATCCTGACACAGTTTTACTCAAAGTTAGAGTAAAAAAAATTTTTGTCAAAAAATCTTCTGTCGGTCGTACCGGTACCCATGTCTTATAACTTGTACCAAGTTGTGCAGGGTACATTTTGACAAAAATCCAAAAAATCATTAAAAAGTCGCTATTGCTTATTGCATTCAGCATCGTAAGACGACTCTAACATGCCTGGGATGACCACTGTACGATGATTATTTTAGATTTTATGCCAAAATGTTTATTTTGTGTCTTACGTCTCTAAATTAGACGACCTTGGATTTTCTTCTCTTACACCGCGATACAACTTTGAGGGTCGGGTGACTTTTGCTATTTACCGTCGGAGTTCACTTTTCATGCTTAAAAATGCATCCTGACACAGTTTTTCTCAAAGTTAGAGTAAAAAAAATTTTGTCAAAAAATCTTCTGTCGGTCGTACCGGTACCCATGTCTTATAACTTGTACCATGTTGTGAAGGGTACATTTTGACAAAAATCCAAAAAAATCATTAAAAAGTCGCTATTGCTTATTGCATTCAGCATCATTAGACGACTCTAATATGCCTTGGATGACCACTGTCTGATGATTATTTTAGATTTTATGCCAAAATGTTGATTTTGTGTCTTACGTCTCTAAATTAGACGACCTTGGATTTTCTTCTCTTACACCGCAATACAACTTTGAGGGTCGGGTGACTTTTGCTATTTACCGTCGGAGTTCACTTTTCATGCTTAAAAATGCATCCTGACACAGTTTTACTCAAAGTTTTAGTTAAAAAAATTTTTTGTCCAAAAATCTTCCGTCGGTCATACCGGTACCCATGTCTCATAACTTGTACCAAGTTGTGAAGGGTACATTTTGACAGAAATCCAAAAAAATCATTAAAAAGTAGCTATTTCTTATTGCATTCAGCATCGTTAGACGACTCTAATATGCCTGGGATGACCACTGTCTGATGATTATTTTAGATTTTATGCCAAAATGTTGATTTTGTGTCTTACGTCTCTAAATTAGACAACCTTGGATTTTCTTCTCTTACACCGCAATACAACTTTGAGGGTCGGCTGACTTTTGCTATTTACCGTCGGAGTTCACTTTTCATGCTTAAAAATGCATCCTGACACAGTTTTATTTAAAGTTAGAGTAAAAAAAAATTTGTCAAAAAATCTTCTGTCGGTCGTACCGGTACCCATGTCTTATAACTTGTACCAAGTTGTGAAGGGTACATTTTGACAGAAATCCAAAAAAATCATTAAAAAGTCGCTATTGCTTATTGCTTTCAGCATCGTTAGACGACTCTAATATGTACCCATGTCTTATAACTTGTACCAAGTTGTGAAGGGTACATTTTGACAGAAATCCAAAAAAATCATTAAAAAGTAGCTATTTCTTATTGCATTCAGCATCGTTAGACGACTCTAATATGCCTGGGATGACCACTGTCTGATGATTATTTTAGATTTTATGCCAAAATGTTGATTTTGTGTCTTACGTCTCTAAATTAGACAACCTTGGATTTTCTTCTCTTACACCGCAATACAACTTTGAGGGTCGGCTGACTTTTGCTATTTACCGTCGGAGTTCACTTTTCATGCTTAAAAATGCATCCTGACACAGTTTTATTTAAAGTTAGAGTAAAAAAAAATTTGTCAAAAAATCTTCTGTCGGTCGTACCGGTACCCATGTCTTATAACTTGTACCAAGTTGTGAAGGGTACATTTTGACAGAAATCCAAAAAAATCATTAAAAAGTCGCTATTGCTTATTGCTTTCAGCATCGTTAGACGACTCTAATATGCCTGGGATGACCACTTTCTGATGATTATTTTAGATTTTATGCCAAAATGTTGATTTTGTGTCTTACGTCTCTAAATTAGACGACCTTGGATTTTCTTCTCTTAAACCGCAATACAACTTTGAGGGTCGGCTGACTTTTGCTATTTACCGTCGGAGTACACTTTTCATGCTTAAAAATGCATCCTGACACAGTTTTACTCAAAGTTAGAGTCAAAAAAATTTTTGTCAAAAAATCTTCTGTCGGTCGTACCGGTACCCATGTCGTATAACTTGTACCAAGTTGTGAAGGGTACATTTTGACAAAAATCCAAAAAAAATCATAAAAAGTCGCTATTGCTTATTTCATTCAGCATCGTCAGACGACTCTAATATGCCTGGGATGACCACTGTCTGATGATTATTTTAGATTTTATGCCAAAATGTTGATTTTGTGTCTTACGTCTCTAAATTAGACGACCTTGGATTTTCTTCTCTTACACCGCAATACAACTTTGAGGGTCGGGTGACTTTTGCTATTTACCGTCGGAGTTCACTTTTCATGCTTAAAAATGCATCCTGACACAGTTTTATTTAAAGTTAGAGTAAAAAAAAAATTGTCAAAAAATCTTCTGTCGGTCGTACCGGTACCCATGTCTTATAACTTGTACCAAGTTGTGAAGGGTAAATTTTGACAAAAATCCAAAAAAATCATTAAAAAGTCGCTATTGCTTATTGCATTCAACATCGTTAGACGACTCTTATATGCCTGGGATGACCACTGTCTGATGATTATTTTAGATTTTATGCCAAAATGTTGATTTTGTGTCCAACGTCTCTAAATTAGACGACCTAGGATTTTCTTCTCTTACACCGCAATACAACTTTGAGGGTCGCGTGACTATTGCTATTTACCGTCGGAGTTCACTTTTCATGCTTAAAAATGCATCGTGACACAGTTTTACTCAAAGTTAGAGTAAACAAAATTTTTGTCAAAAAATCTTCTGTCAGTCGTACCGGACCCATGTCTTATAACTTGTACCAAGTTGTGAAGGGTACATTTTGACAAAAATCCAAAAAAATCATTAAAAAGTCGCTATTGCATATTGCATTCAGCATCGTTAGACGACTCTAATATGCCTGGGATGACCACTGTCTGATGATTATTTTAGATTTTATGCCAAAATTTTGATTTTGTGTCTTACGTCTCTAAATTAGACGACCTTGGATTTTCTTCTCTTAAACCGCAATACAACTTTGAGGGTCGGGTGACTTTCGCTATTTACTGTCGGAGATCACTTTTCGTGATTAATAATGCATCCTGACACCGTTTTACTCAAAGTTAGAGTAAAAAAATTTTTTTTCAAAAAATCTTCTGTCGGTCGTACCGGTACCCATGTCGTATAACTTGTACCAAATTGTGAAGGGTACATTTTGACAAAAATCCAAAAAAATCATTAAAAAGTCGCTATTGCTTATTGCATTCAGCATCGTTAGACGACTTCAATATGCCTGGGATGACCACTGTCTGATGATTATTTTAGATTTTATGCCAAAATGTTGATTTTGTTTGTTACGTCTCTAAATTAGACGACCTTGGATTTTCTTCTCTTACACCGCAATACAACTTTGAGGGTCGGGTGACTTTTTCTATTTACCATCGGAGTTCACTTTTCATGCTTAAAAATGCATCCTGACACAGTTTTACTCAAAGTTAGAGTAAAAAGAATTTTTGTCAAAAAATCTTCCGTCGGTCATACCGGTACCCATGTCTCATAACTTGTACCAAGTTGTGAAGGGTAAATTTTGACAAAAATCCAAAAAAATCATTAAAAAGTCGCTATTGCTTATTGCATTCAGCATCATTAGACGACTCGAATATGCCTGGGATAACCAATTTCGGATGATTATTTTAGATTTTATGCCAAAATGTTGATTTTGTGTCTTACGTCGCTAAATTAGACGACCTTGAATTTTCTTCTCTTACACCGCAATACAACTTTGAGGGTCGGGTGACTTTTGCTATTTACCGTCGGAGTTCACTTTTCATGCTTAAAAATGCATCCTGACACAGTTTTACTCAAAGTTAGAGTAAAAAAAATTTTTGTCAAAAAATCTTCTGTCGGTCGTACCGGTACCCATGTCTTATAACTTGTACCAAGTTGTGAAGGGTACATTGTGACAAAAATCCAAAAAAATCATTAAAAAGTCGCTATTGCGTATTGCATTCAGCATCGTTAGACGACTCTCATATGCCTTGGATAACCACTGTCTGATGATTATTTTAGATTTTATGCCAAAATTTTGATTTTGTGTCTTACGTCTCTAAATTAGACGACCTTGGATTTTCTTCTCTTACACCGCAATACAACTTTGAGGGTCGGGTGACTTTTGCTCTTTACCGTCGGAGTTCAATTTTCATGCTTAAAAATGCATCCTGACACAGTTTTACTCAAAGTTAGAGTAAAAAAAAATTTTGTCAAAAAATCTTCTGTCGGTCGTACCGGTACCCATGTCTTATAACTTGTACCAAGTTGTGAAGGGTACATTTTGACAAAAATCCAAAAAAATCATTAAAAAGTCGCTATTGCTTATTGCATTCAGCATCGTTAGACGACTCTAATATGCCTTAGATGACCACTGTCTGATGATTATTTTAGATTTTATGCCAAAATGTTGATTTTGTGTCTTACGTCTCTAAATTAGACGACCTTGGATTTTCTTCTCTTACACCGCAATACAACTTTGAAAGTCGGGTGACTTTTGCTATTTACCGTCGGAGTTCACTTTTCATGCTTAAAAATGCATCCTGACACAGTTTTACTCAGAGTTAGAGTAAAAAAAAAATTTTGTCAAAAAATCTTCTGTCGGTCGTACCGGTACCCATGTCTTATAACTTTTACCAAGTTGTGAAGGGTACATTTTGACAAAAATCCAAAAAAATCATTAAAAAGTCGCTATTGCTTACTTCATTCAGCATCACTAGACGACTCTAATATGCCTTGGATGACCACTGTCTGGTGATTATTTTAGATTTTATGCCAAAATGTTGATTTTGTGTCTTACGTCTCTAAATTAGACGACCTTGAATTTTCTTCTCTTACACCGCAATACAACCTTGAGGGTCGAGTGACTTTTGCTATTTACCGTCTGAGTTCACTTTTCATGCTTAAAAATGCATCCTGACACCGTTTTACTCAAAGTTAGAGTAAAAAAATTTTTTGTCCAAAAATCTTCCGTCGGTCATACCGGTACCCATGTCTCATAACTTGTACCAAGTTGTGAAGGGTAAATTTTGACAAAAATCCAAAAAAATCATTAAAAAGTCGCTATTGCTTATTGCATTCAGCATCATTAGACGACTCTAATATGCCTTGGATGACCACTGTCTGGTGATTATTTTAGCTTTTATGCCAAAATTTTGATTTCGTGTCTTACGTCCCTACATTAGACGACCTTGGATTTTCGTCTCCGGCACCGCCATGCAACTTTGATGGTCGGGTAACTTTCGCTATTTACTGTCGGAGATCACTTTTCGTGATTAATAATGCATCCTGACACCGTTTTACTCAAAGTTAGAGTAAAAAAATTTTTTGTCCAAAAATCTTCCGTCGGTCATACCGGTACCCATGTCTCATAACTTGTACCAAGGTGTGAAGGGTAAATTTTGACAAAAATCCAAAAAAATCATTAAAAAGTCGCTATTTCTTCTTGCATTCAGCATCGTTAGACAACTCTAATATGCCTGGGATGACCACTGTCTGATGATTATTTTAGATTTTATGCCAAAATGTTGATTTTGTGTGTTACGTCTCTAAATTAGACGACCTTGGATTTTCTTCTCTTACACCGCAATACAACTTTGAAGGTCGGGTGACTTTTGCTATTTACCGTCGGAGTTCACTTTTCATGCTTAAAAATGCATCCTGACACAGTTTTTCTCAAAGTTAGAGTAAAAAAATTGTTTGTCAAAATATCTTCTGTCGGTCGTACCGGTACCCATGTCTTATAACTTGTACCAAGTTGTGAAGGGAACATTTTGACAAAAATCCAAAAAAATCATTAAAAAGTCGCTATTGCTTATTCCATTCAGCATCGTTAGACGACTCTTATATGCCTTGGATAACCACTTTCTGATGATTATTTTAGATTTTATGTCAAAATGTTGATTTTGTGTCTTTCTTCTCTAAATTAGACGACCTTGGATTTTCTTCTCTTACACCGCAATACAACTTTGAGGGTCGCGTGACTTTTGCTATTTACCGTCGGAGTTCACTTTTCATGCTTTAAAATGCATCCTGACACAGTTTTACTCAAAGTTAGAGTAAAAAAAATTTTTGTCCAAAAATCTTCCGTCGGTCATACCGCTACCCATGTCTCATAACTTGTACCAAGTTGTGAAGGGTAAATTTTGACAAAAATCCAAAAAAATCATTAAAAAGTCGCTATTGCTTATTGCATTCAGCATCATTAGACGACTCTAATATGCCTTGGATGACCACTGTCTGGTGATTATTTTAGCTTTTATGCCAAAATTTTGATTTCGTGTCTTACGTCCCTACATTAGACGACCTTGGATTTTCGTCTCCTGCACCGCCATGCAACTTTGATGGTCGGGTAACTTTCGCTATTTACTGTCGGAGATCACTTTTCGTGATTAATAATGCATCCTGACACCGTTTTACTCAAAGTTAGAGTAAAAAAATTTTTTGTACAAAAATCTTCCGTCGGTCATACCGGTACCCATGTCTCATAACTTGTACCAAGTTGTGAAGGGTACATTTTGACAAAAATTCAAAAACAATCATTAAAAAGTCGCTATTGCTTATTGCATTCAGCATCGTTAGACGACTCTAATATGCCTGGGATGACCACTGTACGATGATTATTTTAGATTTTATGCCAAAATGTTGATTTTGTGTCTTACGTCTCTAAATTAGACGACCTTGGATTTTCTTCTCTTACACCGCAATACAACTTTGAAAGTCGGGTGACTTTTGCTATTTACCGTCGGAGTTCACTTTTCATGCTTAAAAATGCATCCTGACACAGTTTTACTCAAAGTTAGAGTAAAAAAAAAATTTTGTCAAAAAATCTTCTTTCGGTCGTACCGGTACCCATGTCTTATAACTTGTACCAAGTTGTGAAGGGTATATTTTGACAAAAATCCAAAAAAATCATTAAAAAGTCGCTATTGCTTATTGCATTCAGCATCGTTAGACAACTCTAATATGCCTGGGATAACCACTGTCTGATGATTATTTTAGATTTTATGCCAAAATGTTGATTTTGTGTCTTACGTCTCTAAATTAGACGACCTTGGATTTTCTTCTCTTACACCGCAATACAACTTTGAGGGTCGCGTGACTTTTGCTATTTACCGTCGGAGTTCACTTTTCATGCTTTAAAATGCATCCTGACACAGTTTTACTCAAAGTTAGAGTAAAAAAAAATTTTGTCAAAAAATCTTCTGTCGGTCGTACCGGTACCCATGTCTTAAAACTTGTACCAAGTTGTGAAGGGTACATTTTGACAAAAATCCAAAAAAATCATTGAAAAGTCGCTATTGCTTATTGCATTCAGCATCGTTAGACGACTCTAATATGCCTGGGATAACCACTGTCTGATGATTATTTTAGATTTTATGCCAAAATGTTGATTTTGTGTCTTACGTCTCTAAATTAGACGACCTTGGATTTTCTTCTCTTACACCGCAATACAACTTTGAGGGTCGCGTGACTTTTGCTATTTACCGTCGGAGTTCACTTTTCATGCTTTAAAATGCATCCTGACACAGTTTTACTCAAAGTTAGAGTAAAAAAAAATTTTGTCAAAAAATCTTCTGTCGGTCGTACCGGTACCCATGTCTTAAAACTTGTACCAAGTTGTGAAGGGTACATTTTGACAAAAATCCAAAAAAATCATTGAAAAGTCGCTATTGCTTATTGCATTCAGCATCATTAGACGACTCTAATATGGCTTGGATAACCACTTTCTGATGATTATTTTAGATTTTTTGCCAAAATGTTGATTTTGTGTCTTACGTCTCTAAATTAGACGACCTTGGATTTTCTTCTCTTACACTGCAATACAACTTTGAAGGTCGGGTGACTTTTGCTATTTACCGTCGGAGTTCACTTTTCATGCTTAAAAATGCATCCTGACACAGTTCTACTCAAAGTTAGAGTAAAAAAAATGTTTGTCAAAAAATCTTCTGTCGGTCGTACCGTCACCCATGTCTTATAACTTGTACCAAGTTGTGAAGGGTACATTTTGACAAAAATCCAAAAAAATAATTAAAAAGTCGCTATTGCTTATTGCATTCAGCATCGTTAGACGACTCTAATATGCCTGAGATGCTCGCTTTCTGATGATAATTTTAGATTTTATGCCAAAATGTTGATTTTGTGTCTTACGTCTCTAAATTAGACGACCTTGGATTTTCTTCTCTTACACCGCAATACAACTTTGAGGGTCGGGTGACTTTTGCTATTTACCGTCGGAGTTCACTTTTCATGCTTAAAAATGCATCCTGACACAGTTTTACTCAAAGTTAGAGTAAAAAAAATGTTTGTCAAAAAATCTTCTGTCGGTCGTACCGCTACCCATGTCTTATAACTTGTACCAAGTTGTGAAGGGTACATTTTGACAAAAATCCAAAAAAATCATTAAGAAGTCGCTATTGCTTATTGCATTCAGCATCGTTAGACGACTCTAATATGCCTTAGATGACCACTGTCTGATGATTATTTTAGATTTTATGCCAAAATGTTTATTTTGTGTCTTACGTCTCTAAATTAGACGACCTTGGATATTCTTCTCTTACACCACAATACAACTTTGAGGGTCGGGTGACTTTTGCTATTTACCGTCGGAGTTCACTTTTCATGCTTAAAAATGCATCCTGACACAGGTTTACTCAAAGTTAGAGTAAAAAAAAATTTGTCAAAAAATCTTCTGTCGGTCGTACCGGTGCCCATGGTCTTATAACTTGTACCAAGTTGTGAAGGGTACATTTTGACAAAAATCCAAAAAAATCATTAAAAAGTCGCTATTGCTTATTGCATTCAGCATCGTTAGACGACTCTAATATGCCTTGGATAACCACTTTCTGATGATTATTTTAGATTTTATGCCAAAATGTTGATTTTGTCTCTTACGTCTCTAAATTAGACGACCTTGAATTTTCTTCTCTTACACCGCAATACAACCTTGAGGGTCGAGTGACTTTTGCTATTTACCGTCTGAGTTCACTTTTCATGCTTAAAAATGCATCCTGACACAGTTTTATTTAAAGTTAAAGTAAAAAAAAATTTGTCAAAAAATCTTCTGTCGGTCGTACCGGTACCCATGTCTTATGACTTGTACCAAGTTGTGAAGGGTACATTTTGACAAAAATCCAAAAAAATCATTAAAAAGTCGCTATTGCTTATTGCATTCAGCATCGTCAGACGACTCTAATATGCCTGGGATGACCACTGTCTGATGATTATTTTAGATTTTATGCCAAAATGTTGATTTTGTGTCTTACGTCTCTAAATTAGACGACCTTGGATTTTCTTCTCTTAAACCGCAATACAACTTTGAGGGTCGGGTGACTTTTGCTATTTACCGTCGGAGTTCACTTTTCATGCTTAAAAATGCATCCTGACACAGTTTTACTCAAAGTTAGAGTCAAAAAAATTTTTGTCAGAAAATCTTCTGTCGGTCGTACCGGTACCCATGTCTTATAACTTGTACCAAGTTGTGAAGGGTACATTTTGACAAAAATCCAAAAAAATCATTAAAAAGTCGCTATTGCTTATTGCATTCAACATCGTTAGACGACTCTAATATGCCTGGGATGACCACTGTCTGATGATTATTTTAGATTTTATGCCAAAATGTTGATTTTGTGTCTTACGTCTCTAAATTAGACGACCTTGGATTTTCTTCTCTTACACCGCAATACAACTTTGAAGGTCGGGTGACTTTCGCTATTTACCGTCGGAGTTCACTTTTCATGCTTAAAAATGCATCCTGACACAGTTTTACTCAAAGTTAGAGTAAAAAAAATGTTTGTCAAAAAATCTTCTGTCGGTCGTACCGGTACCCATGTCTTATAACTTGTACCAAGTTGTGCAGGGTACATTTTGACAAAAATCCAAAAAATCATGAAAAAGTCGCTATTGCTTATTGCATTCAGCATCGTAAGACGACTCTAACATGCCTGGGATGACCACTGTACGATGATTATTTTAGATTTTATGCCAAAATGTTTATTTTGTGTCTTACGTCTCTAAATTAGACGACCTTGGATTTTCTTCTCTTACACCGCGATACAACTTTGAGGGTCGGGTAACTTTTGCTATTTACCGTCGGAGTTCACTTTTCATGCCTTAAAATGCATCCTGACACAGTTTTACTCAAAGTTAGAGTAAAAAAAAATTTTGTCAAAAAATCTTCTGTCGGTCGTACCGGTACCCATGTCTTATAACTTGTACCAAGTTGTGAAGGGTACATTTTGACAAAAATCCAAAAAAATCATTAAAAAGTCGCTATTGCTTATTGCATTCAGCATCGTTAGACGACTCTAATATGCCTGAGATGCTCGCTTTCTGATGATAATTTTAGATTTTATGCCAAAATGTTGATTTTGTGTCTTACGTCTCTAAATTAGACGACCTTTGATTTTCTTCTCTTACACCGCAATACAACTTTGAAGGTCGGGTGACTTTTGCTATTTACCGTCGGCGATCACTTTTCGTGATTAATAATGCATCCTGACACCGTTTTACTCAAAGTTAGAGTAAAAAAATTTTTTGTCCAAAAATCTTCCGTCGGTCATACCGGTACCCATGTCTCATAACTTGTACCAAGTTGTGAAGGGTAAATTTTGACAAAAATCCAAAAAAATCATTAAAAAGTCGCTATTGCTTATTGCATTCAGCATCATTAGACGACTCTAATATGCCTTGGATGACCACTGTCTGGTGATTATTTTAGCTTTTATGCCAAAATTTTGATTTCGTGTCTTACGTCCCTACATTAGACGACCTTGGATTTTCTTCTCTTACACCGCCATGCAACTTTGATGGTCGGGTAACTTTCGCTATTTACTGTCGGAGATCACTTTTCGTGATTAATAATGCATCCTGACACAGTTTTACTCAAAGTTAGAGTAAAAAAAAATTTTGTCAAAAAATCTTCTGTCGGTCGTACCGGTACCCATGTCTTAAAACTTGTACCAAGTTGTGAAGGGTACATTTTGACAAAAATCCAAAAAAATCATTGAAAAGTCGCTATTGCTTATTGCATTCAACATCGTTAGACGACTCTAATATGCCTGGGATAACCACTGTCTGATGATTATTTTAGATTTTATGCCAAAATGTTGATTTTGTGTCTTACGTCTCTAAATTAGACGACCTTGGATTTTCTTCTCTTACACCGCAATACAACTTTGAGGGTCGCGTGACTTTTGCTATTTACCGTCGGAGTTCACTTTTCATGCTTAAAAATGCATCCTGACACAGTTTTACTCAAAGTTAGAGTAAAAAAAAATTTTGTCAAAAAATCTTCTGTCGGTCGTACCGGTACCCATGTCTTAAAACTTGTACCAAGTTGTGAAGGGTACATTTTGACAAAAATCCAAAAAAATCATTGAAAAGTCGCTATTGCTTATTGCATTCAGCATCATTAGACGACTCTAATATGGCTTGGATAACCACTTTCTGATGATTATTTTAGATTTTTTGCCAAAATGTTGATTTTGTGTCTTACGTCTCTAAATTAGACGACCTTGGATTTTCTTCTCTTACACCGCAATACAACTTTGAGGGTTGGGTGACTTTTGCTATTTACCGTCGGAGTTAACTTTTCATGCTTAAAAATGCATCCTGACACAGTTTTACTCAAAGTTAGAGTAAAAAAAAATTTTTTTCAAAAAATCTTCTGTCGGTCGTACCGGTACCCATGTCTTATAACTTGTACCAAGTTGTGAAGGGTACATTTTGACAAAAATCCAAAAAAATCATTAAAAAGTCGCTATTGCTTATTGCATTCAGCATCATTAGACGACTCTAATATGCCTTGGATAACCACTTTCTGATGATTATTTTAGATTTTATTCCAAAATGTTGATTTTGTGTCTTACGTCTCTAAATTAGACAACCTTGGATTTTCTTCTCTTACACCGCAATACAACTTTGAGGGTCGGGTGACTTTTGCTATTTACCGTCGGAGTTCACTTTTCATGCTTAAAAATGCATCCTGACACAGTTTTTCTCAAAGTTAGAGTAAAAAAAATTTTGGTCAAAAATCTTCTGTCGGTCGTACCGGTACCCATGTCTTATAACTTGTACCAAGTTGTGAAGGGTACATTTTGACAAAAATCCAAAAAAATCATTAAAAAGTCGCTATTGCTTATTGCATTCAGCATCATTAGACGACTCTAATATGCCTTGGATGACCACTGTCTGGTGATTATTTTAGCTTTTATGCCAAAATTTTGATTTCGTGTCTTACGTCCCTACATTAGACGACCTTGGATTTTCGTCTCCGGCACCGCCATGCAACTTTGATGGTCGGGTAACTTTCGCTATTTACTGTCGGAGATCACTTTTCGTGATTAATAATGCATCCTGACACCGTTTTACTCAAAGTTAGAGTAAAAAAATTTTTTGTCCAAAAATCTTCCGTCGGTCATACCGGTACCCATGTCTCATAACTTGTACCAAGTTGTGAAGGGTAAATTTTGACAAAAATCCAAAAAAATCATTAAAAAGTCGCTATTGCTTATTGCATTCAGCATCATTAGACGACTCTAATATGCCTTGGATGACCACTGTCTGGTGATTATTTTAGCTTTTATGCCAAAATTTTGATTTCGTGTCTTACGTCCCTACATTAGACGACCTTGGATTTTCGTCTCCGGCACCGCCATGCAACTTTGATGGTCGGGTAACTTTCGCTATTTACTGTCGGAGATCACTTTTCGTGATTAATAATGCATCCTGACACCGTTTTACTCAAAGTTAGAGTAAAAAAATTTTTTGTCCAAAAATCTTCCGTCGGTCATACCGGTACCCATGTCTCATAACTTGTACCAAGTTGTGAAGGGTAAATTTTGACAAAAATCCAAAAAAATCATTAAAAAGTCGCTATTGCTTATTGCATTCAGCATCGTTAGACAACTCTAATATGCCTGGGATGACCACTGTCTGATGATTATTTTAGATTTTATGCCAAAATGTTGATTTTGTGTGTTACGTCTCTAAATTAGACGACCTTGGATTTTCTTCTCTTACACCGCAATACAACTTTGAAGGTCGGGTGACTTTTGCTATTTACCGTCGGAGTTCAATTTTCATGCTTTAAAATGCATCCTGACACAGTTTTTCTCAAAGTTAGAGTAAAAAAAATTTTGTCAAAAAATCTTCTGTCGGTCGTACCGGTACCCATGTCTTATAACTTGTACCAAGTTGTGAAGGGTACATTTTGACAAAAATCCAAAAAAAATCATAAAAAGTCGCTATTGCTTATTTCATTCAGCATCGTTAAACGACTCTAATATGCCTTGGATAACCACTCTCTGATGATTATTTTAGATTTTATGCCAAAATGTTGATTTTGTGTCTTACGTCTCTAAATTAGACGACCTTGGATTTTCTTCTCTTACACCGCAATACAACTTTGAGGGTCGGGTGACTTTTGCTATTTACCGTCGGAGTTCACTTTTCATGCTTAAAAATGCATCCTGACACAGTTTTACTTAAAGTTAGGGTACAAAAAATTTTTGTCTACAAATCTTCTGTCGGTCGTACCAGTACCCATGTCTTATAACTTGTACCAAGTTGTGAAGGGTACATTTTGACAAAAATCCAAAAAAATCATTAAAAAGTCGCTATTGCTTATTGCATTCAACATCGTTAGACGACTCGAATATGCCTTGGATGACCACTGTCTGGTGATAATTTTAGACTTTATGCCAAAATGTTGATTTTGTGTCTTACGTCTCTAAATTAGACGACCTTGGATTTTCTTCTCTTACACCGCAATACAACTTTGAGGGTCGGGTGACTTTTGCTATTTACCGTCGGAGTTCACTTTTCATGCTTAAAAATGCATCCTGACACAGTTTTACTTAAAGTTAGGGTACAAAAAATTTTTGTCTACAAATCTTCTGTCGGTCGTACCAGTACCCATGTCTTATAACTTGTACCAAGTTGTGAAGGGTACATTTTGACAAAAATCCAAAAAAATCATTAAAAAGTCGCTATTGCTTATTGCATTCAGCATCGTTAGACGACTCTTATATGCCTTGGATAACCACTTTCTGATGATTATTTTAGATTTTATGCCAAAATGTTAATTTTGTGTCTTACGTCTCTAAATTAGACGACCTTGGATTTTCTTCTCTTAAACCGCAATACAACTTTGAGGGTCGGGTGACTTTTGCTATTTACCGTCGGAGTTCACTTTTCATGCTTAAAAATGCATCTTGACACAGTTTTACTCAAAGTTAGAGTAAAAAAAATTTTTTTTCAAAAAATCTTCTGTCGGTCGTACCGGTACCCATGTCTTATAACTTGTACCAAATTGTGAAGGGTACATTTTGACAAAAATCCAAAAAAAATCATTAAAAAGTCGCTATTGCTTATTGCATTCAGCATCGTTAGACGACTCTAATATGCCTGGGATGACCACTTTCTGATGATCATTTTAGATTTTATGCCAAAATGTTGATTTTGTGTCTTACGTCTCTAAATTAGACGACCTTGGATTTTCTTCTCTTACACCGCAATACAACTTTGAAGGTCGGGTGACTTTTGCTATTTACCGTCGGAGTTCACTTTTCATGCTTAAAAATGCATCCTGACACAGTTTTACTCAAAGTTAGAGTAAAAAAAATGTTTGTCAAAAAATCTTCTGTCGGTCGTACCGGTACCCATGTCTTATAACTTGTACCAAATTGTGAAGGATACATTTTGACAAAATCCAAAAAAAACATTAAAAAGTCGCTATTGCTTATTGCATTCAGCATCGTTAGACGACTCTAATATGCCTGAGATGCTCGCTTTCTGATGATAATTTTAGATTTTATGCCAAAATGTTGATTTTGTGTCTTACGTCTCTAAATTAGACGACCTTGGATTTTCTTCTCTTACACCGCAATACAACTTTGAGGGTCGGGTGACTTTTGCTATTTACCGTCGGAGTTCACTTTTCATGCTTAAAAATGCATCCTGACACAGTTTTACTCAAAGTTAGAGTAAAAAAAATGTTTGTCAAAAAATCTTCTGTCGGTCGTACCGCTACCCATGTCTTATAACTTGTACCAAGTTGTGAAGGGTACATTTTGACAAAAATCCAAAAAATCATTAAAAAGTCGCTATTGCTTATTGCATTCAGCATCGTTAGACGACTCTAATATGCCTTAGATGACCACTGTCTGATGATTATTTTAGATTTTATGCCAAAATGTTTATTTTGTGTCTTACGTCTCTAAATTAGACGACCTTGGATATTCTTCTCTTACACCACAATACAACTTTGAGGGTCGGGTGACTTTTGCTATTTACCGTCGGAGTTCACTTTTCATGCTTAAAAATGCATCCTGACACAGTTTTACTCAGAGTTAGAGTAAAAAAAAAATTTTGTCAAAAAATCTTCTGTCGGTCGTACCGGTACCCATGTCTTATAACTTTTACCAAGTTGTGAAGGGTACATTTTGACAAAAATCCAAAAAAATCATTAAAAAGTCGCTATTGCTTATTGCATTCAGCATCGTTAGACGACTCTTATATGCCTTGGATAACCACTTTCTGATGATTATTTTAGATTTTATGCCAAAATGTTGATTTTGTGTCTTTCTTCTCTAAATTAGACGACCTTGGATTTTCTTCTCTTACACCGCAATACAACTTTGTGGGTCGGGTGACTTTTGCTATTTACCGTCGGAGTTCACTTTTCATGCTTAAAAATGCATCCTGACACAGTTTTACTCAAAGTTAGAGAAAAAAAAATTTTTTTTCAAAAAATCTTCTGTCGGTCGTACCGGTACCCATGTCTTATAACTTGCACCAAGTTGTGAAGGGTACATTTTGCCAAAAATCCAAAAAACTCATTAAAAAGTCGCTATTGCTTATTGCATTCAGCATCGTTAAACGACTCTAATATGCCTGGGATGACCACTGTCTGATGATTATTTTAGATTTTATTCCAAAATGTTGATTTTGTGTCTTACGTCTCTAAATTAGACGACCTTGGATTTTCTTCTCTTACACCGCAATACAACTTTGAGGGTCGGGTGACTTTTGCTATTTACCGTCGGAGTTCACTTTTCATGCTTAAAAATGCATCCTGACACAGTTTTACTCAAAGTTAAAGTAAAAAAAATTTTTGTCAAAAAATCTTCTGTCGGTCGTACCAGTACCCATGTCTTATAACTTGTACCAAGTTGTGAAGGGTACATTTTGACAAAAATCCAAAAAAATAATTAAAAAGTCGCTATTGCTTATTGCATTCAGCATCGTTAGACGACTCTAATATGCCTGAGATGCTCGCTTTCTGATGATAATTTTAGATTTTATGCCAAAATGTTGATTTTGTGTCTTACGTCTCTAAATTAGACGACCTTTGATTTTCTTCTCTTACACCGCAATACAACTTTGAAGGTCGGGTGACTTTTGCTATTTACCGTCGGCGATCACTTTTCGTGATTAATAATGCATCCTGACACCGTTTTACTCAAAGTTAGAGTCAAAAAAATTTTTGTCAGAAAATCTTCTGTCGGTCGTACCGGTACCCATGTCTTATGACTTGTACCAAGTTGTGAAGGGTACATTTTGACAAAAATCCAAAAAAATCATTAAAAAGTCGCTATTGCTTATTGCATTCAGCATCATTAGACGACTCTAATATGCCTTGGATGACCACTGTCTGGTGATTATTTTAGCTTTTATGCCAAAATGTTGATTTTGTGTGTAACGTCTCTAAATTAGACGACCTTGGATTTTCTTCTCTTACACCGCAATACAACTTTGAGGGTCGGGTGACTTTTGCTATTTACCGTCGGAGTTCACTTTTCATGCTTAAAAATGCATCCTGACACAGTTTTACTCAAAGTTAGAGTAAAAATATTTTTTGTCAAAAAATCTTCCGTCGGTCGTACCGGTGGCCATGTCTCATAACTTGTACCAAGTTGTGAAGGGTAAATTTTGACAAAAATCCAAAAAAATCATTAAAAAGTCGCTATTGCTTATTGCATTCAACATCGTTAGACGACTCTAATATGCCTGGGATGACCACTGTCTGATGATTATTTTAGATTTTATGCCAAAATGTTGATTTTGTGTCTTACGTCTCTAAATTAGACGACCTTGGATTTTCTTCTCTTACACCGCAATACAACTTTGAAGGTCGGGTGACTTTCGCTATTTACCGTCGGAGTTCACTTTTCATGCTTAAAAATGCATCCTGACACAGTTTTACTCAAAGTTAGAGTAAAAAAAATTTTTGTCAGAAAATCTTCTGTCGGTCGTACCGGTACCCATGTCTTATGACTTGTACCAAGTTGTGAAGGGTACATTTTGACAAAAATCCAAAAAAATCATTAAAAAGTCGCTATTGCTTATTGCATTCAGCATCGTTAGACGACTCTAATATGCCTTGGATGACCACTGTCTGGTGATTATTTTAGATTTTATGCCAAAATGTTGATTTTGTGTCTTACGTCTCTAAATTAGACGACCTTGGATTTTCTTCTCTTAAACCGCAATACAACTTTGAGGGTCGGGTGACTTTTGCTATTTACTGTCGGAGATCACTTTTCGTGATTAATAATGCATCCTGACACCGTTTTACTCAAAGTTAGAGTCAAAAAAATTTTTGTCCAACAATCTTCCGTCGGTCATACCGGTACCCATGTCTTATAACTTGTACCAAGTTGTGAAGGGTACATTTTGACAAAAATCCAAAAAAATCATTAAAAAGTCGCTATTGCTTATTGCATTCAGCATCGTTAGACGACTCTAATATGCCTGGGATGACCACTGTCTGATGATTATTTTAGATTTTATGCCAAAATGTTGATTTTGTGTCTTACGTCTCTAAATTAGACGACCTTGGATTTTCTTCTCTTAAACCGCAATACAACTTTGAGGGTCGGGTGACTTTTGCTATTTACCGTCGGAGTTCACTTTTCGTGATTAATAATGCATCCTGACACCGTTTTACTCAAAGTTAGAGTAAAAAAAAAATTTGTCAAAAAATCTTCTGTCGGTCGTACCGGTACCCATGTCTTATAACTTGTACCAAGTTGTGAAGGGTACATTTTGACAAAAATCCAAAAAAATCATTAAAAAGTCGCTATTGCTTATTGCATTCAGCATCGTTAGACGACTCGAATATGCCTGGGATGACCACTGTCTGATGATTATTTTAGCTTTTATGCCAAAATGTTGATTTTGTGTCTTACGTCTCTAAATTAGACGACCTTGGATTTTCTTCTCTTAAACCGCAATACAACTTTGAGGGTCGGGTGACTTTTGCTATTTATCGTCGGAGTTCACTTTTCATGCTTAAAAATGCATCCTGACACAGTTCTACTCAAAGTTAGAGTAAAAAAAATTTTTGTCAAAAAATCTTCTGTCGGTCGTACCGGTACCCATGTCTTATCACTTGTACCAAGTTGTGAAGGGTACATTTTGACAAAAATCCAAAAAAATCATTAAAAAGTCGCTATTGCTTATTGCATTCAGCATCGTCAGACGACTCTTATATGCCTGGGATGACCACTGTCTGATGATTATTTTAGATTTTATGCCAAAATGTTGATTTTGTGTCTTACGTCTCTAAATTAGACGACCTTGGATTTTCTTCTCTTAAACCGCAATACAACTTTGAGGGTCGGGTGACTTTTGCTATTTACCGTCGGAGTTCACTTTTCATGCTTAAAAATGCATCCTGACACAGTTCTACTCAAAGTTAGAGTAAAAAAAATTTTTGTCAAAAAATCTTCTGTCGGTCGTACCGGTACCCATGTCTTATCACTTGTACCAAGTTGTGAAGGGTACATTTTGACAAAAATCCAAAAAAATCATTAAAAAGTCGCTATTGCTTATTGCATTCAGCATCGTTAGACGACTCTAATATGCCTGGGATGACCACTGTCTGATGATTATTTTAGATTTTATGCCAAAATGTTGATTTTGTGTCTTACGTCTCTAAATTAGACGACCTTGGATTTTCTTCTTTTACACCGCAATACAACTTTGAGGGTCGGGTGACTTTTGCTATTTATCGTCGGAGTTCACTTTTCATGCTTAAAAATGCATCCTGACACAGTTTTACTCAAAGTTAGAGTTAAAAAAAAATTTTGTCAAAAAATCTTCTGTCGGTCGTACCGGTACCCATGTCTTATGACTTGTACCAAATTGTGAAGGGTACATTTTGACAAAAATCCAAAAAAATCATTAAAAAGTCGCTATTGATTATTGCATTCAGCATCGTTAGACGACTCTAATATGCCTTGTATGACCACTGTCTGATGATTATTTTAGATTTTATGCCAAAATGTTGGTTTTGTGTCTTACGTCTCAAAATTAGACGACCTCGGATTTTCTTCTTTTACACCGCAATACAACTTTGAGGGTCGGGTGACTTTTGCTATTTACCGTCGGAGTTCACTTTTCATGCTTTAAAATGCATCCTGACACAGTTTTACTCAAAGTTAGAGTAAAAAAAAAATTTTGTCAAAAAATCTTCTGTCGGTCGTACCGGTACCCATGTCTTATGACTTGTACCAAATTGTGAAGGGTACATTTTGACAAAAATCCAAAAAAATCATTAAAAAGTCGCTATTGATTATTGCATTCAGCATCGTTAGACGACTCTAATATGCCTTGTATGACCACTGTCTGATGATTATTTTAGATTTTATGCCAAAATGTTGATTTTGTGTCTTACGTCTCTAAATAAGACGACCTTGGATTTTCTTCTCTTACACCGCAATACAACTCTGAGGGTCGAGTGACTTTTGCTATTTACCGTCGGAGTTCACTTTTTATGCTTAAAAATGCATCCTGACACAGTTTTACTCAAAGTTAGAGTAAAAAAAATTTTTGTCAAAAAATCTTCTGTCGGTCATACCGGTACCCATGTCTTATAACTTGTACCAAGTTGTGAAGGGTACATTTTGACAAAAATCCAAAAAAATCATTAAAAAGTCGCTATTGCTTATTGCATTCAGCATCGTTAGACGACTCTAATATGCCTTGGATAACCACTTTCTAATGACTTTTTTAGATTTTATGCCAAAATGTTGATTTTGTGTCTAACGTCTCTAAATAAGACGACCTTGGATTTTCTTCTCTTACACCGTATTACAACTTTGAGGGTCGGGTGACTTTTGCTATTTACCGTCGGAGTTCACTTTTCATGCTTAAAAATGCATCCTGACACAGTTTTACTCAAAGTTAGAGTAAAAAAAATTTTTGTCAAAAAATCTTCTGTCGGTCGTACCAGTACCCATGTCTTATAACTTGTACCAAGTTGTGCAGGGTACATTTTGACAAAAATCCAAAAAAATCATTAAAAAGTCGCTATAGCTTATTGCATTCAGCATCGTTAGACGACTCTTATATGCCTTGGATAACCACTTTCTGATGATTATTTTAGATTTTATGCCAAAATGTTAATTTTGTGTCTTACGTCTCTAAATTAGACGACCTTGGATTTTCTTCTCTTACACCGCAATACAACTTTGAGGGTTGGGTGACTTTTGCTATTATCCGTCGGAGTTCACTTTTCATGCCTTAAAATGCATCCTGACACAGTTTTACTCAAAGTTAGAGTAAAAAAAAATTTTTTTCAAAAAATCTTCTGTCGGTCGTACCGGTACCCATGTCTTATAACTTGTACCAAGTTGTGAAGGGTACATTTTGACAAAAATCCAAAAAAATCATTAAAAAGTCGCTATTGCTTATTGCATTCAGCATCGTTAGACGGTTCTTATATGCCTTGGATAACCACTTTCTGATGATTATTTTAGATTTTATGCCAAAATGTTGATTTTGTGTCTTACGTCTCTAAATTAGACGACCTTGGATTTTCTTCTCTTACACCGCAATACAACTTTGAGGGTCGCGTGACTTTTGCTATTTACCGTCGGAGTTCACTTTTCATGCTTAAAAATGCATCCTGACACAGTTTTACTCAAAGTTAGAGTAAAAAGAATTTTTGTCAAAAAATCTTCTGTCGGTCGTACCGGTACCCATGTCTTATAACTTGTACCAAGATGTGAAGGGTACATTTTGACAAAAATCCAAAAAAATCATTAAAAAGTCGCTATTGCTTATTGCATTCAGCATCGTTAGACGACTCTTATATGCCTGGGATGACCACTGTCTGATGAATATGTTAGATTGTATGCCAAAATGTTGATTTTGTGTCTTACGTCTCTAAATTAGACGACCTTGGATTTTCTTCTCTTACACCGCAATACAACTTTGAGGGTCAGGTGACTTTTGCTATTTACCGTCGGAGTTCACTTTTCATGCTTAAAAATGCATCCTGACACAGTTTTATTTAAAGTTAGAGTAAAAAAAAAATTTTCAAAAAATCTTCTGTCGGTCGTACCGGTACCCATGTCTTATGACTTGTACCAAGTTGTGAAGGGTACATTTTGACAAAAATCCAAACAAATCATTAAAAAGTCGCTATAGCTTATTGCATTCAGCATCGTTAGACGACTCTAATATGCCTTGGATAACCACTTTCTGATGATTATTTTAGATTTTATGCCAAACTGTTGATTTTGTGTCTTACGTCTCTAAATTAGACGACCTTGGATTTTCTTCTCTTACACCGCAATACAACTTTGAGGGTCGGGTGACTTTTGCTATTTACCGTCGGAGTTCACTTTTCATGCTTAAAAATGCATCCTGACACAGTTTTACTCAAAGTTAAAGTAAAAAAAATGTTTGTCAAAAAATCTTCTGTCGGTCGTACCGGTACCCATGTCTTATGACTTGTACCAAGTTGTGAAGGGTACATTTTGACAAAAATCCAAACAAATCATTAAAAAGTCGCTATTGCTTATTGCATTCAGCATCGTTAGACGACTCTAATTTGCCTTGGATAACCACTGTCTGATGATTATTTTAGATTTTATGCCAAAATGTTTATTTTGTGTCTTACGTTTCTAAATTAGACGACCTTGGATTTTCTCCTCTTACACCGCAATACAACTTTGAGGGTCGGGTGACTTTTGCTATTTACCGTCGGAGTTCACTTTTCATGCTTAAAAATGCATCCTGACACAGTTTTACTCAAAGTTAGAGTAAAAAAATTTTGGTCAAAAAATCTTATGTCGGTCGTACCGGTACCCATGTCTTATAACTTGTACCAAGTTGTGAAGGGTACATTTTGACAAAAATCCAAAACAATCATTAAAAAGTCGCTATTGCTTATTGCATTCAGCATCGTTAGACGACTCTAATATGCCTGGGATGACCACTGCCTGATGATTATTTTAGATTTTATGCCAATATGTTGATTTTGTGTCTTACGTCTCTAAATTAGACGACCTTGGATTTTCTTCTGTTACACCGCAATACAACTTTGAGGGTCGGGTGACTTTTGCTATTTACCGTCGGAATTCACTTTTCCTGCTTAAAAATGCATCCTGACACAGTTTTACTCAAAGTTACAGTAAAAAAAAATTTTTGTCAAAAAATCTTCTGTCGGTCGTACCGGTACCCATGTCTGATAACTTGTTCTAAGTTGTGAAGGGTACATTTTGACAAAAATCCAAAAAAAATCATAAAAAGTCGCTATTGCTTATTGCATTCAGCATCGTCAGACGACTCTAATATGCCTGGGATGACCACTGTCTGATGATTATTTTAGATTTTATGCCAAAATGTTGATTTTGTGTCTTACGTCTCTAAATTAGACGACCTTGGATTTTCTTCTCTTACACCGCAATACAACTTTGAGGGTCGGGTGACTTTTGCTATTTACCGTCGGAGTTCACTTTTCATGCTTAAAAATGCATCCTGACACAGTTTTACTCAAAGTTAGGACAAAAAAAATTTTTGTCAAAAAATCTTCTGTCGGTCGTACCGGTACCCATGTCTTATAACTTGTACCAAGTTGTGAAGGGTACATTTTGACAAAAATCCAAAAAAATCATTAAAAAGTCGCTATTGCTTATTGCATTCAGCATCGTTAGACGACTCTAATATGCCTTGGATAACCACTTTCTGATGATTATTTTAGATTTTGTGCCAAAATGTTGAGTTTGTGTCTTACGTCCCTAAATTAGACGACCTTGGATTTTCTTCTCTTACACCGCAATACAACTTTGAGGGTCGGGTGACTTTTGCTATTTACCGTCGGAGTTCACTTTTCATGCTTAAAAATGCATCCTGACACAGTTTTACTCAAAGTTAGAGTAAAAAAAAATGTTTGTCAAAAAATCTTCCGTCGGTCGTACCGGTACCCATGTCTTATAACTTGTACCAAGTTGTGAAGGGTACATTTTGAAAAAAATCCAAAAAAATCATTAAAAAGTCGCTATTGCTTATTGCATTCATCATCGTTAGACGACTCTAATATGCCTTTGATAACCACTTTCTGATGATTATTTTAGATTTTATGCCAAAATGTTGATTTTGTGTCTTACGTCTCTAAATTAGACGACCTCGGATTTTCTTCTTTTACACCGCAATACAACTTTGAGGGTCGGGTGACTTTTGCTTTTTACAGTCAAAGTTCACTTTTCATGCTTAAAATGCATCCTGGCACAGTTCTACTCAAAGTTAGAGTAAAAAAAATGTTTGTCAAAAAATCTTCTGTCGGTCGTACCGGTACCCATGTCTTATAACTTGTACCAAGTTGTGAAGGGTACATTTTGACAAAAATCCAAAAAATCATTGAAAAAACGCTATTGCTTATTGCATTCAGCATCGTTATACGACTCTTATATGCCTGGGATGACCACTGTCTGATGATAATTATAGATTTTATGCCAAAATGTTGATTTTGTGCCTTACGTTATTAAATTAGACGACCTTGGATTTTCTTCTCTTACACCGCAATACAACTTTGAGGGTCGGGTGACTTTTGCTTTCTACCGTCGGAGTTCACTTTTCATGCTTAAAAATGCATCCTGACACAGTTTTACTCAAAGTTAGAGTAAAAAAAAATATTGTCAAAAAATCTTCTGTCGGTCGTACCGGTACCCATGTCTGATAACTTGTACCAAGTTGTGAAGGGTACATTTTGACAAAAATCCAAAAAAATCATTAAGAAGTCGCTATTGCTTATTGCATTCAGCATCGTTAGACGACTCTAATATGCCTGGGATGACCACTGTCTGAAGATTATTTTAAATTTTGTGAAAAAATGTTGATTTTGTGTCTTACGTCCCTAAATTAGACGACCTTGGATTTTCTTCTCTTACACCGCAATACAACTTTGAGGGTCGGGTGACTTTTGCTATCTACCGTCGGAGTTCACTTTTCATGCTTAAAAATGCATCCTGACACAGTTTTACTCAAAGTTAGAGTAAAAAAAAATATTGTCAAAAAGTCTTCTGTCGGTCGTACCGGTACCCATGTCTTATAACTTGTACCAAATTGTGAAGGGTAAATTTTGACAAAAATCCACAAAAAATCATTAAAAAGTCGCTATTTCTTATTGCATTCAGCATCGTTAGACGACTCTAATATGCCTGGGATGACCACTTTCTGATGATCATTTTAGATTTTATGCCAAAATGTTGATTTTGTGTCTTACGTCTCTAAATTAGACAACCTTGGATTTTCTTCTCTTACACCGCAATACAACTTTGAGGGTCGGGTGACTTTTGCTATTTACCGTCGGAGTTCACTTTTCATGCTTAAAAATGCATCCTGACACAGTTTTACTCAAAGTTAGAGTAAAAAAAATTTTGTCAAAAAATCTTCTGTCGGTCGTATCGGTACCCATGTCTTATAACTTGTTCTAAGTTGTGAAGGGTACATTTTGACAAAAATCCAAAAAAATCATTAAAAAGTCGCTATTGCTTAATGAATTCAGCATCGTTAGACGACTCTTATATGCCTGGGATGACCACTGTGCGATGATTATTTTAGATTTTATGCCAAAATGTTAATTTTGTGTCTTACGTCTCTAAATTAGACGACCTTGGATTTTCTTCTCTTACACCGCAATACAACTTTGAGGGTCGGGTGACTTTTGCTATTTACCGTCGGAGTTCACTTTTCATGCTTAAAAATGCATCCTGACACAGTTTTACTCAAAGTTAAAGTAAAAAAAAATTTTGTCAAAAAATCTTCTGTCGGTCGTACCGGTACCCATGTCTTATAACTTGTACCAAGTTGTGAAGGGTACATTTTGACAAAAATCCAAAAAAAATCATAAAAAGTCGCTATTGCTTATTTCATTCAGCATCGTTAAACGACTCTAATATGCCTGGGATGACCACTGTCTGATGATTATTTTAGATTTTATGCCAAAATGTTGATTTTGTGTCTTACGTCTCTAAATTAGACGACCTTGGATTTTCTTCTCTTACACCGCAATACAACTTTGAGGGTCGGGTGACTTTTGCTATTTACCGTCGGAGTTCACTTTTCATGCTTAAAAATGCATCCTGACACAGTTTTACTCAAAGTTAGAGTAAAAAAAATTTTTGTCAAAAAATCTTCTGTCGGTCGTACCGGTACCCATGTCTTATAACTTGTACCAAGTTGTGAAGGGTACATTTTGACAAAAATCCAAAAAAATCATTAAGAAGTCGCTATTGCTTATTGCATTCAGCATCGTTAGACAACTCTTATATGCCTGGGCTGACCACTTTCTGATGATTATTTTAGATTTTATGCCAAAATTTTGATTTTGTGTCTTACGTCTCTAAATTAAACGACCTTGGATTTTCTTCTCTTACACCGCAATACAACTTTGAGGGTCGGGTGACTTTTGCTATTTACCGTCGGAGTTCACTTTTCATGCTTAAAAATGCATCCTGACACAGTTTTACTCAAAGTTAGAGTAAACAAAAATTTTTGTCAAAAAATCTTCTGTCGGTCGTACCGGTACCCATGTCTTATAACTTGTACCAAGTTGTGAAGGGTACATTTTGACAAAAATCCAAAAAAATCATTAAAAAGCCGCTATTGCTTATTGCATTCAGCATCAATAGACGACTCTAATATGTTTGGGATGACCACTGTCTGATGATTATTTTAGATTTTATGCCAAAATGTTAATTTTGTGTCTTACGTCTCTAAATTAGACGACCTTGGATTTTCTTCTCTTACACCGCAATACAACTTTGAGGGTTGGGTGACTTTTGCTATTTACCGTCGGAGTTCACTTTTCATGCTTAAAAATGCATCCTGACACAGTTTTACTCGAAGTTAGAGTAAACAAAAATTTTTGTCAAAAAATCTTCTGTCGGTCGTACCGGTACCCATGTCTTAAAACTTGTACCAAGTTGTGAAGGGTACATTTTGACAAAAATCCAAAAAAATCATTGAAAAGTCGCTATTGCTTATTGCATTCAGCATCATTAGACGACACTAATATGGCTTGGATAACCACTTTCTGATGATTATTTTAGATTTTTTGCCAAAATGTTGATTTTGTGTCTTACGTCTCTAAATTAGACGACCTTGGATTTTCTTCTCTTAAACCGCAATACAACTTTGAGGGTCGGGTGACTTTTGCTATTTACCGTCGGAGTTCACTTTTCATGCTTAAAAATGCATCCTGACACAGTTTTACTCAAAGTTAGAGTAAAAAAATTTTTTGTCAAAAAATCTTCTGTCGGTCGTACCGGTACCCATGTCTTATAACTTGTACCAAGTTGTGAAGGGTACATTTTGAGAAAAATCCAAAAAAATCATTAAAAAGTCACTATTGCTTATTGCATTCAGCATCGTAAGACGACTCTAACATGCCTGGGATGACCACTGTACGATGATTATTTTAGATTTTATGCCAAAATGTTGATTTCGTGTCTTACGTCTCTAAATTAGACGACCTTGGATTTTCTTCTCTTACACCGCAATACAACTTTGAAGGTCGGGTGACTTTCGCTATTTACCGTCGGAGTTCACTTTTCATGCTTAAAATGCATCCTGACACAGTTTTACTCAAAGTTAAGGTAAAAAAAATTTTTGTCAAAAAATCTTCTGTCGGTCGTACCAGTACCCATGTCTTATAACTTGTACCAAATTGTGAAGGGTACATTTTGACAAAAATCCAAAAAAATCATTAAAAAGTCGCTATTGCTTATTGCATTCAGCATCGTTAGACGACTCGAATATGCCTGGGATGACCACTGTCTGATGATTATTTTAGATTTTATGCCAAAATGTTGATTTTGTGTCTTACGTCCCTACATTAGACGACCTTGGATTTTCTTCTCTTACACCGCAATACAACTTTGAGGGTCGGGTGACTTTTGCTATTTACCGTCGGAGTTCACTTTTCATGCTTTAAAATGCATCTTGACACAGTTTTACTCAAAGTTAGAGTAAAAAAAAATTTTTGTCAAAAAATCTTCTGTCGGTCGTACCGGTACCCATGTCTTATAACTTGTACCAAGTTGTGAAGGGTACATTTTGACAGAAATCCAAAAAAATCATTAAAAAGTCGCTATTTCTGATTGCATTCAGCATCGTTAGACGACTCTAATATGCCTGGGATGACCACTGTCTGTTGATTATTTTAGATTTTATGCCAAAATTTTGATTTTGTGTCTTACGTCTCTTAATTAGACGACCTTGGATTTTCTTCTCTTACACCGCAATACAACTTTGAGGGTCGGGTGACTTTTGCTATTTACCGTCTGAGTTCGCTTTTCATGCTTAAAAATGCATCCTGTCACAGTTTTACTCAAAGTTAGAGTAAAAAAATTTTTGTCAAAAAATCTTCTGTCGGTCGTTCCGGTACCCATGTCTCATAACTTGTACCAAGTTGTGAAGGGTACATTTTGACAAAAATCCAAAAAAATCATTAAAAAGTCGCTATTGCTTATTGCATTCAGCATCGTTAGACGACTCTAATATGCCTTAGATGACCACTGTCTGATGATTATTTTAGCTTTTATGCCAAAATTTTGATTTCGTGTCTTACGTCCCTACATTAGACGACCTTGGATTTTCGTCTCCTGCACCGCCATGCAACTTTGATGGTCGGGTAACTTTCGCTATTTACTGTCGGAGATCACTTTTCGTGATTAATAATGCATCCTGACACCGTTTTACTCAAAGTTAGAGTAAAAAAATTTTTTGTCCAAAAATCTTCCGTCGGTCATACCGGTACCCATGTCTCATAACTTGTACCAAGTTGTGAAGGGTAAATTTTGACAGAAATCCAAAAAAATCATTAAAAAGTCGCTATTGCTTATTGCATTCAGCATCGTTAGACGACTCTAATATGCCTGGGATGACCACTGTCTGTTGATTATTTTAGATTTTATGCCAAAATTTTGATTTTGTGTCTTACGTCTCAAAATTAGACGACCTCGGATTTTCTTCTTTTACACCGCAATACAACTTTGAGGGTCGGGTGACTTTTGCTATTTACCGTCGGAGTTCACTTTTCATGCTTTAAAATGCATCTTGACACAGTTTTACTCAAAGTTAGAGTAAAAAAAAATTTTTGTCAAAAAATCTTCTGTCGGTCGTACCGGTACCCATGTCTTATAACTTGTACCAAGTTGTGAAGGGTACATTTTGACAAAAATCCAAAAAAATCATTACAAAGTCGCTATTGCTTATTGCATTCAGCATCGTTAGACGACTCAAATATGCCTTGGATAACCACTTTCTGATGATTATTTTAGATTTTATGCCAAAATGTTGATTTTGTGTCTTACGTCTCTTAATTAGACGACCTTGGATTTTCTTCTCTTACACCGCAATACAACTTTGAGGGTCGGGTGACTTTTGCTATTTACCGTCTGAGTTCGCTTTTCATGCTTAAAAATGCATCCTGTCACAGTTTTACTCAAAGTTAGAGTAAAGAAAATGTTTGTCAAAAAATCTTCTGTCGGTCGTTCCGGTACCCATGTCTTATAACTTGTACCAAGTTGTGAAGGGTACATTTTGACAAAAATCCAAAAAAATCATTAAAAAGTCACTATTGCTTATTGCATTCAGCATCGTTAGACGACTCTAAAATGCCTGGGATGACCACTTTCTGATGATTATTTTAGATTTTATGCCAAAATGTTGATTTTGTGTCTTACGTCTTTAAATTAAAAGGCCTTGGATTTTCTTCTCTTACACCGCAATACAACTTTGAGGGTCGGGTGACTTTTGCTATTTACCGTCTGAGTTCGCTTTTCATGCTTAAAAATGCATCCTGTCACAGTTTTACTCAAAGTTAGAGTAAAAAAAATTTTTGTCAAAAAATCTTCTGTCGGTCGTACCGGTACCCATGTCTTATAACTTGTACCAAGTTGTGAAGGGTACATTTTGACAAAAATCCAAAAAAATCATTAAAAAGTCGCTATTGCTTATTGCATTCAGCATCGTTAGACGACTCTCATATGCCTGGGATAACCACTGTCTGATGATTATTTTAGATTTTATGCCAAAATGTTGATTTTGTGTCTTACGTCTCTAAATTAGACGACCTTGGATTTTCTTCTCTTACACCGCAATACAACTTTGAGGGTTGGGTGACTTTTGCTATTTACCGTCGGAGTTCACTTTTCATGCTTAAAAATGCATCCTGACACAGTTTTACTCAAAGTTAGAGTAAACAAAATTTTGTCAAAAAATCTTCTGTCGGTCGTACCGGAACCCATGTCTTATAACTTGTACCAAATTGTGAAGGGTACATTTTGACAAAAATCCACAAAAAATCATTAAAAAGTCGCTATTTCTTATTGCATTCAGCATCGTTAGACGACTCTAATATGCCTGGGATGACCACTTTCTGATGATCATTTTAGATTTTATGCCAAAATGTTGATTTTGTGTCTTACGTCTCTAAATTAGACGACCATGGATTTTCTTCTCTTACACCGCAATACAACTTTGAAGGTCGGGTGACTTTTGCTATTTACCGTCTGAGTTCGCTTTTCATGCTTAAAAATGCATCCTGTCACAGTTTTACTCAAAGTTAGAGTAAAAAAATTTTTGTCAAAAAATCTTCTGTCGGTCGTTCCGGTACCCATGTCTTATAACTTGTACCAAATTGTGAAGGGTACATTTTGACAAAAATCCAAAAAAATCATTAAAAAGTCGCTATTGCTTATTGAATTCAGCATCGTTAGACGACTCTAATATGCCTTGGATGACCACTGTCTGATGATTATTTTAGATTTTATGCCAAAATGTTGATTTTGTGTCTTACGTCTCTAAATTACACAACCTTGGATTTTCTTCTCTTACACCGCAATACAACTTTGAGGGTCGGGTGACTTTTGCTATTTACCGTCGGAGTTCACTTTCCATGCTTAAAAATGCATCCTTACACAGGTTTACTCAAAGTTAGAGTAAAAAAAAATTGTTTTCAAAAAATCTTCTGTCGGTCGTACCGGTACCCATGTCTTATAACTTGTACCAAATTGTGAAGGGTACATTTTGCCAAAAATCCAAAAAAATCATTAAAAAGTCGCTATTGCTCATTGCATTCAGCATCATTAGACGACTCTAATATGCCTTGGATGACCACTGTCTGGTGATTATTTTAGCTTTTATGCCAAAATTTTGATTTCGTGTCTTACGTCTCTAAATTAGACGACCTTGGATTTTCTTCTCTTACACCGCAATACAACTTTGAGGGTCGGGTGATTTTTGCTATTTACCGTCGGAGTTCACTTTGCATGCTTAAAAATGCATCCTGACACAGTTTTACTCAAAGTTAGAGTAAACAAAATTTTGTCAAAAAATCTTCTGTCGGTCGTACCGGTACCCATGTCTCATAACTTGTACCAAGTTGTGAAGGGTACATTTTGACAAAAATCCAAAAAAATCATTAAAAAGTCACTATCGCTTATTACATTCAGCATCGTTAGACGACTCTAATATGCCTGGGATGACCACTGTCTGATGATTAATTTAGATTTTATGCCAAAATGTTGATTTTGTGTCTTACGTCTCTAAATTAGAGGACGTTGGATTTTCTTCTCTTACACCGCAATACAACTTTGAGGATCGGGTGACTTTTGCTATTTACCGTCGGAGTTCACTTTTCATGCTTAAAAATGCATCCTGACACAGTTTTACTCAAAGTTAGAGTAAAAAAAATTTTGTCAAAAAATCTTGTATCGGTCGTACCGGTACTCATGTCTTATAACTTGTACCAAGTTGTGAAGGGTACATTTTGACAAAAATAAAAAAAAAAATCATTAAAAAGTCGCTATTGCTTATTTTATTCAGCATCGTTAGACGACTCTTATATGCCTGGGATGTCCACTGTCTGATGATTATTTTAGATTTTATGCCAAAATGTTGATTTTGTGTCTTACGTCTCTAAATTAGACGACCTTGGATTTTCTTCTCTTACACCGTATTACAACTTTGAGGGTCGGGTGACTTTTGCTATTTACCGTCGGAGTTTACTTTTCATGCTTAAAAATGCATCCAGACACAGTTTTACTCAAAGTAAGAGTAAAAAAAATTTTTGTCAAAAAATCTTCTGTCGGTCGTACCGGTACCCATGTCTTATAACTTGTACCAAGTTGTGAAGGGTACATTTTGACAAAAATCCAAAAAAATCATTAAAAAGTCGCTATTGCTTATTGCATTCAGCATCGTTAGACGACTCTAATATGCCTTAGATGACCACTGTCTGATGATTATTTTAGATTTTATGCCAAAATGTTGATTTTGTGTCTTACGTCTCTAAATAAGACGACCTTGGATTTTCTTCTCTTACACCGCAATACAACTTTGAGGGTCGGGTGACTTTTGCTATTTACCGTCGGAGATCACTTTTCATGCTTGAAAATGCATCCTGACACAGTTTTACTCAAAGTTAGAGTAAAACACATTTTTGTCAAAAAATCTTCTGTCGGTCGTACCGGTACCCATGTCTTATGACTTGTACCAAATTGTGAAGGGTACATTTTGACAAAAATCCAAAAAAATCATTAAAAAGTCGCTATTGCTTATTGCATTCAGCATCATTAGACGACTCTAATATGCCTGGGATGACCACTGTCTGATGATTATTTTAGCTTTTATGCCAAAATTTTGATTTCGTGTCTTACATCCCTACATTAGACGACCTTGGATTTTCGTCTCCGGCACCGCCATGCAACTTTGATGGTCGGGTAACTTTCGCTATTTACTGTCGGAGATCACTTTTCGTGATTAATAATGCATCCTGACACCGTTTTACTCAAAGTTAGAGTAAAAAAATTTTTTGTCCAAAAATCTTCCGTCGGTCATACCGGTACCCATGTTTCATAACTTGTACCAAGTTGTGAAGGGTAAATTTTGACAAAAATCCAAAAAAATCATTAAAAAGTCGCTATTGCTTATTGCATTCAGCATCATTAGACGACTCTAATATGCCTTGGATGACCACTGTCTGGTGATTATTTTAGCTTTTATGCCAAAATTTTGATTTCGTGTCTTACGTCCCTACATTAGACGACCTTGGATTTTCGTCTCCGGCACCGCCATGCAACTTTGATGGTCGGGTAACTTTCGCTATTTACTGTCGGAGATCACTTTTCGTGATTAATAATGCATCCTGACACCGTTTTAGTCAAAGTTAGAGTAAAAAAATTTTTTGTCCAAAAATCTTCCGTCGGTCATACCGGTACCCATGTTTCATAACTTGTACCAAGTTGTGAAGGGTAAATTTTGACAAAAATCCAAAAAAATCATTAAAAAGTCGCTATTGCTTATTGCATTCAGCATCATTAGACGACTCTAATATGCCTTGGATGACCACTGTCTGGTGATTATTTTAGCTTTTATGCCAAAATTTTGATTTCGTGTCTTACGTCCCTACATTAGACGACCTTGGATTTTCGTCTCCTGCACCGCCATGCAACTTTGATGGTCGGGTAACTTTCGCTATTTACTGTCGGAGATCACTTTTCGTGATTAATAATGCATCCTGACACCGTTTTACTCAAAGTTAGAGTAAAAAAATTTTTTGTCCAAAAATCTTCCGTCGGTCATACCGGTACCCATGTCTCATAACTTGTACCAAGTTGTGAAGGGTAAATTTTGACAAAAATCCAAAAAAATCATTAAAAAGTCGCTATTGCTTATTGCATTCAGCATCATTAGACGACTCTAAAATGCCTTGGATGACCACTGTCTGGTGATTATTTTAGCTTTTATGCCAAAATTTTGATTTCGTGTCTTACGTCCCTACATTAGACGACCTTGGATTTTCGTCTCCGGCACCGCCATGCAACTTTGATGGTCGGGTAACTTTCGCTATTTACTGTCGGAGATCACTTTTCGTGATTAATAATGCATCCTGACACAGTTTTACTCAAAGTTAGAGTAAAAAAATTTTTTGTCCAAAAATCTTCCGTCGGTCATACCGGTACCCATGTCTCATAACTTGTACCAAGTTGTGAAGGGTAAATTTTGACAAAAATCCAAAAAAATCATTAAAAAGTCGCTATTGCTTATTGCATTCAGCATCATTAGACGACTCTAATATGCCTTGGAAGACCACTGTCTGGTGATTATTTTAGCTTTTATGCCAAAATTTTGATTTCGTGTCTTACGTCCCTACATTAGACGACCTTGGATTTTCGTCTCCGGCACCGCCATGCAACTTTGATGGTCGGGTAACTTTCGCTATTTACTGTCGGAGATCACTTTTCGTGATAAATAATGCATCCTGACACCGTTTTACTCAAAGTTAGAGTAAAAAAATTTTTTGTCCAAAAATCTTCCGTCGGTCATACCGGTACCCATGTCTCATAACTTGTACCAAGTTGTGAAGGGTAAATTTTGACAAAAATCCAAAAAAATCATTAAAAAGTCGCTATTGCTTATTGCATTCAGCATCATTAGACGACTCTAATATGCCTTGGATGACCACTGTCTGGTGATTATTTTAGCTTTTATGCCAAAATTTTGATTTCGTGTCTTACGTCCCTACATTAGACGACCTTGGATTTTCGTCTCCTGCACCGCCATGCAACTTTGATGGTCGGGTAACTTTCGCTATTTACTGTCGGAGATCACTTTTCGTGATTAATAATGCATCCTGACACCGTTTTACTCAAAGTTAGAGTAAAAAAATTTTTTGTCCAAAAATCTTCCGTCGGTCATACCGGTACCCATGTCTCTAACTTGTACCAAGTTGTGAAGGGTAAATTTTGACAAAAATCCAAAAAAATCATTAAAAAGTCGCTATTGCTTATTGCATTCAGCATCATTAGACGACTCTAATATGCCTTGGATGACCACTGTCTGGTGATTATTTTAGCTTTTATGCCAAAATTTTGATTTCGTGTCTTACGTCCCTACATTAGACGACCTTGGATTTTCGTCTCCGGCACCGCCATGCAACTTTGATGGTCGGGTAACTTTCGCTATTTACTGTCGGAGATCACTTTTCGTGATTAATAATGCATCCTGACACCGTTTTACTCAAAGTTAGAGTAAAAAAATTTTTTGTCCAAAAATCTTCCGTCGGTCATACCGGTACCCATGTTTCATAACTTGTACCAAGTTGTGAAGGGTAAATTTTGACAAAAATCCAAAAAAATCATTAAAAAGTCGCTATTGCTTATTGCATTCAGCATCATTAGACGACTCTAATATGCCTTGGATGACCACTGTCTGGTGATTATTTTAGCTTTTATGCCAAAATTTTGATTTCGTGTCTTACGTCCCTACATTAGACGACCTTGGATTTTCGTCTCCTGCACCGCCATGCAACTTTGATGGTCGGGTAACTTTCGCTATTTACTGTCGGAGATCACTTTTCGTGATTAATAATGCATCCTGACACCGTTTTACTCAAAGTTAGAGTAAAAAAATTTTTTGTCCAAAAATCTTCCGTCGGTCATACCGGTACCCATGTCTCATAACTTGTACCAAGTTGTGAAGGGTAAATTTTGACAAAAATCCAAAAAAATCATTAAAAAGTCGCTATTGCTTATTGCATTCAGCATCATTAGACGACTCTAATATGCCTTGGATGACCACTGTCTGGTGATTATTTTAGCTTTCATGCCAAAATTTTGATTTCGTGTCTTACGTCCCTACATTAGACGACCTTGGATTTTCGTCTCCTGCACCGCCATGCAACTTTGATGGTCGGGTAACTTTCGCTATTTACTGTCGGAGATCACTTTTCGTGATTAATAATGCATCCTGACACCGTTTTACTCAAAGTTAGAGTAAAAAAATTTTTTGTCCAAAAATCTTCCGTCGGTCATACCGGTACCCATGTCTCATAACTTGTACCAAGTTGTGAAGGGTAAATTTTGACAAAAATCCAAAAAAATCATTAAAAAGTCGCTATTGCTTATTGCATTCAGCATCATTAGACGACTCTAATATGCCTTGGATGACCACTGTCTGGTGATTATTTTAGCTTTTATGCCAAAATTTTGATTTCGTGTCTTACGTCCCTACATTAGACGACCTTGGATTTTCGTCTCCTGCACCGCCATGCAACTTTGATGGTCGGGTAACTTTCGCTATTTACTGTCGGAGATCACTTTTCGTGATTAATAATGCATCCTGACACCGTTTTACTCAAAGTTAGAGTAAAAAAATTTTTTGTCCAAAAATCTTCCGTCGGTCATACCGGTACCCATGTCTCATAACTTGTACCAAGTTGTGAAGGGTAAATTTTGACAAAAATCCAAAAAAATCATTAAAAAGTCGCTATTGCTTATTGCATTCAGCATCATTAGACGACTCTAATATGCCTTGGATGACCACTGTCTGGTGATTATTTTAGCTTTTATGCCAAAATTTTGATTTCGTGTCTTACGTCCCTACATTAGACGACCTTGGATTTTCGTCTCCTGCACCGCCATGCAACTTTGATGGTCGGGTAACTTTCGCTATTTACTGTCGGAGATCACTTTTCGTGATTAATAATGCATCCTGACACCGTTTTACTCAAAGTTAGAGTAAAAAAATTTTTTGTCCAAAAATCTTCCGTCGGTCATACCGGTACCCATGTCTCATAACTTGTACCAAGTTGTGAAGGGTAAATTTTGACAAAAATCCAAAAAAATCATTAAAAAGTCGCTATTGCTTATTGCATTCAGCATCATTAGACGACTCTAATATGCCTTGGATGACCACTGTCTGGTGATTATTTTAGCTTTTATGCCAAAATTTTGATTTCGTGTCTTACGTCCCTACATTAGACGACCTTGGATTTTCGTCTCCGGCACCGCCATGCAACTTTGATGGTCGGGTAACTTTCGCTATTTACTGTCGGAGATCACTTTTCGTGATTAATAATGCATCCTGACACAGTTTTACTCAAACTTAGAGTAAAAAAAATGTTTGTCAAAAAATCTTCTGTCGGTCGTACCGGTACCCATGTCTTATAACTTGTACCAAATTGTGAAGGGTACATTTTGACAAAAATCCAAAAAAATCATTAAAAAGTCGCTATTGCTTATTGAATTCAGCATCGTTAGACGACTCTAATATGCCTTGGATGACCACTCTCTGGTGATTATTTTAGCTTTTATGCCAAAATTTTGATTTCGTGTCTTACGTCTCTAAATTAGACGACCTTGGATTTTCTTCTCTTACACCGCAATACAACTTGTAGGGTCGGGTGACTTTTGCTATTTACCGTTGGAGTTCACTTTTCATGCTTAAAAATGCATCCTGACACAGTTTTACTCAAAGTTAGAGCAAAAAAAAATTTTGTCAAAAAATCTTCGGTCGGTCGTACCGGTACCCATGTCTTATAACTTGTACCAAGTTGTGAAGGGTACATTTTGACAAAAATCCAAAAAAATCATTAAAAAGTCGCTATTGCTTATTGCATTCAGCATCGTTAGACGACTCTAATATGCCTTGGATAACCACTGTCTGATGATTATTTTAGATTTTATGCCAAAATGTTGATTTTGTGTCTTACGTCTCTAAATTAGACGACCTTGGATATTCTTCTCTTACACCGCAATACAACTTTGAGGGTCGGGTGACTTTTGCTATTTACCGTCTGAGTTCACTTTTCATGCTTAATAATGCATCCTGACACAGTTTTACTCAAAGTTAGAGTAAAAATAATTTTTGTCAAAAAATCTTCTGTCGGTCGTACCGGTACCCATGTCTTATAACTTGTACCAAGTTGTGTAGGGTACATTTTGACAAAAATCCAAAAAAATCATTAAAAAGTCGCTATTGCTTATTGCATTCAGCATCGTTAGACGACTCTTATATGCCTTGGATAACCACTTTCTGATGATTATTTTAGATTTTTTGCCAAAATGTTGATTTTGTGTCTTACGTCTCTAAATTAGACAACCTTGGATTTTCTTCTCTTACACCGCAATACAACTTTGAGGGTCGGGTGACTTTTGCTATTTACCGTCGGAGTTTACTTTTCATGCTTAAAAATGCATCCTGACACAGGTTTACTCAAAGTTAGAGTAAAAAATTTTTGTCAAAAAATCTTCTGTCGGTCGTACCGGTACCCATGTCTTATAACTTTTACCAAATTGTGAATGGTACATTTTGAGAAAAATCCAAAAAAATCATTAAAAAGTCGCTATTGCTTATTGCATTCAGCATCGTTAGACGACTCTAATATGCCTTGGATGACCACTGTCTGATGATTATTTTATATTTTATGCCAAAATGTTGATTTTGTGTCTTACGTCTCTAAATTAGACGACCTTGGATTTTCTTCTCTTACACCGCAATACAACTTTGAGGGTCGGGTGACTTTTGCTATTTACCGTCGGAGTTTACTTTTCATGCTTAAAAATGCATCCTGACACAGTTTTACTCAAAGTTAGATTAAAAAAATTTTTGTCAAAAAATCTTCTGTCGGTCGTACCGGTACCCATGACTTATAACTTGTACCAAGTTGTGAAGGGTACAATTTGACAAAAATCCAAAAAAATCATTAAAAAGTCGCTATTGCTTATTGCATTCAGCATCGTTAGACGACTCTAATATGCCTTGGATAACCACTGTCTGATGATTATTTTAGCTTTTATGCCAAAATGTTGATTTTGTGTCTTACGTCTCTAAATTAGACGACCTTGGATTTTCTTCTCTTACACCGCAATACAACTTTGAGGGTCGGGTGACTTTTGCTATTTACCGTCGGAGTTCACTTTTCATGCTTAAAAATGCATCCTGACACAGTTTTACTCAAAGTTAGAGTAAAAATAATTTTTGTCAAAAAATCTTCTGTCGGTCGTACCGGTACCCATGTCTTATAACTTTTACCAAATTGTGAATGGTACATTTTGAGAAAAATCCAAAAAAATCATTAAAAAGTCGCTATTGCTTATTGCATTCAGCATCATTGGACGACTCTAATATGCCTTGGATGACCACTGTCTGGTGATTATTTTAGCTTTTATGCCAAAATTTTGATTTCGTGTCTTACGTCCCTACATTAGACGACCTTGGATTTTCGTCTCCTGCACCGCCATGCAACTTTGATGGTCGGGTAACTTTCGCTATTTACTGTCGGAGATCACTTTTCGTGATTAATAATGCATCCTGACACCGTTTTACTCAAAGTTAGAGTAAAAGAATTTTTTGTCCAAAAATCTTCCGTCGGTCATACCGGTACCCATGTCTCATAACTTGTACCAAGTTGTGAAGGGTAAATTTTGACAAAAATCCAAAAAAATCATTAAAAAGTCGCTATTGCTTATTGCATTCAGCATCATTAGACGACTCTAATATGCCTTGGATGACCACTGTCTGGTGATTATTTTAGCTTTTATGCCAAAATTTTGATTTCGTGTCTTACGTCCCTACATTAGACGACCTTGGATTTTCGTCTCCTGCACCGCCATGCAACTTTGATGGTCGGGTAACTTTCGCTATTTACTGTCGGAGATCACTTTTCGTGATTAATAATGCATCCTGACACCGTTTTACTCAAAGTTAGAGTAAAAAAATTTTTTGTCCAAAAATCTTCCGTCGGTCATACCGGTACCCATGTCTCATAACTTGTACCAAGTTGTGAAGGGTAAATTTTGACAAAAATCCAAAAAAATCATTAAAAAGTCGCTATTGCTTATTGCATTCAGCATCATTAGACGACTCTAATATGCCTTGGATGACCACTGTCTGGTGATTATTTTAGCTTTTATGCCAAAATTTTGATTTCGTGTCTTACGTCCCTACATTAGACGACCTTGGATTTTCGTCTCCGGCACCGCCATGCAACTTTGATGGTCGGGTAACTTTCGCTATTTACTGTCGGAGATCACTTTTCGTGATTAATAATGCATCCTGACACCGTTTTACTCAAAGTTAGAGTAAAAAAATTTTTTGTCCAAAAATCTTCCGTCGGTCATACCGGTACCCATGTCTCATAACTTGTACCAAGTTGTGAAGGGTAAATTTTGACAAAAATCCAAAAAAATCATTAAAAAGTCGCTATTGCTTATTGCATTCAGCATCATTAGACGACTCTAATATGCCTTGGATGACCACTGTCTGGTGATTATTTTAGCTTTTATGCCAAAATTTTGATTTCGTGTCTTACGTCCCTACATTAGACGACCTTGGATTTTCGTCTCCGGCACCGCCATGCAACTTTGATGGTCGGGTAACTTTCGCTATTTACTGTCGGAGATCACTTTTCGTGATTAATAATGCATCCTGACACCGTTTTACTCAAAGTTAGAGTAAAAAAATTTTTTGTCCAAAAATCTTCCGTCGGTCATACCGGTACCCATGTCTCATAACTTGTACCAAGTTGTGAAGGGTAAATTTTGATAAAAATCCAAAAAAATCATTAAAAAGTCGCTATTGCTTATTGCATTCAGCATCATTAGACGACTCTAATATGCCTTGGATGACCACTGTCTGGTGATTATTTTAGCTTTTATGCCAAAATTTTGATTTCGTGTCTTACGTCCCTACATTAGACGACCTTGGATTTTCGTCTCCTGCACCGCCATGCAACTTTGATGGTCGGGTAACTTTCGCTATTTACTGTCGGAGATCACTTTTCGTGATTAATAATGCATCCTGACACCGTTTTACTCAAAGTTAGAGTAAAAAAATTTTTTGTCCAAAAATCTTCCGTCGGTCATACCGGTACCCGTGTCTCATAACTTGTACCAAGTTGTGAAGGGTAAATTTTGACAAAAATCCAAAAAAATCATTAAAAAGTCGCTATTGCTTATTGCATTCAGCATCATTAGACGACTCTAATATGCCTTGGATGACCACTGTCTGGTGATTATTTTAGCTTTTATGCCAAAATTTTGATTTCGTGTCTTACGTCCCTACATTAGACGACCTTGGATTTTCGTCTCCGGCACCGCCATGCAACTTTGATGGTCGGGTAACTTTCGCTATTTACTGTCGGAGATCACTTTTCGTGATTAATAATGCATCCTGACACAGTTTTACTCAAAGCTACAGTAAAAAAATGTTTGTCAAAAAATCTTCTGTCGGTCGTACCGGTACCCATGTCTTATAACTTGTACCAAGTTGTGAAGGGTACATTTTGACAAAAATCCAAAAAATCATTAAAAAGTTGCTATTGCTTATTGCATTCAGCATCGTTAGACGACTCTAATATGCCTTGTATGACCACTGTCTGATGATTATTTTAGCTTTTATGCCAAAATTTTGATTTCGTGTCTTACGTCCCTACATTAGACGACCTTGGATTTTCGTCTCCTGCACCGCCATGCAACTTTGATGGTCGGGTAACTTTCGCTATTTACTGTCGGAGATCACTTTTCGTGATTAATAATGCATCCTGACACCGTTTTACTCAAAGTTAGAGTAAAAAAATTTTTTGTCCAAAAATCTTCCGTCGGTCATACCGGTACCCATGTCTCATAACTTGTACCAAGTTGTGAAGGGTAAATTTTGACAAAAATCCAAAAAAATCATTAAAAAGTCGCTATTGCTTATTGCATTCAGCATCATTAGACGACTCTAATATGCCTTGGATGACCACTGTCTGGTGATTATTTTAGCTTTTATGCCAAAATTTTGATTTCGTGTCTTACGTCCGTACATTAGACGACCTTGGATTTTCGTCTCCTGCACCGCCATGCAACTTTGATGGTCGGGTAACTTTCGCTATTTACTGTCGGAGATCACTTTTCGTGATTAATAATGCATCCTGACACCGTTTTACTCAAAGTTAGAGTAAAAAAATTTTTTGTCCAAAAATCTTCCGTCGGTCATACCGGTACCCATGTCTCATAACTTGTACCAAGTTGTGAAGGGTAAATTTTGACAAAAATCCAAAAAAATCATTAAAAAGTCGCTATTGCTTATTGCATTCAGCATCATTAGACGACTCTAATATGCCTTGGATGACCACTGTCTGGTGATTATTTTAGCTTTTATGCCAAAATTTTGATTTCGTGTCTTACGTCCCTACATTAGACGACCTTGGATTTTCGTCTCCGGCACCGCCATGCAACTTTGATGGTCGGGTAACTTTCGCTATTTACTGTCGGAGATCACTTTTCGTGATTAATAATGCATCCTGACACCGTTTTACTCAAAGTTAGAGTAAAAAAATTTTTTGTCCAAAAATCTTCCGTCGGTCATACCGGTACCCATGTCTCATAACTTGTACCAAGTTGTGAAGGGTAAATTTTGACAAAAATCCAAAAAAATCATTAAAAAGTCGCTATTGCTTATTGCATTCAGCATCATTAGACGACTCTAATATGCCTTGGATGACCACTGTCTGGTGATTATTTTAGCTTTTATGCCAAAATTTTGATTTCGTGTCTTACGTCCCTACATTAGACGACCTTGGATTTTCGTCTCCGGCACCGCCATGCAACTTTGATGGTCGGGTAACTTTCGCTATTTACTGTCGGAGATCACTTTTCGTGATTAATAATGCATCCTGACACCGTTTTACTCAAAGTTAGAGTAAAAAAATTTTTTGTCCAAAAATCTTCCGTCGGTCATACCGGTACCCATGTCTCATAACTTGTACCAAGTTTTGAAGGGTAAATTTTGACAAAAATCCAAAAAAATCATTAAAAAGTCGCTATTGCTTATTGCATTCAGCATCATTAGACGACTCTAATATGCCTTGGATGACCACTGTCTGGTGATTATTTTAGCTTTTATGCCAAAATTTTGATTTCGTGTCTTACGTCCCTACATTAGACGACCTTGGGTTTTCGTCTCCGGCACCGCCATGCAACTTTGATGGTCGGGTAACTTTCGCTATTTACTGTCGGAGATCACTTTTCGTGATTAATAATGCATCCTGACACCGTTTTACTCAAAGTTAGAGTAAAAAAATTTTTTGTCCAAAAATCTTCCGTCGGTCATACCGGTACCCATGTCTCATAACTTGTACCAAGTTGTGAAGGGTAAATTTTGACAAAAATCCAAAAAAATCATTAAAAAGTCGCTATTGCTTATTGCATTCAGCATCATTAGACGACTCTAATATGCCTTGGATGACCACTGTCTGGTGATTATTTTAGCTTTTATGCCAAAATTTTGATTTCGTGTCTTACGTCCCTACATTAGACGACCTTGGATTTTCGTCTCCGGCACCGCCATGCAACTTTGATGGTCGGGTAACTTTCGCTATTTACTGTCGGAGATCACTTTTCGTGATTAATAATGCATCCTGACACCGTTTTACTCAAAGTTAGAGTAAAAAAAATTTTTGTCAAAAAATCTTCTGTCGGTCGTACCGGTACCCATGTCTCATAACTTGTACCAAGTTGTGAAGGGTAAATTTTGACAAAAATCCAAAAAAATCATTAAAAAGTCGCTATTGCTTATTGCATTCAGCATCATTAGACGACTCTAATATGCCTTGGATGACCACTGTCTGGTGATTATTTTAGCTTTTATGCCAAAATTTTGATTTCGTGTCTTACGTCCCTACATTAGACGACCTTGGATTTTCGTCTCCTGCACCGCCATGCAACTTTGATGGTCGGGTAACTTTCGCTATTTACTGTCGGAGATCACTTTTCGTGATTAATAATGCATCCTGACACCGTTTTACTCAAAGTTAGAGTAAAAAAATTTTTTGTCAAAAAATCTTCTGTCGGTCGTACCGGTGGCCATGTCTCATAACTTGTACCAAGTTGTGAAGGGTAAATTTTGACAAAAATCCAAAAAAATCATTAAAAAGTCGCTATTGCTTATTGCATTCAGCATCATTAGACGACTCTAATATGCCTTGGATGACCACTGTCTGGTGATTATTTTAGCTTTTATGCCAAAATTTTGATTCCGTGTCTTACGTCCCTACATTAGACGACCTTGGATTTTCGTCTCCGGCACCGCCATGCAACTTTGATGGTCGGGTAACTTTCGCTATTTACTGTCGGAGATCACTTTTCGTGATTAATAATGCATCCTGACACCGTTTTACTCAAAGTTAGAGTAAAAAAATTTTTTGTCCAAAAATCTTCCGTCGGTCATACCGGTACCCATGTTTCATAACTTGTACCAAGTTGTGAAGGGTAAATTTTGACAAAAATCCAAAAAAATCATTAAAAAGTCGCTATTGCTTATTGCATTCAGCATCATTAGACGACTCTAATATGCCTTGGATGACCACTGTCTGGTGATTATTTTAGCTTTTATGCCAAAATTTTGATTTCGTGTCTTACGTCCCTACATTAGACGACCTTGGATTTTCGTCTCCGGCACCGCCATGCAACTTTGATGGTCGGGTAACTTTCGCTATTTACTGTCGGAGATCACTTTTCGTGATTAATAATGCATCCTGACACCGTTTTACTCAAAGTTAGAGTAAAAAAATTTTTTGTCCAAAAATCTTCCGTCGGTCATACCGGTACCCATGTCTCATAACTTGTACCAAGTTGTGAAGGGTAAATTTTGACAAAAATCCAAAAAAATCATTAAAAAGTCGCTATTGCTTATTGCATTCAGCATCATTAGACGACTCTAATATGCCTTGGATGACCACTGTCTGGTGATTATTTTAGCTTTTATGCCAAAATTTTGATTTCGTGTCTTACGTCCCTACATTAGACGACCTTGGATTTTCGTCTCCGGCACCGCCATGCAACTTTGATGGTCGGGTAACTTTCGCTATTTACTGTCGGAGATCACTTTTCGTGATTAATAATGCATCCTAACACCGTTTTACTCAAAGTTAGAGTAAAAAAATTTTTTGTCCAAAAATCTTCCGTCGGTCATACCGGTACCCATGTCTCATAACTTGTACCAAGTTGTGAAGGGTAAATTTTGACAATAATCCAAAAAAATCATTAAAAAGTCGCTATTGCTTATTGCATTCAGCATCATTAGACGACTCTAATATGCCTTGGATGACCACTGTCTGGTGATTATTTTAGCTTTTATGCCAAAATTTTGATTTCGTGTCTTACGTCCCTACATTAGACGACCTTGGATTTTCGTCTCCTGCACCGCCATGCAACTTTGATGGTCGGGTAACTTTCGCTATTTACTGTCGGAGATCACGTTTCGTGATTAATAATGCATCCTGACACCGTTTTACTCAAAGTTAGAGTAAAGAAATTTTTTGTCCAAAAATCTTCCGTCGGTCATACCGGTACCCATGTCTCTAACTTGTACCAAGTTGTGAAGGGTAAATTTTGACAAAAATCCAAAAAAATCATTAAAAAGTCGCTATTGCTTATTGCATTCAGCATCATTAGACGACTCTAATATGCCTTGGATGACCACTGTCTGGTGATTATTTTAGCTTTTATGCCAAAATTTTGATTTCGTGTCTTACGTCCCTACATTAGACGACCTTGGATTTTCGTCTCCGGCACCGCCATGCAACTTTGATGGTCGGGTAACTTTCGCTATTTACTGTCGGAGATCACTTTTCGTGATTAATAATGCATCCTGACACCGTTTTACTCAAAGTTAGAGTAAAAAAATTTTTTGTCCAAAAATCTTCCGTCGGTCATACCGGTACCCATGTCTCATAACTTGTACCAAGTTGTGAAGGGTAAATTTTGACAAAAATCCAAAAAAATCATTAAAAAGTCGCTATTGCTTATTGCATTCAGCATCGTTAGACGACTCTTATATGCCTGGGATAACCACTGTCTGATGATTATTTTAGATTTTATGCCAAAATGTTGATTTTGTGTCTTACGTCTCTAAATTAGACGACCTTGGATTTTCTTCTCTAACACCGCAATACAACTTTGAGGGTCGGGTGACTTTTGCTATTTACCGTCGGAGTTCACTTTTCATGCTTAAAAATGCATCCTGACACAGTTTTACTCAAAGTTAGAGTAAAAAAAATTTTTGTCAAAAAATCTTCTGTCGGTCGTACCGGTACCCATGACTTATAACTTGTACCAAGTTGTGAAGGGTACATTTTGACAAAAATCCAAAAAAATCATTAAAAAGTCGCTATTGCTTATTGCTTTCAGCATCGTTAGACGACTGTAATATGCCTTGGATGACCACTTTCTGATGACTATTTTAGATTTTATGCCAAAATGTTGATTTTGTGTCTTACGTCTCTAAATTAGACGACCTTGGATTTTCTTCTCTTACACCGCAATACAACTTTGAGGGTCGGGTGACTTTTGCTATTTACCGTCGGAGTTCACTTTTCATGCTTAAAAATGCATCCTGACACAGTTTTTCTCAAAGTTAGAGTAAAAAAAATTTTTTCAAAAAATCTTCTGTCGGTCGTACCGGTACCCATGTCTTATAACTTGTACCAAGTTGTGAAGGGTACATTTTGAGAAAAATCCAAAAAAATCATTACAAAGTCGCTATTGCTTATTGCATTCAGCATCGTTAGACGACTGTTATATGCCTTGGATGACCACTGTCTGGTGATTATTTTAGCTTTTATGCCAAAATTTTGATTTCGTGTCTTACGTCCCTACATTAGACGACCTTGGATTTTCGTCTCCGGCACCGCCATGCAACTTTGATGGTCGGGTAACTTTCGCTATTTACTGTCGGAGATCACTTTTCGTGATTAATAATGCATCCTGACACCGTTTTACTCAAAGTTAGAGTAAAAAAATTTTTTGTCCAAAAATCTTCCGTCGGTCATACCGGTACCCATGTCTTATAACTTGTACCAAGTTGTGAAGGGTACATTTTGACAAAAATCCAAAAAAATCATTAAAAAGTCGCTATTGCTTATTGCATTCAGCATCATTAGACGACTCTAATATGCCTTGGATGACCACTGTCTGGTGATTATTTTAGCTTTTATGCCAAAATTTTGATTTCGTGTCTTACGTCCCTACATTAGACGACCTTGGATTTTCGTCTCCGGCACCGCCATGCAACTTTGATGGTCGGGTAACTTTCGCTATTTACTGTCGGAGATCACTTTTCGTGATTAATAATGCATCCTGACACCGTTTTACTCAAAGTTAGAGTAAAAAAATTTTTTGTCCAAAAATCTTCCGTCGGTCATACCGGTACCCATGTCTCATAACTTGTACCAAGTTGTGAAGGGTAAATTTTGACAAAAATCCAAAAAAATCATTAAAAAGTCGCTATTGCTTATTGCATTCAGCATCATTAGACGACTCTAATATGCCTTGGATGACCACTGTCTGGTGATTATTTTAGCTTTTATGCCAAAATTTTGATTTCGTGTCTTACGTCCCTACATTAGACGACCTTGGATTTTCGTCTCCTGCACCGCCATGCAACTTTGATGGTCGGGTAACTTTCGCTATTTACTGTCGGAGATCACTTTTCGTGATTAATAATGCATCCTGACACCGTTTTACTCAAAGTTAGAGTAAAAAAATTTTTTGTCCAAAAATCTTCCGTCGGTCATACCGGTACCCATGTCTCATAACTTGTACCAAGTTGTGAAGGGTAAATTTTGACAAAAATCCAAAAAAATCATTAAAAAGTCGCTATTGCTTATTGCATTCAGCATCATTAGACGACTCTAATATGCCTTGGATGACCACTGTCTGGTGATTATTTTAGCTTTTATGCCAAAATTTTGATTTCGTGTCTTACGTCCCTACATTAGACGACCTTGGATTTTCGTCTCCGGCACCGCCATGCAACTTTGATGGTCGGGTAACTTTCGCTATTTACTGTCGGAGATCACTTTTCGTGATTAATAATGCATCCTGACACCGTTTTACTCAAAGTTAGAGTAAAAAAATTTTTTGTCCAAAAATCTTCCGTCGGTCATACCGGTACCCATGTCTCATAACTTGTACCAAGTTGTGAAGGGTAAATTTTGACAAAAATCCAAAAAAATCATTAAAAAGTCGCTATTGCTTATTGCATTCAGCATCATTAGACGACTCTAATATGCCTTGGATGACCACTGTCTGGTGATTATTTTAGCTTTTATGCCAAAATTTTGATTTCGTGTCTTACGTCCCTACATTAGACGACCTTGGATTTTCGTCTCCGGCACCGCCATGCAACTTTGATGGTCGGGTAACTTTCGCTATTTACTGTCGGAGATCACTTTTCGTGATTAATAATGCATCCTGACACCGTTTTACTCAAAGTTAGAGTAAAAAAATGTTTTGTCCAAAAATCTTCCGTCGGTCATACCGGTACCCATGTCTCATAACTTGTACCAAGTTGTGAAGGGTAAATTTTGACAAAAATCCAAAAAAATCATTAAAAAGTCGCTATTGCTTATTGCATTCAGCATCATTAGACGACTCTAATATGCCTTGGATGACCACTGTCTGGTGATTATTTTAGCTTTTATGCCAAAATTTTGATTTCGTGTCTTACGTCCCTACATTAGACGACCTTGGATTTTCGTCTCCGGCACCGCCATGCAACTTTGATGGTCGGGTAACTTTCGCTATTTACTGTCGGAGATCACTTTTCGTGATTAATAATGCATCCTGACACCGTTTTACTCAAAGTTAGAGTAAAAAAATTTTTTGTCCAAAAATCTTCCGTCGGTCATACCGGTACCCATGTCTCATAACTTGTACCAAGTTGTGAAGGGTAAATTTTGACAAAAATCCAAAAAAATCATTAAAAAGTCGCTATTGCTTATTGCATTCAGCATCATTAGACGACTCTAATATGCCTTGGATGACCACTGTCTGGTGATTATTTTAGCTTTTATGCCAAAATTTTGATTTCGTGTCTTACGTCCCTACATTAGACGACCTTGGATTTTCGTCTCCGGCACCGCCATGCAACTTTGATGGGCGGGTAACTTTCGCTATTTACTGTCGGAGATCACTTTTCGTGATTAATAATGCATCCTGACACCGTTTTACTCAAAGTTAGAGTAAAAAAATTTTTTATCCAAAAATCTTCCGTCGGTCATACCGGTACCCATGTCTCATAACTTGTACCAAGTTGTGAAGGGTAAATTTTGACAAAAATCCAAAAAAATCATTAAAAAGTCGCTATTGCTTATTGCATTCAGCATCATTAGACGACTCTAATATGCCTTGGATGACCACTGTCTGGTGATTATTTTAGCTTTTATGCCAAAATTTTGATTTCGTGTCTTACGTCCCTACATTAGACGACCTTGGATTTTCGTCTCCGGCACCGCCATGCAACTTTGATGGTCGGGTAACTTTCGCTATTTACTGTCGGAGATCACTTTTCGTGATTAATAATGCATCCTGACACCGTTTTACTCAAAGTTAGAGTAAAAAAAATTTTTGTCCAAAAATCTTCCGTCGGTCATACCGGTACCCATGTCTCATAACTTGTACCAAGTTGTGAAGGGTAAATTTTGACAAAAATCCAAAAAAATCATTAAAAAGTCGCTATTGCTTATTGCATTCAGCATCATTAGACGACTCTAATATGCCTTGGATGACCACTGTCTGGTGATTATTTTAGCTTTTATGCCAAAATTTTGATTTCGTGTCTTACGTCCCTACATTAGACGACCTTGGATTTTCGTCTCCTGCACCGCCATGCAACTTTGATGGTCGGGTAACTTTCGCTATTTACTGTCGGAGATCACTTTTCGTGATAAATAATGCATCCTGACACCGTTTTACTCAAAGTTAGAGTAAAAAAATTTTTTGTCCAAAAATCTTCCGTCGGTCATACCGGTACCCATGTCTCATAACTTGTACCAAGTTGTGAAGGGTAAATTTTGACAAAAATCCAAAAAAATCATTAAAAAGTCGCTATTGCTTATTGCATTCAGCATCATTAGACGACTCTAATATGCCTTGGATGACCACTGTCTGGTGATTATTTTAGCTTTTATGCCAAAATTTTGATTTCGTGTCTTACGTCCCTACATTAGACGACCTTGGATTTTCGTCTCCTGCACCGCCATGCAACTTTGATGGTCGGGTAACTTTCGCTATTTACTGTCGGAGATCACTTTTCGTGATTAATAATGCATCCTGACACCGTTTTACTCAAAGTTAGAGTAAAAAAATTTTTTTCCAAAAATCTTCCGTCGGTCATACCGGTACCCATGTCTCATAACTTGTACCAAGTTGTGAAGGGTAAATTTTGACAAAAATCCAAAAAAAATCATTAAAAAGTCGCTATTGCTTATTGCATTCAGCATCATTAGACGACTCTAATATGCTTTGGATGACCACTGTCTGGTGATTATTTTAGCTTTTATGCCAAAATTTTGATTTCGTGTCTTACGTCCCTACATTAGACGACCTTGGATTTTCGTCTCCGGCACCGCCATGCAACTTTGATGGTCGGGTAACTTTCGCTATTTACTGTCGGAGATCACTTTTCGTGATTAATAATGCATCCTGACACCGTTTTACTCAAAGTTAGAGTAAAAAAATTTTTTGTCCAAAAATCTTCCGTCGGTCATACCGGTACCCATGTCTCATAACTTGTACCAAGTTGTGAAGGGTAAATTTTGACAAAAATCCAAAAAAATCATTAAAAAGTCGCTATTGCTTATTGCATTCAGCATCATTAGACGACTCTAATATGCCTTGGATGACCACTGTCTGGTGATTATTTTAGCTTTTATGCCAAAATTTTGATTTCGTGTCTTACGTCCCTACATTAGACGACCTTGGATTTTCGTCTCCTGCACCGCCATGCAACTTTGATGGTCGGGTAACTTTCGCTATTTACTGTCGGAGATCACTTTTCGTGATTAATAATGCATCCTGACACCGTTTTACTCAAAGTTAGAGTAAAAAAATTTTTTGTCCAAAAATCTTCCGTCGGTCATACCGGTACCCATGTCTCATAACTTGTACCAAGTTGTGAAGGGTAAATTTTGACAAAAATCCAAAAAAATCATTAAAAAGTCGCTATTGCTTATTGCATTCAGCATCATTAGACGACTCTAATATGCCTTGGATGACCACTGTCTGGTGATTATTTTAGCTTTTATGCCAAAATTTTGATTTCGTGTCTTACGTCCCTACATTAGACGACCTTGGATTTTCGTCTCCTGCACCGCCATGCAACTTTGATGGTCGGGTAACTTTTGCTATTTACTGTCGGAGATCACTTTTCGTGATTCATAATGCATCCTGACACCGTTTTACTCAAAGTTAGAGTAAAAAAAATTTTTGTCAAAAAATCTTCTGTCGGTCGTACCGGACCCATGTCTTATAACTTGTACCAAGTTGTGAAGGGTACATTTTGACAAAAATCCAAAAAAATCATTAAAAAGTCGCTATTGCTTATTGCATTCAGCATCATTAGACGACTCTAATATGCCTTGGATGACCACTGTCTGGTGATTATTTTAGCTTTTATGCCAAAATTTTGATTTCGTGTCTTACGTCCCTACATTAGACGACCTTGGATTTTCGTCTCCGGCACCGCCATGCAACTTTGATGGTCGGGTAACTTTCGCTATTTACTGTCGGAGATCACTTTTCGTGATTAATAATGCATCCTGACACCGTTTTACTCAAAGTTAGAGTAAAAAAATTTTTTGTCCAAAAATCTTCCGTCGGTCATACCGGTACCCATGTCTCATAACTTGTACCAAGTTGTGAAGGGTAAATTTTGACAAAAATCCAAAAAAATCATTAAAAAGTCGCTATTGCTTATTGCATTCAGCATCATTAGACGACTCTAATATGCCTTGGATGACCACTGTCTGGTGATTATTTTAGCTTTTATGCCAAAATTTTGATTTCGTGTCTTACGTCCCTACATTAGACGACCTTGGATTTTCGTCTCCTGCACCGCCATGCAACTTTGATGGTCGGGTAACTTTCGCTATTTACTGTCGGAGATCACTTTTCGTGATTAATAATGCATCCTGACACCGTTTTACTCAAAGTTAGAGTAAAAAAATTTTTTGTCCAAAAATCTTCCGTCGGTCATACCGGTACCCATGTCTCATAACTTGTACCAAGTTGTGAACGGTAAATTTTGACAAAAATCCAAAAAAATCATTAAAAAGTCGCTATTGCTTATTGCATTCAGCATCATTAGACGACTCTAATATGCCTTGGATGACCACTGTCTGGTGATTATTTTAGCTTTTATGCCAAAATTTTGATTTCGTGTCTTACGTCCCTACATTAGACGACCTTGGATTTTCGTCTCCTGCACCGCCATGCAACTTTGATGGTCGGGTAACTTTCGCTATTTACTGTCGGAGATCACTTTTCGTGATTAATAATGCATCCTGACACCGTTTTACTCAAAGTTAGAGAAAAAAAATTTTTTGTCCAAAAATCTTCCGTCGGTCATACCGGTACCCATGTCTCATAACTTGTACCAAGTTGTGAAGGGTAAATTTTGACAAAAATCCAAAAAAATCATTAAAAAGTCGCTATTGCTTATTGCATTCAGCATCATTAGACGACTCTAATATGCCTGGGATGACCACTGTCTGGTGATTATTTTAGCTTTTATGCCAAAATTTTGATTTCGTATCTTACGTCCCTACATTAGACGACCTTGGATTTTCGTCTCCGGCACCGCCATGCAACTTTGATGGTCGGGTAACTTTCGCTATTTACTGTCGGAGATCACTTTTCGTGATTAATAATGCATCCTGACACCGTTTTACTCAAAGTTAGAGTAAACAATTTTTTTGTCCAAAAATCTTCCGTCGGTCATACCGGTACCCATGTCTCATAACTTGTACCAAGTTGTGAAGGGTAAATTTTGACAAAAATCCAAAAAAATCATTAAAAAGTCGCTATTGCTTATTGCATTCAGCATCATTAGACGACTCTAATATGCCTTGGATGACCACTGTCTGGTGATTATTTTAGCTTTTATGCCAAAATTTTGATTTCGTGTCTTACGTCCCTACATTAGACGACCTTGGATTTTCGTCTCCGGCACCGCCATGCAACTTTGATGGTCGGGTAACTTTCGCTATTTACTGTCGGAGATCACTTTTCGTGATTAATAATGCATCCTGACACCGTTTTACTCAAAGTTAGAGTAAAAAAATTTTTTGTCCAAAAATCTTCCGTCGGTCGTACCGGTGGCCATGTCTCATAACTTGTACCAAGTTGTGAAGGGTAAATTTTGACAAAAATCCAAAAAAATCATTAAAAAGTCGCTATTGCTTATTGCATTCAGCATCATTAGACGACTCTAATATGCCTTGGATGACCACTGTCTGGTGATTATTTTAGCTTTTATGCCAAAATTTTTGATTTCGTGTCTTACGTCCCTACATTAGACGACCTTGGATTTTCGTCTCCGGCACCGCCATGCAACTTTGATGGGCGGGTAACTTTCGCTATTTACCGTCGGAGTTCACTTTTCATGCTTAAAAATGCATCCTGACACAGTTTTACTCAAAGTTAGAGTAAAAAAAATTTTTGTCAAAAAATCTTCTGTCGGTCGTACCGGTACCCATGTCTTATGACTTGTACCAAGTTGTGAAGGGTACATTTTAACAAAAATCCAAAAAAAATCATAAAAAGTCGCTATTGCTTATTGCATTCAGCATCGTTAGACGACTGTAATATGCCTTGGATTACCACTTTCTGATGACTATTTTAGATTTTATGCCAAAATGTTGATTTTGTGTCTTACGTCTCTAAATTAGACGACCTTGGATTTTCTTCTCTTACACCGCAATACAACTTTGAGGGTCGGGTGACTTTTGCTATTTACCGTCGGAGTTCACTTTTCATGCTTAAAAATGCATCCTGACACAGTTTTTCTCAAAGTTAGAGTAAAAAAAAATTTTTCAAAAAATCTTCTGTCGGTCGTACCGGTACCCATGTCTTATAACTTGTACCAAGTTGTGAAGGGTACATTTTGACAAAAATCCAAAAAAATCATTAAAAAGTCGCTATTGCTTATTGCATTCAGCATCGTTAGACAACTCTTATATGCCTGGGATGACCACTTTCTGATGATTATTTTAGATTTTATGCCAAAATGTTGATTTTGTGTCTTACGTCTCTAAATTAGACGACCTTGGATTTTCTTCTCTTAAACCGCAATACAACTTTGAGGGTCGGCTGAATTTTGCTATTTACCGTCGGAGTTCACTTTTCATGATTAATAATGCATCCTGACACCGTTTTACTCAAAGTTAGAGTAAAAAAATTTTTTGTCCAAAAATCTTCCGTCGGTCATACCGGTACCCATGTCTCATAACTTGTACCAAGTTGTGAAGGGTACATTTTGACAAAAATCCAAAAAAAATCATAAAAAGTCGCTATTGCTTATTTCATTCAGCATCGTCAGACGACTCTAATATGCCTGGGATGACCACTGTCTGATGATTATTTTAGATTTTATGCCAAAATGTTGATTTTGTGTCTTACGTCTCTAAATTAGACGACCTTGGATTTTCTTCTCTTACACCGCAATACAACTTTGAGGGTCGGGTGACTTTTGCTATTTACCGTCGGAGTTCACTTTTCATGCTTAAAAATGCATCCTGACACAGTTTTATTTAAAGTTAGAGTAAAAAAAAATTGTCAAAAAATCTTCTGTCGGTCGTACCGGTACCCATGTCTTATAACTTGTACCAAGTTGTGAAGGGTAAATTTTGACAAAAATCCAAAAAAATCATTAAAAAGTCGCTATTGCTTATTGCATTCAACATCGTTAGACGACTCTTATATGCCTGGGATGACCACTGTCTGATGATTATTTTAGATTTTATGCCAAAATGTTGATTTTGTGTCCAACGTCTCTAAATTAGACGACCTTGGATTTTCTTCTCTTACACCGCAATACAACTTTGAGGGTCGGGTGACTTTTGCTATTTACCGTCGGAGTTCACTTTTCATGCTTAAAAATGCATCCTGACACAGTTTTACTCAAAGTTAGAGTAAAAAAAATTTTTGTCAGAAAATCTTCTGTCGGTCGTACCGGTACCCATGTCTTATGACTTGTACCAAGTTGTGAAGGGTACATTTTGACAAAAATCCAAAAAAATCATTAAAAAGTCGCTATTGCTTATTGCATTCAGCATCGTTAGACGACTCTAATATGCCTTGGATGACCACTGTCTGGTGATTATTTTAGATTTTATGCCAAAATGTTGATTTTGTGTCTTACGTCTCTAAATTAGACGACCTTGGTTTTTCTTCTCTTACACCGCAATACAACTTTGAGGGTCGGGTGACTTTTGCTATTTACCGTCGGAGTTTACTTTTCATGCTTAAAAATGCATCCTGACACAGTTTTACTCAAAGTTAGAGTAAAAAAAATTTTGTCAAAAAATCTTCTGTCGGTCGTACCGGTACCCATGTCTTATAACTTGTACCAAGTTGTGAAGGGTAAATTTTGACAAAAATCCAAAAAAATCATTAAAAAGTCACTACTGCTTATTGCATTCAGCATCGTTAGACGACTCTAATATGCCTGGGATGACCACTGCCTGATGATTATTTTAGATTTTATGCCAATATGTTGATTTTGTGTCTTACGTCTCTAAATTAGACGACCTAGGATTTTCTTCTCTTACACCGCAATACAACTTTGAGGGTCGCGTGACTTTTGCTATTTACCGTCGGAGTTTACTTTTCATGCTTAAAAATGCATCCTGACACAGTTTTATTCAAAGTTAGAGTAAAAAAAATGTTTGTCAAAAAATCTTCTGTCGGTCGTACCGGTACCCATGTCTTATAACTTGTACCAAGTTGTGAAGGGTACATTTTGACAAAAATCCAAAAAAATCATTAAAAAGTCGCTATTGCTTATTGCATTCAGCATCATTAGACGACTCTAATATGCCTTGGATGACCACTGTCTGGTGATTATTTTAGCTTTTATGCCAAAATTTTGATTTCGTGTCTTACGTCCCTACATTAGACGACCTTGGATTTTCGTCTCCGGCACCGCCATGCAACTTTGATGGTCGGGTAACTTTCGCTATTTACTGTCGGAGATCACTTTTCGTGATTAATAATGCATCCTGACACCGTTTTACTCAAAGTTAGAGTAAAAAAATTTTTTGTCCAAAAATCTTCCGTCGGTCATACCGGTACCCATGTCTCATAACTTGTACCAAGTTGTGAACGGTAAATTTTGACAAAAATCCAAAAAAATCATTAAAAAGTCGCTATTGCTTATTGCATTCAGCATCGTTAGACGACTCTTATATGCCTGGGATGACCACTTTCTGATGATTATTTTAGATTTTATGCCAAAATGTTGATTTTGTGTCTTACGTCTCTAAATTAGACGACCTTGGATTTTCTTCTCTTACACCGCAATACAACTTTGAGGGTTGGGTGACTTTTGCTATTATCCGTCGGAGTTCACTTTTCATGCTTAAAAATGCATCCTGACACAGTTTTACTCAAAGTTAGAGTAAATAAAATTTTGTCAAAAAATCTTCTGTCGGTCGTACCGGTACCCATGTCTTATAACTTGTACCAAGTTGTGAAGGGTACATTTTGACAAAAATCCAAAAAAATCATTAAAAAGTCGCTATTGCTTATTGCATTCAGCATCATTAGACGACTCTAATATGCCTTGGATGACCACTGTCTGGTGATTATTTTAGCTTTTATGCCAAAATTTTGATTTCGTGTCTTACGTCCCTACATTAGACGACCTTGGATTTTCGTCTCCTGCACCGCCATGCAACTTTGATGGTCGGGTAACTTTCGCTATTTACTGTCGGAGATCACTTTTCGTGATTAATAATGCATCCTGACACCGTTTTACTCAAAGTTAGAGTAAACAATTTTTTTGTCCAAAAATCTTCCGTCGGTCATACCGGTACCCATGTCTCATAACTTGTACCAAGTTGTGAAGGGTAAATTTTGACAAAAATCCAAAAAAATCATTAAAAAGTCGCTATTGCTTATTGCATTCAGCATCATTAGACGACTCTAATATGCCTTGGATGACCACTGTCTGGTGATTATTTTAGCTTTTATGCCAAAATTTTGATTTCGTGTCTTACGTCCCTACATTAGACGACCTTGGATTTTCGTCTCCGGCACCGCCATGCAACTTTGATGGTCGGGTAACTTTCGCTATTTACTGTCGGAGATCACTTTTCGTGATTAATAATGCATCCTGACACCGTTTTACTCAAAGTTAGAGTAAAAAAATTTTTTGTCCAAAAATCTTCCGTCGGTCATACCGGTACCCATGTCTCATAACTTGTACCAAGTTGTGAAGGGTAAATTTTGACAAAAATCCAAAAAAATCATTAAAAAGTCGCTATTGCTTATTGCATTCAGCATCATTAGACGACTCTAATATGCCTTGGATGACCACTGTCTGGTGATTATTTTAGCTTTTATGCCAAAATTTTGATTTCGTGTCTTACGTCCCTACATTAGACGACCTTGGATTTTCGTCTCCTGCACCGCCATGCAACTTTGATGGTCGGGTAACTTTCGCTATTTACTGTCGGAGATCACTTTTCGTGATTAATAATGCATCCTGACACCGTTTTACTCAAAGTTAGAGTAAAAAAATTTTTTGTCCAAAAATCTTCCGTCGGTCATACCGGTACCCATGTCTCATAACTTGTACCAAGTTTTGAAGGGTAAATTTTGACAAAAATCCAAAAAAATCATTAAAAAGTCGCTATTGCTTATTGCATTCAGCATCATTAGACGACTCTAATATGCCTTGGATGACCACTGTCTGGTGATTATTTTAGCTTTTATGCCAAAATTTTGATTTCGTGTCTTACGTCCCTACATTAGACGACCTTGGGTTTTCGTCTCCGGCACCGCCATGCAACTTTGATGGTCGGGTAACTTTCGCTATTTACTGTCGGAGATCACTTTTCGTGATTAATAATGCATCCTGACACCGTTTTACTCAAAGTTAGAGTAAAAAAATTTTTTGTCCAAAAATCTTCCGTCGGTCATACCGGTACCCATGTCTCATAACTTGTACCAAGTTGTGAAGGGTAAATTTTGACAAAAATCCAAAAAAATCATTAAAAAGTCGCTATTGCTTATTGCATTCAGCATCATTAGACGACTCTAATATGCCTTGGATGACCACTGTCTGGTGATTATTTTAGCTTTTATGCCAAAATTTTGATTTCGTGTCTTACGTCCCTACATTAGACGACCTTGGATTTTCGTCTCCGGCACCGCCATGCAACTTTGATGGTCGGGTAACTTTCGCTATTTACTGTCGGAGATCACTTTTCGTGATTAATAATGCATCCTGACACCGTTTTACTCAAAGTTAGAGTAAATAAAATTTTGTCAAAAAATCTTCTGTCGGTCGTACCGGTACCCATGTCTCATAACTTGTACCAAGTTGTGAAGGGTAAATTTTGACAAAAATCCAAAAAAATCATTAAAAAGTCGCTATTGCTTATTGCATTCAGCATCATTAGACGACTCTAATATGCCTTGGATGACCACTGTCTGGTGATTATTTTAGCTTTTATGCCAAAATTTTGATTTCGTGTCTTACGTCCCTACATTAGACGACCTTGGATTTTCGTCTCCTGCACCGCCATGCAACTTTGATGGTCGGGTAACTTTCGCTATTTACTGTCGGAGATCACTTTTCGTGATTAATAATGCATCCTGACACCGTTTTACTCAAAGTTAGAGTAAAAAAATTTTTTGTCAAAAAATCTTCTGTCGGTCGTACCGGTGGCCATGTCTCATAACTTGTACCAAGTTGTGAAGGGTAAATTTTGACAAAAATCCAAAAAAATCATTAAAAAGTCGCTATTGCTTATTGCATTCAGCATCATTAGACGACTCTAATATGCCTTGGATGACCACTGTCTGGTGATTATTTTAGCTTTTATGCCAAAATTTTGATTCCGTGTCTTACGTCCCTACATTAGACGACCTTGGATTTTCGTCTCCGGCACCGCCATGCAACTTTGATGGTCGGGTAACTTTCGCTATTTACTGTCGGAGATCACTTTTCGTGATTAATAATGCATCCTGACACCGTTTTACTCAAAGTTAGAGTAAAAAAATTTTTTGTCCAAAAATCTTCCGTCGGTCATACCGGTACCCATGTCTCATAACTTGTACCAAGTTGTGAAGGGTAAATTTTGACAAAAATCCAAAAAAATCATTAAAAAGTCGCTATTGCTTATTGCATTCAGCATCATTAGACGACTCTAATATGCCTTGGATGACCACTGTCTGGTGATTATTTTAGCTTTTATGCCAAAATTTTGATTTCGTGTCTTACGTCCCTACATTAGACGACCTTGGATTTTCGTCTCCGGCACCGCCATGCAACTTTGATGGTCGGGTAACTTTCGCTATTTACTGTCGGAGATCACTTTTCGTGATTAATAATGCATCCTGACACCGTTTTACTCAAAGTTAGAGTAAAAAAATTTTTTGTCCAAAAATCTTCCGTCGGTCATACCGGTACCCATGTCTCATAACTTGTACCAAGTTGTGAAGGGTAAATTTTGACAAAAATCCAAAAAAATCATTAAAAAGTCGCTATTGCTTATTGCATTCAGCATCATTAGACGACTCTAATATGCCTTGGATGACCACTGTCTGGTGATTATTTTAGCTTTTATGCCAAAATTTTGATTTCGTGTCTTACGTCCCTACATTAGACGACCTTGGATTTTCGTCTCCTGCACCGCCATGCAACTTTGATGGTCGGGTAACTTTCGCTATTTACTGTCGGAGATCACTTTTCGTGATTAATAATGCATCCTACCACCGTTTTACTCAAAGTTAGAGTAAAAAAATTTTTTGTCCAAAAATCTTCCGTCGGTCATACCGGTACCCATGTCTCATAACTTGTACCAAGTTGTGAAGGGTAAATTTTGACAATAATCCAAAAAAATCATTAAAAAGTCGCTATTGCTTATTGCATTCAGCATCATTAGACGACTCTAATATGCCTTGGATGACCACTGTCTGGTGATTATTTTAGCTTTTATGCCAAAATTTTGATTTCGTGTCTTACGTCCCTACATTAGACGACCTTGGATTTTCGTCTCCTGCACCGCCATGCAACTTTGATGGTCGGGTAACTTTCGCTATTTACTGTCGGAGATCACTTTTCGTGATTAATAATGCATCCTGACACCGTTTTACTCAAAGTTAGAGTAAAGAAATTTTTTGTCCAAAAATCTTCCGTCGGTCATACCGGTACCCATGTCTCTAACTTGTACCAAGTTGTGAAGGGTAAATTTTGACAAAAATCCAAAAAAATCATTAAAAAGTCGCTATTGCTTATTGCATTCAGCATCATTAGACGACTCTAATATGCCTTGGATGACCACTGTCTGGTGATTATTTTAGCTTTTATGCCAAAATTTTGATTTCGTGTCTTACGTCCCTACATTAGACGACCTTGGATTTTCGTCTCCGGCACCGCCATGCAACTTTGATGGTCGGGTAACTTTCGCTATTTACTGTCGGAGATCACTTTTCGTGATTAATAATGCATCCTGACACCGTTTTACTCAAAGTTAGAGTAAAAAAATTTTTTGTCCAAAAATCTTCCGTCGGTCATACCGGTACCCATGTCTCATAACTTGTACCAAGTTGTGAAGGGTAAATTTTGACAAAAATCCAAAAAAATCATTAAAAAGTCGCTATTGCTTATTGCATTCAGCATCGTTAGACGACTCTTATATGCCTGGGATAACCACTGTCTGATGATTATTTTAGATTTTATGCCAAAATGTTGATTTTGTGTCTTACGTCTCTAAATTAGACGACCTTGGATTTTCTTCTCTAACACCGCAATACAACTTTGAGGGTCGGGTGACTTTTGCTATTTACCGTCGGAGTTCACTTTTCATGCTTAAAAATGCATCCTGACACAGTTTTACTCAAAGTTAGAGTAAAAAAAATTTTTGTCAAAAAATCTTCTGTCGGTCGTACCGGTACCCATGACTTATAACTTGTACCAAGTTGTGAAGGGTACATTTTGACAAAAATCCAAAAAAATCATTAAAAAGTCGCTATTGCTTATTGCTTTCAGCATCGTTAGACGACTGTAATATGCCTTGGATGACCACTTTCTGATGACTATTTTAGATTTTATGCCAAAATGTTGATTTTGTGTCTTACGTCTCTAAATTAGACGACCTTGGATTTTCTTCTCTTACACCGCAATACAACTTTGAGGGTCGGGTGACTTTTGCTATTTACCGTCGGAGTTCACTTTTCATGCTTAAAAATGCATCCTGACACAGTTTTTCTCAAAGTTAGAGTAAAAAAAATTTTTTCAAAAAATCTTCTGTCGGTCGTACCGGTACCCATGTCTTATAACTTGTACCAAGTTGTGAAGGGTACATTTTGAGAAAAATCCAAAAAAATCATTACAAAGTCGCTATTGCTTATTGCATTCAGCATCGTTAGACGACTGTTATATGCCTTGGATGACCACTGTCTGGTGATTATTTTAGCTTTTATGCCAAAATTTTGATTTCGTGTCTTACGTCCCTACATTAGACGACCTTGGATTTTCGTCTCCGGCACCGCCATGCAACTTTGATGGTCGGGTAACTTTCGCTATTTACTGTCGGAGATCACTTTTCGTGATTAATAATGCATCCTGACACCGTTTTACTCAAAGTTAGAGTAAAAAAATTTTTTGTCCAAAAATCTTCCGTCGGTCATACCGGTACCCATGTCTTATAACTTGTACCAAGTTGTGAAGGGTAAATTTTGACAAAAATCCAAAAAAATCATTAAAAAGTCGCTATTGCTTATTGCATTCAGCATCATTAGACGACTCTAATATGCCTTGGATGACCACTGTCTGGTGATTATTTTAGCTTTTATGCCAAAATTTTGATTTCGTGTCTTACGTCCCTACATTAGACGACCTTGGATTTTCGTCTCCGGCACCGCCATGCAACTTTGATGGTCGGGTAACTTTCGCTATTTACTGTCGGAGATCACTTTTCGTGATTAATAATGCATCCTGACACCGTTTTACTCAAAGTTAGAGTAAAAAAATTTTTTGTCCAAAAATCTTCCGTCGGTCATACCGGTACCCATGTCTCATAACTTGTACCAAGTTGTGAAGGGTAAATTTTGACAAAAATCCAAAAAAATCATTAAAAAGTCGCTATTGCTTATTGCATTCAGCATCATTAGACGACTCTAATATGCCTTGGATGACCACTGTCTGGTGATTATTTTAGCTTTTATGCCAAAATTTTGATTTCGTGTCTTACGTCCCTACATTAGACGACCTTGGATTTTCGTCTCCGGCACCGCCATGCAACTTTGATGGTCGGGTAACTTTCGCTATTTACTGTCGGAGATCACTTTTCGTGATTAATAATGCATCCTGACACCGTTTTACTCAAAGTTAGAGTAAAAAAATTTTTTGTCCAAAAATCTTCCGTCGGTCATACCGGTACCCATGTCTCATAACTTGTACCAAGTTGTGAAGGGTAAATTTTGACAAAAATCCAAAAAAATCATTAAAAAGTCGCTATTGCTTATTGCATTCAGCATCATTAGACGACTCTAATATGCCTTGGATGACCACTGTCTGGTGATTATTTTAGCTTTTATGCCAAAATTTTGATTTCGTGTCTTACGTCCCTACATTAGACGACCTTGGATTTTCGTCTCCTGCACCGCCATGCAACTTTGATGGTCGGGTAACTTTCGCTATTTATTGTCGGAGATCACTTTTCGTGATTAATAATGCATCCTGACACCGTTTTACTCAAAGTTAGAGTAAAAAAATTTTTTGTCCAAAAATCTTCCGTCGGTCATACCGGTACCCATGTCTCATAACTTGTACCAAGTTGTGAAGGGTAAATTTTGACAAAAATCCAAAAAAATCATTAAAAAGTCGCTATTGCTTATTGCATTCAGCATCATTAGACGACTCTAATATGCCTTGGATGACCACTGTCTGGTGATTATTTTAGCTTTTATGCCAAAATTTTGATTTCGTGTCTTACGTCCCTACATTAGACGACCTTGGATTTTCGTCTCCGGCACCGCCATGCAACTTTGATGGTCGGGTAACTTTCGCTATTTACTGTCGGAGATCACTTTTCGTGATTAATAATGCATCCTGACACCGTTTTACTCAAAGTTAGAGTAAAAAAATTTTTTGTCCAAAAATCTTCCGTCGGTCATACCGGTACCCATGTCTCATAACTTGTACCAAGTTGTGAAGGGTAAATTTTGACAAAAATCCAAAAAAATCATTAAAAAGTCGCTATTGCTTATTGCATTCAGCATCATTAGACGACTCTAATATGCCTTGGATGACCACTGTCTGGTGATTATTTTAGCTTTTATGCCAAAATTTTGATTTCGTGTCTTACGTCCCTACATTAGACGACCTTGGATTTTCGTCTCCGGCACCGCCATGCAACTTTGATGGTCGGGTAACTTTCGCTATTTACTGTCGGAGATCACTTTTCGTGATTAATAATGCATCCTGACACCGTTTTACTCAAAGTTAGAGTAAAAAAATTTTTTGTCCAAAAATCTTCCGTCGGTCATACCGGTACCCATGTCTCATAACTTGTACCAAGTTGTGAAGGGTAAATTTTGACAAAAATCCAAAAAAATCATTAAAAAGTCGCTATTGCTTATTGCATTCAGCATCATTAGACGACTCTAATATGCCTTGGATGACCACTGTCTGGTGATTATTTTAGCTTTTATGCCAAAATTTTGATTTCGTGTCTTACGTCCCTACATTAGACGACCTTGGATTTTCGTCTCCGGCACCGCCATGCAACTTTGATGGTCGGGTAACTTTCGCTATTTACTGTCGGAGATCACTTTTCGTGATTAATAATGCATCCTGACACCGTTTTACTCAAAGTTAGAGTAAAAAAATTTTTTGTCCAAAAATCTTCCGTCGGTCATACCGGTACCCATGTCTCATAACTTGTACCAAGTTGTGAAGGGTAAATTTTGACAAAAATCCAAAAAAATCATTAAAAAGTCGCTATTGCTTATTGCATTCAGCATCATTAGACGACTCTAATATGCCTTGGATGACCACTGTCTGGTGATTATTTTAGCTTTTATGCCAAAATTTTGATTTCGTGTCTTACGTCCCTACATTAGACGACCTTGGATTTTCGTCTCCGGCACCGCCATGCAACTTTGATGGGCGGGTAACTTTCGCTATTTACTGTCGGAGATCACTTTTCGTGATTAATAATGCATCCTGACACCGTTTTACTCAAAGTTAGAGTAAAAAATTTTTTTATCCAAAAATCTTCCGTCGGTCATACCGGTACCCATGTCTCATAACTTGTACCAAGTTGTGAAGGGTAAATTTTGACAAAAATCCAAAAAAATCATTAAAAAGTCGCTATTGCTTATTGCATTCAGCATCATTAGACGACTCTAATATGCCTTGGATGACCACTGTCTGGTGATTATTTTAGCTTTTATGCCAAAATTTTGATTTCGTGTCTTACGTCCCTACATTAGACGACCTTGGATTTTCGTCTCCGGCACCGCCATGCAACTTTGATGGTCGGGTAACTTTCGCTATTTACTGTCGGAGATCACTTTTCGTGATTAATAATGCATCCTGACACCGTTTTACTCAAAGTTAGAGTAAAAAAAATTTTTGTCCAAAAATCTTCCGTCGGTCATACCGGTACCCATGTCTCATAACTTGTACCAAGTTGTGAAGGGTAAATTTTGACAAAAATCCAAAAAAATCATTAAAAAGTCGCTATTGCTTATTGCATTCAGCATCATTAGACGACTCTAATATGCCTTGGATGACCACTGTCTGGTGATTATTTTAGCTTTTATGCCAAAATTTTGATTTCGTGTCTTACGTCCCTACATTAGACGACCTTGGATTTTCGTCTCCTGCACCGCCATGCAACTTTGATGGTCGGGTAACTTTCGCTATTTACTGTCGGAGATCACTTTTCGTGATAAATAATGCATCCTGACACCGTTTTACTCAAAGTTAGAGTAAAAAAATTTTTTGTCCAAAAATCTTCCGTCGGTCATACCGGTACCCATGTCTCATAACTTGTACCAAGTTGTGAAGGGTAAATTTTGACAAAAATCCAAAAAAATCATTAAAAAGTCGCTATTGCTTATTGCATTCAGCATCATTAGACGACTCTAATATGCCTTGGATGACCACTGTCTGGTGATTATTTTAGCTTTTATGCCAAAATTTTGATTTCGTGTCTTACGTCCCTACATTAGACGACCTTGGATTTTCGTCTCCTGCACCGCCATGCAACTTTGATGGTCGGGTAACTTTCGCTATTTACTGTCGGAGATCACTTTTCGTGATTAATAATGCATCCTGACACCGTTTTACTCAAAGTTAGAGTAAAAAAATTTTTTTACAAAAATCTTCCGTCGGTCATACCGGTACCCATGTCTCATAACTTGTACCAAGTTGTGAAGGGTAAATTTTGACAAAAATCCAAAAAAAATCATTAAAAAGTCGCTATTGCTTATTGCATTCAGCATCATTAGACGACTCTAATATGCTTTGGATGACCACTGTCTGGTGATTATTTTAGCTTTTATGCCAAAATTTTGATTTCGTGTCTTACGTTCCTACATTAGACGACCTTGGATTTTCGTCTCCGGCACCGCCATGCAACTTTGATGGTCGGGTAACTTTCGCTATTTACTGTCGGAGATCACTTTTCGTGATTAATAATGCATCCTGACACCGTTTTACTCAAAGTTAGAGTAAAAAAATTTTTTGTCCAAAAATCTTCCGTCGGTCATACCGGTACCCATGTCTCATAACTTGTACCAAGTTGTGAAGGGTAAATTTTGACAAAAATCCAAAAAAATCATTAAAAAGTCGCTATTGCTTATTGCATTCAGCATCATTAGACGACTCTAATATGCCTTGGATGACCACTGTCTGGTGATTATTTTAGCTTTTATGCCAAAATTTTGATTTCGTGTCTTACGTCCCTACATTAGACGACCTTGGATTTTCGTCTCCTGCACCGCCATGCAACTTTGATGGTCGGGTAACTTTCGCTATTTACTGTCGGAGATCACTTTTCGTGATTAATAATGCATCCTGACACCGTTTTACTCAAAGTTAGAGTAAAAAAATTTTTTGTCCAAAAATCTTCCGTCGGTCATACCGGTACCCATGTCTCATAACTTGTACCAAGTTGTGAAGGGTAAATTTTGACAAAAATCCAAAAAAATCATTAAAAAGTCGCTATTGCTTATTGCATTCAGCATCATTAGACGACTCTAATATGCCTTGGATGACCACTGTCTGGTGATTATTTTAGCTTTTATGCCAAAATTTTGATTTCGTGTCTTACGTCCCTACATTAGACGACCTTGGATTTTCGTCTCCTGCACCGCCATGCAACTTTGATGGTCGGGTAACTTTTGCTATTTACTGTCGGAGATCACTTTTCGTGATTCATAATGCATCCTGACACCGTTTTACTCAAAGTTAGAGTAAAAAAAATTTTTGTCAAAAAATCTTCTGTCGGTCGTACCGGACCCATGTCTTATAACTTGTACCAAGTTGTGAAGGGTACATTTTGACAAAAATCCAAAAAAATCATTAAAAAGTCGCTATTGCTTATTGCATTCAGCATCATTAGACGACTCTAATATGCCTTGGATGACCACTGTCTGGTGATTATTTTAGCTTTTATGCCAAAATTTTGATTTCGTGTCTTACGTCCCTACATTAGACGACCTTGGATTTTCGTCTCCGGCACCGCCATGCAACTTTGATGGTCGGGTAACTTTCGCTATTTACTGTCGGAGATCACTTTTCGTGATTAATAATGCATCCTGACACCGTTTTACTCAAAGTTAGAGTAAAAAAATTTTTTGTCCAAAAATCTTCCGTCGGTCATACCGGTACCCATGTCTCATAACTTGTACCAAGTTGTGAAGGGTAAATTTTGACAAAAATCCAAAAAAATCATTAAAAAGTCGCTATTGCTTATTGCATTCAGCATCATTAGACGACTCTAATATGCCTTGGATGACCACTGTCTGGTGATTATTTTAGCTTTTATGCCAAAATTTTGATTTCGTGTCTTACGTCCCTACATTAGACGACCTTGGATTTTCGTCTCCTGCACCGCCATGCAACTTTGATGGTCGGGTAACTTTCGCTATTTACTGTCGGAGATCACTTTTCGTGATTAATAATGCATCCTGACACCGTTTTACTCAAAGTTAGAGTAAAAAAATTTTTTGTCCAAAAATCTTCCGTCGGTCATACCGGTACCCATGTCTCATAACTTGTACCAAGTTGTGAACGGTAAATTTTGACAAAAATCCAAAAAAATCATTAAAAAGTCGCTATTGCTTATTGCATTCAGCATCATTAGACGACTCTAATATGCCTTGGATGACCACTGTCTGGTGATTATTTTAGCTTTTATGCCAAAATTTTGATTTCGTGTCTTACGTCCCTACATTAGACGACCTTGGATTTTCGTCTCCGGCACCGCCATGCAACTTTGATGGTCGGGTAACTTTCGCTATTTACTGTCGGAGATCACTTTTCGTGATTAATAATGCATCCTGACACCGTTTTACTCAAAGTTAGAGAAAAAAAATTTTTTGTCCAAAAATCTTCCGTCGGTCATACCGGTACCCATGTCTCATAACTTGTACCAAGTTGTGAAGGGTAAATTTTGACAAAAATCCAAAAAAATCATTAAAAAGTCGCTATTGCTTATTGCATTCAGCATCATTAGACGACTCTAATATGCCTGGGATGACCACTGTCTGGTGATTATTTTAGCTTTTATGCCAAAATTTTGATTTCGTATCTTACGTCCCTACATTAGACGACCTTGGATTTTCGTCTCCGGCACCGCCATGCAACTTTGATGGTCGGGTAACTTTCGCTATTTACTGTCGGAGATCACTTTTCGTGATTAATAATGCATCCTGACACCGTTTTACTCAAAGTTAGAGTAAACAATTTTTTTGTCCAAAAATCTTCCGTCGGTCATACCGGTACCCATGTCTCATAACTTGTACCAAGTTGTGAAGGGTAAATTTTGACAAAAATCCAAAAAAATCATTAAAAAGTCGCTATTGCTTATTGCATTCAGCATCATTAGACGACTCTAATATGCCTTGGATGACCACTGTCTGGTGATTATTTTAGCTTTTATGCCAAAATTTTGATTTCGTGTCTTACGTCCCTACATTAGACGACCTTGGATTTTCGTCTCCGGCACCGCCATGCAACTTTGATGGTCGGGTAACTTTCGCTATTTACTGTCGGAGATCACTTTTCGTGATTAATAATGCATCCTGACACCGTTTTACTCAAAGTTAGAGTAAAAAAATTTTTTGTCCAAAAATCTTCCGTCGGTCGTACCGGTGGCCATGTCTCATAACTTGTACCAAGTTGTGAAGGGTAAATTTTGACAAAAATCCAAAAAAATCATTAAAAAGTCGCTATTGCTTATTGCATTCAGCATCATTAGACGACTCTAATATGCCTTGGATGACCACTGTCTGGTGATTATTTTAGCTTTTATGCCAAAATTTTTGATTTCGTGTCTTACGTCCCTACATTAGACGACCTTGGATTTTCGTCTCCGGCACCGCCATGCAACTTTGATGGGCGGGTAACTTTCGCTATTTACCGTCGGAGTTCACTTTTCATGCTTAAAAATGCATCCTGACACAGTTTTACTCAAAGTTAGAGTAAAAAAAATTTTTGTCAAAAAATCTTCTGTCGGTCGTACCGGTACCCATGTCTTATGACTTGTACCAAGTTGTGAAGGGTACATTTTAACAAAAATCCAAAAAAAATCATAAAAAGTCGCTATTGCTTATTGCATTTAGCATCGTTAGACGACTGTAATATGCCTTGGATTACCACTTTCTGATGACTATTTTAGATTTTATGCCAAAATGTTGATTTTGTGTCTTACGTCTCTAAATTAGACGACCTTGGATTTTCTTCTCTTACACCGCAATACAACTTTGAGGGTCGGGTGACTTTTGCTATTTACCGTCGGAGTTCACTTTTCATGCTTAAAAATGCATCCTGACACAGTTTTTCTCAAAGTTAGAGTAAAAAAAATTTTTTCAAAAAATCTTCTGTCGGTCGTACCGGTACCCATGTCTTATAACTTGTACCAAGTTGTGAAGGGTACATTTTGACAAAAATCCAAAAAAATCATTAAAAAGTCGCTATTGCTTATTGCATTCAGCATCGTTAGACAACTCTTATATGCCTGGGATGACCACTTTCTGATGATTATTTTAGATTTTATGCCAAAATGTTGATTTTGTGTCTTACGTCTCTAAATTAGACGACCTTGGATTTTCTTCTCTTAAACCGCAATACAACTTTGAGGGTCGGCTGAATTTTGCTATTTACCGTCGGAGTTCACTTTTCATGATTAATAATGCATCCTGACACCGTTTTACTCAAAGTTAGAGTAAAAAAATTTTTTGTCCAAAAATCTTCCGTCGGTCATACCGGTACCCATGTCTCATAACTTGTACCAAGTTGTGAAGGGTACATTTTGACAAAAATCCAAAAAAAATCATAAAAAGTCGCTATTGCTTATTTCATTCAGCATCGTCAGACGACTCTAATATGCCTGGGATGACCACTGTCTGATGATTATTTTAGATTTTATGCCAAAATGTTGATTTTGTGTCTTACGTCTCTAAATTAGACGACCTTGGATTTTCTTCTCTTACACCGCAATACAACTTTGAGGGTCGGGTGACTTTTGCTATTTACCGTCGGAGTTCACTTTTCATGCTTAAAAATGCATCCTGACACAGTTTTATTTAAAGTTAGAGTAAAAAAAAATTGTCAAAAAATCTTCTGTCGGTCGTACCGGTACCCATGTCTTATAACTTGTACCAAGTTGTGAAGGGTAAATTTTGACAAAAATCCAAAAAAATCATTAAAAAGTCGCTATTGCTTATTGCATTCAACATCGTTAGACGACTCTTATATGCCTGGGATGACCACTGTCTGATGATTATTTTAGATTTTATGCCAAAATGTTGATTTTGTGTCCAACGTCTCTAAATTAGACGACCTTGGATTTTCTTCTCTTACACCGCAATACAACTTTGAGGGTCGGGTGACTTTTGCTATTTACCGTCGGAGTTCACTTTTCATGCTTAAAAATGCATCCTGACACAGTTTTACTCAAAGTTAGAGTAAAAAAAATTTTTGTCAGAAAATCTTCTGTCGGTCGTACCGGTACCCATGTCTTATGACTTGTACCAAGTTGTGAAGGGTACATTTTGACAAAAATCCAAAAAAATCATTAAAAAGTCGCTATTGCTTATTGCATTCAGCATCGTTAGACGACTCTAATATGCCTTGGATGACCACTGTCTGGTGATTATTTTAGATTTTATGCCAAAATGTTGATTTTGTGTCTTACGTCTCTAAATTAGACGACCTTGGTTTTTCTTCTCTTACACCGCAATACAACTTTGAGGGTCGGGTGACTTTTGCTATTTACCGTCGGAGTTTACTTTTCATGCTTAAAAATGCATCCTGACACAGTTTTACTCAAAGTTAGAGTAAAAAAAATTTTGTCAAAAAATCTTCTGTCGGTCGTACCGGTACCCATGTCTTATAACTTGTACCAAGTTGTGAAGGGTAAATTTTGACAAAAATCCAAAAAAATCATTAAAAAGTCACTACTGCTTATTGCATTCAGCATCGTTAGACGACTCTAATATGCCTGGGATGACCACTGCCTGATGATTATTTTAGATTTTATGCCAATATGTTGATTTTGTGTCTTACGTCTCTAAATTAGACGACCTAGGATTTTCTTCTCTTACACCGCAATACAACTTTGAGGGTCGCGTGACTTTTGCTATTTACCGTCGGAGTTTACTTTTCATGCTTAAAAATGCATCCTGACACAGTTTTATTCAAAGTTAGAGTAAAAAAAATGTTTGTCAAAAAATCTTCTGTCGGTCGTACCGGTACCCATGTCTTATAACTTGTACCAAGTTGTGAAGGGTACATTTTGACAAAAATCCAAAAAAATCATTAAAAAGTCGCTATTGCTTATTGCATTCAGCATCGTTAGACGACTCTAATATGCCTTTAATAACCACTGTCTGATGATTATTTTAGATTTTATGCCAAAATGTAGATTTTGTGTCTTACGTCTCTAAATAAGACGACCTTGGATTTTCTTCTCTTACACCGCAATACAACTTTGAGGGTCGGGTGACTTTTGCTATTTACCGTCTGAGTTCACTTTTCATGCTTAATAATGCATCCTGACACAGTTTTATTTAAAGTTAGAGTAAAAAAAATTTTGTCAAAAAATCTTCTGTCGGTCGTACCGGTACCCATGTCTTATAACTTGTACCAAATTGTGAAGGGTACATTTTGACAAAAATCCAAAAAAATCATTAAAAAGTCGCTATTTCTTCTTGCATTCAGCATCGTAAGACGACTCAAATATGCCTTGGATAACCACTTTCTGATGATTATCTTAGATGTTATTCCAAAATGTTGATTTTGTGTGTTACGTCTCTAAATTAGACGACCTTGGTTTTTCTTCTCTTACACCGCAATACAACTTTGAGGGTCGGGTGACTTTTGCTATTTACCGTCGGAGTTTACTTTTCATGCTTAAAAATGCATCCTGACACAGTTTTACTCAAAGTTAGAGTAAAAAAAATTTTGTCAAAAAATCTTCTGTCGGTCGTACCGGTACCCATGTCTTATAACTTGTACCAAGTTGTGAAGGGTACATTTTGACAAAAATCCAAAAAATCATTAAAAAGTCGCTATTGATTATTGCATTCAGCATCGTAAGACGACTCTAACATGCCTGGGATGACCACTGTACGATGATTATTTTAGATTTTATGCCTAAATGTTTATTTTGTGTCTTACGTCTCTAAATTAGACGACCTTGGATTTTCTTCTCTTACACCGCAATACAACTTTGAAGGTCGGGTGACTTTCGCTATTTACCGTCGGAGTTCACTTTTCATGCTTAAAAATGCATCCTGACACAGTTTTACTCAAAGTTAAAGTAAAAAAAATTTTTGTCAAAAAATCTTCTGTCGGTCGTACCAGTACCCATGTCTTATAACTTGTACCAAATTGTGAAGGGTACATTTTGACAAAAATCCAAAAAAATCATTAAAAAGTCGCTATTGCTTATTGCATTCAGCATCGTTAGACGACTCCAATATGCCTGGGATGACCACTGTCTGATGATTATTTTAGATTTTATGCCAAAATGTTGATTTTGTGTCTTACGTCTCTAAATAAGACGACCTTGGATTTTCTTCTCTTAAACCGCAATACAACTTTGAGGGTCGGGTGACTTTTGCTATTTACCGTCGGAGTTCACTTTTCATGCTTAAAAATGCATCCTGACACAGTTTTACTCAAAGTTAGAGTAAAAAAAAATGTTTGTCAAAAAATCTTCTGTCGGTCGTACCGGTACCCATGTCTTATGACTTGTACCAAGTTGTGAAGGGTACATTTTGACAAAAATCCAAAAAAATCATTAAAAAGTCGCTATTGCTTATTGCATTCAGCATCGTCAGACGACTCTAATATGCCTGGGATGACCACTGTCTGATGATTATTTTAGATTTTATGCCAAAATGTTGATTTTGTGTCTTACGTCTCTAAATTAGACGACCTTGGATTTTCTTCTCTTACACCGCAATACAACTTTGATGGTCGGGTGACTTTTGCTATTTACCGTCGGAGTTCACTTTTCATGCTTAAAAATGCATCCTGACACAGTTTTACTCAAAGTTAGAGTAAATAAAATTTTGTCAAAAAATCTTCTGTCGGTCGTACCGGTACCCATGTCTTATAACTTGTACCAAGTTGTGAAGGGTACATTTTGACAAAAATCCAAAAAAATCATTAAAAAGTCGCTATTGCTTATTGCATTCAGCATCGTAAGACAACTCTAATATGCCTGGGATGACCACTGTCTGATGATTATTTTAGATTTTATGCCAAAATGTTGATTTTGTGTCTTAAGTCTCTAAATTAGACGACCTTGGATTTTCTTCTCTTAAACCGCAATACAACTTTGAGGGTCGGGTGACTTTTGCTATTTACCGTCGGAGTTCACTTTTCATGCTTAAAAATGCATCCTGACACAGTTTTACTCAAAGTTAGAGTAAAAAAAAAATGTTTGTCAAAAAATCTTCTGTCGGTCGTACCGCTACCCATGTCTTATAACTTGTACCAAGTTGTGAAGGGTACATTTTGACAAAAATCCAAAAAAATCATGAAAAAGTCGCTATTGCTTATTGCATTCAGCATCGTTAGACGACTCTAATATGCCTGGGATGACCACTTTCTGATGATTATTTTAGATTTTATGCCAAAATGTTGATTTTGTGTCTTACGTCTCTAAATTAGACGACCTTGGATTTTCTTCTCTTACACCGCAATACAACTTTGATGGTCGGGTGACTTTTGCTATTTACCGTCGGAGTTCACTTTTCATGCTTAAAAATGCATCCTGACACAGTTTTACTCAAAGTTAGAGTAAATAAAATTTTGTCAAAAAATCTTCTGTCGGTCGTACTGGTACCCATGTCTTATAACTTGTACCAAGTTGTGAAGGGTACATTTTGACAAAAATCCAAAAAAATCATTAAAAAGTCGCTATTGCTTATTGCATTCAGCATCGTTAGACGACTCTAATATGCCTGGGATGACCACTGTCTGATGATTATTTTAGATTTTATGCCAAAATGTTGATTTTGTGTCTTACGTCTCTAAATTAGACGACCTTGGATTTTCTTCTCTTAAACCGCAATACAACTTTGAGGGTCGGGTGACTTTTGCTATTTACCGTCTGAGTTCACTTTTCATGCTTAAAAATGCATCCTGACACAGTTTTACTCAAAGTTAGAGCAAAAAAAATTTTTTGTCAAAATTTCTTCTGTCGGTCGTACCGGTACCCATGTCTTATAACTTTTACCAAGTTGTGAAGGGTACATTTTGACAAAAATCCAAAAAAATCATGAAAAAGTCGCTATTGCTTATTGCATTCAGCATCGTTAGACGACTCTAATATGCCTGGGATGACCACTTTCTGATGATTATTTTAGATTTTATGCCAAAATGTTGATTTTGTGTCTTACGTCTCTAAATTAGACGACCTTGGAATTTCTTCTCTTACACCGCAATACAACTTTGAAGGTCGGGTGACTTTTGCTATTTACCGTCGGAGTTCACTTTTCATGCTTAAAAATGCATCCTGACACAGTTTTACTCAAAGTTAGAGTTAAAAAAAAATTTTGTCAAAAAATCTTCTGTCGGTCGTACCGGTACCCATGTCTTATGACTTGTACCAAGTTGTGAAGGGTACATTTTGAAAAAAATCCAAAAAAATCATTAAAAAGTCGCTATTGCTTATTGCATTCATCATCGTTAGACGACTCTAATATGCCTTGGATAACCACTTTCTGATGATTATTTTAGATTTTATGCCAAAATGTTGATTTTGTGTCTTACGTCTCTAAATTAGACGACCTTGAATTTTCTTCTCTTACACCGCAATACAACTTTGAGGGTCGGGTGACTTTTGCTATTTACCGTCGGAGTTCACTTTTCATGCTTAATAATGCATCCTGACACAGTTTTACTCAAACTTAGAGTAAACAAAATTTTTGTCAAAAAATCTTCTGTCGGTCGTACCGGTACCCATGTCTTATAACTTTTACCAAGTTGTGAAGGGTACATTTTGACAAAAATCCAAAAAAATCATTAAAAAGTCGCTATTGCTTATTGCATTCTGCATCGTTAGACGACTGTTATATGCCTTGGATAACCACTTTCTGATGATTATTTTAGATTTTATGCCAAAATGTTGATTTTGTGTCTTACGTCTCTAAATTAGACGACCTTGGGTTTTCTTCTCTTAACACCGCAATACAACTTTGAGGGTCGGGTGACTTTTGCTATTATCCGTCGGAGTTCACTTTTCATGCTTAAAAATGCATCCTGACACAGTTTTATTTAAAGTTAAAGTAAAAAAAATTTGTCAAAAAATCTTCTGTCGGTCGTACCAGTACCCATGTCTTATAACTTGCACCAAGTTGTGAAGGGTACATTTTGACAAAAATCCAAAAAAATCATTAAAAAGTCGCTATTGCTTATGTCATTCAGCATCGTTAGACGACTCTTATATGCCTGGGGTGACCACTTTCTGATGATTATTTTAGATTTTATGCCAAAATGTTAATTTTGTGTCTTACGTCTCTAAATTAGACGACCTTGGATTTTCTTCTCTTACACTGCAATACAACTTTGAGGGTTGGGTGATTTTTGCTATTTACCGTCGGAGTTCACTTTTCATGCCTTAAAATGCATCCTGACACAGTTTTACTCAAAGTTACAGTAAAAAAAAATTTTTGTCAAAAAATCTTCTGTCGGTCGTACCGGTACCCATGTCTTATAACTTGTAACAAGTTGTGAAGGGTACATTTTGATAAATCCAAAAAAATCATTAAAAAGTCGCTATTGCTTATTGCATTCAGCATCGTTAGACGACTCGAATATGCCTTGGATAACCACTTTCTGATGATTATTTTTGATTTTATGCCAAAATGTTGATTTTGTGTCTTACGTCTCTAAATTAGACGACCTTGGGTTTTCTTCTCTTAACACCGCAATACAACTTTGAGGGTCGGGTGACTTTTGCTATTATCCGTCGGAGTTCACTTTTCATGCTTAAAAATGCATCCTGACACAGTTTTATTTAAAGTTAAAGTAAAAAAAATTTGTCAAAAAATCTTCTGTCGGTCGTACCAGTACCCATGTCTTATAACTTGTACCAAGATGTGAAGGGTACATTTTGAGAAAAATCCAAAAAAATCATTAAAAAGTCGCTATTGCTTATTGCATTCAACATCGTTAGACGACTCTAATATGCCTGGGATGACCACTGTACGATGATTATTTTAGATTTTATGCCAAAATGTTAATTTTTTGTCTTACGTCTCTAAATTAGACGACCTTGGATTTTCTTCTCTTACACCGCAATACAACTTTGAGGGTTGGGTGACTTTTGCTATTTACCGTCGGAGTTCACTTTTCATGCCTTAAAATGCATCCTGACACAGTTTTACTCAAAGTTAGAGTAAACAAAATTTTTGTCAAAAAATCTTCTGTCGGTCGTACCGGTACCCATGTCTTATAACTTGTAACAAGTTGTGAAGGGTACATTTTGATAAATCCAAAAAAATCATTAAAAAGTCGCTATTGCTTATTGCATTCAGCATCGTTAGACGACTCTAATATGCCTTGGATAACCACTTTCTGATGATTATTTTTGATTTTATGCCAAAATGTTGATTTTGTGTCTTACGTCTCTAAATTAGACGACCTTGGATTTTCTTCTCTTACACCGCAATACAACTTTGAGGGTCGGGTGACTTTTGCTATTTACCGTCGGAGTTCACTTTGCATGCTTAAAAATGCATCCTGACCCAGTTTTACTCAAAGTTAGAGTAAACAAAATTTTTGTCAAAAAATCTTCTGTCGGTCGTACCGGTACCCATGTCTTACAACTTTTACCAAGTTGTGAAGGGTACATTTTGACAAAAATCCAAAAAAATCATTAAAAAGTCGCTATTGCTTATTGCATTCAGCATCGTTAGACGACTCTAATATGCCTGGGATGACCACTGTCTGATGATTATTTTGGATTTTATGCCAAAATGATGATTTCGTGTCTTACGTCTCTAAATTAGACGACCTTGGATTTTCTTCTCTTACACCGCAATACAACTTTGAGGGTCGGGTGACTTTTGCTATTTACCGTTGGAGTTCACTTTTCGTGCTTAAAAATGAATCCTGACACAGTTTTACTCAAAGTTAGAGTAAAAAGAATTTTTGTCAAAAAATCTTCTGTCGGTCGTACCGGTACCCATGTCTTATAACTTGTACCAAGTTGTGAAGGGTACATTTTGACAAAAATCCAAAAAAATCATTAAAAAGTCGCTATTGCTTATTGCATTCAGCATCGTTAGACGACTCTAATACGCCTGGGATGACCACTGTCTGATGATTATTTTAGATTTTATGCCAAAATGTTGATTTTGTGTCTTACGTCTCTAAATTAGACGACCTTGGATTTTCTTCTCTTACACCGCAATACAACTTTGAGGGTCGGGTGACTTTTGCTATTTACCGTCGGAGTTCACTTTTCATGCTTAAAAATGCATCCTGACACAGTTCTACTCAAAGTTAGAGTAAAAAAAATGTTTGTCAAAAATTTTCTGTCGGTCGTACCGGTACCCATGTCTTATAACTTGTACCAAGTTGTGAAGGGTACATTTTGACAAAAATCCAAAAAAATCATTAAAAAGTCGCTATTGCTTATTGCATTCAGCATCGTTAGACGACTCTAATATGCCTGGGATGACCACTGTCTGATGATTATTTTAGATTTTATGCCAAAATGTTGTTTTTGTGTCTTACGTCTCTAAATTAGACGACCTTGGATTTTCTTCTCTAACACCGCAATACAACTTTGAGGGTTGGGTGACTTTGGCTATTTACCGTCGGAGTTCACTTTTCATGCTTAAAATGCATCCTGACACAGTTTTACTCAAAGTTAGAGTAAAAAAAAATTTTGTCAAAAAATCTTCTGTCGGTCGTACCGGTACCCATGTCTTATAACTTGTACCAAGTTGTGAAGGGTACATTTTGACAAAAATAAAAAAAAATCATTATAAGTCGCTATTGCTTATTGCATTCAGCATCGTTAGACGACTCTAATATGCCTGGGATGACCACTGTCTGATGATTATTTTAGATTTTATCCCAAAATGTTGATTTTGTGTCTTACGTCTCTAAATTAGACGACCTTGGATTTTCTTCCCTTACACCGCAATACAACTTTGAGGGTCGGGTGACTTTTGCTATTTACCGTCGGAGTTCACTTTTCATGCTTAAAAATGCATCCTGACACAGTTTTACTCAAAGTTAGAGTAAAAAAAAATTTTTGTCAAAAAATCTTCTGTCGGTCGTACCGGTACCCATGTCTTATAACTTGTACCAAGTTGTGAAGGGTACATTTTGAGAAAAATCCAAAAAAATCATTAAAAAGTCGCTATTTCTTATTGCATTCAGCATCGTTAGACGACTCTTATTTGCCTGGGGTGACCACTGTCTGATGATTATTTTAGATTTTATGCCAAAATGTTGATTTTGTGTCTTACGTCTCTAAATAAGACGACCTTGGATTTTCTTCTCTTACACCGCAATACAACTTTGAGGGTCGCGTGACTTTTGCTATTTACCGTCGGAGTTCACTTTTCATGCTTAAAAATGCATCCTGACACAGTTTTACTCAAAGCTAGAGTAAACAAAATTTTGTCAAAAAATCTTCTGTCGGTCGTACCGGTACCCATGTCTTATAACTTGTACCAAGTTGTGAAGGGTACATTTTGAGAAAAATCCAAAAAAATCATTAAAAAGTCGCTATTGCTTATTGCATTCAGCATCGTTAGACGACTCTTATTTGCCTTGGATAACCACTTTCTGATGATTATTTTAGATTTTATGCCAAAATGTTGATTTTGTGTCTCACGTCTCTAAATTAGACGACCTTGGATTTTCTTCTCTTACACCGTATTACAACTTTGAGGGTCGCATGACTTTTGCTATTTACCGTCGGAGTTCACTTTTCATGCTTAAAAATGCATCCTGACACAGTTTTACTCAAAGTTAGAGTAAAAAACATTTTTGTCAAAAAATCTTCGGTCGGTCGTACCGGTACCCATGTCTTATAACTTTTACCAAGTTGTGAAGGGTACATTTTGACAAAAATCCAAAAAAATCATTAAAAAGTCGCTATTGCTTATTGCTTTCAGCATCGTTAGACTACTCTTATCTGCCTGGGATGACCACTTTCTGATGATTATTTTAGATTTTATGCCAAAATGTTAATTTTGTGTCTTACGTCTCTAAATTAGACGACCTTGGATTTTCTTCTCTTACACCGCAATACAACTTTGAGGGTCGGGTGACTTTTGCTATTTACCGTCGGAGTTCACTTTTCATGCTTAAAAATGGCTCCTGACACAGTTTTACTCAAAGTTAGAGTACACAAAATTTTTGTCAAAAAATCTTCTGTCGGTCGTACCGGTACCCATGTCTTATAACTTGTACCAAGTTGTGAAGGGTACATTTTGACAAAAATCCAAAAAAATCATTAAAAAGTCGCTATTGATTATTGCATTCAGCATCGTTAGACGACTCTAATATGCCTTGTATGACCACTGTCTGATGATTATTTTAGATTTTATGCCAAAATGTTGATTTTGTGTCTTACGTCTCTAAATTAGACGACCTTGGATTTTCTTCTCTTACACCGCAATACAACTCTGAGGGTCGAGTGACTTTTGCTATTTACCGTCGGAGTTCACTTTTTATGCTTAAAAATGCATCCTGACATAGTTTTACTCAAAGTTAGAGTAAACAATATTTTTGTCAAAAAATCTTCTGTCGGTCGTACCGGTACCCATGTCTTATGACTTGTACCAAATTGTGAAGGGTACATTTTGACAAAAATCCAAAAAAATCATTAAAAAGTCGCTATTGCTTATTGCATTCAGCATCGTTAGACGACTCCAATATGCCTGGGATGACCACTGTCTGATGATTATTTTAGATTTTATGCCAAAATGTTGATTTTGTGTCTTACGTCTCTAAATTAGACGACCTTGGATTTTCTTCTCTTACACCGCAATACAACTTTGAGGGTCGGGTGACTTTTGCTATTTACCGTCGGAGTTCACTTTTCATGCTTAAAAATGCATCCTGACACAGGTTTACTCAAAGTTAGAGTAAAAAAAAAATTTTTTCAAAAAATCTTCTGTCGGTCGTACCGGTACCCATGTCTTATAACTTGTACCAAGTTGTGAAGGGTACATTTTGACAAAAATCCAAAAAAATCATTGAAAAGTCACTATTGCTTATTACATTCAGCATCGTTAGACGACTCTTATCTGCCTCAGATAACCACTTTCTGATGATTATTTTAGATTTTATGAGAAAATGTTGATTTTGTGTCTTACGTCTCTAAATTAGACGACCTTGGATTTTCTTCTCTTACACCGCAATACAACTTTGAGGGTCGGGTGACTTTTGCTATTTACCGTCGGAGTTCACTTTTTATGCTTAAAAATGCATCCTGACACAGTTTTACTCAAAGTTAGAGTAAATGAAATTGTGTCAAAAAATCTTCTGTCGGTCGTACCGGTACCCATGTCTTATAACTTGTACCAAGTTGTGAAGGGTACATTTTGACAAAAATCCAAAAAAATCATTAAAAAGTCGCTATTGCTTATTGCATTCAGCATCGTTAGACGACTCTTATATGCCTTGGATAACCACTTTCTGATGATTATTTTAGATTTTATGCCAAAATGTTGATTTTGTGTCTTACGTCTCTAAATTAGACGACCTTGGATTTTCTTCTCTTACACCGCAATACAACTTTGAGGGTCGGGTGACTTTTGCTATTTACCGTCGGAGTTCACTTTTCATGCCTAAAAATGCATATTGACACAGTTTTACTCAAAGTTAGAGTAAAAAAATTGTTTGTCAAAATATCTTCTGTCGGTCGTACCGGTACCCATGTCTTACAACTTTTACCAAGTTGTGAAGGGTACATTTTGACAAAAATCCAAAAAAATCATTAAAAAGTCGCTATTGCTTATTGCATTCAGCATCGTTAGACGACTTTAAAATGCCTGGGATGACCACTTTCTGATGATAGTTTTAGATTTTATGCCAAAATGTTGATTTTGTGTCTTACGTCTCTAAATTAGACGACCTTGGATTTTCTTCTCTTACACCGCAATACAACTTTGAGGGTCGGGTGACTTTTGCTATTTACCGTCTGAGTTCACTTTTCATGCTTAATAATGCATCCTGACACAGTTTTACTCAAACTTAGAGTAAAAAAAATGTTTGTCAAAAAATCTTCTGTCGGTCGTACCGGTACCCATGTCTTATAACTTGTACCAAATTGTGAAGGGTACATTTTAACAAAAATCCAAAAAAATCATTAAAAAGTCGCTATTGCTTATTGAATTCAGCATCGTTAGACGACTCTTATATGCCTGGGATGACCACTGTCTGATGATTATTTTAGATTTTATGCCAAAATGTTGATTTTGTGTCTTACGTCTCTAAATTAGACGACCTTGGATTTTCTTCTCTTACATCGCAATACAACTTTGAGGGTCGGGTGGCTTTTGCTATTTACCGTTGGAGTTCACTTTTCATGCTTAAAAATGTATCCTGACACAGTTTTACTCAAAGTTAGAGCAAAAAAAAATTTTGTCAAAAAATCTTCGGTCGGTCGTACCGGTACCCATGTCTTATAACTTGTACCAAGTTGTGAAGGGTACATTTTGACAAAAATCCAAAAAAATCATTAAAAAGTCGCTATTGCTTATTGCATTCAGCATCGTTAGACGACTCAAATATGCCTTGGATAACCACTTTCTGATGATTATTTTAGATTTTATGCCAAAATGTTAATTTTGTGTCTTACGTCTCTAAATTAGACGACCTTGGATTTTCTTCTCTTACACCGCAATACAACTTGGAGGGTCGGGTGACTTTTGCTATTTACCGTTGGAGTTCACTTTTCATGCTTAAAAATGCATCCTGACACAGTTTTACTCAAAGTTAGAGCAAAAAAAAATTTTGTCAAAAAGTCTTCGGTCGGTCGTACCGGTACCCATGTCTTATAACTTGTACCAAGTTGTGAAGGGTACATTTTGACAAAAATCCAAAAAAATCATTAAAAAGTCGCTATTGCTTATTGCATTCAGCATCGTTAGACGACTCTAATATGCCTTGGATAACCACTTTCTGATGATTATTTTAGATTTTATGCCAAAATGTTGATTTTGTGTCTTACGTCTCTAAATTAGACGACCTTGGATATTCTTCTCTTACACCGCAATACAACTTTGAGGTTCGGGTGATTTTTGCTATTTACCGTCGGAGTTCACTTTTCATGCTTAAAAATGCATCCTGACACAGTTTTACTCAAAGTTAGAGTAAAGAAAATGTTTGTCAAAAAATCTTTTGTCGGTCGTACCGGTACCCATGTCTTATAACTTGTACCAAGTTGTGAAGGGTACATTTTGACAAATATCCAAAAAATTCATTAAAAAGTCGCTATTGCTTATTACATTCAGCATCGCTAGACGACTCTTATATGCCTTGGATAACCACTTTTTGATGATTATTTTAGATTTTATGCCAAAATGTTAATTTTGTGTCTTACGTCTCTAAATTAGACGACCATGGATTTTCTTCTCTTACACCGCAATACAACTTGGAGGGTCGGGTGACTTTTGCTATTTACCGTTGGAGTTCACTTTTCATGCTTAAAAATGCATCCTGACACAGGTTTACTCAAAGTTAGAGTAAAAAAAAATTTTTTTCAAAAAATCTTCGGTCGGTCGTACCGGTACCCATGTCTTATAACTTGTACCAAGTTGTGAAGGGTACATTTTGACAAAAATCCAAAAAAATCATTAAAAAGTCGCTATTGCTTATTGCATTCAGCATCGTTAGACGACTCAAATATGCCTTGGATAACCACTTTCTGATGATTATTTTAGATTTTATGCCAAAATGTTAATTTTGTGTCTTACGTCTCTAAATTAGACGACCTTGGATTTTCTTCTCTTACACCGCAATACAACTTGGAGGGTCGGGTGACTTTTGCTATTTACCGTTGGAGTTCACTTTTCATGCTTAAAAATGCATCCTGACACAGTTTTACTCAAAGTTAGAGCAAAAAAAAATTTTGTCAAAAAGTCTTCGGTCGGTCGTACCGGTACCCATGTCTTATAACTTGTACCAAGTTGTGAAGGGTACATTTTGACAAAAATCCAAAAAAATCATTCTAAGTCGCTATTGCTTATTGCATTCATCATCGTTAGATGACTCTAATATGCCTGGGATGACCACTGTCTGATGATTATTTTAGATTTTATGCCAAAATGTTGATTTTGTGTCTTACGTCTCTAAATTAGTCGACCTTGGATTTTCTTCTCTTACACCGCAATACAACTTTGAGGGTCGGGTGACTTTTGCTATTTACCGTCGGAGTTCACTTTTCATGCTTAAAAATGCATCCTGACACAGTTTTACTCAAAGCTACAGTAAAAAAATGTTTGTCAAAAAATCTTCTGTCGGTCGTACCAGTACCCATGTCTTATAACTTGTACCAAGTTGTGAAGGGTACATTTAGACAAAAATCCAAAAAAATCATTAAAAAGTCGCTATTTCTTATTGCATTCAGCATCGTTAGACGACTCTTATAAGCCTTTAATAACCACTTTCTGATGATAATTTTAGATTTTATGCCAAAATAATGATTTTGTGTCTTACATCTCTAAATTAGACGACCTTGGATTTTCTTCTCTTACACCGCAATACAACTTTGAGGGTCGGGTGACTTTTGCTATTTACCGTCGGAGTTCACTTTTCATGCTTAAAAATGCATCCTGACACAGTTTTACTCAAAGTTAGAGTAAAAAAAATTTTGTCAAAAAATCTTGTGTCGTTCGTACCGAAACCCATGTCTTATGACTTGTACCAAATTGTGAAGGGTACATTTTGACAAAAATCCAAAAAAATCATTAAAAAGTAGCTATTGATTATTGCATTCAGCATCGTTAGACGACTCTTATATGCCTGGGATGACCACTGTACGATGATTATTTTAGATTTTATGCCAAAATGTTAATTTTGTGTCTTACGTCTCTAAATTAGACGACCTTGGATTTTCTTCTCTTACACCGCAATACAACTTTGAGGGTCGGGAGACTTTTGCTATTTACCGTCGGAGTTCACTTTTCATGCTAAAAAATGCATCCAGACACAGTTTTACTCAAAAATAGAGTCAAAAAATTTATGTCAAAAAATCTTCTGTCGGTCGTACCGGTACCCATGTCTTCTAACTTGTACCAAGTTGTGAAGGGTACAAGTTGACAAAAATCCAAAAAAATCATTTAAAAGTCGCTATTTCTTATTGCATTCAGCATCGTTAGACGATTCTAATATGCCTGGGATGACCACTGTCTGATGATTATTTTAGATTTTATGCCAAAATGTTGATTTTGTGTCTTACGTCTCTAAATTAGACGACCTTGGATTTTCTTCTCTTACACCGCAATACAACTTTGAGGGTCGGGTGACTTTTGCTATTTACCGTCGGAGTTCACTTTTCGTGCTTAAAAATGAATCCTGACACAGTTTTACTCAAAGTTAGAGTAAAAAGAATTTTTGTAAAAAAATCTTCTGTCGGTCGTACCGGTACCCATGTCTTATAACTTGTACCAAGTTGTGAAGGGTACATTTTGACAAAAATCCAAAAAAAATCATTTAAAAGTCGCTATTGCTTATTGCATTCAGCATCGTTAGACGACTCTAATATGCCTTGGATAACCACTTTCTGATGATTATTTTAGATTTTATGCCAAAATGTTGATTTTGTGTCTTACGTCTCTAAATTAGACGACCTTGGATATTCTTCTCTTACACCGCAATACAACTTTGAGGATCGGGTGACTTTTGCTATTTACCGTCGGAGTTCACTTTTCATGCTAAAAAATGCATCCAGACACAGTTTTACTCAAAAATATTGTCAAAAAAATTTTTGTCAAAAAAATTTTTGTCAAAAAATCTTCTGTCGGTCGTACCGGTACCCATGACTTATAACTTGTACCAAGTTGTGAAGGGTACATTTTGACAAAAATCCAAAAAAATCATTAAAAAGTCGCTATTGCTTATTGCATTCAGCATCGCTAGACGACTCTAATATGCCTGGGATGACCACTGTACGATGATTATTTTAGATTTTATGCCAAAATGTTAATTTTGTGTCTTACGTCTCTAAATTAGACGACCTTGGATTTTCTTCTCTTACACCGCAATACAACTTTGAGGATCGGGTGACTTTTGCTATTTACCGTCGGAGTTCACTTTTCATGCTTAAAAATGCATCCTGACACAGTTTTACTCAAAGTTAGATTAAAAAAAATTTTGCCAAAAAATCTTCTGTCGGTCGCACCGGTACCCATGTCTTATAACTTGTACCAAGTTGTGAAGGGTACATTTTGACAAAAATCCAAAAAAATCATTAAAAAGTCGCTATTGCTTATTGCATTCAGCATCGTTAAACGACTCTTTTATGCCTGGGATGACCACTTTCTGATGATTATCTTAGATTTTATTCCAAAATGTTGATTTTGTGTCTTAAGTCTCTAAATAAGACGACCTTGGATATTCTTCTCTTACACCGCAATACAACTTTGAGGTTCGGGTGATTTTTGCTATTTACCGTCGGAGATCACTTTTCATGCTTGAAAATGCATCCTGACACAGTTTTACTCAAAGTTAGATTAAAAAAAATTTTGCCAAAAAATCTTCTGTCGGTCGCACCGGTACCCATGTCTTATAACTTGTACCAAGTTGTGAAGGATACATGTTGACAAAAATCCAAAAAAATCATTAAAAAGTCGCTATTGCTTATTGCATTCAGCATCGTTAGACGACTCGAATATGCCTGGGATGACCACTGTCTGATGATTATTTTAGATTTTATGCCAAAATGTTGATTTTGTGTCTTACGTCTCTAAATTAGACGACCTTGGATTTTCTTCTCTTACACCGCAATACAACTTTGAGGTTCGGGTGACTTTTGCTATTTACCGTCGGAGTTCACTTTTCATGCTTAAAAATGCATCCTGACACAGTTTTACTCAAAGTTAGAGTAAATAAAATTTTTGTCAAAAAATCTTCTGTCGTTCGTACCGTTACCCATGTCTTATAACTTGTACCAAGTTGTGAAGGGTACATTTTGACAAAAATCCAAAAAAAATCATTTAAAAGTCGCTATTGCTTATTGCATTCAGCATCGTTAGACGACTCTAATATGCCTTGGATAACCACTTTCTGATGATTATTTTAGATTTTATGCCAAAATGTTGATTTTGTGTCTTACGTCTCTAAATTAGACGACCTTGGATATTCTTCTCTTACATCGCAATACAACTTTGAGGATCGGGTGACTTTTGCTATTTACCGTCGGAGTTCACTTTTCATGCTAAAAAATGCATCCAGACACAGTTTTACTCAAAAATATTGTCAAAAAAATTTTTGTCAAAAAAATTTTTGTCAAAAAATCTTCTGTCGGTCGTACCGGTACCCATGTCTTATAACTTGTACCAAGTTGTGAAGGGTACATTTTGACAAAAATCCAAAAAAATCATTAAAAAGTCGCTATTGCTTATTGCATTCAGCATCGTTAGACGACTCGAATATGCCTGGGATTACCACTGTCTGATGATTATTTTAGATTTTATGCCAAAATGTTGATTTTGTGTCTTACGTCTCTAAATTAGACGACCTTGGATTTTCTTCTCTTACACCGCAATACAACTTTGAGGTTCGGGTGACTTTTGCTATTTACCGTCGGAGATCACTTTTCATGCTTGAAAATGCATCCTGACACAGTTTTACTCAAAGTAAGAGTGAAAAAAATGTTTGTCAAACAATCTTCTGTCGGTCGTACCGGAACCCATGTCTTATAACTTGTACCAAGTTGTGAAGGGTACATTTTGAGAAAAATCCAAAAAAATCATTAAAAAGTCGCTATTGCTTATTGCATTCAGCATCGTTAGACAACTCTAATATGCCTTGGATAACCACTTTCTGGTGATTATTTTAGCTTTTATGCCAAAATTTTGATTTCGTGTCTTACGTCCCTACATTAGACGACCTTGGATTTTCGTCTCCTGCACCGCCATGCAACTTTGATGGTCGGGTAACTTTCGCTATTTACTGTCGGAGATCACTTTTCGTGATTAATAATGCATCCTGACACAGTTTTACTCAAAGTTAGAGTAAAAAAAATTTTTGTCAAAAAATCTTCTGTCGTTCGTACCGTTACCCATGTCTTATAACTTGTACCAAATTGTGAAGGGTACATTTTGCCAAAAATCCAAAAAAATCATTAAAAAGTCGCTATTGCTTATTGCATTCAGCATCGTTAAACGACTCTTATATGCCTGGGATGACCACTTTCTGATGATTATCTTAGATTTTATTCCAAAATGTTGATTTTGTGTCTTAAGTCTCTAAATAAGACGACCTTGGATATTCTTCTCTTACACCGCAATACAACTTTGAGGTTCGGGTGATTTTTGCTATTTACCGTCGGAGATCACTTTTCATGCTTGAAAATGCATCCTGACACAGTTTTACTCAAAGTTAGATTAAAAAAAATTTTGCCAAAAAATCTTCTGTCGGTCGCACCGGTACCCATGTCTTATAACTTGTACCAAGTTGTGAAGGATACATGTTGACAAAAATCCAAAAAAATCATTAAAAAGTCGCTATTGCTTATTGCATTCAGCATCGTTAGACGACTCGAATATGCCTGGGATGACCACTGTCTGATGATTATTTTAGATTTTATGCCAAAATGTTGATTTTGTGTCTTACGTCTCTAAATTAGACGACCTTGGATTTTCTTCTCTTACACCGCAATACAACTTTGAGGTTCGGGTGACTTTTGCTATTTACCGTCGGAGATCACTTTTCATGCTTGAAAATGCATCCTGACACAGTTTTACTCAAAGTTAGAGTAGAAAAAATTTTGTCAAAAAATCTTCTGTCGGTCGTACCGGTAACCATGTCTTATAACTTGTACCAAGTTGTGAAGGGTACATTTTGACAAAAATCCAAAAAAATCATTATAAGTCGCTATTGCTTATTGCATTCAGCATCATTAGACGACTCTAATATGCCTTGGATGACCACTGTCTGGTGATTATTTTAGATTTTATGCCAAAATGTTGATTTTGTGTCTTACGTCTCTAAATTAGACGACCTTGGATTTTCTTCTCTTACACCGCAATACAACTTTGAGGGTCGGGTGACTTTTGCTATTTACCGTCGGAGTTCACTTTTCATGCTTAAAAATGCATCCTGACACAGTTTTACTCAAAGTTAGAGTAAAAAAAATGTTTGTCAAAAAATCTTCTGTCGGTCGTACCGGTACCCATGTCTGATAACTTGTACCAAGTTGTGAAGGGTACATTTTGACAAAAATCCAAAAAAATCTTTAAAAAGTCGCTATTGCTTATTGCATTCAGCATCGTTAGACGACTCTAATATGCCTTGGATGACCACTGTCTGGTGATTATTTTAGCTTTTATGCCAAAATTTTGATTTCGTGTCTTACGTCCCTACATTAGACGACCTTGGATTTTCGTCTCCGGCACCGCCATGCAACTTTGATGGTCGGGTAACTTTCGCTATTTACTGTCGGAGATCACTTTTCGTGATTAATAATGCATCCTGACACCGTTTTACTCAAAGTTAGAGTAAAAAAATTTTTTGTCCAAAAATCTTCCGTCGGTCATACCGGTACCCATGTCTCATAACTTGTACCAAGTTGTGAAGGGTAAATTTTGACAAAAATCCAAAAAAATCATTAAAAAGTCGCTATTGCTTATTGCATTCAACATCGTTAGACGACTCTAATATGCCTGGGATGACCACTGTCTGATGATTATTTTAGATTTTATGCCAAAATGTTGATTTTGTGTCTTACGTCTCTAAATTAGACGACCTCGGATTTTCTTCTCTTACACCGCCATGCAACTTTGATGGTCGGGTAACTTTTGCTATTATCCGTCGGAGTTCACTTTTCATGCTAAAAATGCATCCTGACACAATTTTACTCAAAGTTAGAGTAAACAAAATTTTTGTCAAAAAATCTTCTGTCGGTCGTACCGGTACCCATGTCTTAAAACTTGTACCAAGTTGTGAAGGGTACATTTTGACAAAAATCCAAAAAAATCATTAAAAAGTCGCTATTGCTTATTGCATTCAGCATCGTAAGACGACTCAAATATGCCTTGGATAACCACTTTCTGATGATTATTTTAGATTTTATGCCAAAATGTTGATTTTGTGTCTTACGTCTCTAAATTAGACGACCTTGGATTTTCTTCTCTTACACCGCAATACAACTTTGAGGGTCGGGTGACTTTTGCTATTTACCGTCGGAGTTCACTTTTCATGCTTAAAAATGCATCCTGACACAGTTTTACTCAAAGTTAGAACAAAAAAAATTTTTGTCAAAAAATCTTCTGTCGGTCGTTACGGTAACCATGTCTTATAACTTGTACCAAGTTGTGAAGGGTACATTTTGACAAAAATCCAAAAAAATCATTAAAAAGTTGCTATTGCTCATTGAATTCAGCATCGTTAGACGACTCTAATATGCCTGGGATGACCACTGTCTGATGATTATTTTAGATTTTATGCCAAAATTTTGATTTCGTGTCTTACGTCTCTAAATTAGACGACCTTGGATTTTCTTCTCTTACACCGCAATACAACTTTGAGGGTCGGGTGACTTTTGCTATTTACCGTCGGAGTTCACTTTTCATGCTTAAAAATGCATCCTGACACAGTTTTACTCAAAGTTAAAACAAAAAAAAATTTTGTCAAAAAATCTTCTGTCGGTCGTACCGGTAACCATGTCTTATAACTTGTACCAAGTTGTGAAGGGTACATTTTGACAAAAATCCAAAAAAATCATTAAAAAGTTGCTATTGCTTATTGAATTCAGCATCGTTAGACGACTCTAATATGCCTGGGATGACCACTGTCTGATGATTATTTTAGATTTTATGCCAAAATTTTGATTTTGTGTCTTACGTCTCTAAATTAGACGACCTTGGATTTTCTTCTCTTACACCGCAATACAACTTTGAGGGTCGGGTGACTTTTGCTATTTACCGTCGGAGTTCACTTTTCATGCTTAAAAATGCATCCTGACACAGTTTTACTCAAAGTTAGAGTAAAAAAAAAAATTGTCAAAAAATCTTCTGTCGGTCGTACCGGTACCCATGACTTATAACTTGTACCAAGTTGTGAAGGGTACATTTTGACAAAAATCCAAAAAAATCATTAAAAAGTCGCTATTGCTTATTGCATTCAGCATCGTTAGATGACTCTAATATGCCTGGGATGACCACTGTCTGATGATTATTTTAGATTTTATGCCAACATTTTGATTTTGTGTCTTACGCCTCTTAATTAGACGACCTTGGATTTTCTTCTCTTACACCGCAATACAACTTTGAGGGTCGGGTGACTTTTGCTATTTACCGTCGGAGTTCACTTTTCATGCTTAAAAATGCATCCTGACACAGTTTTACTCAAAGTTAGAGTAAAAAAACAAATTGTCAAAAAATCTTCTGTCGGTCGTACCGGTACCCATGACTTATAACTTGTACCAAGTTGTGAAGGGTACATTTTGACAAAAATCCAAAAAAATCATTAAAAAGTCGCTATTGCTTATTGCATTCAGCATCGTTAGATGACTCTAATATGCCTGGGATGACCACTGTCTGATGATTATTTTAGATTTTATGCCAACATTTTGATTTTGTGTCTTACGCCTCTTAATTAGACGACCTTGGATTTTCTTCTCTTACACCGCAATACAACTTTGAGGGTCGGGTGACTTTTGCTATTTACCGTCGGAGTTCACTTTTCATGCTTAAAAATGCATCCTGACACAGTTTTACTCAAAGTTAGAGTAAAAAAAAAAAAATGTCAAAAAATCTTCTGTCGGTCGTACCGGTACCCATGTCTTATGACTTGTACCAAGTTGTGAAGGGTACATTTTGACAAAAATCCAAAAAAATCATTAAAAAGTCGCTATTGCTTATTGCATTCAGCATCATTAGACGACTCTAATATGCCTTGGATGACCACTGTCTGGTGATTATTTTAGCTTTTATGCCAAAATTTTGATTTTGTGTCTTACAACTCTTAATTAGACGACCTTGGATTTTCTTCTCTTACACCGCAATACAACTTTGAGGGTCGGGTGACTTTTGCTATTTACCGTCGGAGTTCACTTTTCATGCTTAAAAATGCATCCTGACACAGTTTTACTCAAAGTTAGAGTAAAAAAACAAAAAATCTTCTGTCGGTCGTACCGGTACCCATGTCTTATAACTTGTACCAAGTTGTGAAGGGTACATTTTGACAAAAATCCAAAAAAATCATTAAAAAGTCGCTATTGCTTATTGCATTCAGCATCGCTAGACGACTCTTATATGCCTGGGATGACCACTGTCTGATGTTTGTTTTAGATTTTATGCCAAAATGTTGATTTTGTGTCTTACGTCTCTAAATTAGACGACCTTGGATTTTCTTCTGTTACACCGCAATACAACTTTGAGGGTCGGGTGACTTTTGCTATTTACCGTCGGAGTTCACTTTTCATGCTTAAAAATGCATCCTGACACAGTTTTACTCAAAGTTAGAGTAAAAATATTTTTTGTCAAAAAATCTTCTGTAGGTCGTACCGGTACCCATGTCTTATAATTTGTACCAAGTTGTGCAGGGTACATTTTGACAAAAATCCAAAAAAATAATTAAAAAGTCGCTATTGCTTATTGCATTCAGCATCGTTAGACGACTCTAATATGCCTTGGATGACCACTGTCTGGTGATTATTTTAGCTTTTATGCCAAAATGTTGATTTTGTGTGTTACGTCTCTAAATTAGACGACCTTGGATTTTCTTCTGTTACACCGCAATACAACTTTGAGGGTCGGGTGACTTTTGCTATTTACCGTCGGAGTTCACTTTTCATGCTTAAAAATGCATCCTGACACAGTTTTATTTAAAGTTAGAGTAAAAAAAAAATTGTCAAAAAATCTTCTGTCGGTCGTACCGGTACCCATGTCTTATAACTTGTACCAAGTTGTGAAGGGTAAATTTTGACAAAAATCCAAAAAAATCATTAAAAAGTCGCTATTGCTTATTGCATTCAGCATCATTAGACGACTCTTATACGCCTGGGATGACCACTGTCTGATGATTATTTTAGATTTTATGCCAAAATGTTGATTTTGTGTCTTACGTCTCTAAATTAGACGACCTTGGATTTTCTTCTGTTACACCGCAATACAACTTTGAGGGTCGGGTGACTTTTGCTATTTACCGTCGGAGTTCACTTTTCATGCTTAAAAATGCATCCTGACACAGTTTTACTCAAAGTTAGAGTAAAAATATTTTTTGTCAAAAAATCTTCTGTCGGTCGTACCGGTACCCATGTCTTATAATTTGTACCAAGTTGTGCAGGGTACATTTTGACAAAAATCCAAAAAAATAATTAAAAAGTCGCTATTGCTTATTGCATTCAGCATCGTTAGACAACTCTAATATGCCTTGGATAACCACTTTCTGATGATTATTTTAGATTTTATGCCAAAATGTTGATTTTGTGTCTTACGTCTCTAAATTAGACGACCTTGGATTTTCTTCTGTTACACCGCAATACAACTTTGAGGGTCGGGTGACTTTTGCTATTTACCGTCGGAGTTCACTTTTCATGCTTAAAAATGCATCCTGACACAGTTTTACTCAAAGTTAGAGTCAAAAAAATTTTTGTCAAAAAATCTTCTGTCGGTTGTACCGGTACCCATGTCTTATGACTTGTACCAAGTTGTGAAGGGTAAATTTTGACAAAAATCCAAAAAAATCATTAAAAAGTCGCTATTTCTTATTGCATTCAGCATCGTTAGACGACTCTTATATGCCTTGGATAACCACTTTCTGATGATTATTTTAGATTTTATGCCAAAATGTTGATTTTGTGTCTTACGTCTCTAAATTAGACGACCTTGGATTTTCTTCTCTTACACCGCAATACAACTTTGAGGGTCGGGTGACTTTTGCTATTTACCGTCGGAGTTCACTTTTCATGCTTAAAAATGCATCCTGACACAGTTTTACTCAAAGTTAGAGTAAACAAAATTTTTGTCAAAAAAATTTCTGTCGGTCGTACCGGTGCCCATGTCTTATAACTTGTACCAAGTTGTGAAGGGTACATTTTGACAAAAATCCAAAAAAATCATTAAAAAGTCGCTATTGCTTATTGCATCCAGCATCGTTAAACGACTCTAATATGCCTGGGATGACCACTGTCTGATGATTATTTTAGATTTTATGCCAAAATGTTGATTTTGTGTCTTACGTCTTTAAATTAAAAGACCTTGGATTTTCTTCTCTTACACCGCAATACAACTTTGAGGGTCGGGTGACTTTTGCTATTTACCGTCGGAGTTCACTTTTCATGCTTAAAAATGCATCGTGACACAGTTTTACTCAAAGTTAGAGTAAACAAAATTTTTGTCAAAAAATCTTCTGTCGGTCGTACCGGTACCCATGTCTTATAACTTGTGCCAAGTTGTGCAGGGTACATTCTGACAAAAATCCAAAAAAATAATTAAAAAGTCGCTATTGCTTATTGCATTCAGCATCGTTAGACAACTCTGATATGCCTGGGATGACCACTGTACGATGATTATTTTAGATTTTATGCCAAAATGTTGATTTTGTGTCTTACGTCTCTAAATTAGACAACCTTGGATTTTCTTCTCTTACACCGCAATACAACTTTGAGGGTTGGGTGACTTTTGCTATTTACCGTCGGAGTTCACTTTTCATGATTAAAAATGCATCCTGACACAGTTTTACTCAAAGTTAGAGCAAAAAAATGTTTGTCAAAAAATCTTCTGTCGGTCGTACCGGTACCCATGTCTTATAACTTGTACCAAGTTGTGAAGGGTACATTTTGACAAAAATTCAAAAACAATCATTAAAAAGTCGCTATTGCTTATTGCATTCAGCATCGTTAGACGACTCTAATATGCCTGGGATGACCACTGTACGATGACAATTTTAGATTTTATGCCAAAATGTTGATGTTGTGTCTTACGTCTCTAAATTAGACAACCTTGGATTTTCTTCTCTTACACCGCAATACAACTTTGAGGGTTGGGTGACTTTTGCTATTTACCGTCGGAGTTCACTTTTCATGCTTAAAAATGCATCCTGACACAGTTTTACTCAAAGTTAGAGAAAAAAAAATTTTGTCAAAAAATCTTCTGTCGGTCGTACCGGTACCCATGTCTTATAACTTTTACCAAATTGTGAATGGTACATTTTGAGAAAAATCCAAAAAAATCATTAAAAAGTCGCTATTGCTTATTGCATTCAGCATCGTTAGACGACTCTAATATGCCTGGGATGACCACTGTACGATGATTATTTTAGATTTTATGCCAAAATGTTAATTTTGTGTCTTACGTCTCTAAATTAGACGACCTTGGATTTTCTTCTCTAACACCGCAATACAACTTTGAGGGTTGGGTGACTTTTGCTATTTACCGTCGGAGTTCACTTTTCATGCCTTAAAATGCATCCTGACACAGTTTTATTTAAAGTTAGAGTAAAAAAAAAATTGTCAAAAAATCTTCTGTCGGTCGTACCGGTACCCATGTCTTATAACTTGTACCAAGTTGTGAAGGGTACATTTTGACAAAAATTCAAAAAAATCATTAAAAAGTCGCTATTGCTTATTGCATTCAGCATCGTTAGACGACTCTAATATGCCTGGGATGACCACTGTCTGATGATTATTTTAGATTTTATGCCAAAATGTTGATTTTGTGTCTTACGTCTCTAAATTAGACGACCTTGGATTTTCTTCTCTTACACCGCAATACAACCTTGAGGGTCGAGTGACTTTTGCTATTTACCGTCTGAGTTCACTTTTCATGCTTAAAAATGCATCCTGACACAGTTTTACTCAAAGTTAGAGTAAAAAAAATTTTTGTCAAAAAATCTTCTGTCGGTCGTACCGGACCCATGTCTTATAACTTGTACCAAGTTGTGAAGGGTACATTTTGACAAAAATCCAAAAAAATCATTAAAAAGTCGCTATTGCTTATTGCATTCAGCATCATTAGACGACTCTAATATGCCTTGGATGACCACTGTCTGGTGATTATTTTAGCTTTTATGCCAAAATTTTGATTTCGTGTCTTACGTCCCTACATTAGACGACCTTGGATTTTCGTCTCCTGCACCGCCATGCAACTTTGATGGTCGGGTAACTTTCGCTATTTACTGTCGGAGATCACTTTTCGTGATTAATAATGCATCCTGACACCGTTTTACTCAAAGTTAGAGTAAAAAAAATTTTTGTCCAAAAATCTTCCGTCGGTCATACCGGTACCCATGTCTCATAACTTGTACCAAGTTGTGAAGGGTAAATTTTGACAAAAATCCAAAAAAATCATTAAAAAGTCGCTATTGCTTATTGCATTCAGCATCATTAGACGACTCTAATATGCCTTGGATGACCACTGTCGGGTGATTATTTTAGATTTTATGCCAAAATGTTGATTTTGTGTCTTACGTCTCTAAATTAGACGACCTTGGATTTTCTTCTCTTACACCGCAATACAACTTTGAGGGTCGAGTGACTTTTGCTATTTACCGTCGGAGTTCACTTTTCATGCTTAAAAATGCATCCTGACACAGTTTTACTCAAAGTTAGAGAAAAAAAATGTTTGTCAAAAAATCTTCTGTAGGTCGTACCGGTACCCATGTCTTATAACTTGTACCAAGTTGTGCAGGGTACATTTTGACAAAAATCCAAAAAAATAATTAAAAAGTCGCTATTGCTTATTGCATTCAGCATCGTTAGACAACTCTAATATGCCTTGGATAACCACTTTCTGGTGATTATTTTAGCTTTTATGCCAAAATTTTGATTTCGTGTCTTACGTCCCTACATTAGACGACCTTGGATTTTCGTCTCCTGCACCGCCATGCAACTTTGATGGTCGGGTAACTTTCGCTATTTACTGTCGGAGATCACTTTTCGTGATTAATAATGCATCCTGACACCGTTTTACTCAAAGTTAGAGTAAAAAAATTTTTTGTCCAAAAATCTTCCTTCCGTCATACCATGTCTCATAACTTGTACCAAGTTGTGAAGGGTAAATTTTGACAAAAATCCAAAAAAATCATTAAAAAGTCGCTATTGCTTATTGCATTCAGCATCATTAGACGACTTTAATATGCCTTGGATGACCACTGTACGATGATTATTTTAGATTTTATGCCAAAATGTTTATTTTGTGTCTTACGTCTCTAAATTAGACGACCTTGGATTTTCTTCTCTAACACCGCAATACAACTTTGAGGGTTGGGTGACTTTTGCTATTTACCGTCGGAGTTCACTTTTCATGCCTTAAAATGCATCCTGACACAGTTTTACTCAAAGTTAGAGTAAAAATAATTTTTGTCAAAAAATCTTCTGTCGGTCGTACCGGTACCCATGTCTTACAACTTTTACCAAGTTGTGAAGGGTACATTTTGACAAAAATCCAAAAAAATCATTAAAAAGTCGCTATTGCTTATTGCATTCAGCATCGTTAGACGACTCTAATATGCCTTGGATAACCACTTTCTGATGATTATTTTAGATTTTATGCCAAAATGTTTATTTTGTGTCTTACGTCTCTAAATTAGACCACCTTGGATTTTCTTCTGTTACACCGCAGTACAACTTTGAGGGTCGGGTGACTTTTGCTATTTACCGTCGGAGTTCACTTTTCATGCTTAAAAATGAATCCAGACACAATTTTACTCAAAGTTAGAGTAAAAAAAAATTGTTGTCAAAAAATCTTCTGTCGGTCGTACCGGTGCCCATGTCTTATGACTTGTACCAAATTGTGAAGGATACATTTTGACAAAAATCCAAGAAAATCATTAAAAAGTCGCTATTTCTTCTTGCATTCAGCATCGTAAGACGACTCAAATATGCCTTGGATAACCACTTTCTGATGATTATTTTAGATTTTATGCCAAAATGTTAATTTTGTGTCTTACGTCTCTAAATTAGACGACCTTGGATTTTCTTCTCTTACACCGCAATGCAACATTGAGGGTCGGGTGACTTTTGCTATTTACCGTCGGAGTTCACTTTTCATGCTTAAAATGCATCTTGACACAGTTTTTCTCAAAGTTAGAGTAAAAAAAATCTTCTGTCGGTCGTACCGGTACCCATGTCTTATAACTTGTACCAAGTTGTGAAGGGTACATTTTGAGAAAATTCCAAAAAAATCATTAAAAAGTCGCTATTGCTTATTGCATTCAGCATCATTAGACGACTCTAATATGCCTTGGATGACCACTGTCTGATGATTATTTTAGCTTTTATGCCAAAATGTTGATTTTGTGTCTTACGTCTCTAAATTAGACGACCTTGGATATTCTTCTCTTACACCGCAATACAACTTTGAGGGTCGGGTGACTTTTGCTATTTACCGTCGGAGTTCACTTTTCATGCTTAAAAATGCATCCTGACACAGTTTTACTTAAAGTTAGAGTAAAAATAATTTTTGTCAAAAAATCTTCTGTCGGTCGTACCGGTACCCATGTTTTAAAACTTGTACCAAGTTGTGAAGGGTACATTTTGACAAAAATCCAAAAAAATCATGAAAAAGTCGCTATTGCTTATTGCATTCAGCATCGTAAGACGACTCTAATATGCCTTGGATAAACACTTTCTGATGATTATTTTAGATCTTATGCCAAAATGTTGATTTTGTGTCTTACGTCTCTAAATTAGACGACCTCGGATTTTCTTCTCTTACACCGCAATACAACTTTGAGGGTCGGGTGACTTTTGCTATTTACCGTCGGAGTTCACTTTTCATGCTTAAAAATGCATCCTGACACAGTTTTACTCAAAGTTAGAGTAAATAAAATTTTGTCAAAAAATCTTCTGTCGGTCGTACCGGTACCCATGTCTTATAACTTGTACCAAGTTGTGAAGGGTACATTTTGACAAAAATCCAAAAAAATAATTAAAAAGTCGCTATTGCTTATTGCATTCAGCATCGTTAGACGACTCTTATATGCCTGGGATGACCACTTTCTGATGATTATTTTAGATTTTATGCCAAAATGTTGATTTTGTGTCTTACGTCTCTAAATTAGACGACCTTGAATTTTTTTCTCTTACACCGCAATACAACTTTGAGGGTCGGGTGACTTTTGCTATTTACCATCGGAATTCACTTTTCATGCTTTAAAATGCATCCTGACACAGTTTTACTCAAAGTTAGAGTAAAAAAAATGTTTGTCAAAAAATCTTCTGTCGGTCGTACCGGTACCCATGTCTTATAACTTGTACCAAGTTGTGAAGGGTACATTTTGATAAAAATCCAAAAAAATCATTAAAAAGTCGTTATTGCTTATTGCATTCAGCATCGTTAGACGACTCTAATATGCCTTGGATAACCACTTTCTGATGATTATTTTTGATTTTATGCCAAAATGTTGATTTTGTGTCTTACGTCTCTAAATTAGACGACCTTGGATTTTCTTCTCTTACACCGCAATACAACTTTGAGGGTCGGGTGACTTTTGCTATTTACCGTCGGAGTTCACTTTGCATGCTTAAAAATGCATCCTGACCCAGTTTTACTCAAAGTTAGAGTAAACAAAATTTTTGTCAAAAAATCTTCTGTCGGTCGTACCGGTACCCATGTCTTACAACTTTTACCAAGTTGTGAAGGGTACATTTTGACAAAAATCCAAAAAAATCATTAAAAAGTCGCTATTGCTTATTGCATTCAGCATCGTTAGACGACTCTAATATGCCTTGGATAACCACTTTCTGATGATTATTTTAGATTTTATGCCAAAATGTTTATTTTGTGTCTTACGTCTCTAAATTAGACGACCTTGGATTTTCTTCTCTTACACCGCAATACAACTTTGAGGGTCGGGTGACTTTTGCTATTTACCGTTGGAGTTCACTTTTCATGCTTTAAAATGCATCCTGACACAGTTTTATTCAAAGTTAGAGTAAAAAAAATGTTTGTCAAAAAATCTTCTGTCGGTCGTACCGGTACCCATGTCTTATAACTTGTACCAAGTTGTGAAGGGTACATTTTGAGAAAAATCCAAAAAAAATCATTAAAAAGTCGCTATTGCTTATTGCATTCAGCATCGTTAGACGACTCTTATATGCCTTGGATAACCACTTTTTGATGATTATTTTAGATTTTATGCCAAAATGTTGATTTTGTGTCTTACGTCTCTAAATTAGACGACCTTGGATTTTCTTCTCTTACACCGCAATACAACTTTGAGGGTCGGGTGACTTTTGCTATTTACCGTCGGAGTTCACTTTTCATGCTTAAAAATGCATCGTGACACAGTTTTACTCAAAGTTAGAGTAAACAAAATTTTTGTCAAAAAATCTTCTGTCGGTCGTACCGGTACCCATGTCTTACAACTTTTACCAAGTTGTGAAGGGTACATTTTGACAAAAATCCAAAAAAATCATTAAAAAGTCACTATTGCTTATTGCATTCAGCATCGTTAGACGACTCTAATATGCCTGGGATGACCACTGTCTGATGACTATTTTAGATTTTATGCCAAAATGTTGATTTTGTGTCTTACGTCTCTAAATTACACGAACTTGGATTTTCTTCTCTTACACCGCAATACAACTTTGATGGTCGGGTGACTTTTGCTATTTACCGTCGGAGTTCACTTTTCATGCTTAAAAATGCATCCTGACACAGTTTTACTCAAAGTTAGAGTAAATAAAATTTTGTCAAAAAATCTTCTGTCGGTCGTACCGGTACCCATGTCTTACAACTTTTACCAAGTTGTGAAGGGTACATTTTGACAAAAATCCAAAAAAATCATTAAAAAGTCACTATTGCTTATTGCATTCAGCATCGTTAGACGACTCTAATATGCCTGGGATGACCACTGTCTGATGACTATTTTAGATTTTATGCCAAAATGTTGATTTTGTGTCTTACGTCTCTAAATTACACGAACTTGGATTTTCTTCTCTTACACCGCAATACAACTTTGATGGTCGGGTGACTTTTGCTATTTACCGTCGGAGTTCACTTTTCATGCTTAAAAATGCATCCTGACACAGTTTTACTCAAAGTTAGAGTAAATAAAATTTTGTCAAAAAATCTTCTGTCGGTCGTACCGGTACCCATGTCTTATAACTTGTACCAAGTTGTGAATGGTACATTTTGAGAAAAATAAAAAAAATCATTAAAAAGTCGCTATTGCTTATTGCATTCAGCATCGTTAGACGACTCTAATTTGCCTTTGATAACCACTTTTTGATGATTATTTTAGATTTTATGCCAAAATGTTGATTTTGTGTCTTACGTCTCTAAATTAGACGACCTTGGATTTTCTTCTCTTACACCGCAATACAACTTTGAGGGTCGGGTGACTTTTGCTATTTACCGTCGGAGTTCACTTTGCATGCTTAAAAATGCATCCTGACCCAGTTTTACTCAAAGTTAGAGTAAAAAAAATTTTGTCAAAAAATCTTCTGTCGGTCGTACCGGTACCCATGTCTTAAAACTTGTACCAAGTTGTGAAGGGTACATTTTGACAAAAATCCAAAAAAATCATTAAAAAGTCGCTATTGCTTATTGCATTCAGCATCGTTAGACGACTCTAATTTGCCTTTGATAACCACTTTTTGATGATTATTTTAGATTTTATGCCAAAATGTTAATTTTGTGTCTTACGTCTCTAAATTAGACGACCTTGGATTTTCTTCTCTTACACTGCAATACAACTTTGAGGGTTGGGTGACTTTTGCTATTTACCGTCGGAGTTCACTTTTCATGCCTTAAAATGCATCCTGACACAGTTTTACTCAAAGTTACAGTAAAAAAAAATTTTTGTCAAAAAATCTTCTGTCGGTCGTACCGGTACCCATGTCTTATAACTTGTACCAAGTTGTGAAGGGTACATTTTGACAAAAATCCAAAAAAATCATTAAAAAGTCGCTATTGCTTATTGCATTCAGCATCGTTAGACGACTCTAATATGCCTTGGATAACCACTTTCTGATGATTTTTTTAGATTTTATGCCAAAATGTTTATTTTGTGTCTTACGTCTCTAAATTAGACGACCTTGGATTTTCTTCTCTTACACCGCAATACAACTTTGAGGGTCGGGTGACTTTTGCTATTTACCGTCGGAGTTCACTTTTCATGCTTAAAAATGCATCCTGACACAGTTTTACTCAAAGTTAGAGTAAAAAAACAAATTGTCAAAAAATCTTCTGTCGGTCGTACCGGTACCCATGTCTTATAACTTGTACCAAGTTGTGAAGGGTACATTTTGACAAAAATCCAAAAAAATCATTAAAAAGTCGCTATTGCTTATTGCATTCAGCATCATTAGACGACTCTAATATGCCTTGGATGACCACTGTCTGGTGATTATTTTAGATTTTATGCCAAAATGTTGATTTTGTGTCTTACGTCTCTAAATTAGACGAACTTGGATTTTCTTCTCTTACACCGCAATACAACTTTGATGGTCGGGTGACTTTTGCTATTTACCGTCGGAGTTCACTTTTCATGCTTAAAAATGCATCCTGACACAGTTTTACTCAAAGTTAGAGTAAATAAAATTTTGTCAAAAAATCTTCTGTCGGTCGTACCGGTACCCATGTCTTATAACTTGTACCAAGTTGTGAATGGTACATTTTGAGAAAAATAAAAAAAATCATTAAAAAGTCGCTATTGCTTATTGCATTCAGCATCGTTAGACGACTCTAATATGCCTGGGATGACCACTGTCTGATGATTATTTTAGATTTTATGCCAAAATGTTGATTTTGTGTCTTACGTCTCTAAATTAGACGACCTTGGATTTTCTTCTCTTACACCGCAATACAACTTTGAGGGTCGGGTGACTTTTGCTATTTACCGTCGGAGTTCACTTTTCATGCTTAAAAATGCATCGTGACACAGTTTTACTCAAAGTTAGAGTAAACAAAATTTTTGTCAAAAAATCTTCTGTCGGTCGTACCGGTACCCATGTCTTATAACTTGTACCAAGTTGTGAAGGGTACATTTTGACAAAAATCCAAAAAAATCATAAAAAAGTCACTATTGCTTATTGCATTCAGCATCGTTAGACGACTCGAATTTGCCTTGGATAACCACTTTCTGATGATTATTTTAGAATTTACGCCAAAATGTTGATTTTGTGTCTTACGTCTCTAAATTAGACGACCTTGGATTTTCTTCTCTTACACCGCAATACAACTTTGAGGGTCGGGTGACTTTTGCTATTTACCGTCGGAGTTCACTTTTCATGCTTAAAAATGCATCCTGACACAGTTTTACTCAAAGTTAGAGTAAAAAAAAAAATTGTCAAAAAATCTTCTGTCGGTCGTACCGGTACCCATGACTTATAACTTGTACCAAGTTGTGAAGGGTACATTTTGACAAAAATCCAAAAAAATCATTAAAAAGTCGCTATTGCTTATTGCATTCCGCATCGTTAGACGACTCTTATATGCCTGGGATGACCACTGTCTGATGATTATTTTAGATTTTATGCCAAAATGTTGATTTTGTGTCTTACGTCTCTAAATTAGACGACCTTGGATTTTCTTCTCTTACACCGCAATACAACTTTGAGGGTCGGGTGACTTTTGCTATTTACCGTCGGAGTTCACTTTTCATGCTTAAAAATGCATCCTGACACAGGTTTACTCAAAGTTAGAGTAAAAAAAAATTTTTTTTAAAAAAATCTTCTGTCGGTCGTACCGGTACCCATGACTTATAACTTGTACCAAGTTGTGAAGGGTACATTTTGACAAAAATCCAAAAAAATCATTAAAAAGTCGCTATTGCTTATTGCATTCAGCATCGTTAGACGACTCTTATATGCCTGGGATGACCACTGTCTGATGATTATTTTAGATTTTATGCCAAAATGTTGATTTTGTGTCTTACGTCTCTAAATTAGACGACCTTGGATTTTCTTCTCTTACACCGCAATACAACTTTGAGGGTCGGGTGACTTTTGCTATTTACCGTCGGAGTTCACTTTTCATGCTTAAAAATGCATCCTGACACAGTTTTACTCAAAGTTAGAGTAAAAAAAATGTTTGTCAAAAAATCTTCTGTCGGTCGCACCGGTACCCATGTCTCATAACTTGTACCAAGTTGTGAAGGGTAAATTTTGACAAAAATCCAAAAAAATCATTAAAAAGTCGCTATTGCTTATTGCATTCAGCATCGTTAGACGACTCGAATATGCCTGGGATAACCAATTTCGGATGATTATTTTAGATTTTATGCCAAAATGTTGATTTTGTGTCTTACGTCTCTAAATTAGACGACCTTGGATTTTCTTCTGTTACACCGCAATACAACTTTGAGGGTCGGGTGACTTTTGCTATTTACCGTCGGAGTTCACTTTTCATGCTTAAAAATGCATCCTGACACAATTTTACTCAAAGTTAGAGTAAAAAAAAATTGTTGTCAAAAAATCTTCTGTCGGTCGTACCGGTACCCATGTCTTATAACTTGTACCAAGTTGTGAAGGGTACATTGTGACAAAAATCCAAAAAAATCATTAAAAAGTCGCTATTGCGTATTGCATTCAGCATCGTTAGACGACTCTCATATGCCTTGGATAACCACTTTTTGATGATTATTTTAGATTTTATGCCAAAATGTTGATTTTGTGTGTTACGTCTCTAAATTAGACGTCCTTGGATTTTCTTCTCTTACACCGCAATACAACTTTGAGGGTGGGGTGACTTTTGCTATTTACCGTCGAAGTTCACTTTTCATGCTTAAAAATGCATCCTGACACAGTTTTACTCAAAGTTAGAGTAAAAAAAATGTTTGTCAAAAAATCTTCTGTCGGTCGTACCGGTACCCATGTCTTATAACTTGTACCAAGTTGTGAAGGGTACATTTTGACAAAAATCCAAAACAATCATTAAAAAGTCGCTATTGCTTATTGCATTCAGCATCGTTAGACGACTCTAATATGCCTGGGATGACCACTGTCTGATGATTATTTTAGATTTTATGCCAAAATGTTGATTTTGTGTCTTACGTCTCTAAATTAGACGACCTTGGATTTTCTTCTCTTACACCGCAATACAACTTTGAGGGTCGGGTGACTTTTGCTATTTACCGTCGGAGTTCACTTTTCATGCCTTAAAATGCATCCTGACACAGTTTTACTCAAAGTTAGAGTAAAAATAATTTTTGTCAAAAAATCTTCTGTCGGTCGTACCGGTACCCATGTCTCATAACTTGTTCCAAGTTGTGAAGGGTACATTTTGACAGAAATCCAAAAAAATCATTAAAAAGTCGCTATTGCTTATTGCATTCAACATCGTTAGACGACTCTAATATGCCTTGGATGACCACTGTCTGATGATTATTTTAGATTTTATGCCAAAATGTTGATTTTGTCTCTTACGTCTCTAAATTAGAGAACTTTGGATTTTCTTCTCTTACACCGCAATACAACTTTTAGGGTCGGGTGACTTTTGCTATTTACCGTCGGAGTTCACTTTTCATGCTTAAAAATGCATCCTGACACAGTTTTACTCAAAGTTAGAGTAAAAAAAATGTTTGTCAAAAAATCTTCTGTCGGTCGTACCGGTACCTATGTATTATAATTTGTACCAAGTTGTGAAGGGTACATTTTGACAAAAATCCAAAAAAATCATTAAAAAGTCGCTATTGCTTATTGCATTCAGCATCGTTAGACGACTCTAATATGCCTGGGATGACCACTGTCTGATGATTATTTTAGATTTTATGCCAAAATGTTGATTTTGTCTCTTACGTCTCTAAATTAGAGAACTTTGGATTTTCTTCTCTTACACCGCAATACAACTTTTAGGGTCGGGTGACTTTTGCTATTTACCGTCGGAGTTCACTTTTCATGCTTAAAAATGCATCCTGACACAGTTTTACTCAAAGTTAAAGTAAAAAAAATTTTTGTCAAAAAATCTTCTGTCGGTCGTACCGGTACCCATGTCTCATAACTTGTTCCAAGTTGTGAAGGGTACATTTTGACAGAAATCCAAAAAAATCATTAAAAAGTCGCTATTGCTTATTGCATTCAGCATCGTTAGATGACTCCAATATGCCTGGGATGACCACTGTCTGATGATTATTTTAGATTTTATGCCAAAATGTTGATTTTGTGTCTTACGTCTCTAAATTAGACGACCTTGGATTTTCTTCTCTTACACCGCAATACAACTTTGAGTGTCGGGTGACTTTTGCTATTTACCGTCGGAGTTCACTTTTCATGCTTAAAAATGCATCCTGACACAGTTTTACTCAAAGTTAGAGTAAAAAAAATGTTTGTCAAAAAATCTTCTGTCGGTCGTACCGGTACCCATGTTTTAAAACTTGTACCAAGTTGTGAAGGGTACATTTTGACAAAAATCCAAAAAAATCATGAAAAAGTCGCTATTGCTTATTGCATTCAGCATCGTTAGACGACTCTAATATGCCTTGGATAACCACTTTCGGATGATTATTTTAGATTTTATGCCAAAATGTTGATTTTGTGTCTTACGTCTCTAAATTAGACGACCTTGGATTTTCTTCTCTTACACCGCAATACAACTTTGAGGGTCGGGTGACTTTTGCTATATACCGTCGGAGTTCACTTTTCATGCTTAAAAATGCATCCTGACACAGTTTTACTCAAAGTTAGAGTAAAAAAAATTTATGTCAAAAAATCTTCTGTCGGTCGTACCGGTACCCATGTCTTATAACTTGTACCAAGTTGTGAAGGGTACATTTTGACAAAAATCCAAAAAAATCATTAAAAAGTCGCTATTGCTTATTGCATTCAGCATCGTTAGACGACTGTAATATGCCTAAGATGACCACTGTCTGATGATTATTTTAGATTTTATGCCAAAATGTTGATTTTGTGTCTTACGTCTCTAAATAAGACGACCTTGGGTTTTCTTCTCTTACACCGCAATACAACTTTGAGGGTCGGGTGACTTTTGCTATTTACCGTCGGAGTTCACTTTCATGCTTAAAAATGCATCCTGACACAGTTTTACTCAAAGTTAGAGTAAAAAAAATGTTTGTCAAAAAATCTTCTGTCGGTCGTACCGGTACCCATGTCTTATAACTTGTACCAAGTTGTGAAGGGTACATTTTGATAAAAATCCAAAAAAATCATTAAAAAGTCGCTATTGCTTATTGCATTCAGCATCGTTAGACGACTCTAATATGCCTTGGATAACCACTTTCTGATGATTATTTTTGATTTTATGCCAAAATGTTGATTTTGTGTCTTACGTCTCTAAATTAGACGACCTTGGATTTTCTTCTCTTACACCGCAATACAACTTTGAGGGTCGGGTGACTTTTGCTATTTACCGTCGGAGTTCACTTTGCATGCTTAAAAATGCATCCTGACCCAGTTTTACTCAAAGTTAGAGTAAACAAAATTTTTGTCAAAAAATCTTCTGTCGGTCGTACCGGTACCCATGTCTCATAACTTGTACCAAGTTGTGAAGGGTACATTTTGACAAAAATAAAAAAAAATCATTAAAAAGTCGCTATTGCTTATTGCATTCAGCATCGTTAGACAACTCTAATATGCCTTGGATAACCACTTTCTGATGATTATTTTAGATTTTATGCCAAAATGTTGATTTTGTGTGTTACGTCTCTAAATTAGACGACCTTGGATTTTCTTCTCTTACACCACAATACAACTTTGAGGGTCGGGTGAATTTTGCTATTTACCGTCGGAGTTCACTTTTCATGCTTAAAAATGCATCCTGACACAATTTTACTCAAAGTTAGAGTAAAAAAAAATTGTTGTCAAAAAATCTTCTGTCGGTCGTACCGGTACCCATGTCTCATAACTTGTACCAAGTTGTGAAGGGTACATTTTGACAAAAATAAAAAAAAATCATTAAAAAGTCGCTATTGCTTATTGCATTCAGCATCATTAGACGACTCTAATATGCCTTGGATGACCACTGTCTGGTGATTATTTTAGCTTTTATGCCAAAATTTTGATTTCGTGTCTTACGTCCCTACATTAGACGACCTTGGATTTTCGTCTCCGGCACCGCCATGCAACTTTGATGGTCGGGTAACTTTCGCTATTTACTGTCGGAGATCACTTTTCGTGATTAATAATGCATCCTGACACCGTTTTACTCAAAGTTAGAGTAAAAAAAATTTTTGTCAAAAAATCTTCTGTCGGTCGTACCAGTACCCATGTCTTATAACTTGTACCAAGTTGTGAAGGGTACATTGTGACAAAAATCCAAAAAAATCATTAAAAAGTCGCTATTGCGTATTGCATTCAGCATCGTTAGACGACTCTCATATGCCTTGGATAACCACTTTTTGATGATTATTTTAGATTTTATGCCAAAATGTTGATTTTGTGTGTTACGTCTCTAAATTAGACGTCCTTGGATTTTCTTCTCTTACACCGCAATACAACTTTGAGGGTGGGGTGACTTTTGCTATTTACCGTCGAAGTTCACTTTTCATGCTTAAAAATGCATCCTGACACAGTTTTACTCAAAGTTAGAGTAAAAAAAATGTTTGTCAAAAAATCTTCTGTCGGTCGTACCGGTACCCATGTCTTATAACTTGTACCAAGTTGTGAAGGGTACATTTTGACAAAAATCCAAAACAATCATTAAAAAGTCGCTATTGCTTATTGCATTCAGCATCGTTAGACGACTCTAATATGCCTGGGATGACCACTGTCTGATGATTATTTTAGATTTTATGCCAAAATGTTGATTTTGTGTCTTACGTCTCTAAATTAGACGACCTTGGATTTTCTTCTCTTACACCGCAATACAACTTTGAGGGTCGGGTGACTTTTGCTATTTACCGTCGGAGTTCACTTTTCATGCCTTAAAATGCATCCTGACACAGTTTTACTCAAAGTTAGAGTAAAAATAATTTTTGTCAAAAAATCTTCTGTCGGTCGTACCGGTACCCATGTCTTATAACTTGTACCAAGTTGTGAAGGGTACTTTTTGACAAAAATCCAAAAAAATCATTAAAAAGTCGCTATTGCTTATTGCATTCAGCATCGTTAGACGACTCTAATATGCCTGGGATGACCACTGTCTGATGATTATTTTAGATTTTATGCCAAAATGTTGATTTTGTCTCTTACGTCTCTAAATTAGAGAACTTTGGATTTTCTTCTCTTACACCGCAATACAACTTTTAGGGTCGGGTGACTTTTGCTATTTACCGTCGGAGTTCACTTTTCATGCCTTAAAATGCATCCTGACACAGTTTTACTCAAAGTTAGAGTAAAAATAATTTTTGTCAAAAAATCTTCTGTCGGTCGTACCGGTACCCATGTCTTATAACTTGTACCAAGTTGTGAAGGGTACTTTTTGACAAAAATCCAAAAAAATCATTAAAAAGTCGCTATTGCTTATTGCATTCAGCATCGTTTGACGACTCTAATATGCCTGGGATGACCACTGTCTGATGATTATTTTAGATTTTATGCCAAAATGTTGATTTTGTGTCTTACGTCTCTAAATTAGACGACCTTGGATTTTCTTCTCTTACACCGCAATACAACTTTGAGGGTCGGGTGACTTTTGCTATTTACCGTCGGAGTTCACTTTTCATGCCTTAAAATGCATCCTGACACAGTTTTACTCAAAGTTAGAGTAAAAATAATTTTTGTCAAAAAATCTTCTGTCGGTCGTACCGGTACCCATGTCTTATAACTTGTACCAAGTTGTGAAGGGTACATTTTGACAGAAATCCAAAAAAATCATTAAAAAGTCGCTATTGCTTATTGCATTCAACATCGTTAGACGACTCTAATATGCCTTGGATGACCACTGTCTGATGATTATTTTAGATTTTATGCCAAAATGTTGATTTTGTCTCTTACGTCTCTAAATTAGAGAACTTTGGATTTTCTTCTCTTACACCGCAATACAACTTTTAGGGTCGGGTGACTTTTGCTATTTACCGTCGGAGTTCACTTTTCATGCTTAAAAATGCATCCTGACACAGTTTTACTCAAAGTTAGAGTAAAAAAAATGTTTGTCAAAAAATCTTCTGTCGGTCGTACCGGTACCTATGTATTATAATTTGTACCAAGTTGTGAAGGGTACATTTTGACAAAAATCCAAAAAAATCATTAAAAAGTCGCTATTGCTTATTGCATTCAGCATCGTTAGACGACTCTAATATGCCTGGGATGACCACTGTCTGATGATTATTTTAGATTTTATGCCAAAATGTTGATTTTGTCTCTTACGTCTCTAAATTAGAGAACTTTGGATTTTCTTCTCTTACACCGCAATACAACTTTTAGGGTCGGGTGACTTTTGCTATTTACCGTCGGAGTTCACTTTTCATGCTTAAAAATGCATCCTGACACAGTTTTACTCAAAGTTAGAGTAAAAAAAATTATTGTCAAAAAATCTTCTGTCGGTCGTACCGGTACCCATGTCTTATAACTTGTACCAAGTTGTGAAGGGTACATTTTGACAAAAATCCAAAAAAATCATTAAAAAGTCGCTATTGCTTATTGCATTCAGCATCGTTAGACGACTCTAATATGCCTTGGATAACCACTTTCGGATGATTATTTTAGATTTTATGCCAAAATGTTGATTTTGTGTCTTACGTCTCTAAATTAGACGACCTTGGATTTTCTTCTCTTACACCGCAATACAACTTTGAGGGTCGGGTGACTTTTGCTATTTACCGTCGGAGTTCACTTTTCATGCTTAAAAATGCATCCTGACACAGTTTTACTCAAAGTTTTAGTTAAAAAAAATTTTTGTCAAAAAATCTTCTGTCGGTCGTACCGGTACCCATGTCTTAGAACTTGTACCAAGTTGTGAAGGGTACATTTTGACAAAAATCCAGAAAAATCATTAAAAAATCGCTTTTGCTTATTGCATCCAGCATCGTTAGACAACTCTAATATGCCTTGGATGACCACTGTCTGATGATTATTTTAGATTTTATGCCAAAATGTTGATTTTGTGTCTTACGTCTCTAAATAAGACGACCTTGGGTTTTCTTCTCTTACACCGCAATACAACTTTGAGGGTCGGGTGACTTTTGCTATTTACCGTCGGAGTTCACTTTCATGCTTAAAAATGCATCCTGACACAGTTTTACTCAAAGTTAGAGTAAAAAAAATGTTTGTCAAAAAATCTTCTGTCGGTCGTACCGGTACCCATGTCTTATAACTTGTACCAAGTTGTGAAGGGTACATTTTGATAAAAATCCAAAAAAATCATTAAAAAGTCGCTATTGCTTATTGCATTCAGCATCGTTAGACGACTCTAATATGCCTTGGATAACCACTTTCTGATGATTATTTTTGATTTTATGCCAAAATGTTGATTTTGTGTCTTACGTCTCTAAATTAGACGACCTTGGATTTTCTTCTCTTACACCGCAATACAACTTTGAGGGTCGGGTGACTTTTGCTATTTACCGTCGGAGTTCACTTTGCATGCTTAAAAATGCATCCTGACCCAGTTTTACTCAAAGTTAGAGTAAACAAAATTTTTGTCAAAAAATCTTCTGTCGGTCGTACCGGTACCCATGTCTTACAACTTTTACCAAGTTGTGAAGGGTACATTTTGACAAAAATCCAAAAAAATCATTAAAAAGTCGCTATTGCTTATTGCATTCAGCATCGTTAGACGACTCTAATATGCCTGGGATGACCACTGTCTGATGATTATTTTAGATTTTATGCCAAAATGTTGATTTTGTGTCTTACGTCTCTAAATTAGACGACCTTGGATTTTCTTCTCTTACACCGCAATACAACTTTGAGGGTCGGGTGACTTTTGCTATTTACCGTCGGAGTTCACTTTTCATGCCTTAAAATGCATCCTGACACAGTTTTACTCAAAGTAAGAGTAAATAAAATTTTATCAAAAAATCTTCTGTCGGTCGTACCGGTACCCATGTCTTATAACTTGTACCAAGTTGTGAAGGGTACATTTTGAGAAAAATCCAAAAAAAATCATTAAAAAGTCGCTATTGCTTATTGCATTCAGCATCGTTAGACGACTCTTATATGCCTTGGATAACCACTTTCTGATGATTATTTTAGATTTTATGCCAAAATGTTGATTTTGTGTCTTACGTCTCTAAATTAGACGACCTTGGATTTTCTTCTCTTACACCGCAATACAACTTTGAGGGTCGGGTGACTTTTGCTATTTACCGTCGGAGTTCACTTTTCATGCTTAAAAATGCATCGTGACACAGTTTTACTCAAAGTTAGAGTAAACAAAATTTTTGTCAAAAAATCTTCTGTCGGTCGTACCGGTACCCATGTCTTACAACTTTTACCAAGTTGTGAAGGGTACATTTTGACAAAAATCCAAAAAAATCATTAAAAAGTCACTATTGCTTATTGCATTCAGCATCGTTAGACGACTCTAATATGCCTGGGATGACCACTGTCTGATGACTATTTTAGATTTTATGCCAAAATGTTGATTTTGTGTCTTACGTCTCTAAATTACACGAACTTGGATTTTCTTCTCTTACACCGCAATACAACTTTGAGGGTCGGGTGACTTTTGCTATTTACCGTCGGAGTTCACTTTTCATGCTTAAAAATGCATCCTGACACAGTTTTACTCAAAGTTAGAGTAAATAAAATTTTGTCAAAAAATCTTCTGTCGGTCGTACCGGTACCCATGTCTTATAACTTGCACCAAGTTGTGAAGGGTACATTTTGACAAAAATCCAAAAAAATCATTAAAAAGTCGCTATTGCTTATGTCATTCAGCATCGTTAGACGACTCTTATATGCCTGGGGTGACCACTTTCTGATGATTATTTTAGATTTTATGCCAAAATGTTAATTTTGTGTCTTACGTCTCTAAATTAGACGACCTTGGATTTTCTTCTCTTACACTGCAATACAACTTTGAGGGTTGGGTGATTTTTGCTATTTACCGTCGGAGTTCACTTTTCATGCCTTAAAATGCATCCTGACACAGTTTTACTCAAAGTTACAGTAAAAAAAAATTTTTGTCAAAAAATCTTCTGTCGGTCGTACCGGTACCCATGTCTTATAACTTGTACCAAGTTGTGAATGGTACATTTTGAGAAAAATAAAAAAAAATCATTAAAAAGTCGCTATTGCTTATTGCATTCAGCATCGTTAGACGACTCTAATTTGCCTTTGATAACCACTTTTTGATGATTATTTTAGATTTTATGCCAAAATGTTGATTTTGTGTCTTACGTCTCTAAATTAGACGACCTTGGATTTTCTTCTCTTACACCGCAATACAACTTTGAGGGTCGGGTGACTTTTGCTATTTACCGTCGGAGTTCACTTTTCATGCTTAAAAATGCATCCTGACACAGTTTTACTCAAAGTTAGAGTAAAAATAATTTTTGTCAAAAAATCTTCTGTCGGTCGTACCGGTACCCATGTCTCATAACTTGTACCAAGTTGTGAAGGGTACATTTTGACAAAAATCCAAAAAAATCATTAAAAAGTCGCTATTGCTTATTGCATTCAGCATCGTTAGACGACTCGAATTTGCCTTGGATAACCACTTTCTGATGATTATTTTAGAATTTACGCCAAAATGTTGATTTTGTGTCTTACGTCTCTAAATTAGACGACCTTGGATTTTCTTCTCTTACACCGCAATACAACTTTGAGGGTCGGGTGACTTTTGCTATTTACCGTCGGAGTTCACTTTTCATGCTTAAAAATGCATCCTGACACAGTTTTACTCAAAGTTAGAGTAAAAAAAAAAATTGTCAAAAAATCTTCTGTCGGTCGTACCGGTACCCATGTCTTATAACTTGTACCAAGTTGTGAAGGGTACATTTTGACAGAAATCCAAAAAAATCATTAAAAAGTCGCTATTTCTTATTGCATTCAGCATCGTTAGACGACTCTAATATGCCTGGGATGACCACTGTCTGATGATTATTTTAGATTTTATGCCAAAATGATGATTTTGTGTCTTACGTCTCTAAATTAGACCACCTTGGATTTTCTTCTGTTACACCGCAGTACAACTTTGAGGGTCGGGTGACTTTTGCTATTTACCGTCGGAGTTCACTTTTCATGCTTAAAAATGAATCCAGACACAATTTTACTCAAAGTTAGAGTAAAAAAAAATTGTTGTCAAAAAATCTTCTGTCGGTCGTACCGGTACCCATGTCTTATAACTTGTACCAAGTTGTGAAGGGTACATTGTGACAAAAATCCAAAAAAATCATTAAAAAGTCGCTATTGCGTATTGCATTCAGCATCGTTAGACGACTCTCATATGCCTTGGATAACCACTTTTTGATGATTATTTTAGATTTTATGCCAAAATGTTGATTTTGTGTGTTACGTCTCTAAATTAGACGTCCTTGGATTTTCTTCTCTTACACCGCAATACAACTTTGAGGGTGGGGTGACTTTTGCTATTTACCGTCGAAGTTCACTTTTCATGCTTAAAAATGCATCCTGACACAGTTTTACTCAAAGTTAGAGTAAAAAAAATGTTTGTCAAAAAATCTTCTGTCGGTCGTACCGGTACCCATGTCTTATAACTTGTACCAAGTTGTGAAGGGTACATTTTGACAAAAATCCAAAACAATCATTAAAAAGTCGCTATTGCTTATTGCATTCAGCATCGTTAGACGACTCTAATATGCCTGGGATGACCACTGTCTGATGATTATTTTAGATTTTATGCCAAAATGTTGATTTTGTGTCTTACGTCTCTAAATTAGACGACCTTGGATTTTCTTCTCTTACACCGCAATACAACTTTGAGGGTCGGGTGACTTTTGCTATTTACCGTCGGAGTTCACTTTTCATGCCTTAAAATGCATCCTGACACAGTTTTACTCAAAGTTAGAGTAAAAATAATTTTTGTCAAAAAATCTTCTGTCGGTCGTACCGGTACCCATGTCTCATAACTTGTTCCAAGTTGTGAAGGGTACATTTTGACAGAAATCCAAAAAAATCATTAAAAAGTCGCTATTGCTTATTGCATTCAACATCGTTAGACGACTCTAATATGCCTTGGATGACCACTGTCTGATGATTATTTTAGATTTTATGCCAAAATGTTGATTTTGTCTCTTACGTCTCTAAATTAGAGAACTTTGGATTTTCTTCTCTTACACCGCAATACAACTTTTAGGGTCGGGTGACTTTTGCTATTTACCGTCGGAGTTCACTTTTCATGCTTAAAAATGCATCCTGACACAGTTTTACTCAAAGTTAGAGTAAAAAAAATGTTTGTCAAAAAATCTTCTGTCGGTCGTACCGGTACCTATGTATTATAATTTGTACCAAGTTGTGAAGGGTACATTTTGACAAAAATCCAAAAAAATCATTAAAAAGTCGCTATTGCTTATTGCATTCAGCATCGTTAGACGACTCTAATATGCCTGGGATGACCACTGTCTGATGATTATTTTAGATTTTATGCCAAAATGTTGATTTTGTCTCTTACGTCTCTAAATTAGAGAACTTTGGATTTTCTTCTCTTACACCGCAATACAACTTTTAGGGTCGGGTGACTTTTGCTATTTACCGTCGGAGTTCACTTTTCATGCCTTAAAATGCATCCTGACACAGTTTTACTCAAAGTTAGAGTAAAAAAAATGTTTGTCAAAAAATCTTCTGTCGGTCGTACCGGTACCCATGTCTTATAACTTGTACCAAGTTGTGAAGGGTACATTTTGACAAAAATCCAAAAAAATCATTAAAAAGTCGCTATTGCTTATTGCATTCAGCATCGTTAGACGACTCTAATATGCCTTGGATAACCACTTTCGGAAAATTATTTTAGATTTTATGCCAAAATGTTGATTTTGTGTCTTACGTCTCTAAATTAGACGACCTTGGATTTTCTTCTCTTACACCGCAATACAACTTTGAGGGTCGGGTGACTTTTGCTATTTACCGTCGGAGTTCACTTTTCATGCTTAAAAATGCATCCTGACACAGTTTTACTCAAAGTTTTAGTTTAAAAAAATTTTTGTCAAAAAATCTTCTGTCGGTCGTACCGGTACCCATGTCTTATAACTTGTACCAAGTTGTGAAGGGTACATTTTGACAAAAATCCAAAAAAATCATTAAAAAGCCGCTATTGCTTATTGCATTCAGCATCGTTAGACGACTCTAATATGCCTGGGATAACCACTGTCTGATGATTATTTTAGATTTTATGCCAAAATGTGGATTTTGTGTCTACGTCCCTAAATTAGACGACCTTGGATTTTCTTCTCTTACACCGCAATACAACTTTGAGGGTCGGGTGACTTTTGCTATTTACCGTTGGAGTTCACTTTTCATGCTTAAAAATGCATCGTGACACAGTTTTACTCAAAGTTAGAGTAAATAAAATTTTGTCAAAAAATCTTCTGTCGGTCGTACCGGTACCCAGTTCTTATAACTTGTACCAAGTTGTGAAGGGTACATTTTGACAAAAATCCAAAAAAATCATTAAAAAGTCGCTATTGCTTATTGCATTCAGCATCGTTAGACGACTCTTATATGCCTGGGATGACCACTTTCTGATGATAATTTTAGATTTTATGCCAAAATGTTGATTTTGTGTCTTACGTCTCTAAATTAGACGACCTTGGATATTCTTCTCTTACACCGCAATACAACTTTGAGGTTCGGGTGATTTTTGCTATTTACCGTCGGAGTTCACTTTTCATGCTTAAAAATGCATCCTGACACAGTTTTATTTAAAGTTAGAGTAAAAAAAAAATTGTCAAAAAATCTTCTGTCGGTCGTACCGGTACCCATGTCTTATAACTTGTACCAAGTTGTGAAGGGTACATTTTGACAAAAATTCAAAAAAATCATTAAAAAGTCGCTATTGCTTATTGCATTCAGCATCGTTAGACGACTCTTATATGCCTGGGATGACCACTTTCTGATGATTATTTTAGATTTTATGCCAAAATGTTGATTTTGTGTCTTACGTCTCTAAATTAGACGACCTTGGGTTTTCTTCTCTTAACACCGCAATACAACTTTGAGGGTCGGGTGACTTTTGCTATTTACCGTCGGAGATGCTTAAAAATGCATCCAGACACAGTTTTACTCAAAGTTAGAGTAAAACACATTTTTGTCAAGAAATCTTCTGTCGGTCGTACCGGTGCCCATGTCTTATAACTTGTACCAAGTTGTGAAGGGTACATTTTGACAAAAATCCAAAAAAATCATTAAAAAGTCGCTATTGCTTATTGCATTCAGCATCGTTAGACGACTGTAATATGCCTGGGATGACCACTGTGTGATGATTATTTTAGATTTTATGTCAAAATGTTGATTTTGTGTCTTATGTCTCTAACTTAGGCGACCTTGGATTTTCTTCTCTTACACCGCAATAAAACTTGGAGGGACGGGTGACTTTTGCTATTTACCGTCGCAGTTCACTTTTCGTGCTTAAAAATGGATCCTGACACAGTTTTACTCAAAGTTAGAGTAAATAAAATTTTGTCAAAAAATCTTCTGTCGGTCGTACCGGTACCCATGTCTTATAACTTGTACCAAGATGTGAAGGGTACATTTTGAGAAAAATCCAAAAAAATCATTAAAAAGTCGCTATTGCTTATTGCATTCAACATCGTTAGACGACTCTAATATGCCTGGGATGACCACTGTACGATGATTATTTTAGATTTTATGCCAAAATGTTAATTTTTTGTCTTACGTCTCTAAATTAGACGACCTTGGATTTTCTTCTCTTACACCGCAATACAACTTTGAGGGTTGGGTGACTTTTGCTTTTTACCGTCGGAGTTCACTTTTCATGCCTTAAAATGCATCCTGACACAGTTTTACTCAAAGTTAGAGTAAAAATATTTTTTGTCAAAAAATCTTCTGTCGGTCGTACCGGTACTCATGTCTTACAACTTTTACCAAGTTGTGAAGGGTACATTTTGACAAAAATCCAAAAAAATCATTAAAAAGTCGCTATTGCTAATTGCATTCAGCATCGTTAGACGACTCTAATATGCCTTGGATAACCACTTTCTGATGATTATTTTAGATTTTATGCCAAAATGTTGATTTTGTGTCTTACGTCTCTAAATTAGACGACCTTGGATTTTCTTCCCTTACACCGCAATACAACTTTGAGGGTCGGGTGACTTTTGCTTTTTACCGTCGGAGTTCACTTTTCATGCTTAAAAATGCATCCTGACACAGTTTTACTCAAAGTTAGAGTAAAAAAAATTTTGTCAAAAAATCTTCTGTCGTTCGTACCGAAACCCATGTCTTATGACTTGTACCAAGTTGTGAAGGGTACATTTTGACAAAAATCCAACAAAATCATTAAAAAGTCGCTATTGCTTATTGCATTCAGCATCGTTAGACGACTCTAAAATGCCTGGGATGACCACTTTCTGATGATTATCTTAGGTTTTATGCCAAAATGTTGATTTTGTGTCTTACGTCTCTAAATTAGACGACCTTGGATTTTCTTCCCTTACACCGCAATACAACTTTGAGGGTCGGGTGACTTTTGCTTTTTACCGTCGGAGTTCACTTTTCATGCTTAAAAATGCATCCAGACACAGTTTTACTCAAAGTTAGAGTAAAAACAAAATTTGTCAAAAAATCTTCTGTCGGTCGTACCGGTACCCATGTCTTATAACTTGTACCAAGTTGTGAAGGGTACATTTTGACAAAAATCCAAAAAAATCATTAAAAAGTCGCTATTGCTTATTGCATTCAGCATCGTTAGACGACTCTAATATGCCTGGGATGACCACTGTCTGATGATTATTTTAGATTTTATGCCAAAATGTTGATTTTGTGTCTTACGTCTCTAAATTAGACGACCTTGGATTTTCTTCTGTTACACCGCAATACAACTTTGAGGGTCGGGTGACTTTTGCTATTTACCGTCGGAGTTCACTTTTCATGCTTAAAAATGCATCCTGACACAGTTTTACTCAAAGTTACAGTAAAAAGAATTTTTGTCAAAAAATCTTCTGTCGGTCGTACCGGTACCCATGTCTTCTAACTTGTACCAAGTTGTGAAGGGTACATTTTGACAAAAATCCAAAAAAATCATTAAAAAGTCGCTATTGCTTATTGCATTCAGCATCGTTAGACGACTCTAAAATGCCTGGGATGACCACTTTCTGATGATTATTTTAGATTTTATTCCAAAATGTTGATTTTGTGTCTTACGTCTCTAAATTAGACGACCTTGGGTTTTCTTCTCTTACACCGCAATACAACTTTGAGGATCGGGTGACTTTTGCTATTTACCGTCGGAATTCACTTTTCATGCTTAAAAATGCATCCTGACACTGTTTTACTCAAAGTTAGATTAAAAACAATTTTGCCAAAAAATCTTCTGTCGGTCGTACCGGTACCCATGTCTTCTAACTTGTACCAAGTTGTGAAGGGTACATGTTGACAAAAATCCAAAAAAAATCATTTAAAAGTCGCTATTTCTTATTGCATTCTGCATCGTTAGACGACTCTAATATGCCTGGGATGACCACTGTCTGATGATTATTTTAGATTTTATGGCAAAATTTTGATTTTGTGTCGGACGTCTCTAAATTAGACGACCTTAGATTTTCTTCTCTTACACCGCAATACAACTTTGAGGGTCGGGTGACTTTTGCTATTTACCGTCGGAGTTCACTTTTCATGCTTAAAAATGCATCCTGACACAGTTTTACTAAAGTTAGAGGAAAAAAAGTGTTTGTCAAAAAATCTTCTGTCGGTCGTACCGGTACCCATGTCTTATAACTTGTACCAAGTTGTAAAGGGTACATTTTGACAAAAATCCAAAAAAATCATTAAAAAGTTGCTATTGCTTATTGCATTCAGCATCGTTAGATGACTCTCATACGCCTGGGATAACCACTTTCTGATGATTATTTTAGATTTTATGAGAAAATGTAGATTTTGTGTCTTACCTCTCTAAATTAGACGACCTTGGATTTTCTTCTCTTACACCGCAATACAACTTTGAGGCTCGGGTGACTTTTGCTATTTACTGTCGGAGTTCACTTTTCATGCTTAAAAACGCATCCTGACACAGTTTTACTCAAAGTTAGAGTAAAAATAATTTTTGTCAAAAAATCTTCTGTCGATCGTACCGGTACCCATGTCTTATAACTTGTACCAAGTTGTGAAGGGTACATTTTGACAAAAATCCAAAAAAATCATTAAAAAGTCGCTATTTCTTATTGCATTTAGCATCGTTAGACGACTCTGATATGGCTTGGATAACCACTTTCTGATGATTATTTTAGATTTTATGCCAAAATGTTGATTTTGTGTCTTACGTCTCTAAATTAGAGAACTTTGGATTTTCTTCTCTTACACCGCAATACAACTTTGAGGGTCGGGTGACTTTTGCTATTTACCGTCGGAGTTCACTTTTCATGCTTAAAAATGCATCCTGACACAGTTTTACTCAAAGTTAGAGCAAAAAAAATTTTTTGTCAAAATTTCTTCTGTCGGTCGTACCGGTACCCATGTCTTAAAACTTGTACCAAGTTGTGAAGGGTACATTTTGACAAAAATCCAAAACAATCATTAAAAAGTCGCTATTGCTTATTGCATTCTGCATCGTTAGACAACTCCAATATGCCTGGGATGACCACTTTCTGATGATTATTTAAGATTTTATGCCAAAATGTTGATTTTGTGTCTTACGTCTCTAAATTAGACGACCTTGGATTTTCTTCTCTTACACCGCAATACAACTTTAAGGGTCGGGTGACTTTTGCTATTTACCGTCGGAGATCACTTTTCATGCTTGAAAATGCATCCAGACACAGTTTTACTCAAAGTTAGAGTAAAAAAAATGTTTGTCAAAAAATCTTCTGTCGGTCGTACCGGTACCCATGTCTTATAACTTGTACCAAGTTGTGAAGGATACATGTTGACAAAAATCCAAAAAAATCATTAAAAAGTCGCTATTGCTTATTGCATTCAGCATCGTTAGACGACTCGAATATGCCTGGGATGACCACTGTCTGATGATTATTTTAGATTTTATGCCAAAATGTTGATTTTGTGTCTTACGTCTCTAAATTAGACGACCTTGGATTTTCTTCTCTTACACCGCAATACAACTTTGAGGTTCGGGTGACTTTTGCTATTTACCGTCGGAGATCACTTTTCATGCTTGAAAATGCATCCTGACACAGTTTTACTCAAAGTTAGAGTAGAAAAAATTTTGTCAAAAAATCTTCTGTCGGTGTTACCGGTACCCATGTCTTATAACTTGTACCAAGTTGTGAAGGATACATGTTGACAAAAATCCAAAAAAATCATTATAAGTCGCTATTGCTTATTGCATTCAGCATCGTTAGACGACTCTAATATGCCTGGGATGACCACTGTCTGATGATTATTTTAGATTTTATGCCAAAATGTTGATTTTGTGTCTTACGTCTCTAAATTAGACGACCTTGGATTTTCTTCTCTTACACCGCAATACAACTTTGAGGGTCGGGTGATTTTTGCTATTTACCGTCGGAGTTCACTTTTCATGCTTAAAAATGCATCCTGGCACAGTTTTACTCAAAGTTAGGGTAAAAAAAATTTTGTCAAAAAATCTTCTGTCGGTCGTATCGGTAACCATGTCTTATAACTTGTACCAAGTTGTGAAGGGTACATTTTGACAAAAATCCAAAAAAATCATTAAAAAGTTGCTATTGCTTTTTGAATTCAGCATCGTTAGACGACTCTAATATGCCTGGGATGACCACTGTCTGATGATTATTTTAGATTTTATGTCAAAATTTTGATTTTGTGTCTTACGTCTCTAAATTAGACGACCTTGGATTTTCTTCTCTTACACCGCAATACAACTTTCAGGGTCGGGTGACTTTTGCTATTTACCGTCGTAGTTCACTTTTCATGCTTAAAAATGCATCCTGACACAGTTTTACTCAAAGTTAGATTAAAAAAAATTTTGCCAAAAAATCTTCTGTCGGTCGCACCGGTACCCATGTCTTATAACTTGTACCAAGTTGTGAAGGGTACATTTTGACAAAAATCCAAAAAAATCATTAAAAAGTCGCTATTGCTTATTGCATTCAGCATCGTAAGACGACTCTAATATGCCTTGGATAACCACTTTGTGACGATTATTTTAGATTTTATGCCAAAATGTTGATTTTGTGTCTTACGTCTCTAAATTAGACGACCTTGGATTTTCTTCTCTTACACCGCAATACAACTTTGAGGGTCGGGTGACTTTTGCTATTTACCGTCGGAGTTCACTTTTCATGCTTAAAAATGCATCCTGACACAGTTTTACTCAAAGTTAGAACAAAAAAAATTTTTGTCAAAAAATCTTCTGTCGGTCGTACCGGTAACCATGTCTTATAACTTGTACCAAGTTGTGAAGGGTACATTTTGACAAAAATCCAAAAAAATCATTAAAAAGTTGCTATTGCTTATTGAATTCAGCATCGTTAGACGACTCTAATATGCCTGGGATGACCACTGTCTGATGATTATTTTAGATTTTATGCCAAAATTTTGATTTTGTGTCTTACGTCTCTAAATTAGACGACCTTGGATTTTCTTCTCTTACACCGCAATACAACTTTGAGGGTCGGGTGACTTTTGCTATTTACCGTCGGAGTTCACTTTTCATGCTTAAAAATGCATCGTGACACAGTTTTACTCAAAGTTAGAATAAAAAAAATTTTTGTCAAAAAATCTTCTGTCGGTCGTACCGGTAACCATGTCTTATAACTTGTACCAAGTTGTGAAGGGTACATTTTGACAAAAATCCAAAAAAATCATTAAAAAGTTGCTATTGCTAATTGAATTCAGCATCGTTAGACGACTCTAATATGCCTGGGATGACCACTATCTGATGATTATTTTAGATTTTATGCCAAAATGTTAATTTTGTGTCTTACGTCTCTAAATTAGACGACCTTGGATTTTCTTCTCTTACACCGCAATACAACTTTGAGGGTTGGGTGACTTTTGCTATTTACCGTCGGAGTTCACTTTACATGCTTAAAAATGCATCCTGACACAGTTTTACTCAAAGTTAAAGTAAAAAAAAATTTTGTCAAAAAATCTTCTGTCGGTCGTACCGGTACCCATGTCTTATAACTTGTACCAAGTTGTGAAGGGTACATTTTGACAAAAATCCAAAAAAATCATTAAAAAGTCGCTATTGCTTATTGCATTCAGCATCATTAGACGACTCTAATATGCCTTGGATGACCACTGTCTGGTGATTATTTTAGCTTTTATGCCAAAATTTTGATTTCGTGTCTTACGTCCCTACATTAGACGACCTTGGATTTTCTTCTCTTACACCGCAATACAACTTTGAGGGTCGGGTGACTTTGGCTATTTACCGTCGGAGTTCACTTTTCATGCTTAAAAATGCATCCCGACACAGTTTTACTCAAAGTTAGATTAAAAAAATTTTTGTCAAAAAATCTTCTGTCGGTCGTACCGGTACCCATGTCTTACAACTTTTACCAAGTTGTGAAGGGTACATTTTGACAAAAATCCAAAAAAATCATTAAAAAGTCGCTATTGCTTATTGCATTCAGCATCGTTAGACGACTCTAATATGCCTGGGATGACCACTGTCTGATGATTATTTTAGATTTTATGCCAAAATGTTAATTTTGTGTCTTACGTCTCTAAATTAGACGACCTTGGATTTTCTTCTCTTACACCGCAATACAACTTTGAGGGTCGGGTGACTTTTGCTATTTACCGTCGGAGTTCACTTTTCATGCTTAAAAATGCATCCTGACACAGTTTTACTCAAAGTTAGAGTAAAAAAAAAAATTGTCAAAAAATCTTCTGTCGGTCGTACCGGTACCCATGACTTATAACTTGTATAAAGTTGTGAAGGGTACATTTTGACAAAAATCCAAAAAAATCATTATAAGTCGCTATTGCTTATTGCACTCAGCATCGTTAGATGACTCTAATATGCCTGGGATGACCACTGTCTGATGATTATTTTAGATTTTATGCCAACATTTTGATTTTGTGTCTTACGCCTCTTAATTAGACGACCTTGGATTTTCTTCTCTTACACCGCAATACAACTTTGAGGGTCGGGTGACTTTTGCTATTTACCGTCGGAGTTCACTTTTCATGCTTAAAAATGCATCCTGACACAGTTTTACTCAAAGTTAGAGTAAAAAAAAAAATTGTCAAAAAATCTTCTGTCGGTCGTACCGGTACCCATGACTTATAACTTGTACCAAGTTGTGAAGGGTACATTTTGACAAAAATCCAAAAAAATCATTATAAGTCGCTATTGCTTATTGCACTCAGCATCGTTAGATGACTCTAATATGCCTGGGATGACCACTGTCTGATGATTATTTTAGATTTTATGCCAACATTTTGATTTTGTGTCTTACGCCTCTTAATTAGACGACCTTGGATTTTCTTCTCTTACACCGCAATACAACTTTGAGGGTCGGGTGACTTTTGCTATTTACCATCGGAATTCCCTTTTCATGCTTAAAAATGCATCCTGACACAGTTTTACTCAAAGTTAGAGCAAAAAAAATTTTTGTCAAAAAATCTTCTGTCGGTCGTACCGGTACCCATGTCTTATAACTTTTACCAAGTTGTGAAGGGTACATTTTGACAAAAATCCAAAAAAATCATTAAAAAGTCGCTATTGCTTATTGCATTCAGCATCGTTAGACGACTCTAATATGCCTTGGATAACCACTTTCTGATGATTATTTTAGATTTTATGCCAAAATGTTTATTTTGTGTCTTACGTCTCTAAATTAGACGACCTTGGATTTTCTTCTCTAACACCGCAATACAACTTTGAGGGTCGGGTGACTTTTGCTATTTACCGTCGGAGTTCACTTTTCATGCTTAAAAATGCATCCTGACACAGTTTTACTCAAAGTTAGAGTAAAAAAAAAAATTGTCAAAAAATCTTCTGTCGGTCGTACCGGTACCCATGACTTATAACTTGTACCAAGTTGTGAAGGGTACATTTTGACAAAAATCCAAAAAAATCATTATAAGTCGCTATTGCTTATTGCACTCAGCATCGTTAGATGACTCTTATATGCCTTGGATAACCACTTTCTGATGATTTTTTTAGATTTTATGCCAAAATGTTAATTTTGTGTCTTACGTCTCTAAATTAGACGACCTTGGATTTTCTTCTCTTACACCGCAATACAACTTTGAGGGTCGGGTGACTTTTGCTATTTACCGTCGGAGTTCACTTTTCATGCTTGAAAATGCATCCTGACACAGTTTTACTCAAAGTTAGAGTAAAAAAAAATTGTCAAAAAATCTTCTGTCGGTCGTACCGGTACCCATGTCTTAAAACTTGTACCAAGTTGTGAAGGGTACATTTTGACAAAAATCCAAAAAAATCATTAAAAAGTCGCTATTGCTTATTGCATTCTGCATCGTTAGACGACTGTTATATGCCTTGGATAACCACTTTCTGATGATTATTTTAGATTTTATGCCAAAATGTTGATTTTGTGTCTTACGTCTCTAACTTAGACGACCTTGGATTTTCTTCTCTTACAACGCAATACAACTTTGAGGGTCGGGTGACTTTTGCTATTTACCGTCGGAGTTCACTTTTCATGCTTAAAAATGCATCCCGACACAGTTTTACTCAAAGTTAGATTAAAAAAATTGTTTGTCAAAATATCTTCTGTCGGTCGTACCGGTACCCATGTCTTATAACTTGTACCAAGTTGTGAAGGGTACATTTTGACAAAAATCCAAAAAAATCTTTAAAAAGTCGCTATTGCTTATTGCATTCAGCATCGTTAGACGACTCTAATATGCCTTGGATAACCACTTTCGGATGATTATTTTAGATTTTATGCCAAAATGTTGATTTTGTGTCTTACGTCTCTAAATTAGAGGACGTTGGATTTTCTTCTCTTACACCGCAATACAACTTGGAGGGTCGGGTGACTTTTGCTATTTACCGTCGGAGTTCACTTTTCATGCTTAAAAATGCATCCTGACACAGTTTTACTCAAAGTTAGAGTAAAAAAATTTTTGTCAAAAAATCTTTTGTCGGTCGTACCGCTACCCATGTCTCATAACTTGTACCAAGTTGTGAAGGGTACATTTTGACAAAAATCCAAAAAAATCATTAAAAAGTCGCTATTGCTTATTGCATTCAGCATCGTTAGAAGACTCTAATATGCCTTGGATAACCACTTTCTGATGATTATTTTAGATTTTATGCCAAAATTTTGATTTCGTGTCTTACGTCTCAAAATAAGACGACCTTGGATTTTCTTCTCTTACACCGCAGTACAACTTTGAGGGTCGGGTGACTTTTGCTATTTACCGTCGGAGTTCACTTTTCATGCTTAAAAATGCATCCTGACACAGTTTTACTCAAAGTTAGAGTAAAAAAAAATTTTTTCAAAAAATCTTCCGTCGGGCGTACCGGTACCCATGTCTTATAACTTGTACCAAGTTGTGAAGGGTACATTTTGACAAAAATCCAAAAAAATCATTAAAAAGTCGTTATTGCTTATTGCATTCAGCATCGTTAGACGACTCTTATATGCCTTGGATAACCACTTTCTGATGATTATTTAAGATTTTATGCCAAAATGTTGATTTTGTTTCTCATGTCTCTAAATTAGACGACCTTGGATTTTCTTCTCTTACACCGCAATACAACTTTGAAGGTCGGGTGACTTTTGCTATTTACCATCGGAGTTCACTTTTCATGCTTAAAAATGCATCCTGACACAGTTTTACTCAAAGTTAGAGTAAAAAAAATTTTGTCAAAAAGCTTCTGTCGGTCGTACCGGTACCCATGTCTTATAACTTGTACCAAGTTGTGAAGGGTACATTTTGACAAAAATCCAAAAAAATCATTAAAAAGTCGCTATTGCTTATTGCATTCAGCATCGTTAGAGGACTCCAATATGCCTGGGATGACCACTTTCTGATGATTATTTTAGATTTTATGCCAAAATGTTGATTTTGTGTCTTACGTCTCTAAATTAAATGACCTTGGATTTTCTTCTCTTACATCGCAATACAACTTTGAGGGTCGGGTGGCTTATGCTATTTACCGTCGGAGTTCACTTTTCATGCTATGAAATGCATCCTGACATAGTTTTACTCAAATTAGAGTAAAAAAATTTTTGTCAAAAAATCTTCTGTCGGTCGTACCGGTACCCATGTCTTATAACTTGTACCAAGTTGTGAAGGGTACATTTTGACTAAAATCCAAAAAAATCATTAAAAAGTCGCTATTGCTTATTGCATTCAGCATCGTTAGACGACTCTAATATGCCTGGGATGACCACTGTCTGATGATTATTTTAGATTTTATGCCAAAATGTTGATTTTGTGTCTTACGTCTCTAAATTAGACGACCTTGGATTTTCTTCTCTTACACCGCAATACAACTTTGAGGGTCGGGTGACTTTTGCTATTTACCGGCGAAGTTCACTTTTCATGCTGAAAAATGCATTCTGACACAGTTTTACTCAAAGTTAGAGTAAAAAAAAAATTTGTCAAAAAATCTTCTGTCGGTCGTACCGGTACCCATGTCTTATAACTTGTACCAAGTTGTGAAGGGTACATTTTGACTAAAATCCAAAAAAATCATTAAAAAGTCGCTATTGCTTATTGCATTCAGCATCGTTAGACGACTCTTATATGCCTTGGATGACCACTGTCTGATGATTATATTAGATTTTATGCCAAAATGTTGATTTTGTGTCTTACGTCTCTAAATTAGACAACCTTGGATATTCTTCTCTTACACCGCAATACAACTTTGATGGTCGGGTGACTTTTGCTATTTACCATCGGAGTTCACTTTTCATGCTTAAAAATGCATCGTGACACAGTTTTACTCAAAGTTAGAGTAAAAATAATTTTTGTCAAAAAATCTTCTGTCGGTCGTACCGGTACCCATGTCTTATAACTTGTACCAAGTTGTGAAGGGTACATTTTGACAAAAATCCAAAAAAATCATTAAAAAGTCGCTATTGCTTATTGCTTTCAGCATCGTCAGACGACTCTAATATGCCTGGGATGACCACTGTCTGATGATTATTTTAGATTTTAAGCCAAAATGTTGATTTTGTGTCTTACGTCTCTAAATTAGACGACCTTGGATTTTCTTCTTTTACACCGCAATACAACTTTGAGGGTCGGGTGACTTTTGCTATTTACCGTCTGAGTTCACTTTTCATGCTTAATAATGCATCCTGACACAGTTTTACTCAAAGTTAGAGTAAAAAAAATGTTTGTCAAAAAATCTTCTGTCGGTTGTACCGGTACCTATGTCTTATAACTTGTACCAAGTTGTGAAGGGTACATTTTGACAAAAATCCAAAAAAATCATTAAAAAGTCGCTATTGCTTATTGCATTCAGCATCGTTAGACGACTCTTATATGCCTTGGATAACCACTTTCTGATGATTATTTAAGATTTTATGCCAAAATGTTGATTTTGTTTCTCATGTCTCTAAATTAGACGACCTTGGATTTTCTTCTCTTACACCGCAATACAACTTTGAAGGTCGGGTGACTTTTGCTATTTACCGTTGGAGTTCACTTTTCATGCTTAAAAATGCATCCTGACACAGTTTTACTCAAAGTTAGAGTAAATAAAATTTTGTCAAAAAATCTTCTGTCGGTCGTACCGGTACCCATGTCTTATAACTTGTACCAAGTTGTGAAGGGTACATTTTGACAAAAATCCAAAAAAATCATTAAAAAGTCGCTATTGCTTATTGCATTCAGCATCGTTAGACGACTCTAATATGCCTTGGATGACCACTGTCTGATGATTATTTTAGATTTTATGCCAAAATGTTGATTTTGTGTCTTACGTCTCTAAATTAGACGACCTTGGATTTTCTTCTCTTACACCGCAATACAACTTTGAGGGTCGGGTGGCTTATGCTATTTACCGTCGGAGTTCACTTTTCATGCTATGAAATGCATCCTGACATAGTTTTACTCAAATTAGAGTAAAAAAATTTTTGTCAAAAAATCTTCTGTCGGTCGTACCGGTACCCATGTCTTATAACTTGTACCAAGTTGTGAAGGGTACATTTTGACTAAAATCCAAAAAAATCATTAAAAAGTCGCTATTGCTTATTGCATTCAGCATCGTTAGACGACTCTAATATGCCTGGGATGACCACTGTCTGATGATTATTTTAGATTTTATGCCAAAATGTTGATTTTGTGTCTTACGTCTCTAAATTAGACGACCTTGGATTTTCTTCTCTTACACCGCAATACAACTTTGAGGGTCGGGTGACTTTTGCTATTTACCGGCGAAGTTCACTTTTCATGCTTAAAAATGCATTCTGACACAGTTTTACTCAAAGTTAGAGTAAAAAAAATGTTTGTCAAAAAATCTTCTGTGGGTCGTACCGGTACCCATGTCTTATAACTTGTACCAAGTTGTGATAGGTACATTTTGACAAAAATCCAAAAAAAACATTAAAAAGTCGCTATTGCTTATTGCATTCAGCATCGTTAGACGACTCTAATATGCCTTGGATAACCACTTTCTGATGATTATTTTAGATTTTATGCCAAAATGTTTATTTTGTGTCTTACGTCTCTAAATTAGACGACCTTGGAATTTCTTCTCTTACACCGCAATACAACTTTGAGGGTCGGGTGATTTTTGCTTTTTACCGTCGGAGTTCACTTTTCGTGCTTAAAAATGCATCCTGACACAGTTTTACTCAAAGTTAGAGTAAAAACAATTTTTGTCAAAAAATCTTCTGTCGGTCGTACCGGTACCCATGTCTTATAACTTGTACCAAGTTGTGAAGGGTACATTTTGACAAATATCCAAAAAATTCATTAAAAAGTCGCTATTGCTTATTACATTCAGCATCGCTAGACGACTCTAATATGCCTGGGATGACCACTGTCTGATGATTATTTTAGATTTTATGCCAAAATGTTGATTTTGTGTCTTACGTCTCTAAATTAGACGACCTTGGATTTTCTTCTGTTACACCGCAATACAACTTTGAGGGTCGGGTGACTTTTGCTATTTACCGTCGGAGTTCACTTTTCATGCTTAAAAATGCATCCTGACACAGTTTTACTCAAAGTAAAAGTAAAAAAAATTTTTGTAAAAAAATCTTCTGTCGGTCGTACCAGTACCCATGTCTTATAACTTGTACCAAGTTGTGAAGGGTACATTTTGACAAAAATCCAAAAAAATCATTAAAAAGTCGCTATTGCTTATTGCATTCAACATCGTTAGACGACTCTAATATGCCTGGGATGACCACTGTCTGATGATTATTTTAGATTTTATGCCAAAATGTTGATTTTGTGTCTTACGTCTCTAAATTAGACGACCTTGGATTTTCTTCTCTTACACCGCAATACAACTTTGAGAGTCGGGTGACTTTTGCTATTTACCGTCGGAGTTCACTTTTCATGCTTAAAAATTCATCCTGACACAGTTTTACTCAAAGTTAGAGTAACAAAATTTTTGTAAAAAAATCTTCTGTCGGTCGTACCGGTACCCATGTCTTATAACTTGTACCAAGTTGTGAAGGGTACATTTTGACAAAAATCCAAAAAAATCATTAAAAAGTCGCTATTGCTTATTGCATTCAGCATCGTTAGACGACTCTAATATGCCTGGGATGACCATTGTCTGATGATTATTTTAGATTTTATGTCAAAATGTTGGTTTTGTGTCTTATGTCTCTAAATTAGGCGACCTTGGATTTTCTTCTCTTACACCGCAATACAACTTTGAGGGTCGGGTGACTTTTGCTATTATCCGTCGGAGTTCACTTTTCATGCTTAAAAATGCATCCTGACACAGTTTTACTTAAAGTTAGAGTAAAAAAAATGTTTGTAAAAAAATCTTCTGTCGGTCGTATCGGTACCCATGTCTTATAACTTGTACCAAGTTGTGAAGGGTACATTTTGACAAAAATCCAAAAAAATCATTAAAAAGTCGCTATTGCTTATTGCATTCAGCATCGTTAGACGACTCTAATATGCCTTGGATAACCACTTTCTGATGATTTTTTTAGATTTAATGCCAAAATGTTTATTTTGTGTCTTACGTCTCTAAATTAGACGACCTTGGAATTTCTTCTCTTACACCGCAATACAACTTTGAGGGTCGGGTGATTTTTGCTTTTTACCGTCGGAGTTCACTTTTCGTGCTTAAAAATGCATCCTGACACAGTTTTACTCAAAGTTAGAGTAAAAACAATTTTTGTCAAAAAATCTTCTGTCGGTCGTACCGGTACCCATGTCTTATAACTTGTACCAAGTTGTGAAGGGTACATTTTGACAAAAATCCAAAAAAATCATTAAAAAGTCGCTATTGCTTATTGCATTCAACATCGTTAGACGACTCTAATATGCCTGGGATGACCACTGTCTGATGATTATTTTAGATTTTATGCCAAAATGTTGATTTTGTGTCTTACGTCTCTAAATTAGACGACCTTGGATTTTCTTCTCTTACACCGCAATACAACTTTGAGGGTCGGGTGACTTTTGCTATTTACCGTCGGAGTTCACTTTTCATGCTTAAAAATGCATCCTGACACAGTTTTACTCAAAGTTAGAGTAAAAAAAATTTTTGTCAAAAAATCTTCTGTCGGTTGTACCGGTACCCATGTCTTATAACTTGTACCAAGTTGTGAAGGGTACATTTTGACAAATATCCAAAAAATTCATTAAAAAGTCGCTATTGCTTATTACATTCAGCATCGCTAGACGACTCTTATATGCCTGTGATGACCACTGTCTGATGATTATTTTAGATTTTATGCCAAAATGTTGATTTTGTGTCTTACGTCTCTAAATTAGACGACCTTGGATTTTCTTCTGTTACACCGCAATACAACTTTGAGGGTCGGGTGACTTTTGCTATTTACCGTCGGAGTTCACTTTTCATGCTTAAAAATGCATCCTGACACAGTTTTACTCAAAGTTAGAGTGCAAAAAATGTTTGTCAAAAAATCTTCTGTCGGTCGTACCGGTACCCATGTCTTATAACTTGTACCAAGTTGTGAAGGGTACATTTTGACAAAAATCCAAAAAAATCATTAAAAAGTCGCTATTGCTTATTGCATTCAGCATCGTTAGACGACTCGAATATGCCTGGGATAACCACTGTCTGATGATTATTTTAGATTTTATGCCAAAATGTTGATTTTGTGTCTTACGTCTCTAAATAAGACGACCTTGGATATTCTTCTCTTACACCGCAATACAACTTTGAGGGTCGGGTGACTTTTGCTATTTACCGTCGGAGTTCACTTTTCATGCTTAAAAATGCATCGTGACACAGTTTTACTCAAAGTTAGAGTAAAAATAATTTTGTCAAAAAATCTTCTGTCGGTCGTACCGGTACCCATGTCTTATAACTTGTACCAAGTTGTGAAGGGTACATTTTGACAAAAATCCAAAAAAATCATTAAAAAGTCGCTATTTCTTATTGCATTTAGCATCGTTAGACGACTCTAATATGCCTTGGATAACCACTTTCTGATGATTATTTTAGATTTTATGCCAAAATGTTGATTTTGTGTCTTACGTCTCTAAATTAGACGACCTTGGATATTCTTCTCTTACACCGCAATACAACTTTGAGGGTCGGGTGACTTTTGCTTTTTACCGTCGGAGTTCACTTTTCATGCTTAAAAATGCATCCTGACACAGTTTTATTTAAAGTTAGAGTAAAAAAAAATTGTCAAAAAATCTTCTGTCGGTCGTACCGGTACCCATGTCTTATAACTTGTACCAAGTTGTGAAGGGTACATTTTGACACAAATCCAAAAAAATCATTAAAAAGTCGCTATTGCTTATTATATTCAGCATCGTTAGACAACTCTAATATGTCTGGGATGACCACTGTCTGATGATTATTTTAGATTTTATGCCAAAATGTTGATTTTGTGTCTTACGTCTCTAAATTAGACGACCTTGGATATTCTTCTCTTACACCGCAATACAACTTTGAGGGTCGGGTGACTTTTGCTTTTTACCGTCGGAGTTCACTTTTCATGCTTAAAAATGCATCCTGACACAGTTTTACTCAAAGTTAGAGTAAAAAAAATGTTTGTCAAAAAATCTTCTGTCGGTCGTACCGCTACCCATGTCTTATAACTTGTACCAAGTTGTGAAGGGTACATTTTGACAAAAATCCAAAAAAGTCATTGAATAGTCACTATTGCTTATTGCATTCAGCATCGTTAGACAACTCTAATATGCCTTGGATAACCACTTTCTGATGATTATTTTAGATTTTATGCCAAAATGTTGATTTTGTGTCTTACGTCTCTAAATTAGACGACCTTGGATTTTCTTCTCTTACACCGCAATACAACTTTGAGGGTCGGGTGACTTTTGCTATTTACCGTCGGAGTTCACTTTTCATGCTTAAAAATGCATCCTGACACAGTTTTATTTAAAGTTAGAGTAAAAAAAAATTGTCAAAAAATCTTCTGTCGGTCGTACCGGTACCCATGTCTTATAACTTGTACCAAGTTGTGAAGGGTACATTTTGACACAAATCCAAAAAAATCATTAAAAAGTCGCTATTGCTTATTATATTCAGCATCGTTAGACAACTCTAATATGTCTGGGATGACCACTGTCTGATGATTATTTTAGATTTTATGCCAAAATGTTGATTTTGTGTCTTACGTCTCTAAATTAGACGACCTTGGATTTTCTTCTCTTACACCGCAATACAACTTTGAGGGTCGGGTGACTTTTGCTTTTTACCGTCGGAGTTCACTTTTCATGCTTAAAAATGCATCCTGACACAGTTTTATTTAAAGTTAGAGTAAAAAAAAATTGTCAAAAAATCTTCTGTCGGTCGTACCGGTACCCATGTCTTATAACTTGTACCAAGTTGTGAAGGGTACATTTTGACAAAAATCCAAAAAAATCATTAAAAAGTCGCTATTGCTTATTGCATTCAGCATCGTTAGACGACTCTAATTTGCCTTGGATAACCACTTTCTGATGATTATTTTAGATTTTATGCCAAAATGTTGATTTTGTGTCTTACGTCTCTAAATTAGACGACCTTGGATTTTCTTCTCTTACACCGCAATACAACTTTGAGGGTCGGGTGACTTTTGCTATTTACCGTCGGAGTTCACTTTTCATGCTTAAAAATGCATCCTGACACAGTTTTATTTAAAGTTAGAGTAAAAAAAAAAATTGTCAAAAAATCTTCTGTGGGTCGTATCGGTACCCATGTCTTATAACTTGTACCAAGTTGTGCAGGGTACATTTTGACAAAAATCCAAAAAAATCATTAAAAAGTCGCTATTGCTTATTGCATTCAGCATCGTTAGACGACTCTAATTTGCCTTGGATAACCACTTTCTGATGATTATTTTAGATTTTATGCCAAAATGTTGATTTTGTGTCTTACGTCTCTAAATTAGACGACCTTGGATTTTCTTCTCTTACACCGCAATACAACTTTGAGGGTCGGGTGACTTTTGCTATTTACCGTCGGAGTTCACTTTTCATGCTTAAAAATGCATCCTGACACAGTTTTATTTAAAGTTAGAGTAAAAAAAAAAATTGTCAAAAAATCTTCTGTGGGTCGTATCGGTACCCATGTCTTATAACTTGTACCAAGTTGTGAAGGGTACATTTTGACAAAAATCCAAAAAAATCATTAAAAAGTCGCTATTGCTTATTGCATTCAGCATCGTTAGACGACTCTAATTTGCCTTGGATAACCACTTTCTGATGATTATTTTAGATTTTATGCCAAAATGATGATTTTGTGTCTTACGTCTCTAAATTAGACGACCTTGGATTTTCTTCTCTTACACCGCAATACAACTTTGAGGGTCGGGTGACTTTTGCTATTTACCGTCGGAGTTCACTTTTCATGCTTAAAAATGCATCCTGACACAGTTTTACTCAAAGTTAGAGTAAAAAAAATGTTTGTCAAAAAATCTTCTGTCCGTCGTACCGGTACCCATGTCTTATAACTTGTACCAAATTGTGAAGGGTACATTTTGACAAAAATCCAAAAAAATCTTTAAAAAGTCGCTATTGCTTATTGCATTCAGCATCGTTAGACGACTCTAATATGCCTGGGATGACCACTGTCTGATGATTATTTTAGATTTTATGCCAAAATGTTGATTTTGTGTCTTACGTCTCTAAATTAGACGACCTTGGATTTTCTTCTCTTACACCGCAGTACAACTTTGAGGGTCGGGTGACTTTTGATATTTACCGTCGGAGTTCACTTTTCATGCTTAAAAATGAATCCAGACACAATTTTACTCAAAGTTAGAGTAAAAAAAATGTTTTTCAAAAAATCTTCTGTCGGTCGTACCGGTACCCATGTCTTATAACTTGTACCAAGTTGTGCAGGGTACATTTTGACAAAAATCCAAAAAAATCATTAAAAAGTCGCTATTGCTTATTGCATTCAGCATCGTTAGACAACTCTAATATGCCTGGGATGACCACTGTCTGATGATTATTTTAGATTTTATGCCAAAATGTTGATTTTGTGTGTTACGTCTCTAAATTAGACGTCCTTGGATTTTCTTCTCTTACACCGCAATACAACTTTGAGGGTGGGGTGACTTTTGCTATTTACCGTCGAAGTTCACTTTTCATGCTTAAAAATGCATCCTGACACAGTTTTACTCAAAGTTAGAGTAAAAAAAATTTTTTCAAAAAATCTTCTGTCGGTCGTACCGGTACCCATGACTAATAACTTGTACCAAGTTGTGAAGGGTACATTTTGACAAAAATCCAAAAAAATCATTAAAAAGTCGCTATTGCTTATTGCATTCAACATCGTTGGACGACTCGAATATGCCAGGGATGACCACTGTCTGATGATTATTTTAGATTTTATGCCAAAATTTTGATTTTGTGTCTTACGTCTCTAAATTAGACGACCTTGGATTTTCTTCTCTAACACCGCAATACAACTTTGAGGGTCGGGTGAATTTTGCTATTTACCGTCGGAGTTCACTTTTCATGCTTAAAAATGCATCCTGACACAGTTTTACTCAAAGTTAGAGTAAAAAAAATTTGTCAAAAAATCTTCTGTCGGTCGTACCAGTACCCATGTCTTATAACTTGTAACAAGTTGTGAAGGGTACATTTTGATAAAAATCCAAAAAAATCATTAAAAAGTCGCTATTGCTTATTGCATTCAGCATCGTTAGACGACTCTTATATGCCTGGGATGACCACTTTCTGATGATTATTTTAGATTTTATGCCAAAATGTTGATTTTGTGTCTTCCGTCTCTAAATTAGACGACCTTGGATTTTCTTCTCTTACACCGCAATACAACTTTGAGGTTCGGGTGATTTTTGCTATTTACCGTCGGAGTTCACTTTTCATGCTTAAAAATGCATCCTGACACAGTTTTATTTAAAGTTAGAGTAAAAAAAAAATTGTCAAAAAATCTTCTGTCGGTCGTACCGGTACCCATGTCTTATAACTTGTACCAAGTTGTGAAGGGTACATTTTGACAAAAATTCAAAAAAATCATTAAAAAGTCGCTATTGCTTATTGCATTCAGCATCGTTAGACGACTCTTATATGCCTGGGATGACCACTTTCTGATGATTATTTTAGATTTTATGCCAAAATGTTGATTTTGTGTCTTACGTCTCTAAATTAGACGACCTTGGGTTTTCTTCTCTTAACACCGCAATACAACTTTGAGGGTCGGGTGACTTTTGCTATTTACCGTCGGAGTTCACTTTTCATGCTTAAAAATGCATCCTGACACAGTTTTACTCAAAGTTAGAGTAAAAAAAATTTGTCAAAAAATCTTCTGTCGGTCGTACCAGTACCCATGTCTTATAACTTGTAACAAGTTGTGAAGGGTACATTTTGATAAAAATCCAAAAAAATCATTAAAAAGTCGCTATTGCTTATTGCATTCAGCATCGTTAGACGACTCTTATATGCCTGGGATGACCACTTTCTGATGATTATTTTAGATTTTATGCCAAAATGTTGATTTTGTGTCTTCCGTCTCTAAATTAGACGACCTTGGATTTTCTTCTCTTACACCGCAATACAACTTTGAGGTTCGGGTGATTTTTGCTATTTACCGTCGGAGTTCACTTTTCATGCTTCAAAATGCATCCTGACACAGTTTTATTTAAAGTTAGAGTAAAAAAAAAATTGTCAAAAAATCTTCTGTCGGTCGTACCGGTACCCATGTCTTATAACTTGTACCAAGTTGTGAAGGGTACATTTTGACAAAAATTCAAAACAATCATTAAAAAGTCGCTATTGCTTATTGCATTCAGCATCGTTAGACGACTCTAATATGCCTGGGATGACCACTGTCTGATGATTATTTTAGATTTTATGCCAAAATGTTGATTTTGTGTCTTACGTCTCTAAATTAGACGACCTTGGATTTTCTTCTCTTACACCGCAATACAACCTTGAGGGTCGAGTGAGTTTTGCTATTTACCGTCTGAGTTCACTTTTCATGCTTAAAAATGCATCCTGACACAGTTTTACTCAAAGTTAGAGTAAAAAAAATTTTTGTCAAAAAATCTTCTGTCGGTCGTACCGGACCCATGTCTTATAACTTGTACCAAGTTGTGAAGGGTACATTTTGACAAAAATCCAAAAAAATCATTAAAAAGTCGCTATTGCTTATTGCATTCAGCATCATTAGACGACTCTAATATGCCTTGGATAACCACTTTCTGATGATTTTTTTAGATTTTATGCCAAAATGTTTATTTTGTGTCTTACGTCTCTAAATTAGACGACCTTGGATATTCTTCTCTTACACCGCAATACAACTTTGAGGGTCGGGTGACTTTTGCTATTTACCGTCGGAGTTCACTTTTCATGCTTAAAAATGCATCGTGACACAGTTTTACTCAAAGTTAGAGTAAAAATAATTTTGTCAAAAAATCTTCTGTCGGTCGTACCGGTACCCATGTCTTATAACTTGTACCAAGTTGTGAAGGGTACATTTTGACAAAAATCCAAAAAAGTCATTGAATAGTCACTATTGCTTATTGCATTCAGCATCGTTAGACAACTCTAATATGCCTTGGATAACCACTTTCTGATGATTATTTTAGATTTTATGCCAAAATGTTGATTTTGTGTCTTACGTCTCTAAATTAGACGACCTTGGATTTTCTTCTCTTACACCGCAATACAACTTTGAGGGTCGGGTGACTTTTGCTATTTACCGTCGGAGTTCACTTTTCATGCTTAAAAATGCATCCTGACACAGTTTTATTTAAAGTTAGAGTAAAAAAAAATTGTCAAAAAATCTTCTGTCGGTCGTACCGGTACCCATGTCTTATAACTTGTACCAAGTTGTGAAGGGTACATTTTGACACAAATCCAAAAAAATCATTAAAAAGTCGCTATTGCTTATTATATTCAGCATCGTTAGACAACTCTAATATGTCTGGGATGACCACTGTCTGATGATTATTTTAGATTTTATGCCAAAATGTTGATTTTGTGTCTTACGTCTCTAAATTAGACGACCTTGGATATTCTTCTCTTACACCGCAATACAACTTTGAGGGTCGGGTGACTTTTGCTTTTTACCGTCGGAGTTCACTTTTCATGCTTAAAAATGCATCCTGACACAGTTTTACTCAAAGTTAGAGTAAAAAAAATTTTTGTCAAAAAATCTTCTGTCGGTCGTACCGGTACCCATGTCTTATAACTTGTACCAAGTTGTGAAGGGTACATTTTGACAAAAATCCAAAAAAATCATTAAAAAGTCGCTATTTCTTATTGCATTCAGCATCGTTAGACGACTCTAATATGCCTGGGATGACCACTGTACGATGATTATTTTAGATTTTATGCCAAAATGTTGATTTTGTGTCTTACGTCTCTAAATTAGACGACCTTGGATTTTCTTCTCTTACACCGCAATACAACTTTGAGGGTCGGGTAACTTTTGCTATTTACCGTCGGAGTTCACTTTTCATGCTTAAAAATGCATCCTGACACAGTTTTATTTAAAGTTAGAGTAAAAAAAAATTGTCAAAAAATCTTCTGTCGGTCGTACCGGTACCCATGTCTTATAACTTGTACCAAGTTGTGAAGGGTACATTTTGACAAAAATCCAAAAAAATCATTAAAAAGTCGCTATTGCTTATTGCATTCAGCATCGTTAGACGACTCTAATTTGCCTTGGATAACCACTTTCTGATGATTATTTTAGATTTTATGCCAAAATGTTGATTTTGTGTCTTACGTCTCTAAATTAGACGACCTTGGATTTTCTTCTCTTACACCGCAATACAACTTTGAGGGTCGGGTGACTTTTGCTATTTACCGTCGGAGTTCACTTTTCATGCTTAAAAATGCATCCTGACACAGTTTTATTTAAAGTTAGAGTAAAAAAAAAAATTGTCAAAAAATCTTCTGTGGGTCGTATCGGTACCCATGTCTTATAACTTGTACCAAGTTGTGAAGGGTACATTTTGACAAAAATCCAAAAAAATCATTAAAAAGTCGCTATTGCTTATTGCATTCAGCATCGTTAGACGACTCTAATTTGCCTTGGATAACCACTTTCTGATGATTATTTTAGATTTTATGCCAAAATGATGATTTTGTGTCTTACGTCTCTAAATTAGACGACCTTGGATTTTCTTCTCTTACACCGCAATACAACTTTGAGGGTCGGGTGACTTTTGCTATTTACCGTCGGAGTTCACTTTTCATGCTTAAAAATGCATCCTGACACAGTTTTACTCAAAGTTAGAGTAAAAAAAATGTTTGTCAAAAAATCTTCTGTCCGTCGTACCGGTACCCATGTCTTATAACTTGTACCAAATTGTGAAGGGTACATTTTGACAAAAATCCAAAAAAATCTTTAAAAAGTCGCTATTGCTTATTGCATTCAGCATCGTTAGACGACTCTAATATGCCTGGGATGACCACTGTCTGATGATTATTTTAGATTTTATGCCAAAATGTTGATTTTGTGTCTTACGTCTCTAAATTAGACGACCTTGGATTTTCTTCTCTTACACCGCAGTACAACTTTGAGGGTCGGGTGACTTTTGATATTTACCGTCGGAGTTCACTTTTCATGCTTAAAAATGAATCCAGACACAATTTTACTCAAAGTTAGAGTAAAAAAAATGTTTGTCAAAAAATCTTCTGTCGGTCGTACCGGTACCCATGTCTTATAACTTGTACCAAGTTGTGCAGGGTACATTTTGACAAAAATCCAAAAAAATCATTAAAAAGTCGCTATTGCTTATTGCATTCAGCATCGTTAGACAACTCTAATATGCCTGGGATGACCACTGTCTGATGATTATTTTAGATTTTATGCCAAAATGTTGATTTTGTGTGTTACGTCTCTAAATTAGACGTCCTTGGATTTTCTTCTCTTACACCGCAATACAACTTTGAGGGTGGGGTGACTTTTGCTATTTACCGTCGAAGTTCACTTTTCATGCTTAAAAATGCATCCTGACACAGTTTTACTCAAAGTTAGAGTAAAAAAAATGTTTGTCAAAAAATCTTCTGTCGGTCGTACCGGTACCCATGTCTTAGAACTTGTACCAAATTGTGAAGGGTACATTTTGACAAAAATCCAAAAAAATCATTAAAAAGTCGCTATTGCTTATTGCATTCAGCATCGTTAGACGACTCTTATATGCCTGGGATGACCACTGTACGATGATTATTTTAGATTTTATGCCAAAATGTTGATTTTGTGTCTCACGTCTCTAAATTAGACGACCTTTGATTTTCTTCTCTTACACCGCAATACAACTTTGAGGGTCGGGTGACTTTTGCTATTTACCGTCGGAGTTCACTTTTCATGCTTAGAAATGCATCCTGACACAGTTTTACTCAAAGTTAAAGTAAAAAAAATTTTTGTCAAAAAATCTTCTGTCGGTCGTACCGGTACCCATGTCTTAAAACTTGTACCAAGTTGTGAAGGGTACATTTTGACAAAAATCCAAAAAAATCATTAAAAAGTTGCTATTGCTTATTGCATTCAACATCGTTGGACGACTCGAATATGCCAGGGATGACCACTGTCTGATGATTATTTTAGATTTTATGCCAAAATTTTGATTTTGTGTCTTACGTCTCTAAATTGGACGACCTTGGATTTTCTTCTCTAACACCGCAATACAACTTTGAGGGTCGGGTGACTTTTGCTATTTACCGTCGGAGTTCACTGTTCATGCTTAAAATTGCATCCTGACACAGTTTTACTCAAAGTTAGAGTAAAAAAAATGTTTGTCAAAAAATCTTCTGTAGGTCGTACCGGTACCCATGTCTTAGAACTTGTACCAAATTGTGAAGGGTACATTTTGACAAAAATCCAAAAAAATCATTAAAAAGTCGCTATTGCTTATTGCATTCAGCATCGTTAGACGACTCTTATATGCCTGGGATGACCACTGTACGATGATTATTTTAGATTTTATGCCAAAATGTTGATTTTGTGTCTCACGTCTCTAAATTAGACGACCTTTGATTTTCTTCTCTTACACCGCAATACAACTTTGAGGGTCGGGTGACTTTTGCTATTTACCGTCGGAGTTCACTTTTCATGCTTAAAAATGCATCCTGACACAGTTTTACTCAAAGTTAGAGTAAAAAAAATTTTTTCAAAAAATCTTCTGTCGGTCGTACCGGTACCCATGTCTTATAACTTGTACCAAGTTGTGAAGGGTACATTTTGATAAAAATCCAAAAAAATCATTAAAAAGTCGCTATTGCTTATTGCATTCAGCATCGTTAGACGACTCTTATATGCCTGGGATGACCACTTTCTGATGATTATTTTAGATTTTATGCCAAAATGTTGATTTTGTGTCTTACGTCTCTAAATTAGACGACCTTGAATTTTCTTCTCTTACACCGCAATACAACTTTGAGGGTCGGGTGACTTTTGCTATTTACCGTCGGAGTTCACTTTTCATGCTTAAAAATGCATCCTGACACAGTTTTACTCAAAGTTAGAGTAAAAAAAATTTTTTCAAAAAATCTTCTGTCGGTCGTACCGGTACCCATGTCTTATAACTTGTACCAAGTTGTGAAGGGTACATTTTGATAAAAATCCAAAAAAATCATTAAAAAGTCGCTATTGCTTATTGCATCCAGCATCGTTAGACAACTCTAATATGCCTTGGATGACCACTGTCTGATGATTATTTTAGATTTTATGCCAAAATGTTGATTTTGTGTCTTACGTCTCTAAATAAGACGACCTTGGGTTTTCTTCTCTTAACACCGCAATACAACTTTGAGGGTCGGGTGACTTTTGCTATTTACCGTCGGAGTTCACTTTTCATGCTTAAAAATGCATCGTGACACAGTTTTACTCAAAGTTAGAGTAAAAATAATTTTTGTCAAAAAATCTTCTGTCGGTCATACCGGTACCCATGTCTCATAACTTGTACCAAGTTGTGAAGGGTACATTTTGACAAAAATCCAAAAAAATCATTAAAAAATCGCTATTGCTTATTGCATTCAGCATCGTTAGACGACTGTAATATGCCTGGGATGACCACTTTCTGATGATTATTTTAGATTTTATGCCAAAATGATGATTTTGTGTCTTACGTCTCTAAATTAGACGACCTTGGATCTTCTTCTCTTACACCGCAATACAATTTTGGAAAGTCGGGTGACTTTTGCTATTTACCGTCGGAGTTCACTTTTCATGCTTAAAAATGCATCCTGACACAGTTTTACTCAAAGTTAGAGTAAAAAAAATTTGTCAAAAAATCTTCTGTCGGTCGTACCAGTACCCATGTCTTATAACTTGTAACAAGTTGTGAAGGGTACATTTTGATAAAAATCCAAAAAAATCATTAAAAAGTCGCTATTGCTTATTGCATTCAGCATCGTTAGACGACTCTTATATGCCTGGGATGACCACTTTCTGATGATTATTTTAGATTTTATGCCAAAATGTTGATTTTGTGTCTTCCGTCTCTAAATTAGACGACCTTGGATTTTCTTCTCTTACACCGCAATACAACTTTGAGGTTCGGGTGATTTTTGCTATTTACCGTCGGAGTTCACTTTTCATGCTTAAAAATGCATCCTGACACAGTTTTATTTAAAGTTAGAGTAAAAAAAAAATTGTCAAAAAATCTTCTGTCGGTCGTACCGGTACCCATGTCTTATAACTTGTACCAAGTTGTGAAGGGTACATTTTGACAAAAATCCAAAAAAATCATTCAAAAGTCGCTATTGCTTATTGCATTCAGCATCGTTAGACGACTCTAATATGCCTGGGATGACCACTGTCTGATGATTATTTTAGATTTTATGCCAAAATGTTGATTTTGTGTCTTACGTCTCTAAATTAGACGACCTTGGATTTTCTTCTCTTACACCGCAATACAACCTTGAGGGTCGAGTGACTTTTGCTATTTACCGTCTGAGTTCACTTTTCATGCTTAAAAATGCATCCTGACACAGTTTTACTCAAAGTTAGAGTAAAAAAAATTTTTGTCAAAAAATCTTCTGTCGGTCGTACCGGACCCATGTCTTATAACTTGTACCAAGTTGTGAAGGGTACATTTTGACAAAAATCCAAAAAAATCATTAAAAAGTCGCTATTGCTTATTGCATTCAGCATCATTAGACGACTCTAATATGCCTTGGATGACCACTGTCTGGTGATTATTTTAGCTTTTATGCCAAAATTTTGATTTCGTGTCTTACGTCCCTACATTAGACGACCTTGGATTTTCGTCTCCTGCACCGCCATGCAACTTTGATGGTCGGGTAACTTTCGCTATTTACTGTCGGAGATCACTTTTCGTGATTAATAATGCATCCTGACACCGTTTTACTCAAAGTTAGAGTAAAAAAATTTTTTGTCCAAAAATCTTCCGTCGGTCATACCGGTACCCATGTCTCATAACTTGTACCAAGTTGTGAAGGGTAAATTTTGACAAAAATCCAAAAAAATCATTAAAAAGTCGCTATTGCTTATTGCATTCAGCATCATTAGACGACTCTAATATGCCTTGGATGACCACTGTCTGGTGATTATTTTAGATTTTATGCCAAAATGTTGATTTTGTGTCTTACGTCTCTAAATTAGACGACCTTGGATTTTCTTCTCTTACACCGCAATACAACTTTGAGGGTCGAGTGACTTTTGCTATTTACCGTCGGAGTTCACTTTTCATGCTTAAAAATGCATCCTGACACAGTTTTACTCAAAGTTAGAGAAAAAAAAATGTTTGTCAAAAAATCTTCTGTAGGTCGTACCGGTACCCATGTCTTATAACTTGTACCAAGTTGTGAAGGGTACATTTTGACAAAAATCCAAAAAAATAATTAAAAAGTCGCTATTGCTTATTGCATTCAGCATCGTTAGACAACTCTAATATGCCTTGGATAACCACTTTCTGGTGATTATTTTAGCTTTTATGCCAAAATTTTGATTTCGTGTCTTACGTCCCTACATTAGACGACCTTGGATTTTCGTCTCCTGCACCGCCATGCAACTTTGATGGTCGGGTAACTTTCGCTATTTACTGTCGGAGATCACTTTTCGTGATTAATAATGCATCCTGACACCGTTTTACTCAAAGTTAGAGTAAAAAAATTTTTTGTCCAAAAATCTTCCTTCCGTCATACCATGTCTCATAACTTGTACCAAGTTGTGAAGGGTAAATTTTGACAAAAATCCAAAAAAATCATTAAAAAGTCGCTATTGCTTATTGCATTCAGCATCATTAGACGACTCTAATATGCCTTGGATGACCACTGTCTGGTGATTATTTTAGCTTTTATGCCAAAATTTTGATTTCGTGTCTTACGTCCCTACATTAGACGACCTTGGATTTTCGTCTCCTGCACCGCCATGCAACTTTGATGGTCGGGTAACTTTCGCTATTTACTGTCGGAGATCACTTTTCGTGATTAATAATGCATCCTGACACCGTTTTACTCAAAGTTAGAGTAAAAAAATTTTTTGTCCAAAAATCTTCCGTCGGTCATACCGGTACCCATGTCTCATAACTTGTACCAAGTTGTGAAGGGTAAATTTTGACAAAAATCCAAAAAAATCATTAAAAAGTCGCTATTGCTTATTGCATTCAGCATCATTAGACGACTCTAATATGCCTTGGATGACCACTGTCTGATGATTATTTTAGATTTTATGCCAAAATGTTGATTTTGTGTCTTACGTCTCTAAATTAGACGACCTTGGATATTCTTCTCTTACACCGCAATACAACTCTGAGCGTCGAGTGACTTTTGCTATTTACCGTCGGAGTTCACTTTTCATGCTTAAAAATGCATCCTGACACAGTTTTACTCAAAGTTAGAGTAAAAAAAATTTTTGTCAAAAAATCTTCCGTCGGTCGTACCGGTACCCATGACTAATAACTTGTACCAAGTTGTGAAGGGTACATTTTGACAAAAATCCAAAAAAATCATTAAAAAGTCGCTATTGCTTATTGCATTCAGCATCGTTAGACGACTCTAATATGCCTTGGATGACCACTGTCTGGTGATTATTTTAGCTTTTATGCCAAAATTTTGATTTCGTGTCTTACGTCCCTACATTAGACGACCTTGGATTTTCGTCTCCTGCACCGCCATGCAACTTTGATGGTCGGGTAACTTTCGCTATTTACTGTCGGAGATCACTTTTCGTGATTAATAATGCATCCTGACACCGTTTTACTCAAAGTTAGAGTAAAAAAATTTTTTGTCCAAAAATCTTCCGTCGGTCATACCGGTACCCATGTCTCATAACTTGTACCAAGTTGTGAAGGGTAAATTTTGACAAAAATCCAAAAAAATCATTAAAAAGTCGCTATTGCTTATTGCATTCAGCATCGTTAGACAACTCTAATATGCCTGGGATGACCACTGTCTGATGATTATTTTAGATTTTATGCCAAAATGTTGATTTTGTGTCTTACGTCTCTAAATTAGACGACCTTGGATATTCTTCTCTTACACCGCAATACAACTCTGAGCGTCGAGTGACTTTTGCTATTTACCGTCGGAGTTCACTTTTCATGCTTAAAAATGCATCCTGACACAGTTTTACTCAAAGTTAGAGTAAAAAAAATGTTTGTCAAAAAATCTTCAGTCGGGCGTACCGGTACCCATGTCTTATAACTTGTACCAAGTTGTGAAGGGTACATTTTGACAAAAATAAAAAAAAATCATTAAAAAGTCGCTATTGCTTATTGCATTCAGCATCGTTAGACAACTCTAATATGCCTTGGATAACCACTTTCTGATGATTATTTTAGATTTTATGCCAAAATGTTGATTTTGTGTGTTACGTCTCTAAATTAGACGACCTTGGATTTTCTTCTCTTACACCACAATACAACTTTGAGGGTCGGGTGAATTTTGCTATTTACCGTCGGAGTTCACTTTTCATGCTTAAAAATGCATCCTGACACAGTTTTACTCTAAGTTAGAGTAAAAAAAATGTTTGTCAAAAAATCTTCTGTCGGTCGTACCGATACCCATGTCTTATAACTTGTACCAAGTTGTGAAGGGTAAATTTTGACAAAAATCCAAAAAAATCATTAAAAAGTCGCTATTGCTTATTGCATTCAGCATCGTTAGACGACTCTAATATGCCTGGGATGACCACTGTACGATGATTATTTTAGATTTTATGCCAAAATGTTTATTTTGTGTCTTACGTCTCTAAATTAGACGACCTTGGATTTTCTTCTCTTACACCGCAATACAACTCTGAGGGTCGAGTGACTTTTGCTATTTACCGTCGGAGTTCACTTTTCATGCTTAAAAATGCATCCTGACACAGTTTTACTCAAAATTAGAGTACAAAAAATTTTTGTCAAAAAATCTTCTGTAGGTCGTACCGGTACCCATGTCTTATAACTTGTACCAAATTGTGAAGGGTACATTTTGAGAAAAATCCAAAAAAATCATTAAAAAGTCGCTATTGCTTATTGCATTCAGCATCGTTAGACGACTCTAATATGCCTGGGATGACCACTGTACGATGATTATTTTAGATTTTATGCCAAAATGTTGATTTTGTGTCTTACGTCTCTAAATTAGACGACCTTGGATATTCTTCTCTTACACCGCAATACAACTTTGAGGGTCGGGTGACTTTTGCTATTTACCGTCGGAGTTCACTTTTCATGCTTAAAAATGCATCCTGACACAGTTTTACTCTAAGTTAGAGTAAAAAAAATGTTTGTCAAAAAATCTTCTGTCGGTCGTACCGGTACCCATGTCTTATAACTTGTACCAAATTGTGAAGGGTACATTTTGACAAAAATCCAAAAAAATCATTAAAAAGTCGCTATTGCTTATTGCATTCAGCATCGTTAGACGACTCTAATATGCCTGGGATGACCACTGTACGATGATTATTTTAGATTTTATGCCAAAATGTTTATTTTGTGTCTTACGTCTCTAAATTAGACGACCTTGGATTTTCTTCTCTTACACCGCAATACAACTCTGAGGGTCGAGTGACTTTTGCTATTTACCGTCGGAGTTCCCTTTTCATGCTTAAAAATGCATCCTGACACAGTTTTACTCAAAATTAGAGTACAAAAAATTTTTGTCAAAAAATCTTCTGTAGGTCGTACCGGTACCCATGTCTTATAACTTGTACCAAATTGTGAAGGGTACATTTTGACAAAAATCCAAAAAAATCATTAAAAAGTCGCTATTGCTTATTGCATTCAGCATCGTTAGACGACTCTAATATGAATGGGATGACCACTGTCTGATGATTATTTTAGATTTTGTGCCAAAATGTTGATTTTGTGTCTTACGTCTCTAAATTAGACGACCTTGGATTTTCTTCTCTTACACCGCAATACAACTTTGAGGGTCGGGTGACTTTTGCTATTTACCGTCGGAGTTCACTTTTCATGCTTAAAAATGCATCCTGACACAGTTTTACTCAAAGTTAGAGTAAAAAAAAATGTTTGTCAAAAAATCTTCTGTCGGTCGTACCGGTACCCATGTCTTATAACTTGCACCAAGTTGTGAAGGGTACATTTTGACAAAAACCAAAAAAAATCATTAGAAAGTCGCTATTGCTCATTGCATTCAGCATCGTTAGACGACTCTAATATGCCTGGGATGACCACTGGCTGATGATTATTTTAGATTTTATGCCAAAATGTTGATTTTGTGTCTTACGTGTCTAAATTAGACGACCTTGGATTTTCTTCTCTTACACCGCAATACAACTTTGAGGGTCGGGTGACTTTCGCTATATACCGTCGGAGTTCACTTTTCATGCTTAAAAATGCATCCTGACACAGTTTTATTTAAAGTTAGAGTAAAAAAAAAATTTGTCAAAAAATCTTCTGTCGGTCGTACCGGTACCCATGTCTTATAACTTGTACCAAGTTGTGAAGGGTACATTTTGACAAATATCCAAAAAATTCATTAAAAAGTCGCTATTGCTTATTACATTCAGCATCGCTAGACGACTCTAATATGCCTGGGATGACCACTGTCTGATGATTATTTTAGATTTTATGCCAAAATGTTGATTTTGTGTCATACGTCTCTAAATTAGACGACCTTGGATATTCTTCTCTTACACCGCAATACAACTTTGAGGGTCGGGTGACTTTTGCTATTTACCGTCGGAGTTCACTTTTCATGCTTAAAAATGCATCCTGACACAGTTTTACTCAAAGTTAGAGTAAAAAAAATGTTTGTCAAAAAATCTTCTGTCGGTCGTACCAGTACCCATGTCTTATAACTTGTACCAAGTTGTGAAGGGTACATTTTGACACAAATCCAAAAAAATCATTAAAAAGTCGCTATTGCTTATTGCATTCAGCATCGTTAGACGACTCTTATATGCCTTGGATAACCACTTTCTGATGATTATTTTAGATTTTATGCCAAAATGTTGATTTTGTGTCTTACGTCTCTAAATTAGACGACCTTGGATTTTCTTCTCTTACACCGCAATACAACTTGGAGGGTCGGGTGGCTTTTGCTATTTACCGTCGGAGTTCACTTTTTATGCTTAAAAATGCATCCTGACACAGTTTTATTTAAAGTTAGAGTAAAAAAAATTTTTGTCAAAAAATCTTCTGTCGGTCGTACCGGTACCCATGTCTTATAACTTGTACCAAGTTGTGAAGGGTACATTTTGACAAAAATCCAAAAAATCATTAAAAAGTCGCTATTGCTTATTGCATTCAGCATCGTTAGACGACTCTTATATGCCTTGGATAACCACTTTCTGATGATTAATTTAGATTTTATTCCAAAATGTTGATTTTGTGTCTTACGTCTCTAAATTAGACGACCTTGGATTTTCTTCTCTTACACCGCAGTACAACTTTGAGGGTCGGGTGACTTTTGCTATTTACCGTCGGAGTTCACTTTTCATGCTTAAAAATGCATCCTGACACAGTTTTACTCAAAGTTAGAGTAAAAAAAAATTTTTGTCAAAAAATCTTCTGTCGGTCGTACCGGTACCCATGTCTTATAACTTGTACCAAGTTGTGAAGGGTAAATTTTGACAAAAATCCAAAAAAATCATTGAAAAGTCACTATTGCTTATTGCATTCAGCATCGTTAGACGACTCTAATTTGCCTTGGATAACCACTTTCTGATGATTATTTTAGATTTTATGCCAAAATGTTGATTTTGTGTCTTACGTCTCTAAATTAGACGACCTTGGATATTCTTCTCTTACACCGCAATAAAACTTTGAGGGTCGGGTGACTTTTGCTATTTACCGTCGGAGTTCACTTTTCATGATTAAAAATGCATCCTGACACAGTTTTACTCAAACTTAGAGTAAAAAAAAATTTTTTCAAAAAATCTTCTGTCGGTCGTACCGCTACCCATGTCTTATAACTTGTACCAAGTTGTGAAGGGTACATTTTGACAAAAATCCAAAAAAATCATTAAAAAGTCGCTATTGCTTATTGCATTCAGCATCGTTAGACGACTCTTATATGCCTTGGATAACCACTTTCTGATGATTAATTTAGATTTTATTCCAAAATGTTGATTTTGTGTCTTACGTCTCTAAATTAGACGACCTTGGATTTTCTTCTCTTACACCGCAGTACAACTTTGAGGGTCGGGTGACTTTCGCTATATACCGTCGGAGTTCACTTTTCATGCTTTAAAATGCATCCTGACACCGTTTTACTCAAAGTTAGAGTAAAAAAAATTTTTTCAAAAAATCTTCTGTCGGTCGTACCGCTACCCATGTCTTATAACTTGTACCAAGTTGTGAAGGGTACATTTTGACAAAAATCCAAAAAAATCATTAAAAAGTCGCTATTGCTTATTGCATTCAGCATCGTTAGACAACTCTAATATGCCTTGGATAACCACTTTCTGATGATTAATTTAGATTTTATGCCAAAATGTTGATTTTGTGTCTTACGTCTCTAAATTAGACGACCTTGGATTTTCTTCTCTTACACCGCAATACAACTTTGAGGGTCGGGTGACTTTTGCTATTTACCGTCGGAGATCACTTTTCATGCTTGAAAATGCATCCTGACACAGTTTTACTCAAAGTTAGAGTAAAACACATTTTTGTCAAAAAATCTTCTGTCGGTCGTACCGGTACCCATGTCTTATGACTTGTACCAAATTGTGAAGGGTACATTTTGACAAAAATCCAAAAAAATCATTAAAAAGTCGCTATTGCTTATTGCATTCAGCATCATTAGACGACTCTAATATGCCTTGGATGACCACTGTCTGGTGATTATTTTAGCTTTTATGCCAAAATGTTGATTTTGTGTGTAACGTCTCTAAATTAGACGTCCTTGGATTTTCTTCTCTTACACCGCAATACAACTTTGAGGGTCGGGTGACTTTTGCTATTTACCGTCGGAGTTCACTTTTCATGCTTAGAAATGCATCCTGACACAGTTTTACTCAAAGTTAAAGTAAAAAAAATTTTTGTCAAAAAATCTTCTGTCGGTCGTACCGGTACCCATGTCTTATAACTTGTACCAAGTTGTGAAGGGTACATTTTGACAAAAATCCAAAAAAATCATTAAAAAGTCGCTATTGCTTATTGCATTCAGCATCATTAGACGACTCTAATATGCCTTGGATGACCACTGTCTGGTGATTATTTTAGCTTTTATGCCAAAATTTTGATTTCGTGTCTTACGTCCCTACATTAGACGACCTTGGATTTTCGTCTCCGGCACCGCCATGCAACTTTGATGGTCGGGTAACTTTCGCTATTTACTGTCGGAGATCACTTTTCATGCTTAAAAATGCATCCTGACACAGTTTTACTCAAAGTTAGAGTAAAAAAAAAAATTGTCAAAAAATCTTCTGTCGGTCGTAGCGGTACCCATGTCTCATAACTTGTACCAAGTTGTGAAGGGTAAATTTTGACAAAAATCCAAAAAAATCATTAAAAAGTCGCTATTGCTTATTGCATTCAGCATCATTAGACGACTCTAATATGCCTTGGATGACCACTGTCTGGTGATTATTTTAGCTTTTATGCCAAAATTTTGATTTCGTGTCTTACGTCCCTACATTAGACGACCTTGGATTTTCGTCTCCTGCACCGCCATGCAACTTTGATGGTCGGGTAACTTTCGCTATTTACTGTCGGAGATCACTTTTCGTGATTAATAATGCATCCTGACACCGTTTTACTCAAAGTTAGAGTAAAAAAATTTTTTGTCCAAAAATCTTCCGTCGGTCATACCGGTACCCATGTCTCATAACTTGTACCAAGTTGTGAAGGGTAAATTTTGACAAAAATCCAAAAAAATCATTAAAAAGTCGCTATTGCTTATTGCATTCAGCATCATTAGACGACTCTAATATGCCTTGGATGGCCACTGTCTGGTGATTATTTTAGCTTTTATGCCAAAATTTTGATTTCGTGTCTTACGTCCCTACATTAGACGACCTTGGATTGTCGTCTCCGGCACCGCCATGCAACTTTGATGGTCGGGTAACTTTCGCTATTTACTGTCGGAGATCACTTTTCGTGATTAATAATGCATCCTGACACAGTTTTACTCAAACTTAGAGTAAAAAAAATGTTTGTCAAAAAATCTTCTGTCGGTCGTACCGGTACCCATGTCTTATAACTTGTACCAAGTTGTGAAGGGTACATTTTGACAAAAATCCAAAAAAATCATTAAAAAGTCGCTATTGCTTATTGCATTCAGCATCATTAGACGACTCTAATATGCCTTGGATGACCACTGTCTGGTGATTATTTTAGCTTTTATGCCAAAATTTTGATTTCGTGTCTTACGTCCCTACATTAGACGACCTTGGATTTTCGTCTCCGGCACCGCCATGCAACTTTGATGGTCGGGTAACTTTCGCTATTTACTGTCGGAGATCACTTTTCGTGATTAATAATGCATCCTGACACCGTTTTACTCAAAGTTAGAGTAAAAAAATTTTTTGTCCAAAAATCTTCCTTCGGTCATACCGGTACCCATGTCTCATAACTTGTACCAAGTTGTGAAGGGTACATTTTGACAAAAATCCAAAAAAATCATTAAAAAGTCGCTATTGCTTATTGCATTCAGCATCGTTAGACGACTCTAATTTGCCTTGGATAACCAACGTCTGATGATTATTTTAGATTTTATGCCAAAATTTTGATTTTGTGTCTTACGTCTCTAAATTAGACGACCTTGGATTTTCTTCTCTTACACCGCAATACAACTTTGAGGGTCGGGTGACTTTTGCTATTTACCGTCGGAGTTAACTTTTCATGCTTAAAAATGCATCCTGACACAGTTTTACTCAAAGTTAGAGTAAAAAAAATTTTTGTCAAAAAATCTTCTGTCGGTCGTACCAGTACCCATGTCTTATAACTTGTACCAAATTGTGAAGGGTACATTTTGAGAAAAATCCAAAAAAATCATTAAAAAGTCGCTATTGCTTATTGCATTCAGCATCGTTAGACGACTCTAATATGCCTGGGATGACCACTGTACGATGATTATTTTAGATTTTATGCCAAAATGTTGATTTTGTGTCTTACGTCTCTAAATTAGACGACCTTGGATTTTCGTCTCCGGCACCGCCATGCAACTTTGATGGTCGGGTAACTTTCGCTATTTACTGTCGGAGATCACTTTTCGTGCTTAAAAATGTATCCTGACACAGTTTTACTCAAAGTTAGAGTAAAAAAAATGTTTGTCAAAAAATCTTCTGTCGGTCGTACCGGTACCCATGTCTTATAACTTGTACCAAGTTGTGAAGGGTACATTTTGACAAAAATCCAAAAAAATCATTAAAAAGTCGCTATTGCTTATTGCATTCAGCATCGTTAGACGACTCTAATATGCCTTGGATAACCACTGTCTGATGATTATTTTAGATTTTATGCCAAAATGTTGATTTTGTGTCTTACGTCTCTAAATTAGACGACCTTGGATATTCTTCTCTTACACCGCAATACAACTTTGAGGGTCGGGTGACTTTTGCTATTTACCGTCTGAGTTCACTTTTCATGCTTAATAATGCATCCTGACACAGTTTTACTCAAAGTTAGAGTAAAAAAAATGTTTGTCAAAAAATCTTCTGTCGGTCGTACCGGTACCCATGTCTTATAACTTGTACCAAATTGTGAAGGGTACATTTTGACAAAAATCCAAAAAAATCATTAAAAAGTCGCTATTGCTTATTGCATTCAGCATCATTAGACGACTCTAATATGCCTTGGATGACCACTGTCTGGTGATTATTTTAGCTTTTATGCCAAAATTTTGATTTCGTGTCTTACGTCTCTAAATTAGACGACCTTGGATTTTCTTCTCTTACACCGCAATACAACTTGTAGGGTCGGGTGACCTTTGCTATTTACCGTTGGAGTTCACTTTTCATGCTTAAAAATGCATCCTGACACAGTTTTACTCAAAGTTAGAGCAAAAAAAAATTTTGTCAAAAAATCTTCGGTCGGTCGTACCGGTACCCATGTCTTATAACTTGTACCAAGTTGTGTAGGGTACATTTTGACAAAAATCCAAAAAAATCATTAAAAAGTCGCTATTGCTTATTGCATTCAGCATCGTTAGACGACTCTTATATGCCTTGGATAACCACTTTCTGATGATTATTTTAGATTTTATGCCAAAATTTTGATTTTGTGTCTTACGTCTCTAAATTAGACGACCTTGGATTTTCTTCCCTTACACCGCGATACAACTTTGAGGGTCGGGTGACTTTTGCTATTTACCGTCGGAGTTCACTTTTCATGCTTAAAAATGCATCCTGACACAGTTTTACTCAAAGTTAGAGTAAAAATAATTTTTGTCAAAAAATCTTCTGTCGGTCGTACCGGTACCCATGTCTTATAACTTGTACCAAGTTGTGAAGGGTACATTTTGACAAAAATCCAAAAAAATCATTAAAAAGTCGCTATTGCTTATTGCATTCAGCATCGTTAGACGACTCTAATATGCCTTGGATAACCACTGTCTGATGATTATTTTAGATTTTATGCCAAAATGTTGATTTTGTGTCTTACGTCTCTAAATTAGACGACCTTGGATATTCTTCTCTTACACCGCAATACAACTTTGAGGGTCGGGTGACTTTTGCTATTTACCGTCTGAGTTCACTTTTCATGCTTAATAATGCATCCTGACACAGTTTTACTCAAAGTTAGAGTAAAAATAATTTTTGTCAAAAAATCTTCTGTCGGTCGTACCGGTACCCATGTCTTATAACTTGTACCAAGTTGTGTAGGGTACATTTTGACAAAAATCCAAAAAAATCATTAAAAAGTCGCTATTGCTTATTGCATTCAGCATCGTTAGACGACTCTTATATGCCTTGGATAACCACTTTCTGATGATTATTTTAGATTTTTTGCCAAAATGTTGATTTTGTGTCTTACGTCTCTAAATTAGACAACCTTGGATTTTCTTCTCTTACACCGCAATACAACTTTGAGGGTCGGGTGACTTTTGCTATTTACCGTCGGAGTTCACTTTTCATGCTTAAAAATGCATCCTGACACAGTTTTACTCAAAGTTAGAGTAAAAATAATTTTTGTCAAAAAATCTTCTGTCGGTCGTACCGGTACCCATGTCTTATAACTTTTACCAAATTGTGAATGGTACATTTTGAGAAAAATCCAAAAAAATCATTAAAAAGTCGCTATTGCTTATTGCATTCAGCATCATTAGACGACTCTAATATGCCTGGGATGACCACTGTACGATGATTATTTTAGATTTTATGCCAAAATGTTAATTTTGTGTCTTACGTCTCTAAATTAGACAACCTTGGATTTTCTTCTCTTACACCGCAATACAACTTTGAGGGTCGGGTGACTTTTGCTATTTACCGTCGGAGTTCACTTTTCATGCTTAAAAATGCATCCTGACACAGTTTTACTCAAAGTTAGAGTACAAAAAATTTTTGTCAAAAAATCTTCTGTCGGTCGTACCGGTACCCATGACTTATAACTTGTACCAAGTTGTGAAGGGTACATTTTGACAAAAATCGAAAAAAATCATTAAAAAACCGCTATTGCTTATTGCATTCAGCATCGTCAGACTACTCTAATATGCCTGGGCTGACCACTTTCTGATGATTATTTTAGATTTTATGCCAAAATTTTGATTTTGTGTCTTACGTCTCTAAATTAGACGACCTTGGATTTTCTTCTCTTACACCGCAATACAACTTTGAGGGTCGGGTGACTTTTGCTATTTACCGTCGGAGTTTACTTTTCATGCTTAAAAATGCATCCTGACACAGTTTTACTCAAAGCTAGATTAAAAAAATTTTTGTCAAAAAATCTTCTGTCGGTCGTACCGGTACCCATGACTTATAACTTGTACCAAGTTGTGAAGGGTACATTTTGACAAAAATCGAAAAAAATCATTAAAAAACCGCTATTGCTTATTGCATTCAGCATCGTCAGACTACTCTAATATGCCTGGGCTGACCACTTTCTGATGATTATTTTAGATTTTATGCCAAAATTTTGATTTTGTGTCTTACGTCTCTAAATTAAACGACCTTGGATTTTCTTCTCTTACACCGCAATACAACTTTGAGGGTCGGGTGACTTTTGCTATTTACCGTCGGAGTTAACTTTTCATGCTTAAAAATGCATCCTGACACAGTTTTACTCAAAGTTAGAGTAAATAAAATTTTGTTAAAAAAATCTTCTGTCGGTCGTACCGGTACCCATGTCTCATAACTTGTACCAAGTTGTGAAGGGTAAATTTTGACAAAAATCCAAAAAAATCATTAAAAAATCGCTATTGCTTATTGCATTCAGCATCATTAGACGACTCTTATATGCCTTGGATGACCACTGTCTGGTGATTATTTTAGCTTTTATGCCAAAATTTTGATTTCGTGTCTTACGTCCCTACATTAGACGACCTTGGATTTTCGTCTCCGGCACCGCCATGCAACTTTGATGGTCGGGTAACTTTCGCTATTTACTGTCGGAGATCACTTTTCGTGATTAATAATGCATCCTGACACCGTTTTACTCAAAGTTAGAGTAAAAAAATTTTTTGTCCAAAAATCTTCCGTCGGTCTTACCGGTACCCATGTCTCGTAACTTGTACCAAGTTGTGAAGGGTAAATTTTGACAAAAATCCAAAAAAATCATAAAAAAGTCGCTATTGCTTATTGCATTCAGCATCATTAGACGACTCTAATATGCCTTGGATGACCACTGTCTGGTGATTATTTTAGCTTTTATGCCAAAATTTTGATTTCGTGTCTTACGTCCCTACATTAGACGACCTTGGATTTTCGTCTCCTGCACCGCCATGCAACTTTGATGGTCGGGTAACTTTCGCTATTTACTGTCGGAGATCACTTTTCGTGATTAGTAATGCATCCTGACACCGTTTTACTCAAAGTTAGAGTAAAAAAATTTTTTGTCCAAAAATCTTCCGTCGGTCATACCGGTACCCATGTCTTATAACTTGTACCAAGTTGTAAAGGGTAAATTTTGACAAAAATCCAAAAAAATCATGAAAAAGTCGCTATTGCTTATTGCATTCAGCATCATTAGACGACTCTAATATGCCTTGGATGACCACTGTCTGGTGATTATTTTAGCTTTTATGCCAAAATTTTGATTTCGTGTCTTACGTCCCTACATTAGACGACCTTGGATTTTCGTCTCCGGCACCGCCATGCAACTTTGATGGTCGGGTAACTTTCGCTATTTACTGTCGGAGATCACTTTTCGTGATTAATAATGCATCCTGACACCGTTTTACTCAAAGTTAGAGTAAAAAAATTTTTTGTCCAAAAATCTTCCGTCGGTCATACCGGTACCCATGTCTCATAACTTGTACCAAGTTGTGAAGGGTAAATTTTGACAAAAATCCAAAAAAATCATTAAAAAGTCGCTATTGCTTATTGCATTCAGCATCATTAGACGACTCTAATATGCCTTGGATGACCACTGTCTGGTGATTATTTTAGCTTTTATGCCAAAATTTTGATTTCGTGTCTTACGTCCCTACATTAGACGACCTTGGATTTTCGTCTCCGGCACCGCCATGCAACTTTGATGGTCGGGTAACTTTCGCTATTTACTGTCGGAGATCACTTTTCGTGATTAATAATGCATCCTGACACCGTTTTACTCAAAGTTAGAGTAAAAAAATTTTTCGTCCAAAAATCTTCCGTCGGTCATACCGGTACCCATGTCTCATAACTTGTACCAAGTTGTGAAGGGTAAATTTTGACAAAAATCCAAAAAAATCATTAAAAAGTCGCTATTGCTTATTGCATTCAGCATCATTAGACGACTCTAATATGCCTTGGATGACCACTGTCTGGTGATTATTTTAGCTTTTATGCCAAAATTTTGATTTCGTGTCTTACGTCCCTACATTAGACGACCTTGGATTTTCGTCTCCTGCACCGCCATGCAACTTTGATGGTCGGGTAACTTTCGCTATTTACTGTCGGAGATCACTTTTCGTGATTAATAATGCATCCTGACACCGTTTTACTCAAAGTTAGAGTAAAAAAATTTTTTGTCCAAAAATCTTCCGTCGGTCATACCGGTACCCATGTCTCATAACTTGTACCAAGTTGTGAAGGGTAAATTTTGACAAAAATCCAAAAAAATCATTAAAAAGTCGCTATTGCTTATTGCATTCAGCATCATTAGACGACTCTAATATGCCTTGGATGACCACTGTCTGGTGATTATTTTAGCTTTTATGCCAAAATTTTGATTTCGTGTCTTACGTCCCTACATTAGACGACCCTGGATTTTCGTCTCCGGCACCGCCATGCAACTTTGATGGTCGGGTAACTTTCGCTATTTACTGTCGGAGATCACTTTTCGTGATTAATAATGCATCCTGACACCGTTTTACTCAAAGTTAGAGTAAAAAAATTTTTTGTCCAAAAATCTTCCGTCGGTCATACCGGTACCCATGTCTCATAACTTGTACCTAGTTGTGAAGGGTAAATTTTGACAAAAATCCAAAAAAATCATTAAAAAGTCGCTATTGCTTATTGCATTCAGCATCATTAGACGACTCTTATATGCCTTGGATGACCACTGTCTGGTGATTATTTTAGCTTTTATGCCAAAATTTTGATTTCGTGTCTTACGTCCCTACATTAGACGACCTTGGATTTTCGTCTCCGGCACCGCCATGCAACTTTGATGGTCGGGTAACTTTCGCTATTTACTGTCGGAGATCACTTTTCGTGATTAATAATGCATCCTGACACCGTTTTACTCAAAGTTAGAGTAAAAAAATTTTTTGTCCAAAAATCTTCCTTCGGTCATACCGGTACCCATGTCTCATAACTTGTACCAAGTTGTGAAGGGTACATTTTGACAAAAATCCAAAAAAATCATTAAAAAGTCGCTATTGCTTATTGCATTCAGCATCGTTAGACGACTCTAATTTGCCTTGGATAACCACTGTCTGATGATTATTTTAGATTTTATGCCAAAATTTTGATTTCGTGTCTTACGTCCCTACATTAGACGACCTTGGATTTTCGTCTCCTGCACCGCCATGCAACTTTGATGGTCGGGTAACTTTCGCTATTTACTGTCGGAGATCACTTTTCGTGATTAATAATGCATCCTGACACCGTTTTACTCAAAGTTAGAGTAAAAAAATTTTTTGTCCAAAAATCTTCCGTCGGTCATACCGGTACCCATGTCTCATAACTTGTACCAAGTTGTGAAGGGTAAATTTTGACAAAAATCCAAAAAAATCATTAAAAAGTCGCTATTGCTTATTGCATTCAGCATCATTAGACGACTCTAATATGCCTTGGATGACCACTGTCTGGTGATTATTTTAGCTTTTATGCCAAAATTTTGATTTCGTGTCTTACGTCCCTACATTAGACGACCTTGGATTTTCGTCTCCTGCACCGCCATGCAACTTTGATGGTCGGGTAACTTTCGCTATTTACTGTCGGAGATCACTTTTCGTGATTAATAATGCATCCTGACACCGTTTTACTCAAAGTTAGAGTAAAAAAATTTTTTGTCCAAAAATCTTCCGTCGGTCATACCGGTACCCATGTCTCATAACTTGTACCAAGTTGTGAAGGGTAAATTTTGACAAAAATCCAAAAAAATCATTAAAAAGTCGCTATTGCTTATTGCATTCAGCATCATTAGACGACTCTAATATGCCTTGGATGGCCACTGTCTGGTGATTATTTTAGCTTTTATGCCAAAATTTTGATTTCGTGTCTTACGTCCCTACATTAGACGACCTTGGATTTTCGTCTCCGGCACCGCCATGCAACTTTGATGGTCGGGTAACTTTCGCTATTTACTGTCGGAGATCACTTTTCGTGATTAATAATGCATCCTGACACAGTTTTACTCAAACTTTGAGTAAAAAAAATGTTTGTCAAAAAATCTTCTGTCGGTCGTACCGGTACCCATGTCTTATAACTTGTACCAAGTTGTGAAGGGTACATTTTGACAAAAATCCAAAAAAATCATTAAAAAGTCGCTATTGCTTATTGCATTCAGCATCATTAGACGACTCTAATATGCCTTGGATGACCACTGTCTGGTGATTATTTTAGCTTTTATGCCAAAATTTTGATTTCGTGTCTTACGTCCCTACATTAGACGACCTTGGATTTTCGTCTCCTGCACCGCCATGCAACTTTGATGGTCGGGTAACTTTCGCTATTTACTGTCGGAGATCACTTTTCGTGATTAATAATGCATCCTGACACCGTTTTACTCAAAGTTAGAGTAAAAAAATTTTTTGTCCAAAAATCTTCCTTCCGTCATACCATGTCTCATAACTTGTACCAAGTTGTGAAGGGTAAATTTTGACAAAAATCCAAAAAAATCATTAAAAAGTCGCTATTGCTTATTGCATTCAGCATCATTAGACGACTCTAATATGCCTTGGATGACCACTGTCTGGTGATTATTTTAGCTTTTATGCCAAAATTTTGATTTCGTGTCTTACGTCCCTACATTAGACGACCTTGGATTTTCGTCTCCTGCACCGCCATGCAACTTTGATGGTCGGGTAACTTTCGCTATTTACTGTCGGAGATCACTTTTCGTGATTAATAATGCATCCTGACACCGTTTTACTCAAAGTTAGAGTAAAAAAATTTTTTGTCCAAAAATCTTCCGTCGGTCATACCGGTACCCATGTCTCATAACTTGTACCAAGTTGTGAAGGGTACATTTTGACAAAAATCCAAAAAAATCATTAAAAAGTCGCTATTGCTTATTGCATTCAGCATCGTTAGACAACTCTAATATGCCTGGGATGACCACTGTCTGATGATTATTTTAGATTTTATGCCAAAATGTTGATTTTGTGTCTTACGTCTCTAAATTAGACGACCTTGGATATTCTTCTCTTACACCGCAATACAACTCTGAGCGTCGAGTGACTTTTGCTATTTACCGTCGGAGTTCACTTTTCATGCTTAAAAATGCATCCTGACACAGTTTTACTCAAAGTTAGAGTAAAAAAAATTTTTGTCAAAAAATCTTCCGTCGGTCGTACCGGTACCCATGACTAATAACTTGTACCAAGTTGTGAAGGGTAAATTTTGACAAAAATCCAAAAAAATCATTAAAAAGTCGCTATTGCTTATTGCATTCAGCATCGTTAGACAACTCTAATATGCCTGGGATGACCACTGTCTGATGATTATTTTAGATTTTATGCCAAAATGTTGATTTTGTGTCTTACGTCTCTAAATTAGACGACCTTGGATATTCTTCTCTTACACCGCAATACAACTCTGAGCGTCGAGTGACTTTTGCTATTTACCGTCGGAGTTCACTTTTCATGCTTAAAAATGCATCCTGACACAGTTTTACTCAAAGTTAGAGTAAAAAAAATGTTTGTCAAAAAATCTTCTGTCGGTCGTACCGGTACCCATGTCTTATAACTTGTACCAAGTTGTGAAGGGTACATTTTGACAAAAATAAAAAAAAATCATTAAAAAGTCGCTATTGCTTATTGCATTCAGCATCGTTAGACAACTCTAATATGCCTTGGTTAACCACTTTCTGATGATTATTTTAGATTTTATGCCAAAATGTTGATTTTGTGTGTTACGTCTCTAAATTAGACGACCTTGGATTTTCTTCTCTTACACCACAATACAACTTTGAGGGTCGGGTGAATTTTGCTATTTACCGTCGGAGTTCACTTTTCATGCTTAAAAATGCATCCTGACACAGTTTTACTCTAAGTTAGAGTAAAAAAAATGTTTGTCAAAAAATCTTCTGTCGGTCGTACCGATACCCATGTCTTATAACTTGTACCAAGTTGTGAAGGGTAAATTTTGACAAAAATCCAAAAAAATCATTAAAAAGTCGCTATTGCTTATTGCATTCAGCATCGTTAGACGACTCTAATATGCCTGGGATGACCACTGTACGATGATTATTTTAGATTTTATGCCAAAATGTTTATTTTGTGTCTTACGTCTCTAAATTAGACGACCTTGGATTTTCTTCTCTTACACCGCAATACAACTTTGAGGGTCGGGTGACTTTTGCTATTTACCGTCGGAGTTCACTTTTCATGCTTAAAAATGCATCCTGACACAGGTTTACTCAAAGTTAGAGTAAAAAAAAATTTTTTTCAAAAAATCTTCTGTCGGTCGTACCGGTACCCATGTCTTATAACTTGTACCAAGTTGTGAAGGGTACATTTTGACAAAAATCCAAAAAAATCATTAAAAAGTCGCTATTGCTTATTGCATTCAGCATCGTTAGATGACTCCAATATGCCTGGGATGACCACTGTCTGATGATTATTTTAGATTTTATGCCAAAATGTTGATTTTGTGTCATACGTCTCTAAATTAGACGACCTTGGATATTCTTCTCTTACACCGCAATACAACTTTGAGGGTCGGGTGACTTTTGCTATTTACCGTCGGAGTTCACTTTTCATGCTTAAAAATGCATCCTGACACAGTTTTACTCAAAGTAAGAGTAAAAAAAAATTTTGTCAAAAAATCTTCTGTCGGTCGTACCGGTACCCATGTCTTATAACTTGTACCAAGTTGTGAAGGGTACATTTTGACAAATATCCAAAAAATTCATTAAAAAGTCGCTATTGCTTATTACATTCAGCATCGCTAGACGACTCTAATATGCCTGGGATGACCACTGTCTGATGATTATTTTAGATTTTATGCCAAAATGTTGATTTTGTGTCATACGTCTCTAAATTAGACGACCTTGGATATTCTTCTCTTACACCGCAATACAACTTTGAGGGTCGGGTGACTTTTGCTATTTACCGTCGGAGTTCACTTTTCATGCTTAAAAATGCATCCTGACACAGTTTTATTTAAAGTTAGAGTAAAAAAAAAATTGTCAAAAAATCTTCTGTCGGTCGTACCGGTACCCATGTCTTATAACTTGTACCAAGTTGTGAAGGGTACATTTTGACACAAATCCAAAAAAATCATTAAAAAGTCGCTATTGCTTATTGCATTCAGCATCGTTAGACGACTCTTATATGCCTTGGATAACCACTTTCTGATGATTATTTTAGATTTTATGCCAAAATGTTGATTTTGTGTCTTACGTCTCTAAATTAGACGACCTTGGATTTTCTTCTCTTACACCGCAATACAACTTTGAGGGTCGGGTGACTTTTGCTATTTACCGTCGGAGTTCACTTTTCATGCTTAAAAATGCATCGTGACACAGTTTTACTCAAAGTTAGAGTAAACAAAATTTTTGTCAAAAAATCTTCTGTCGGTCGTACCGGTACCCATGTCTTATAACTTGTACCAAGTTGTGAAGGGTACATTTTGACAAAAATCCAAAAAAATCATTGAAAAGTCACTATTGCTTATTGCATTCAGCATCGTTAGACGACTCTAATTTGCCTTGGATAACCACTTTCTGATGATTATTTTAGATTTTATGCCAAAATGTTGATTTTGTGTCTTACGTCTCTAAATTAGACGACCTTGGATATTCTTCTCTTACACCGCAATAAAACTTTGAGGGTCGGGTGACTTTTGCTATTTACCGTCGGAGTTCACTTTTCATGATTAAAAATGCATCCTGACACAGTTTTACTCAAACTTAGAGTAAAAAAAAATTTTGTCAAAAAATCTTCTGTCGGTCGTACCGGTACCCATGTCTTATAACTTGTACCAAGTTGTGAAGGGTAAATTTTGACAAAAATCCAAAAAAATCATTAAAAAGTCGCTATTGCTTATTGCATTCAGCATCGTTAGACAACTCTAATATGCCTTGGATAACCACTTTCTGATGATTAATTTAGATTTTATGCCAAAATGTTGATTTTGTGTCTTACGTCTCTAAATTAGACGACCTTGGATTTTCTTCTCTTACACCGCAATACAACTTTGAGGGTCGGGTGACTTTTGCTATTTACCGTCGGAGATCACTTTTCATGCTTGAAAATGCATCCTGACACAGTTTTACTCAAAGTTAGAGTAAAACACATTTTTGTCAAAAAATCTTCTGTCGGTCGTACCGGTACCCATGTCTTATGACTTGTACCAAATTGTGAAGGGTACATTTTGACAAAAATCCAAAAAAATCATTAAAAAGTCGCTATTGCTTATTGCATTCAGCATCATTAGACGACTCTAATATGCCTTGGATGACCACTGTCTGGTGATTATTTTAGCTTTTATGCCAAAATGTTGATTTTGTGTGTAACGTCTCTAAATTAGACGTCCTTGGATTTTCTTCTCTTACACCGCAATACAACTTTGAGGGTCGGGTGACTTTTGCTATTTACCGTCGGAGTTCACTTTTCATGCTTAGAAATGCATCCTGACACAGTTTTACTCAAAGTTAGAGTAAAACACATTTTTGTCAAAAAATCTTCTGTCGGTCGTACCGGTACCCATGTCTTATAACTTGTACCAAGTTGTGAAGGGTACATTTTGACAAAAATCCAAAAAAATCATTAAAAAGTCGCTATTGCTTATTGCATTCAGCATCGTTAGACGACTCTAATTTGCCTTGGATAACCAACGTCTGATGATTATTTTAGATTTTATGCCAAAATTTTGATTTTGTGTCTTACGTCTCTAAATTAGACGACCTTGGATTTTCTTCTCTTACACCGCAATACAACTTTGAGGGTCGGGTGACTTTTGCTATTTACCGTCGGAGTTAACTTTTCATGCTTAAAAATGCATCCTGACACAGTTTTACTCAAAGTTAGAGTAAAAAAAATTTTTGTCAAAAAATCTTCTGTCGGTCGTACCAGTACCCATGTCTTATAACTTGTACCAAATTGTGAAGGGTACATTTTGAGAAAAATCCAAAAAAATCATTAAAAAGTCGCTATTGCTTATTGCATTCAGCATCGTTAGACGACTCTAATATGCCTGGGATGACCACTGTACGATGATTATTTTAGATTTTATGCCAAAATGTTGATTTTGTGTCTTACGTCTCTAAATTAGACGACCTTGGATTTTCGTCTCCGGCACCGCCATGCAACTTTGATGGTCGGGTAACTTTCGCTATTTACTGTCGGAGTTCACTTTACATGCTTAAAAATGCATCCTGACACAGTTTTACTCAAAGTTAAAGTAAAAAAAAATTTTGTCAAAAAATCTTCTGTCGGTCGTACCAGTACCCATGTCTTATAACTTGTACCAAGTTGTGAAGGGTACATTTTGACAAAAATCCAAAAAAATCATTAAAAAGTCGCTATTGCTTATTGCATTCAGCATCGTTAGACGACTCTAATATGCCTTGGATAACCACTGTCTGATGATTATTTTAGATTTTATGCCAAAATGTTGATTTTGTGTCTTACGTCTCTAAATTAGACGACCTTGGATATTCTTCTCTTACACCGCAATACAACTTTGAGGGTCGGGTGACTTTTGCTATTTACCGTCTGAGTTCACTTTTCATGCTTAATAATGCATCCTGACACAGTTTTACTCAAAGTTAGAGTAAAAAAAATGTTTGTCAAAAAATCTTCTGTCGGTCGTACCGGTACCCATGTCTTATAACTTGTACCAAATTGTGAAGGGTACATTTTGACAAAAATCCAAAAAAATCATTAAAAAGTCGCTATTGCTTATTGCATTCAGCATCATTAGACGACTCTAATATGCCTTGGATGACCACTGTCTGGTGATTATTTTAGCTTTTATGCCAAAATTTTGATTTCGTGTCTTACGTCTCTAAATTAGACGACCTTGGATTTTCTTCTCTTACACCGCAATACAACTTGTAGGGTCGGGTGACTTTTGCTATTTACCGTTGGAGTTCACTTTTCATGCTTAAAAATGCATCCTGACACAGTTTTACTCAAAGTTAGAGCAAAAAAAAATTTTGTCAAAAAATCTTCGGTCGGTCGTACCGGTACCCATGTCTTATAACTTGTACCAAGTTGTGTAGGGTACATTTTGACAAAAATCCAAAAAAATCATTAAAAAGTCGCTATTGCTTATTGCATTCAGCATCGTTAGACGACTCTTATATGCCTTGGATAACCACTTTCTGATGATTATTTTAGATTTTATGCCAAAATTTTGATTTTGTGTCTTACGTCTCTAAATTAGACGACCTTGGATTTTCTTCTCTTACACCGCAATACAACTTTGAGGGTCGGGTGACTTTTGCTATTTACCGTCGGAGTTCACTTTTCATGCTTAAAAATGCATCCTGACACAGTTTTACTCAAAGTTAGAGTAAAAATAATTTTTGTCAAAAAATCTTCTGTCGGTCGTACCGGTACCCATGTCTTATAACTTGTACCAAGTTGTGAAGGGTACATTTTGACAAAAATCCAAAAAAATCATTAAAAAGTCGCTATTGCTTATTGCATTCAGCATCGTTAGACGACTCTAATATGCCTTGGATAACCACTGTCTGATGATTATTTTAGATTTTATGCCAAAATGTTGATTTTGTGTCTTACGTCTCTAAATTAGACGACCTTGGATATTCTTCTCTTACACCGCAATACAACTTTGAGGGTCGGGTGACTTTTGCTATTTACCGTCTGAGTTCACTTTTCATGCTTAATAATGCATCCTGACACAGTTTTACTCAAAGTTAGAGTAAAAATAATTTTTGTCAAAAAATCTTCTGTCGGTCGTACCGGTACCCATGTCTTATAACTTGTACCAAGTTGTGTAGGGTACATTTTGACAAAAATCCAAAAAAATCATTAAAAAGTCGCTATTGCTTATTGCATTCAGCATCGTTAGACGACTCTAATATGCCTTGGATGACCACTTTCTGATGATTATTTTAGATTTTATGCCAAAATGTTAATTTTGTGTCTTACGTCTCTAAATTAGACGACCTTGGATTTTCTTCTCTTAAACCGCAATACAACTTTGAGGGTCGGGTGACTTTTGCTATTTACCGTCGGAGTTCACTTTTCATGCTTAAAAATGCATCCTGACACAGTGTTTCTCAAAGTTAGAGTAAAAAAAATTTTTGTCAAAAAATCTTCTGTCGGTCGTACCGGTACCCATGTCTTATAACTTGTACCAAGTTGTGAAGGGTACATTTTGACAAAAATCCACAAAAAATCATTAAAAAGTCGCTATTGCTTATTGCATTCAGCATCGTTAGACGACTCTAATATGCCTGGGATGACCACTTTCTGATGATCATTTTAGATTTTATGCCAAAATGTTGATTTTGTGTCTTACGTCTCTAAATTAGACGACCTTGGATTTTCTTCTCTTACACCGCAATACAACTTTGAAGGTCGGGTGACTTTTGCTATTTACCGTCGGAGTTCACTTTTCATGCTTTAAAATGCATCCTGACCCAGTTTTACTCAAAGTTAGAGTAAACAAAAATTTTGTCAAAAAATCTTCTGTCGGTCGTACCGGTACCCATGTCTTATAACTTGTACCAAGTTGTGAAGGGTACATTTTGACAAAAATCCAAAAAAATCATTAAAAAGTCGCTATTGCTTATTGCATTCAGCATCGTTAGACGACTCTAATATGCCTGGGGTGACCATTGTCTGATGATTATTTTAGATTTTATGCCAAAATGTTGATTTTGTGTCTTACGTCTCTAAATTAGACGACCTTGGATTTTCTTTTCTTACACCGCAATACAACTTTGAGGGTCGGGTGACTTTAGCTATTTACCGTCTGAGTTCACTTTCATGCTTAAAAATGCATCCTGACACAGTTTTACTCAAAGTTAGAGTAAAAAAAATGTTTGTCAAAAAATCTTCTGTAGGTCGTACCGGTACCCATGTCTTATAACTTGTACCAAGTTGTGAAGGGTACATTTTGACAAAAATCCAAAAAAATCATTAAAAAGTCGCTATTGCTTATTGCATTCAGCATCGTTAGACGACTCTTATATGCCTTGGATAACCACTTTCTGATGATTATTTTAGATTTTATGCCAAAATGTTGATTTTGTGTCTTTCTTCTCTAAATTAGACGACCTTGGATTTTCTTCTCTTACACCGCAATACAACTTTGTGGGTCGGGTGACTTTTGCTATTTACCGTCGGAGTTCACTTTTCATGCTTAAAAATGCATCCTGACACAGTTTTACTCAAAGTTAGAGTAAAAAAAAATTTTTTTCAAAAAATCTTCTGTCGGTCGTACCGGTACCCATGTCTTATAACTTGCACCAAGTTGTGAAGGGTACATTTTGCCAAAAATCCAAAAAACTCATTAAAAAGTCGCTATTGCTTATTGCATTCAGCATCGTTAAACGACTCTAATATGCCTGGGATGACCACTGTCTGATGATTATTTTAGATTTTATTCCAAAATGTTGATTTTGTGTCTTACGTCTCTAAATTCGACGACATTGGATTTTCTTCTCTTACACCGTAATACAACTTTGAGGGTCGGGTGACTTTTGCTATTTACCGTCGGAGTTCACTTTTCATGCTTAAAAATGCATCCTGACACAGTTTTACTCAAAGTTAGAGTAAAAAAAATTTTGTCAAAAAATCTTCTGTCGGTCGTACCGGTACCCATGTCTTATAACTTGTACCAAGTTGTGAAGGGTACATTTTGACAAAAATCCAAAAAAATCATTAAAAAGTCGCTATTGCTTATTGCATTCAGCATCGTTAGACGACTCTAATATGCCTGGGATGACCACTGCCTGATGATTAATTTAGATTTTGTGCCAAAATGTTGATTTTGTGTCTTACGTCTCTAAATTCGACGACCCTGGATTTTCTTCTCTTACACCGCAATACAACTTAGAGGGTCGGGTGACTTTTGCTATTTACCGTCGGAGTTCACTTTTCATGCTTAAAAATGTATCCTGACACAGTTTTACTCAAAGTTAGAGCGAACAAAATTTTTGTCAAAAAATCTTCTGTCGGTCTACCGGAACCCATGTCTTATAACTTGTACCAAGTTGTGAAGGGTACATTTTGACAAAAATCCAAAAAAATCATTAAAAAACCGCTATTGCTTATTGCATTCAGCATCGTTAGACGACTCTTATATGCCTTGGATAACCACTTTCTGATGATTATTTTAGATTTTATGCCAAAATGTTGATTTTGTGTCTTACGTCTCTAAATTAGACGACCTTGGAATTTCTTCTCTTACACCGCAATACAACTTTGAGGGTCGCGTGACTTTTGCTATTTACCGTCGGAGTTCACTTTTCATGCTTTAAAATGCATCCTGACACAGTTTTACTCAAAGTTAGAGTAAAAAAAAATTTTTGTCAAAAAATCTTCTGTCGGTCGTACCGGTACCCATGTCTTATAACTTGTACCAAGTTGTGAAGGGTACATTTTGACAAAAATCCAAAAAAATCATTAAAAAGTCGCTATTGCTTATTGCATTCAGCATCGTTAGACGACTCTAATATGCCTGGGATGACCACTGTCTGATGATTATTTTAGATTTTATGCCAAAATTTTGATTTTGTGTCTTACGTCTCTAAATTAGACGACCTTGGATTTTCTTCTCTTACACCGCAATACAACTTTGAGGGTCGGGTGACTTTTGCTATTTACCGTCGGAGTTCACTTTTCATGCTTAAAAATGCATCCTGACACAGTTTTACTCAAAGTTAGAGTAAAAAAATTTTTTGTCCAAAAATCTTCCGTCGGTCATACCGGTACCCATGTCTCATAACTTGTACCAAGTTGTGAAGGGTAAATTTTGACAAAAATCCAAAAAAATCATTAAAAAGTCGCTATTGCTTATTGCATTCAGCATCATTAGACGACTCTAATATGCCTTTAATAACCACTTTCCGATGATTATTTTAGATTTTATGCCAAAATGTTGATTTTGTGTCTTTCTTCTCTAAATTAGACGACCTTGGATTTTCTTCTCTTACACCGCAATACAACTTTGAGGGTCGGGTGACTTTTACTATTTACCGTCGGAGTTCACTGTTCATGCTTAAAAATGCATCCTGACACAGTTTTACTCAAAGTTAGAGTAAAAAAAATTTTGTCAAAAAATCTTCTGTCGGTCGTACCGGTACCCATGTCTTATAACTTGTACCAAGTTGTGAAGGGTACATTTTGACAAAAATCCAAAAAAATCATTAAAAAGTCGCTATTGCTTATTGCATTCAGCATCGTTAGACAACTCTAATATGCCATGGATAACCACTTTCTCATGATTATTTTAGATTTTATGCCAAAATGTTGATTTTGTGTCTTACGTCTCTAAAATAGACGACCTTGGATATTCTTCTCTTACACCGCAATACAACTTTGAGGGTCGGGTGACTTTTGCTATTTACCGTCGGAGTTCACTTTTCAAGGTTAAAAATGCATCCTGACACAGTTCTACTCAAAGTTAGAGTAAAAAAAATGTTTGTCAAAAAATCTTCTGTCGGTCGTACCGGTACCCATGGCTTATAACTTGTACCAAGTTGTGAAGGGTACATTTTGACAAAAATCCAAAAAAATCATTATACGTCGCTATTGCTTATTGCATTCAGCATCGTTAGACGACTCTAATATGCCTTGGATAACCACTTTCTGATGATTATTTAAGATTTTATTCCAAAATGTTGATTTTGTGTCTTACGTCTCTAAATTAGACGACCTTGGAATTTCTTCTCTTACACCGCAATACAACTTTAAGGGTCGGGTGACTTTTGCTATTTACCGTCGGAGTTCACTTTTCATGCTTAAAAATGCATCCTGACACAGTTTTACTCAAAGTTAGAGTAAAAAAAATTTTTTTTCAAAAAATCTTCTGTCGGTCGTACCGGTACCCATGTCTTATAACTTGCACCAAGTTGTGAAGGGTACATTTTGCCAAAAATCCAAAAAACTCATTAAAAAGTCGCTATTGCTTATTGCATTCAGCATCGTTAAACGACTCTAATATGCCTGGGATGACCACTGTCTGATGATTATTTTAGATTTTATTCCAAAATGTTGATTTTGTGTCTTACGTCTCTAAATTCGACGACATTGGATTTTCTTCTCTTACACCGCAATACAACTTTGAGGGTCGGGTGACTTTTGCTATTTACCGTCGGAGTTCACTTTTCATGCTTAAAAATGCATCCTGACACAGTTTTACTCAAAGTTAGAGTAAAAAAAATTTTGTCAAAAAATCTTCTGTCGGTCGTACCGGTACCCATGTCTTATAACTTGTACCAAGTTGTGAAGGGTACATTTTGACAAAAATCCAAAAAAATCATTAAAAAGTCGCTATTGCTTATTGCATTCAGCATCGTTAGACGACTCTAATATGCCTGGGATGACCACTGCCTGATGATTAATTTAGATTTTGTGCCAAAATGTTGATTTTGTGTCTTACGTCTCTAAATTCGACGACATTGGATTTTCTTCTCTTACACCGCAATACAACTTTGAGGGTCGGGTGACTTTTGCTATTAACCGTCGGAATTCACTTTTCATGCTTAAAAATGCATCCTGACACTGTTTTACTCAAAGTTAGATTAAAAACAATTTTGCCAAAAAATCTTCTGTCGGTCGTACCGGTACCCATGTCTTATAACTTGTACCAAGTTGTGAAGGGTACATTTTGACAAAAATCCAAAAAAATCATTAAAAAGTCGCTATTGCTTATTGCATTCAGCATCGTTAGACGACTCTTATATGCCTTGGATAACCACTTTCTGATGATTATTTTAGATTTTATGCCAAAACGTTGATTTTGTGTCTTACGTCTCTAACTTAGACGACCTTGGATTTTCTTCTCTTACACCGCAATACAACTTTGAGGGTCGGGTGACTTTTGCTATTTACCGTCGGAGTTCACTTTTCATGCTTAAAAATGCATCCTGACACAGTTTTATTTAAAGTTAGAGTAAACAAAATTTTTGTCAAAAAATCTTCTGTCGGTCGTACCGGTACCCATGTCTTATAACTTGTACCAAGTTGTGAAGGGTACATTTTGACAAAAATCCAAAAAAATCATTAAAAAGTCGCTATTGCTTATTGCATTCAGCATCGTTAGACGACTCTAATATGCCTGGGATGACCACTTTCTGATGATTATTTTAGATTTTATGCCAAAATTTTGATTTCGTGTCTTACGTCTCTAAATTAGACGACCTTGGATTTTCTTCTCTTACACCGCAATACAACTTTGAAGGTCGGGTGACTTTTGCTATTTACCGTCGGAGTTCACTTTTCATGCTTAAAAATGCATCCAGACACAGTTTTACTCAAAAATAGAGTCAAAAAATGTTTGTCAAAAATTCTTCTGTCGGTCGTACCGGTACCCATGTCTTATAACTTGTACCAAGTTGTGAAGGGTACATTTTGACAAAAATCCAAAAAAATCATTAAAAAGTCGCTATTTCTTATTGCATTCAGCATCGTTAGACGACTCTAATATGCCTTGGATAACCACTTTCTGATGATTATTTTAGATTTTATGCCAAAATGTTGATTTTGTGTCTTACGTCTCAAAATTAGACGACCTTGGATTTTCTTCTTTTACACCGCAATACAACTTTGAGGGTCGGGTGACTTTTGCTATTTACCGTCGGAGTTCACTTTTCATGCTTGAAAATGCATCCTGACACAGTTTTACTCAAAGTTAGAGTAAAAAAAATTTTTGTCAAAAAATCTTCTGTCGGTCGTACCGCTACCCATGTCTCATAACTTGTACCAAGTTGTGAAGGGTAAGTTTTGACAAAAATCCAAAAAAATCATTAAAAAGTCGCTATTGCTTATTGCATTCAGCATCGTTAGACGACTCTAATATGCCTGGGATGACCACTGTCTGATGATTATTTTAGATTTTATGCCAAAATGTTGATTTTGTGTCTTACGTCTCTAAATTAGACGACCTTGGATTTTCTTCTCTTACACCGCAATACAACTTTGAGGGTCGGGTGACTTTTGCTATTTACCGTCGGAGTTCACTTTTCATGCTTAAAAATGCATCCTGACACAGTTTTATTTAAAGTTAGAGTAAAAAAAAAATTGTCAAAAAATCTTCTGTCGGTCGTACCGGTACCCATGTCTTATAACTTGTACCAAGTTGTGAAGGGTACATTTTGACAAAAATCCAAAAAAATCATTAAAAAGTCGCTATTTCTTATTGCATTCAGCATCGTTAGACGACTCTAATATGCCTGGGATGACCACTTTCTGATGATTATTTTAGATTTTATGCCAAAATTTTGATTTCGTGTCTTACGTCTCTAAATTAGACGACCTATGATTTTCTTCTCTTACACCGCAATACAACTTTGAGGGTCGGGTGACTTTTGCTATTTACCGTTGGAGTTCACTTTTCATGCTTAAAAATGCATTCTGACACAGTTTTACTCAAAGTTAGAGTAAAAAAATTTTGTCAAAAAATCTTCTGTCGGTCGTACCGGTACCCATGTCTTATAACTTGTACCAAGTTGTGAAGGGTACATTTTGACAAAAATCCAAAAAAATCATTAAAAAGTCGCTATTGCTTATTGCATTCAGCATCGTTAGACGACTCTAATATGCCTGGGATGACCACTGTCTGATGATTATTTTAGATTTTATGCCAAAATTTTGATTTTGTGTCTTACGTCTCTAAATTAGACGACCTTGGATTTTCTTCTCTTACACCGCAATACAACTTTGAGGGTCGGGTGACTTTTGCTATTTACCGTCGGAGTTCACTTTTCATGCTTAAAAATGCATCCTGACACAGTTTTACTCAAAGTTAGAGTAAAAAAAATTTTTGTCAAAAAATCTTCTGTCGGTCGTACCGGTACCCATGTCTTATAACTTGTACCAAGTTGTGAAGGGTACATTTTGACAAAAATCCAAAAAAATCATTAAAAAGTCGCTATTGCTTATTGCATTCAGCATCGTTAGACGACTCTAATTTGCCTTGGATAACCACTGTCTGAAGATTATTTTAGATTTTATGCCAAAATGTTGATTTTGTGTCTTACGTCTCTAAATTAGACGACCTTGGATTTTCTTCTCTTACACCGCAAAAGAACTTTGAGGGTCGGGTGACTTTTGCTATTTACCGTCGGAGTTCACTTTTCATGCTTAAAAATGCATCCTGACGCAGTTTTACTCAAAGCTACAGTAAAAAAATGTTTGTCAAAAAATCTTCTGTCGGTCGTACCGGTACCCATGTCTTATAACTTGTACCAAGTTGTGAAGGATACATTTTGACAAAAATCCAAGAAAATCATTAAAAAGTCGCTATTTCTTCTTGCATTCAGCATCGTAAGACGACTCAAATATGCCTTGGATAACCACTTTCTGATGATTATTTTAGATTTTATGCCAAAATGTTAATTTTGTGTCTTACGTCTCTAAATTAGACGACCTTGGATTTTCTTCTCTTACACCGCAATACAACTTTGAGGGTCGGGTGACTTTTGCTCTTTACCGTTGGAGTTCACTTTTCATGCTTAAAAATGCATCCTGACATAGTTTTACTCAACGTTAGAGAAAAAAAAATTTGGTCAAAAAATCTTCTGTCGTTCGTACCGGTACCCATGTCTTATAACTTGTACCAAGTTGTGAAGGGTACATTTTGACAAAAATCCAAAAAAATCATTAAAAAGTCGCTATTGCTTATTGCATTCAGCATCGTTAGACGACTCTTATATGCATGGGATGACCACTGTCTGATGATTATTTTAGATTTTATGCCAAAATGTTGATTTTGTGTCTTACGTCTCTAAATTAGACGACCTTGGATTTTCTTCTCTTACACCGCAATACAACTTTGAGGGTCGGGTGACTTTTGCTATTTACCGTCGGAGTTCACTTTTCATGCTTAAAAATGCATCCTGACACAGTTTTACTCAAAGTTAGAGTAAAAACAATTTTGTCAAAAAATCTTCTGTCGGTCGTACCGGTACCCATGTCTTACAACTTTTACCAATTTGTGAATGGTACATTTTGACAAAAATCCAAAAAAATCATTAAAAAGTCGCTATTGCTTATTGCATTCAGCATCGTTAGACGACTCTAACATGCCTGGGATGACCACTGTCTGATGATTATTTTAGATTTTATGCCAAAATGTTGATTTTGTGTCTTACGTCTCTAAATTAGACGACCTTGGATTTTCTTCTCTTACACCGCAATACAACTTTGAGGGTCGGGTGACTTTTGCTATTTACCGTCGGAGTTCACTTTTCATGCTTAAAAATGCATCCTGACGCAGTTTTACTCAAAGCTACAGTAAAAAAATGTTTGTCAAAAAATCTTCTGTCGGTCGTACCGGTACCCATGTCTTATAACTTGTACCAAGTTGTGAAGGATACATTTTGACAAAAATCCAAGAAAATCATTAAAAAGTCGCTATTTCTTCTTGCATTCAGCATCGTAAGACGACTCAAATATGCCTTGGATAACCACTTTCTGATGATTATTTTAGATTTTATGCCAAAATGTTAATTTTGTGTCTTACGTCTCTAAATTAGACGACCTTGGATTTTCTTCTCTTACACCGCAATACAACTTTGAGGGTCGGGTGACTTTTGCTCTTTACCGTTGGAGTTCACTTTTCATGCTTAAAAATGCATCCTGACATAGTTTTACTCAACGTTAGAGAAAAAAAAATTTGGTCAAAAAATCTTCTGTCGTTCGTACCGGTACCCATGTCTTATAACTTGTACCAAGTTGTGAAGGGTACATTTTGACAAAAATCCAAAAAAATCATTAAAAAGTCGCTATTGCTTATTGCATTCAGCATCGTTAGACGACTCTTATATGCATGGGATGACCACTGTCTGATGATTATTTTAGATTTTATGCCAAAATGTTGATTTTGTGTCTTACGTCTCTAAATTAGACGACCTTGGATTTTCTTCTCTTACACCGCAATACAACTTTGAGGGTCGGGTGACTTTTGCTATTTACCGTCGGAGTTCACTTTTCATGCTTAAAAATGCATCCTGACACAGTTTTACTCAAAGTTAGAGTAAAAACAATTTTGTCAAAAAATCTTCTGTCGGTCGTACCGGTACCCATGTCTTACAACTTTTACCAATTTGTGAATGGTACATTTTGACAAAAATCCAAAAAAATCATTAAAAAGTCGCTATCGCTTATTGCATTCAGCATCGTAAGACGACTCTTACATGCCTGGGATGACCACTGTCTGATGATTATTTTAGATTTTATGCCAAAATGTTGATTTTGTGTCTTACGTCTCTAAATTAGACGACCTTGGATTTTCTTCTCTTACACCGCAATACAACTTTGAGGGTCGGGTGACTTTTGCTATTTACCGTCGGAGTTCACTTTTCATGCTTAAAAATGCACCCTGACACAGTTTAATTCAAAGTTAGAGTAAACAAAATTTTTGTCAAAAAATCTTCTGTCGGTCGTACCGGTACCCATGTCTTATAACTTGTACCAAGTTGTGAAGGGTACATTTTGACAAAAATCCAAAAAAATCATTAAAAAGTCGCTATTGCTTATTGCATTCAGCATCGATAGACGGCTCTTATATGCCTGGGATGACCGCTGTCTGATGATTATTTTAGATTTTATGCCAAAATGTTGATTTTGTGTCTTACGTCTCTAAATTAGACGACCTTGGATTTTCTTCTCTTACACCGCAATACAACTTTGAGGGTCGGGTGACTTTTGCTATTTACCGTCGGAGTTCACTTTTCATGCTTAAAAATGCATCCTGACACAGTTTTACTCAAAGTTAGAGTAAAAAAAATCTTCTGTCGGTCGTTCCGGTACCCATGTCTTATAACTTGTACCAAGTTGTGAAGGGTACATTTTGACAAAAATCCAAAAAAATCATTAAAAAGTCGCTATTGCTTATTGCATTCAGCATCGTTAGACGACTCTAATATGCCTGGGATAACCACTTTCTGATGATTATTTTAGATTTTATGCCAAAATTTTGATTTCGTGTCTTACGTCTCTAAATTAGACGACCTTGGATTTTCTTCTCTTACACCGCAATACAACTTTTAATGTCGGGTGACTTTTGCTATTTACCGTCGGAGTTCACTTTTCATGCTTAAAAATGCATCCTGACACAGTTTTACTCAAAGTTAGAGTAAAAAAAATGTTTGTCAAAAAATCTTCTGTAGGTCGTACCGGTACCCATGTCTTATAACTTGTACCAAGTTGTGAAGGGTACATTTTGACAAAAATCCAAAAAAATCATTAAAAAGTCGCTATTGCTTATTTCATTCAGCATCGTTAGACGACTCTAATATGCCTTGGATAACCACTTTCTGATGATTATTTTAGATTTTATGCCAAAATTTTGATTTTGTGTCTTACGTCTCTAAATTAGACGACCTTGGATTTTCTTCTCTTACACCGCAATGCAACTTTGAGGGTCGGGTGACTTTTGCTATTTACCGTCGGAGTTCACTTTTCATGCTTAAAAATGCATCCTGACACAGTTTTACTCAAAGTTAGAGTAAAAAAAATTTTTGTCAAAAAATCTTCTGTCGGTCGTACCGGTACCCATGTCTTATAACTTGTACCAAGTTGTGAAGGGTACATTTTGACAAAAATCCAAAAAAATCATAAAAAAGTCACTATTGCTTATTGCATTCAGCATCGTTAGACGACTCTAACATGCCTGGGATGACCACTGTCTGATGATTATTTTAGATTTTATGCAAAAATGTTGATTTTGTGTCTTACGTCTCTAAATTAGACGACCTTGGATTTTCTTCTCTTACACCGCAATACAACTTTGAGGGTCGGGTGACTTTTGCTATTTACCGTCGGAGTTCACTTTTCATGCTTAAAAATGCATCCTGACACAGTTTTACTCAAAGTTAGAGTAAAAAAATTTTTTGGCCAAAAAATCTTCTGTCGGTCGTACCGGTACCCATGTCTTATAACTTGTACCAAGTTGTGAAGGGTACATTTTGACAAAAATTAAAAAAAATCATTAAAAAGTCGCTATTGCTTATTGCATTCAGCATCGTTAGACGACTCTAATATGCCTGGGATGACCACTGTCTGGTGATTATTTTAGCTTTTATGCCAAAATTTTGATTTCGTGTCTTACGTCCCTACATTAGACGACCTTGGATTTTCGTCTCCTGCACCGCCATGCAACTTTGATGGTCGGGTAACTTTCGCTATTTACTGTCGGAGTTCACTTTTCGTGCTTAAAAATGTATCCTGACACAGTTTTACTCAAAGTTAGAGTAAAAAAAATGTTTGTCAAAAAATCTTCTGTCGGTCGTACCGGTACCCATGTCTTATAACTTGTACCAAGTTGTGAAGGGTACATTTTGACAGAAATCCAAAAAAATCATTAAAAAGTCGCTCTTGCTTATTGCATTCAGCATCGTCAGACGACTCTAATATGCCTGGGATGACCACTGTCTGTTGATTATTTTAGATTTTATGCCAAAATGTTGATTTTGTGTCATACGTCTCTAAATTAGACGACCTTGGATTTTCTTCTCTTACACCGCAATACAACTTTGAGGGTCGGGTGACTTTTGCTATTTACCATCGGAGTTCACTGTTCATGCTTAAAAATGCATCCTGACACAGTTTTACTCAAAGTTAGAGTAAAAAAATTTTTTGTTAAAAAATCTTCTGTCGGTCGTACCGGTACCCATGTCTTATAACTTGTACCAAGTTGTGAAGGGTACATTTTGACAAAAATCCAAAAAAATCATTAAAAAGTCGCTATTGCTTATTGCATTCAGCATCGCTAGACGACTCTCATATGCCTTGGATAACCACTTTCTGATGATTATTTTAGATTTTATGCCAAAATGTTGATTTTGTGTCTTACGTCTCTAAATTAGACGACCTATGATTTTCTTCTCTTACACCGCAATACAACTTTGAGGGTCGGGTGACTTTTCCTATTTACCGTCTGAGTTCGCTTTTCATGCTTAAAAATGCATCCTGACACAGTTTTACTCAAAGTTAGAGTAAAAAAAAATATTGTCAATAAATAGTCGCTAGTGCTTATTGCATTCAGCATCGTTAGACGACTCTAATATGCTTGGGATGACCACTGTCTGATGATTAGTTTAGATTTTATGCCAAAATGTTGATTTTGTGTCTTACGTCTCTAAATTAGACGACCTTGGATTTTCTTCACTTACACCGCAATACAACTTTGAGGGTCGGGTGACTTATGCTATTTACCGTCGGAGTTCACTTTTCATGCTTAAAAATGCTTCCAGACACAGTTTTACTCAAAGTTAGAGTAAAAACAATGTTTGTCAAAAAATCTTCTGTCGGTCGTACCGGTACCCATGTCTCATAACTTGTACCAAGTTGTGAAGGGTACATTTTGACAAAAATCCAAAAAAATCATTAAAAAGTCGCTATTGCTCATTGCATTCAGCATCGTTAGACGACTCTAATATGCTTGGGATGACCACTTTCTGATGATTATTTTAGATTTTATGCCAAAATGTTGATTTTGTGTCTTACGTCTCTAAATAAGACGACCTTGGATTTTCTTCTCTTAAGGCCGGGCTACATTGATCGTACTCCTGAGTGTAATTTTTGTGAACGCATACGCCATCTAGCGGCGGCGGGTCGAAGCTAGAGGCTGGTATAATTTATCTGTCAAAAAGCGTTTTGGGTCGAGGAGCCTATAATTTTGATCACAAACCAGTAAACAAACAGCTCGGTGAGTATGTTCGATATTTTGTCGTGTATGTTTTTTTGAAAATATGTGGTAATTTAACATACATATTGTATTTCTAGCCATGGAACAAGCAGGAAGCAGTGGACGCAATGAAAAAATAGTAAGTACAACTGTTTTTAACGAAAATTGTGTGTGTGTGTGTGTGAACTGTTGTCTGTGAATCGCCGGCTCGGCTCGGGGCCGCAATTGAGCTGAACATTTTATTGAAAAATGTAGTGTTTGTAGGTTTCACAAGTGCTTAAATAATTTGTTGTAGGGTTTGTCCATCTATTTCATCATTTAAACTACATTGCAGAGTGTGTGAAACTGGTTGTTCGTTTTGGTATTGTAGCGGTTTTTAGTATAGAGCGAGTTTTTTTATTCATGAGGAACGGCTTTGTCATATTGCTTGGTAGAACTTTTTTTTTTATAAAATTGTAAGCAAAATTTACCGGCCTATTTGTATACATTTAATATAAAAATAGCACGTGTTATTATTATCACTGTGGTTCCGGTGTGACGGCTAGCATGACCGAATTATCACGCGATTGTCGACCTTTCTGTTGTTTTAATTTAAATTAAAAAAGGGAAGTATTTAACTGAATTTTCTTTTTCATTCCAGGATCATGAAAAAAGCCTCCGCTTCATTGCCGAGGTGCAAAAGCACCGTGTTTTGTGGGAGAAAAAAAATAAAAACTATAAAAATGTAGTTTTGAAGGGCGACGCGTGGGCTGCGATAGCGGCCAAGGAGGAGGTTTCGCCACAAGATGCGAAACATCTGTGGTCCCGACTCCTTGGCATTTATCGGACCAACAAGGCCAAGGTCAAGAAGACGACGCAAACCGGTGCAGGTACATGTAGGAAAATATATATACAGTTAATTTATTATTTCTCATCCCAATTTATTATTGTTTTATTTTAGGCAATGACGACGTGTTCCGGCCACGGTGGTTCGCCTACCAAGCGATGTCTTTTGTAGACGAGGCCACCCAAGATGCGGTGCATGTAGACACGGTGAGTATGTTTATACTTATTTTAAATAACTAGTGGTGTGGGTTAACTAGTTTGTTTAATCTTTGGCGTGGAAGCTAATGTCAGCTTTCAAATCATTTTTTTCATAAATGCCTAGTATTGAGCATCAACACATTTGGGTATCCATGATTGATAGATGTTCTCCGACGAACTAGTTGACCTTACTCACATTCTATTTAACTAACTTAATGCGAAGCTCGTTTGTTATATACATAAAAAAGCTCTCTTTTGCACTTATAAAATAAACATTTTGACGAACAAAGTATATCATGGTGGTTTTCCCCATAACACCACAGTAGTATGTGCTTCGTTCGTCAAAGTTTTAATACAAATGAATCATTTCACACACGAAGTGTTCCTATGATCCTTAAAATGTACACATATACGGACGATCACGACAAGCAGGAAATGCTGACCAGCGCACCACGTCAACAGCACGAGACCAATATGTATAGCCGTCCGGAATGATAGTGCTGACATGACGATGGATTCTTTCTTCGCTCGTTGTGCAATTGCAATCGGCAATAACAATTGGCAATCGATCGTTGCGCTGGAAGCAGGTGCGTAGTTGATAGACGAGCGTACCCTGCTTGTTACGATCGTCCGTTATACTCCGCTATTTCAGCGGGTCGATGGCCAATTCGTCCGATAATGTGTTTGGGCGAATCGCTATCGTGTACGTAGCTATAGTTAAGTTTCTCCATGATCAATCTTGAAGAGAATTGATTGTAGAAAGATTTTACTGTACATAGTTACATGCGTATGATTATCGCCACGTTCGTCCACTCGATCCACCAGCAGCAACCAAACACAACAGGCATGTGGCCACGTTTATTCGGTGAGTGAGCTAGTAAGCCAGCCAGTTTATCCAGCCGCTAATAGAGCAGGCGAGTAATGCTTAAAAAAATCCGTAGTTGTTGCACTCGCGTACTTAAATGTATATTATAAATAACCATGCTGGTAGTAATGTACAGTATAGTTGGTGTAGTTGTGTTTGCGATTTCATAATTTATTATTAATTTTAATATCCATGGTATTGGTTGGATGGATTTACGTAGAACGATTATGTTTTAAATGGTTTGCAATGTGGTTCCTTATGTCAGCAAGATTTTCTGAAGGTCGGGAAGCAATGTTTTGGAGATCGGTCAAGCCCCCTTCACTTCTCCAATCTCCATCGACTCGTCGCCCGCGAACAACCCTATCAAATGCAGACGGGGGTGTGTATGTGTCCCGCGAAGCATGCTTGCGCAAAAAATTGTGCAAGTAAACTGTTGTCAAAACAATGTTTTTGGCAACATCCGGCTGCAGTTGTATGCCTTTGAGCACTCTCCATCGATTCGCTAATATTCCAAGCGAATTTTCAACTGGCATACGACAAGTAGAGTGCATTTTGTTGAATGTACGCTCCATTGAATCAGGAGGATGCACCCCGCTGTACGGTCTTAAGCAGTAATTGGTAAAGGCAAATGCCTTGTCACCGAGAATAAAGTATGGGACTGGGGTTTGGTACGGGACCTGCAATGGCGTTGCTGGTGGAATGTTTAGTTGGTCGTTTTCTAGCTTGTGATACAGCCGTGTGTTTTTAAATATTCCACCGTCCGATATTCCTCCCTTACCACCAGCATCTGCCCATAAAAAGTTATAATCAGCATCGACCACAACCATTAATACAATACTAAAAAATTTTTGATAGTTGTGATATTCGGATCCGCTATTACGAGGGCAAATAATTTCAACGTGCTTCCCATCGATTGCACCTATTGCGTGAGGAAATCTCCAGCGCTGCTCAAATCGTCTTGAGATTGCAAGCCATTCTTCTTCGGTAGAGGGTAGCTAAAAGAAAATAAAATAGAGGAATGATTTCAATGCATGTTTTAGTTACTGTATATTTTAGAGCTTATGAGAAACATAAATTATGATTTTAATGTTCATTTTCTTTTTTTTTCAGCTTGGCAACGACGATGAGGGCCTCACTCCCCGTTCCCTCGTGGAGGCAGCCTACGCGGTTCCACAATCGTTGGACGACATCGATTGGGATGCCGCGGTTGCCTTCGACCCCGAGCCATTCTCTCCTACTCCTTCTTCCTACCCTTCTGCCTTATCCGTCACTCCTGGCACGATCCGCGAGGGAAACGGTGTGAGTGGGGCCCTCAACAACCGGCTGCAACAACCGGTTTCGGGTGCAACAGGCGCACCGGAAACCGCAGATCCGGACGATTTCGGCCGGTACGTGGCCGATGAGCTTCGGCTTATTCCGTCTCCAAAAAGGAGACGTATTATGAATATTCAGCGGGAATTATTAGAAACATTAAAAAAAAATCTTTAAAAACATAACTTTGAATACTTTTTGAGTTTTGTATATCACATTAGTTACTTGATTGAAGAGCTACGTTCGAGGAAAAAAAAAGTTTCCGTTTTACATGAACCTTTTAGTAATGGGCGGGTCGACCCGAACCTATCGGGTCGGAGCCATTAGAAAGCGACCCGGAGTCGTTCGGGTCAACCCAAAAGGTATAAGTAGTTTCAGTGGGTGCAAATACTCCGGTAGGTGCGAGAAAGCATAAACGACTCCGACCCGTTGTTGCTGCGAGTTCGGGTCGGGTCGGGCCACGGTAGGTTCGGTTGCAACGAGTTCGGGTCGACCCGAAAGATCAGTAGGTGCGAGAAAGCATAAGCGACTCTGACCCGTTGGTGCAGCGAGTTCGGATCGGGTATTGAACCTACCGTGGCCCGACCCGACCCGAACTCGCTGCACCAACGGGTCGGATTCGCTTATGCTTTCTCGCACCTACTGATCTTTCGGGTCGACCCGAACTCGTTGCACCCGCGGGTCGGATTTGATTCCAACTCCGACCTAGCGCACCCGCTGCACCCACGGATCGGAATCGATTCCGGCTGACTCTTTTTATACGAGGACGTTGAAGAGGAAAACGTAGTGCAGCACATTTCACACGTTCATTCCGGCTCCGTTTTTCATGAACTATCCGCCGGCATCTACTACCCAAGCAGTGAATTTTGATCCAAAGATGCATGTAGAAAAAATGAGGTTTTTCGCTATAATTTCAACTCTACTCTCTTCATCAATACTGTTGTGTGTGGGTTGATGTCTTTATCAATCGCAATAATATTTAGAAAATCATTTTTTACCTTCACACCGTTGTATTCATGCGATTAGAGTACAGTTGTTCGCAATGTATTCTGTTTCTCTAGCCAAAGAGTCCCCAGAGCAATGGTTGGCCCCGGCAAACGGGAAAGTTTACTGGCAGGCCCTGGTGCCTGCCACCTGGCTGAACGTTTTAAACACATAAACACTGAAGCGAGGCTGGTTACACCCGCAACTTACCTTGACATAATCCCGCAAAGCCTCGATAAGACATGCGCACGTCTCTTTAACTATTCTGCTGATAGAATGCCTCGACACCTAAAATTATATGTTGATTGATAAAAGTGTGCTTAGCAAAAAGCAAATAGCTAAAATAATATTACTTACCCGGAACACGTATTGGAGGCTGGTAAATGTCTCTCCAGTCGCAAGATAACGCAATGTTATCAGCAGCCTTTCCTGTTCCGTGATTGCTTTGCGGAAATCTGTGTCCATTTTCGCAATTTTTGGACCAACAAGGGACAGTAAATGGAAGAAATCTTCCTTCTTCATCCTTAAAAATCGGTTCATCGTCTCGTATATACCCGATGTCGTGATGTCGGTCAGTAGCCGGTTGCCGGTTTCGTTTCGGTTCAGGAATAAGTCTTGAACCCACAAACGACGTGCATGCGGACTACGGGAACGAGATCGGGAACGATCCCGGACTTCGTTGTTGTCATTTTCAAGCTCTGGCTCGCTCATTTTTCCAAAAAATCGAGAACCACCAACATTTTCACTTCTACTAAACACCGGCCGGCAAACGATTCAAACAATAAACAATGCACACTGCTACGATCAAGGTGATAACATTGACTACAATTATATGTGGAAGATTTGGCTGTGGAAGCCATGATGGATGGAGTTTGGCAGATGGGAAGGAATGTTGTCGTGCGCTTTGTATGAAGCTTAGGCACCCAACTGTCAAATGACGATTTGCCCCGCAGTACTCGGCGTCCTGACCTGTAGCAATTTATTGATTTTGATCAACATGTCAAACGGCATACAGACAGCCTGGTCGAAAATTGATGAGACACCAAGCATGAATAATTTTGGCACTTAAATTATACCCACATCTAGCTTGCGCTGGTCGCCGCCAGATGCGCTAGTGAATATAAAAATTACGCTTGCGAGTACGATCAATGTAGCCCGATCATTACACCGCAATACAACTTTGAGGGTCGGGTGACTTTTGCTATTTACCGTCGGAGTTCACTGTTCATGCTTAAAAATGCATCCTGACACAGTTTTACTCTACCCATGTCTTATAACTTGTACCAAGTTGTGAAGGGTACATTTTGACAAAAATCCAAAAAAATCATTAAAAAGTCGCTATTGCTTATTGCATTCAGCATCGTTAGACGACTCTAATATGCCTGGGATAACCACTTTCTGATGATTATTTTAGATTTTATGCCAAAATTTTGATTTCGTGTCTTACGTCTCTAAATTAGACGACCTTGGATTTTCTTCTCTTACACCGCAATACAACTTTTAATGTCGGGTGACTTTTGCTATTTACCGTCGGAGTTCACTTTTCATGCTTAAAAATGCATCCTGACACAGTTTTACTCAAAGTTAGAGTAAAAAAAATGTTTGTCAAAAAATCTTCTGTAGGTCGTACCGGTACCCATGTCTTATAACTTGTACCAAGTTGTGAAGGGTACATTTTGACAAAAATCCAAAAAAATCATTAAAAAGTCGCTATTGCTTATTTCATTCAGCATCGTTAGACGACTCTAATATGCCTTGGATAACCACTTTCGGATGATTATTTTAGATTTTATGCCAAAATTTTGATTTTGTGTCTTACGTCTCTAAATTAGACGACCTTGGATTTTCTTCTCTTACACCGCAATGCAACTTTGAGGGTCGGGTGACTTTTGCTATTTACCGTCGGAGTTCACTTTTCATGCTTAAAAATGCATCCTGACACAGTTTTACTCAAAGTTAGAGTAAAAAAAATTTTTGTCAAAAAATCTTCTGTCGGTCGTACCGGTACCCATGTCTTATAACTTGTACCAAGTTGTGAAGGGTACATTTTGACAAAAATCCAAAAAAATCATAAAAAAGTCACTATTGCTTATTGCATTCAGCATCGTTAGACGACTCTAACATGCCTGGGATGACCACTGTCTGATGATTATTTTAGATTTTATGCAAAAATGTTGATTTTGTGTCTTACGTCTCTAAATTAGACGACCTTGGATTTTCTTCTCTTACACCGCAATACAACTTTGAGGGTCGGGTGACTTTTGCTATTTACCGTCGGAGTTCACTTTTCATGCTTAAAAATGCATCCTGACACAGTTTTACTCAAAGTTAGAGTAAAAAAATTTTTTGGCCAAAAAATCTTCTGTCGGTCGTACCGGTACCCATGTCTTATAACTTGTACCAAGTTGTGAAGGGTACATTTTGACAAAAATTAAAAAAAATCATTAAAAAGTCGCTATTGCTTATTGCATTCAGCATCGTTAGACGACTCTAATATGCCTGGGATGACCACTGTCTGGTGATTATTTTAGCTTTTATGCCAAAATTTTGATTTCGTGTCTTACGTCCCTACATTAGACGACCTTGGATTTTCATCTCCGGCACCGCCATGCAACTTTGATGGTCGGGTAACTTTCGCTATTTACTGTCGGAGTTCACTTTTCGTGCTTAAAAATGTATCCTGACACAGTTTTACTCAAAGTTAGAGTAAAAAAAATGTTTGTCAAAAAATCTTCTGTCGGTCGTACCGGTACCCATGTCTTATAACTTGTACCAAGTTGTGAAGGGTACATTTTGACAGAAATCCAAAAAAATCATTAAAAAGTCGCTCTTGCTTATTGCATTCAGCATCGTCAGACGACTCTAATATGCCTGGGATGACCACTGTCTGTTGATTATTTTAGATTTTATGCCAAAATGTTGATTTTGTGTCATACGTCTCTAAATTAGACGACCTTGGATTTTCTTCTCTTACACCGCAATACAACTTTGAGGGTCGGGTGACTTTTGCTATTTACCATCGGAGTTCACTGTTCATGCTTAAAAATGCATCCTGACACAGTTTTACTCAAAGTTAGAGTAAAAAAATTTTTTGTTAAAAAATCTTCTGTCGGTCGTACCGGTACCCATGTCTTATAACTTGTACCAAGTTGTGAAGGGTACATTTTGACAAAAATCCAAAAAAATCATTAAAAAGTCGCTATTGCTTATTGCATTCAGCATCGCTAGACGACTCTCATATGCCTTGGATAACCACTTTCTGATGATTATTTTAGATTTTATGCCAAAATGTTGATTTTGTGTCTTACGTCTCTAAATTAGACGACCTATGATTTTCTTCTCTTACACCGCAATACAACTTTGAGGGTCGGGTGACTTTTCCTATTTACCGTCTGAGTTCGCTTTTCATGCTTAAAAATGCATCCTGACACAGTTTTACTCAAAGTTAGAGTAAAAAAAAATATTGTCAATAAATAGTCGCTAGTGCTTATTGCATTCAGCATCGTTAGACGACTCTAATATGCTTGGGATGACCACTGTCTGATGATTAGTTTAGATTTTATGCCAAAATGTTGATTTTGTGTCTTACGTCTCTAAATTAGACGACCTTGGATTTTCTTCACTTACACCGCAATACAACTTTGAGGGTCGGGTGACTTATGCTATTTACCGTCGGAGTTCACTTTTCATGCTTAAAAATGCTTCCAGACACAGTTTTACTCAAAGTTAGAGTAAAAACAATGTTTGTCAAAAAATCTTCTGTCGGTCGTACCGGTACCCATGTCTCATAACTTGTACCAAGTTGTGAAGGGTACATTTTGACAAAAATCCAAAAAAATCATTAAAAAGTCGCTATTGCTCATTGCATTCAGCATCGTTAGACGACTCTAATATGCTTGGGATGACCACTTTCTGATGATTATTTTAGATTTTATGCCAAAATGTTGATTTTGTGTCTTACGTCTCTAAATAAGACGACCTTGGATTTTCTTCTCTTAAGGCCGGGCTACATTGATCGTACTCCTGAGTGTAATTTTTGTGAACGCATACGCCATCTAGCGGCGGCGGGTCGAAGCTAGAGGCTGGTATAATTTATCTGTCAAAAAGCGTTTTGGGTCGAGGAGCCTATAATTTTGATCACAAACCAGTAAACAAACAGCTCGGTGAGTATGTTCGATATTTTGTCGTGTATGTTTTTTTGAAAATATGTGGTAATTTAACATACATATTGTATTTCTAGCCATGGAACAAGCAGGAAGCAGTGGACGCAATGAAAAAATAGTAAGTACAACTGTTTTTAACGAAAATTGTGTGTGTGTGTGTGTGAACTGTTGTCTGTGAATCGCCGGCTCGGCTCGGGGCCGCAATTGAGCTGAACATTTTATTGAAAAATGTAGTGTTTGTAGGTTTCACAAGTGCTTAAATAATTTGTTGTAGGGTTTGTCCATCTATTTCATCATTTAAACTACATTGCAGAGTGTGTGAAACTGGTTGTTCGTTTTGGTATTGTAGCGGTTTTTAGTATAGAGCGAGTTTTTTTATTCATGAGGAACGGCTTTGTCATATTGCTTGGTAGAACTTTTTTTTTTATAAAATTGTAAGCAAAATTTACCGGCCTATTTGTATACATTTAATATAAAAATAGCACGTGTTATTATTATCACTGTGGTTCCGGTGTGACGGCTAGCATGACCGAATTATCACGCGATTGTCGACCTTTCTGTTGTTTTAATTTAAATTAAAAAAGGGAAGTATTTAACTGAATTTTCTTTTTCATTCCAGGATCATGAAAAAAGCCTCCGCTTCATTGCCGAGGTGCAAAAGCACCGTGTTTTGTGGGAGAAAAAAAATAAAAACTATAAAAATGTAGTTTTGAAGGGCGACGCGTGGGCTGCGATAGCGGCCAAGGAGGAGGTTTCGCCACAAGATGCGAAACATCTGTGGTCCCGACTCCTTGGCATTTATCGGACCAACAAGGCCAAGGTCAAGAAGACGACGCAAACCGGTGCAGGTACATGTAGGAAAATATATATACAGTTAATTTATTATTTCTCATCCCAATTTATTATTGTTTTATTTTAGGCAATGACGACGTGTTCCGGCCACGGTGGTTCGCCTACCAAGCGATGTCTTTTGTAGACGAGGCCACCCAAGATGCGGTGCATGTAGACACGGTGAGTATGTTTATACTTATTTTAAATAACTAGTGGTGTGGGTTAACTAGTTTGTTTAATCTTTGGCGTGGAAGCTAATGTCAGCTTTCAAATCATTTTTTTCATAAATGCCTAGTATTGAGCATCAACACATTTGGGTATCCATGATTGATAGATGTTCTCCGACGAACTAGTTGACCTTACTCACATTCTATTTAACTAACTTAATGCGAAGCTCGTTTGTTATATACATAAAAAAGCTCTCTTTTGCACTTATAAAATAAACATTTTGACGAACAAAGTATATCATGGTGGTTTTCCCCATAACACCACAGTAGTATGTGCTTCGTTCGTCAAAGTTTTAATACAAATGAATCATTTCACACACGAAGTGTTCCTATGATCCTTAAAATGTACACATATACGGACGATCACGACAAGCAGGAAATGCTGACCAGCGCACCACGTCAACAGCACGAGACCAATATGTATAGCCGTCCGGAATGATAGTGCTGACATGACGATGGATTCTTTCTTCGCTCGTTGTGCAATTGCAATCGGCAATAACAATTGGCAATCGATCGTTGCGCTGGAAGCAGGTGCGTAGTTGATAGACGAGCGTACCCTGCTTGTTACGATCGTCCGTTATACTCCGCTATTTCAGCGGGTCGATGGCCAATTCGTCCGATAATGTGTTTGGGCGAATCGCTATCGTGTACGTAGCTATAGTTAAGTTTCTCCATGATCAATCTTGAAGAGAATTGATTGTAGAAAGATTTTACTGTACATAGTTACATGCGTATGATTATCGCCACGTTCGTCCACTCGATCCACCAGCAGCAACCAAACACAACAGGCATGTGGCCACGTTTATTCGGTGAGTGAGCTAGTAAGCCAGCCAGTTTATCCAGCCGCTAATAGAGCAGGCGAGTAATGCTTAAAAAAATCCGTAGTTGTTGCACTCGCGTACTTAAATGTATATTATAAATAACCATGCTGGTAGTAATGTACAGTATAGTTGGTGTAGTTGTGTTTGCGATTTCATAATTTATTATTAATTTTAATATCCATGGTATTGGTTGGATGGATTTACGTAGAACGATTATGTTTTAAATGGTTTGCAATGTGGTTCCTTATGTCAGCAAGATTTTCTGAAGGTCGGGAAGCAATGTTTTGGAGATCGGTCAAGCCCCCTTCACTTCTCCAATCTCCATCGACTCGTCGCCCGCGAACAACCCTATCAAATGCAGACGGGGGTGTGTATGTGTCCCGCGAAGCATGCTTGCGCAAAAAATTGTGCAAGTAAACTGTTGTCAAAACAATGTTTTTGGCAACATCCGGCTGCAGTTGTATGCCTTTGAGCACTCTCCATCGATTCGCTAATATTCCAAGCGAATTTTCAACTGGCATACGACAAGTAGAGTGCATTTTGTTGAATGTACGCTCCATTGAATCAGGAGGATGCACCCCGCTGTACGGTCTTAAGCAGTAATTGGTAAAGGCAAATGCCTTGTCACCGAGAATAAAGTATGGGACTGGGGTTTGGTACGGGACCTGCAATGGCGTTGCTGGTGGAATGTTTAGTTGGTCGTTTTCTAGCTTGTGATACAGCCGTGTGTTTTTAAATATTCCACCGTCCGATATTCCTCCCTTACCACCAGCATCTGCCCATAAAAAGTTATAATCAGCATCGACCACAACCATTAATACAATACTAAAAAATTTTTGATAGTTGTGATATTCGGATCCGCTATTACGAGGGCAAATAATTTCAACGTGCTTCCCATCGATTGCACCTATTGCGTGAGGAAATCTCCAGCGCTGCTCAAATCGTCTTGAGATTGCAAGCCATTCTTCTTCGGTAGAGGGTAGCTAAAAGAAAATAAAATAGAGGAATGATTTCAATGCATGTTTTAGTTACTGTATATTTTAGAGCTTATGAGAAACATAAATTATGATTTTAATGTTCATTTTCTTTTTTTTTCAGCTTGGCAACGACGATGAGGGCCTCACTCCCCGTTCCCTCGTGGAGGCAGCCTACGCGGTTCCACAATCGTTGGACGACATCGATTGGGATGCCGCGGTTGCCTTCGACCCCGAGCCATTCTCTCCTACTCCTTCTTCCTACCCTTCTGCCTTATCCGTCACTCCTGGCACGATCCGCGAGGGAAACGGTGTGAGTGGGGCCCTCAACAACCGGCTGCAACAACCGGTTTCGGGTGCAACAGGCGCACCGGAAACCGCAGATCCGGACGATTTCGGCCGGTACGTGGCCGATGAGCTTCGGCTTATTCCGTCTCCAAAAAGGAGACGTATTATGAATATTCAGCGGGAATTATTAGAAACATTAAAAAAAAATCTTTAAAAACATAACTTTGAATACTTTTTGAGTTTTGTATATCACATTAGTTACTTGATTGAAGAGCTACGTTCGAGGAAAAAAAAAGTTTCCGTTTTACATGAACCTTTTAGTAATGGGCGGGTCGACCCGAACCTATCGGGTCGGAGCCATTAGAAAGCGACCCGGAGTCGTTCGGGTCAACCCAAAAGGTATAAGTAGTTTCAGTGGGTGCAAATACTCCGGTAGGTGCGAGAAAGCATAAACGACTCCGACCCGTTGTTGCTGCGAGTTCGGGTCGGGTCGGGCCACGGTAGGTTCGGTTGCAACGAGTTCGGGTCGACCCGAAAGATCAGTAGGTGCGAGAAAGCATAAGCGACTCTGACCCGTTGGTGCAGCGAGTTCGGATCGGGTATTGAACCTACCGTGGCCCGACCCGACCCGAACTCGCTGCACCAACGGGTCGGATTCGCTTATGCTTTCTCGCACCTACTGATCTTTCGGGTCGACCCGAACTCGTTGCACCCGCGGGTCGGATTTGATTCCAACTCCGACCTAGCGCACCCGCTGCACCCACGGATCGGAATCGATTCCGGCTGACTCTTTTTATACGAGGACGTTGAAGAGGAAAACGTAGTGCAGCACATTTCACACGTTCATTCCGGCTCCGTTTTTCATGAACTATCCGCCGGCATCTACTACCCAAGCAGTGAATTTTGATCCAAAGATGCATGTAGAAAAAATGAGGTTTTTCGCTATAATTTCAACTCTACTCTCTTCATCAATACTGTTGTGTGTGGGTTGATGTCTTTATCAATCGCAATAATATTTAGAAAATCATTTTTTACCTTCACACCGTTGTATTCATGCGATTAGAGTACAGTTGTTCGCAATGTATTCTGTTTCTCTAGCCAAAGAGTCCCCAGAGCAATGGTTGGCCCCGGCAAACGGGAAAGTTTACTGGCAGGCCCTGGTGCCTGCCACCTGGCTGAACGTTTTAAACACATAAACACTGAAGCGAGGCTGGTTACACCCGCAACTTACCTTGACATAATCCCGCAAAGCCTCGATAAGACATGCGCACGTCTCTTTAACTATTCTGCTGATAGAATGCCTCGACACCTAAAATTATATGTTGATTGATAAAAGTGTGCTTAGCAAAAAGCAAATAGCTAAAATAATATTACTTACCCGGAACACGTATTGGAGGCTGGTAAATGTCTCTCCAGTCGCAAGATAACGCAATGTTATCAGCAGCCTTTCCTGTTCCGTGATTGCTTTGCGGAAATCTGTGTCCATTTTCGCAATTTTTGGACCAACAAGGGACAGTAAATGGAAGAAATCTTCCTTCTTCATCCTTAAAAATCGGTTCATCGTCTCGTATATACCCGATGTCGTGATGTCGGTCAGTAGCCGGTTGCCGGTTTCGTTTCGGTTCAGGAATAAGTCTTGAACCCACAAACGACGTGCATGCGGACTACGGGAACGAGATCGGGAACGATCCCGGACTTCGTTGTTGTCATTTTCAAGCTCTGGCTCGCTCATTTTTCCAAAAAATCGAGAACCACCAACATTTTCACTTCTACTAAACACCGGCCGGCAAACGATTCAAACAATAAACAATGCACACTGCTACGATCAAGGTGATAACATTGACTACAATTATATGTGGAAGATTTGGCTGTGGAAGCCATGATGGATGGAGTTTGGCAGATGGGAAGGAATGTTGTCGTGCGCTTTGTATGAAGCTTAGGCACCCAACTGTCAAATGACGATTTGCCCCGCAGTACTCGGCGTCCTGACCTGTAGCAATTTATTGATTTTGATCAACATGTCAAACGGCATACAGACAGCCTGGTCGAAAATTGATGAGACACCAAGCATGAATAATTTTGGCACTTAAATTATACCCACATCTAGCTTGCGCTGGTCGCCGCCAGATGCGCTAGTGAATATAAAAATTACGCTTGCGAGTACGATCAATGTAGCCCGATCATTACACCGCAATACAACTTTGAGGGTCGGGTGACTTTTGCTATTTACCGTCGGAGTTCACTTTTCATGCTTAAAAATGCATCCTGACACAGTTTTACTCAAAGTTAGAGTAAAAAAAATCTTCTGTCGGTCGTTCCGGTACCCATGTCTTATAACTTGTACCAAGTTGTGAAGGGTACATTTTGACAAAAATCCAAAAAAATCATTAAAAAGTCGCTATTGCTTATTGCATTCAGCATCGTTAGACGACTCTAATATGCCTGGGATAACCACTTTCTGATGATTATTTTAGATTTTATGCCAAAATTTTGATTTCGTGTCTTACGTCTCTAAATTAGACGACCTTGGATTTTCTTCTCTTACACCGCAATACAACTTTTAATGTCGGGTGACTTTTGCTATTTACCGTCGGAGTTCACTTTTCATGCTTAAAAATGCATCCTGACACAGTTTTACTCAAAGTTAGAGTAAAAAAAATGTTTGTCAAAAAATCTTCTGTAGGTCGTACCGGTACCCATGTCTTATAACTTGTACCAAGTTGTGAAGGGTACATTTTGACAAAAATCCAAAAAAATCATTAAAAAGTCGCTATTGCTTATTTCATTCAGCATCGTTAGACGACTCTAATATGCCTTGGATAACCACTTTCGGATGATTATTTTAGATTTTATGCCAAAATTTTGATTTTGTGTCTTACGTCTCTAAATTAGACGACCTTGGATTTTCTTCTCTTACACCGCAATGCAACTTTGAGGGTCGGGTGACTTTTGCTATTTACCGTCGGAGTTCACTTTTCATGCTTAAAAATGCATCCTGACACAGTTTTACTCAAAGTTAGAGTAAAAAAAATTTTTGTCAAAAAATCTTCTGTCGGTCGTACCGGTACCCATGTCTTATAACTTGTACCAAGTTGTGAAGGGTACATTTTGACAAAAATCCAAAAAAATCATAAAAAAGTCACTATTGCTTATTGCATTCAGCATCGTTAGACGACTCTAACATGCCTGGGATGACCACTGTCTGATGGTTATTTTAGATTTTATGCAAAAATGTTGATTTTGTGTCTTACGTCTCTAAATTAGACGACCTTGGATTTTCTTCTCTTACACCGCAATACAACTTTGAGGGTCGGGTGACTTTTGCTATTTACCGTCGGAGTTCACTTTTCATGCTTAAAAATGCATCCTGACACAGTTTTACTCAAAGTTAGAGTAAAAAAATTTTTTGGCCAAAAAATCTTCTGTCGGTCGTACCGGTACCCATGTCTTATAACTTGTACCAAGTTGTGAAGGGTACATTTTGACAAAAATTAAAAAAAATCATTAAAAAGTCGCTATTGCTTATTGCATTCAGCATCGTTAGACGACTCTAATATGCCTGGGATGACCACTGTCTGTTGATTATTTTAGATTTTATGCCAAAATGTTGATTTTGTGTCATACGTCTCTAAATTAGACGACCTTGGATTTTCTTCTCTTACACCGCAATACAACTTTGAGGGTCGGGTGACTTTTGCTATTTACCATCGGAGTTCACTGTTCATGCTTAAAAATGCATCCTGACACAGTTTTACTCAAAGTTAGAGTAAAAAAATTTTTTGTTAAAAAATCTTCTGTCGGTCGTACCGGTACCCATGTCTTATAACTTGTACCAAGTTGTGAAGGGTACATTTTGACAAAAATCCAAAAAAATCATTAAAAAGTCGCTATTGCTTATTGCATTCAGCATCGCTAGACGACTCTCATATGCCTTGGATAACCACTTTCTGATGATTATTTTAGATTTTATGCCAAAATGTTGATTTTGTGTCTTACGTCTCTAAATTAGACGACCTATGATTTTCTTCTCTTACACCGCAATACAACTTTGAGGGTCGGGTGACTTTTCCTATTTACCGTCTGAGTTCGCTTTTCATGCTTAAAAATGCATCCTGACACAGTTTTACTCAAAGTTAGAGTAAAAAAAATTATTGTCAATAAATAGTCGCTAGTGCTTATTGCATTCAGCATCGTTAGACGACTCTAATATGCTTGGGATGACCACTGTCTGATGATTAGTTTAGATTTTATGCCAAAATGTTGATTTTGTGTCTTACGTCTCTAAATTAGACGACCTTGGATTTTCTTCACTTACACCGCAATACAACTTTGAGGGTCGGGTGACTTATGCTATTTACCGTCGGAGTTCACTTTTCATGCTTAAAAATGCTTCCAGACACAGTTTTACTCAAAGTTAGAGTAAAAACAATGTTTGTCAAAAAATCTTCTGTCGGTCGTACCGGTACCCATGTCTCATAACTTGTACCAAGTTGTGAAGGGTACATTTTGACAAAAATCCAAAAAAATCATTAAAAAGTCGCTATTGCTCATTGCATTCAGCATCGTTAGACGACTCTAATATGCTTGGGATGACCACTTTCTGATGATTATTTTAGATTTTATGCCAAAATGTTGATTTTGTGTCTTACGTCTCTAAATAAGACGACCTTGGATTTTCTTCTCTTACACCGCAATACAACTTTGAGGGTCGGGTGACTTTTGCTATTTACCGTCGGAGTTCACTTTTCATGCTTAAAAATGCATCCTGACACAGTTTTACTCAAAGTTAGAGTAAAAAGAATTTTTGTCAAAAAATCTTCTGTCGGTCGTACCGGTACCCATGTCTTATAACTTGTACCAAGTTGTGAAGGGTACATTTTGACAAAAATCCAAAAAAATCATTAAAAAGTCGCTATTTCTTATTGCATTCAGCATCGTTAGACGACTCTTATTTGCCTGGGATGACCACTGTCTGATGATTATTTTAGATTTTATGCCAAAATGTTGATTTTGTGTCTTACGTCTCTAAATTAGACGACCTTGGGTTTTCTTCTCTTACACCGCAATACAACTTTGAGGGTCGGGTGACTTTTGCTATTTACCGTCGGAGTTAACTTTTCATGCTTAAAAATGCATCCTGACACAGTTTTACTCAAAGTTAGAGTAAAAAAAATTTTTGTCAAAAAATCTTCTGTCGGTCGTACCGGTACCCATGTCTCATAACTTGTACCAAGTTGTGAAGGGTACATTTTGACAAAAATCCAAAAAAATCATTAAAAAGTCGCTATTGCTTATTGCATTCAGCATCGCTAGACGACTCTCATATGCCTTGGATAACCACTTTCTGATGATTATTTTAGATTTTATGCCAAAATGTTGATTTTGTGTCTTACGTCTCTAAATTAGACGACCTATGATTTTCTTCTCTTACACCGCAATACAACTTTGAGGGTCGGGTGACTTTTCCTATTTACCGTCTGAGTTCGCTTTTCATGCTTAAAAATGCATCCTGACACAGTTTTACTCAAAGTTAGAGTAAAAAAAAAATTGTCAAAAAATCTTCTGTCGGTCGTACCGGTACCCATGTCTTATAACTTGTACCAAGTTGTGAAGGGTACATTTTGACAAAAATCCAAAAAAATCATTGAAAAGTCACTATTGCTTATTGCATTCAGCATCGTTAGACGACTCTAATATGCTTGGGATGACCACTGTCTGATGATTATTTTAGATTTTATGCAAAAATGTTGATTTTGTGTCTTACGTCTCTAAATTAGACGACCTTTGATTTTCTTCACTTACACCGCAATACAACTTTGAGGGTCGGGTGACTTATGCTATTTACCGTCGGAGTTCACTTTTCATGCTTAAAAATGCTTCCAGACACAGTTTTACTCAAAGTTAGAGTAAAAACAATGTTTGTCAAAAAATCTTCTGTCGGTCGTACCGTTACCCATGTCTTATAACTTGTACCAAGTTGTGAAGGGTACATTTTGACAAAAATCCAAAAAAATCATTAAAAAGTCGCTATTGCTTATTGCATTCAGCATCGTTAGACGACTCTTATATGCCTTGGATAACCACTTTCTGATGATTATTTTAGATTTTATGCCAAAATGTTAATTTTGTGTCTTACGTCTCTAAATTAAAAGACCTTGGATTTTCTTCTCTTACACCGCAATACAACTTTGAGGGTTGGGTGACTTTTGCTATTTACCGTCGGAGTTCACTTTTCATGCCTTAAAATGCATCCTGACACAGTTTTACTCAAAGTTAGAGTAAAAATATTTTTTGTCAAAAAATCTTCTGTCGGTCGTACCGGTACCCATGTCTTATAACTTGTACCAAGTTGTGAAGGGTACATTTTGACAAAAATCCAAAAAAATCATTAAAAAGTCGCTATTGCTTATCGCATTCAGCATCGTTAGACGACTCTAATATGCCTTGGATAACCACTGTCTGATGATTATTTTAGATTTTATGCCAAAATGATGATTTTGTGTCTTTCGTCTCTAAATTAGACGACCTTGGGTTTTCTTCTCTTACACCGCAATACAACTTTGAGGGTCGGGTGACTTTAGCTATTTACCGTCTGAGTTCACTTTCATGCTTAAAAATGCATCCTGACACAGTTTTACTCAAAGTTAGAGTAAAAAGAATTTTTGTCAAAAAATCTTCTGTCGGTCGTACCGGTACCCATGGCTTATAACTTGTACCAAGTTGTGAAGGGTACATTTTGACAAAAATCCAAAAAAATCATTAAAAAGTCGCTATTGCTTATTGCATTCAGCATCGTTAGACGACTCTTATTTGCCTTGGATAACCACTTTCTGATGATTATTTTAGATTTTATGCCAAAATGATGATTTTGTGTCTTACGTCTCTAAATTAGACGACCTTGGATTTTCTTCTCTTACACCGCAATACAACTTTGAGGGTCGGGTGACTTTTGCTATTTACCGTCGGAGTTCACTTTTCATGCTTAAAAATGTATCCTGACACAGTTTTTCTCAAAGTTAGAGTAAAAAGAATTTTTGTCAAAAAATCTTCTGTCGGTCGTACCGGTACCCATGGCTTATAACTTGTACCAAGTTGTGAAGGGTACATTTTGACAAAAATCCAAAAAAATCATTAAAAAGTCGCTATTGCTTATTGCATTCAGCATCGTTAGACGACTCTTATATGCCTTGAATAACCACTTTCTGATGATTATTTTAGATTTTATGCCAAAATGATGATTTTGTGTCTTTCGTCTCTAAATTAGACGACCTTGGGTTTTCTTCTCTTACACCGCAATACAACTTTGAAGGTCTGGCGACTTTTGCTATTTACCGTCGGAGTTCACTTTTCATGCTTAAAAATGTATCCTGACACAGTTTTTCTCAAAGTTAGAGTAAAAAAAAAATTTGTCAAAAAATCTTCTGTCGGTCGTACCGGTACCCATGTCTTATAACTTGTACCAAGTTGTGAAGGGTACATTTTGACAGAAATCCAAAAAAATCATTAAAAAGTCGCTATTGCTTATTGCATTCAGCATCGTAAGACGACTCTAACATGCCTGGGATGACCACTGTACGATGATTATTTTAGATTTTATGCCAAAATGTTTATTTTGTGTCTTACGTCTCTAAATTAGACGACCTTGGATTTTCTTCTCTTACACCGCAATACAACTTTGAGGATCGGGTGACTTTTGCTATTTACCGTCGGAGTTCACTTTTCATGCTTAAAAATGCATCCTGACACAGTTTTTCTCAAAGTTAGAGTAAAAAAAATTTTTTCAAAAAATCTTCTGTCGGTCGTACCGGTACCCATGTCTTATAACTTGTACCAAGTTGTGAAGGGAACATTTTGACAAAAATCCAAAAAAATCATTAAAAAGTCGCTATTGCTTATTGCATTCAGCATCGTTAGACGACTCTTATTTGCCTTGGATAACCACTTTCTGATGATTATTTTAGATTTTATGCCAAAATGATGATTTTGTGTCTTACGTCTCTAAATTAGACGACCTTGGATTTTCTTCTCTTACACCGCAATACAACTTTGAGGGTCGGGTGACTTTTTTTATATACCGTCGGAGTTCACTTTTCATGCTTAAAAATGCATCCTGACACAGTTTTACTCAAAGTTAGAGTAAAAAAAAATTTGTCAAAAAATCTTCTGTCGGTCGTACCGGTACCCATGTCTCATAACTTGTACCAAGTTGTGAAGGGTACATTTTGACAAAAATCCAAAAAAATCATTAAAAAGTCGCTATTGCTTATTGCATTCAGCATCGTTAGACGACTCTAATATGCCTTGGATAACCACTTTCTGATGATTATTTTAGATTTTATGCCAAAATGATGATTTTGTGTCTTACGTCTCTAAATGAGACGACCTTGGATTTTCTTCTCTTACACCGCAATGCAACTTTGAGGGTCGGGTGACTTTTGCTATATACCGTCGGAGTTCACTTTTCATGCTTAAAAATGCATCCTGACACAGTTTTACTCAAAGTTAGAGTAAAAAAAATTTTTGTCAAAAAATCTTCTGTCGGTCGTACCGGTACCCATGTCTTATAACTTGTACCAAGTTGTGAAGGGTACATTTTGACAAAAATCCAAAAAAATCATTAAAAAGTCGCTATTGCTTATTGCATTCAGCATCGTTAGACGACTCTTATATGCCTTGGATAACCACTTTCTGATGATTATTTTAGATTTTATGCCAAAATGTTAATTTTGTGTCTTACGTCTCTAAATTAGACGACCTTGGATTTTCTTCTCTTACACCGCAATACAACTTTGAGGGTTGGGTGACTTTTGCTATTTACCGTCGGAGTTCACTTTTCATGCCTTAAAATGCATCCTGACACAGTTTTACTCAAAGTTAGAGTAAAAATATTTTTTGTCAAAAAATCTTCTGTCGGTCGTACCGGTACCCATGTCTTATAACTTGTACCAAGTTGTGAAGGGTACATTTTGACAAAAATCCAAAAAAATCATTAAAAAGTCGCTATTGCTTATCGCATTCAGCATCGTTAGACGACTCTAATATGCCTGGCATGACCATTTTCTGATGATTATCTTAGATTGTATGCCAAAATGTTGATTTTGTGTCTTAAGTCTCTAAATAAGACGATCTTGGATTTTCTTCGCTTACACCGCAATACAACTTTGAGGGTCGGGTGACTTTTGCTATTTACCGTCGGAGTTAACTTTTCATGCTTAAAAATGCATCCTGACACAGTTTTACTCAAAGTAAGAGTAAAAAAATTTTTGTCCAAAAATCTTCTGTCGGTCGTACCGGTACCCATGTTTTATAACTTGTACCAAGTTGTGAAGGGTACATTTTGACAAAAATCCAAAAAAATCATTAAAAAGTCGCTATTGCTTATTGCATTCAACATCGTTAGACGACTCTAATATGCCTTGGATAACCACTTTCGGATGATTATTTTAGATTTTATGCCAAAATGTTGATTTTGTGTCTTACGTCTCTAAATTAGACGACCTTGGATTTTCTTCTCTTACACCGCAATACAACTTTGAGGGTCGGGTGACTTTTGCTGTTTACCGTCGGAGTTCACTTTTCATGCTTAAAAATGCATCCTGACACAGTTTTACTCAAAGTTAGAGTAAAAAAAAAAATTGTCAAAAAATCTTCTGTCGGTCGTACCGGTACCCATGGTCTTATAACTTGTACCAAGTTGTGAAGGGTACATTTTGACAAAAATTTAAAAAAATCAATAAAAAGTCGCTATTGCTTATTGCATTCAGCATCGTTAGACGACTCTAATATGCCTTGGATAACCACTTTCGGATGATTATTTTAGATTTTATGCCAAAATGTTGATTTTGTGTCTTACGTCTCTAAATTAGACGACCTTGGATTTTCTTCTCTTACACCGCAATACAACTTTGAGGGTCGGGTGACTTTTGCTATTTACCGTCGGAGTTCACTTTGCATGCTTAAAAATGCATCCTGACACAGTTTTATTTAAAGTTAGAGTAAAAAAAAAAAATTGTCAAAAAATCTTCTGTCGGTCGTACCGGTACCCATGGTCTTATAACTTGTACCAAGTTGTGAAGGGTACATTTTGACAAAAATCCAAAAAAATCATTAAAAAGTCGCTATTGCTTATTGCATTCAGCATCATTAGACGACTCTAATATGCCTGGGATGACCACTGTACGATGATTATTTTAGATTTTATGCCAAAATGTTTATTTTGTGTCTTACGTCTCTAAATTAGACGACCTTGGATTTTCTTCTCTTACACCGCAATACAACTTTGAGGGTTGGGTGACTTTTGCTATTATCCGTCGGAGTTCACTTTTCATGCCTTAAAATGCATCCTGACACAGTTTTACTCAAAGTTAGAGTAAAAAAAAATTTTTTTCAAAAAATCTTCTGTCGGTCGTACCGGTACCCATGTCTTATAACTTGTACCAAGTTGTGAAGGGTACATTTTGACAAAAATCCAAAAAAATCATTAAAAAGTCGCTATTGCTTATTGCATTCAGCATCGTTAGACGACTCTTATATGCCTTGGATGACCACTTTCTGATGATTATTTTAGATTTTATGCCAAAATGATGATTTTGTGTCTTACGTCTCTAAATTAGAGAACTTTGGATTTTCTTCTCTTACACCGCAATACAACTTTGAGGGTCGGGTGACTTTTGCTATTTACCGTCGGAGTTCACTTTTCATGCTTAAAAATGCATCCTGACACAGTTTTACTCAAAGTTAGAGCAAAAAAAATTTTTTGTCAAAATTTCTTCTGTCGGTCGTACCGGTACCCATGTCTTATAACTTGTACCAAGTTGTGAAGGGTACATTTTGACAAAAATCCAAAAAAATCATTAAAAAGTCGCTATCGCTTATTGCATTCAGCATCGTTAGACAACTCTAATATGCCTGGCATGACCACTTTCTGATGATTATTTTAGATTTTATGCCAAAATGATGATTTTGTGTCTTACGTCTCTAAATTAGACGACCTTGGATTTTCTTCTCTTACACCGCAATGCAACTTTGAGGGTCGGGTGACTTTTGCTATTTACCGTCGGAGTTCACTTTTCATGCTTAAAAATGCATCCTGACACAGTTTTACTCAAAGTTAGAGTAAAAAAAATTTTTGTCAAAAAATCTTCTGTCGGTCGTACCGGTACCCATGTCTTATAACTTGTACCAAGTTGTGAAGGGTACATTTTGACAAAAATCCAAAAAAATCATTAAAAAGTCGCTATTTCTTATTGCATTCAGCATCGTTAGACGACTCTTATTTGCCTGGGATGACCACTGTCTGATGATTATTTTAGATTTTATGAAAAAATGTTGATTTTGTGTCTTACGTCTCTAAATTAGAGAACTTTGGATTTTCTTCTCTTACACCGCAATACAACTTTGAGGGTCGGGTGACTTTTGCTATTTACCGTCGGAGTTCACTTTTCATGCTTGGAAATGCATCCTGACATAGTTTTACTCAAAGTTAGAGTAAAAAAATTTTTGTCAAAAAATCTTCTGTCGGTCGTACCGGTACCCATGTCTTATAACTTGTACCAAGTCAGCATCGTTAGACAACTCTAATATGCCTGGCATGACCACTTTCTGATGATTATTTTAGATTTTATGCCAAAATGATGATTTTGTGTCTTACGTCTCTAAATTAGACGACCTTGGATTTTCTTCTCTTACACCGCAATGCAACTTTGAGGGTCGGGTGACTTTTGCTATTTACCGTCGGAGTTCACTTTTCATGCTTAAAAATGCATCCTGACACAGTTTTACTCAAAGTTAGAGTAAAAAAAATTTTTGTCAAAAAATCTTCTGTCGGTCGTACCGGTACCCATGTCTTATAACTTGTACCAAGTTGTGAAGGGTACATTTTGACAAAAATCCAAAAAAATCATTAAAAAGTCGCTATTTCTTATTGCATTCAGCATCGTTAGACGACTCTTATTTGCCTGGGATGACCACTGTCTGATGATTATTTTAGATTTTATGAAAAAATGTTGATTTTGTGTCTTACGTCTCTAAATTAGAGAACTTTGGATTTTCTTCTCTTACACCGCAATACAACTTTGAGGGTCGGGTGACTTTTGCTATTTACCGTCGGAGTTCACTTTTCATGCTTGGAAATGCATCCTGACATAGTTTTACTCAAAGTTAGAGTAAAAAAATTTTTGTCAAAAAATCTTCTGTCGGTCGTACCGGTACCCATGTCTTATAACTTGTACCAAGTTGTGAAGGGTACATTTTGACTAAAATCCAAAAAAATCATTAAAAAGTCGCTATTGCTTATTGCATTCAGCATCGTTAGACGACTCTAATATGCCTGGGATGACCACTGTCTGATGATTATTTTAGATTTTATGCCAAAATGTTGATTTTGTGTCTTACGTCTCTAAATTAGACGACCTTGGATTTTCTTCTCTTACACCGCAATACAACTTTGAGGGTCGGGTGACTTTTGCTATTTACCGGCGGAGTTCACTTTTCATGCTTAAAAATGCATTCTGACACAGTTTTACTCAAAGTTAGAGTAAAAAAAAAATTTGTCAAAAAATCTTCTGTCGGTCGTACCGGTACCCATGTCTTATAACTTGTACCAAGTTGTGAAGGGTAAATTTTGACTAAAATCCAAAAAAATCATTAAAAAGTCGCTATTGCTTATTGCATTCAGAATCGTCAGACAACTCTTATATGCCTTGGATAACCACTTTTTGATGATTATTTTAGATTTTATGCCAAAATGTTGATTTTGTGCCTTACGTCTCTAAATTAGACGACCTTGGATTTTCTTCTCTTAAACCGCAATACAACTTTGAGGGTCGGGTGACTTTTGCTATTTACCGTCGGAGTTCACTTTTCATGCTTAAAAATGCATCCTGACACAGTTTTACTCAAAGTTAGAGTAAAAAAAATTTTTGTCAAAAAATCTTCTGTCGGTCGTACCGCTACCCATGTCTTATAACTTGTACCAAGTTGTGAAGGGTACATTTTGACAAAAATCCAAAAAAATCATTAAGAAGTCGCTATTGCTTATTGCATTCAGCATCGTTAGACGACTCTAATATGCCTGGGATGACCACTGTCTGATGATTATTTTAGATTTTATGCCAAAATGTTGATTTTGTCTCTTATGTCTCTAAATTAGACGACCTTGGATTTTCTTCTCTTACACCGCAATACAACTTTGAGGGTCGGGTGGCTTATGCTTTTTACCGTCGGAGTTCACTTTTCATGCTTGGAAATGCATCCTGACATAGTTTTACTCAAAGTTAGAGTAAAAAAAATGTTTGTCAAAAAATCTTCTGTCGGTCGTACCGGTACCCATGTCTTATAACTTGTACCAAGTTGCGAAGGGTACATTTTGACAAAAATCCAAAAAAATCATTAAAAAGTCGCTATTGCTTATTGCATTCAGCATCGTTAGACGACTCTTATATGCCTTGGATGACCACTGTCTGATGATTATATTAGATTTTATGCCAAAATGTTGATTTTGTGTCTTACGTCTCTAAATTAGACAACCTTGGATATTCTTCTCTTACACCGCAATACAACTTTGAGGGTCGGGTGACTTTTGCTATTTACCGTCGGAGTTCACTTTTCATGCTTAAAAATGCATCCTGACACAGTTTTACTCAAAGTTAGAGTAAAAACAATTTTTGTCAAAAAATCTTCTGTCGGTCGTACCGGTACCCATGTCTTAGAACTTGTACCAAGTTGTGAAGGGTACATTTTGACAAAAATCCAAAAAAATCATTAAAAAGTCGCTATTGCTTATTGCATTCAGCATCGTTAGACGACTCTAATATGCCTGGGATAACCACTGTCTGATGATTATTTTAGATTTTATGCCAAAATGTTGTTTTTGTGTCTTACGTCTCTAAATTAGACGACCTTGGATTTTCTTCTCTAACACCGCAATACAACTTTGAGGGTTGGGTGACTTTTGCTATTTACCGTCGGAGTTCACTTTTCATGCTTAAAAATGCATCCTGACACAGTTTTACTCAAAGTTAGAGTAAAAAAATTTTTGTCAAAAAATCTTCTGTCGGTCGTACCGGTACCCATGTCTTAAAACTTGTACCAAGTTGTGAAGGGTACATTTTGACAAAAATCCAGAAAAATCATTAAAAAATCGCTATTGCTTATTGCATTCAGCATCGTTAGACGACTGTAATATGCCTGGGATGACCACTTTCTGATGATTATTTTAGATTTTATGCCAAAATGTTGATTTTGTGTCTTACGTCTCTAAATTAGACGACCTTGGCTTTTCTTCTCTTACACCGCAATACAACTTTGAAGGTCTGGCGACTTTTGCTATTTACCGTCGGAGTTCACTTTTCATGCTTAAAAATGCATCCTGACACAGTTTTACTCAAAGTTAGAGTAACAAAAATTTTGTCAAAAAGTCTTCTGTCGGTCGTACCGGTACCCATGTCTTATAACTTGTACCAAGTTGTGAAGGGTACATTTTGACAAAAATCCAAAAAAATCATTAAAAAGTCGCTATTGCTTATTGCATTCAGCATCGTTAGACGACTCTAATATGCCTTGGATGACCACTGTCTGATGATTATTTTAGATTTTATGCCAAAATGTTGATTTTGTGTCTTACGTCTCTAAATTAGACGACCTTGGGTTTTCTTCTCTTACACCGCAATACAACTTTGAGGGTCGGGTGACTTTTGCTATTTACCGTCGGAGTTAACTTTTCATGCTTAAAAATGCATCCTGACACAGTTTTACTCAAAGTTAGAGTAAAAAAAATGTTTGTCAAACAATCTTCTGTCGGTCGTACCGGTACCCATGTCTTTTAACTTGTACCAAGTTGTGAAGAGTACATTTTGACAAAAATCCAAAAAAAAAATATTAAAAAGTCGCTATTGCTTATTGCATTCAGCATCGTTAGAAGGCTCTTATATGCCTGGGATGACCACTTTCTGATGATTATTTTAGATTTTATGCCAAAATGTTGATTTTGTGTCTTACGTCTCTAAATTAGACGACCTTGGATTTTCTTCTCTTACACCGCAATACAACTTTGAGGGTCGGGTGACTTTTGCTGTTTACCGTCGGAGTTCACTTTTCATGCTTAAAAATGCATCCTGACACAGTTTTACTCAAAGTTAGAGTAAAAAAAAATTTTGTCAAAAAATCTTCTGTCGGTCGTACCGGTACTCATGTCTTATAACTTGTACCAAGATGTGAAGGGTACATTTTGACAAAAATCCAAAAAAATCATTAAAAAGTCGCTATTGCTTATTGCATTCAGCATCGTTAGACGACTCTCATATGCCTGGGATGACCACTGTCTGGTGATTATTTTAGATTTTATGCCAAAATGTTGATTTTGTGTCTTACGTCTCTAAATTAGACGACCTTGGATTTTCTTCTCTTACACCGCAATACAACTTTGAGGTTCGGGTGACTTTTGCTATTTACCGTCGGAGATCACTTTTCATGCTTGAAAATGCATCCTGACACAGTTTTACTCAAAGTTAGAGTCAAAAAAATTTTTGTCAGAAAATCTTCTGTCGGTCGTACCGGTAACCATGTCTTATAACTTGTACCAAGTTGTGAAGGGTACATTTTGACAAAAATCCAAAAAAATCATTAAAAAGTCGCTATTGCTTATTGCATTCAGCATCGTTAGACGACTCTAATTTGCCTTGGATAACCACTTTCTGATGATTATTTTAGATTTTATGCCAAAATGTTGATTTTGTGTCTTACGTCTCTAAATTAGACAACCTTGGATTTTCTTCTCTTACAGCGCAATACAACTTTGAGGGTCGGGTGACTTTTGCTATTTACCGTCGGAGTTCACTTTTCATGCTTAAAAATGCATCCTGACACAGTTTTATTTAAAGTTAGAGTAAAAAAAAATTTGTCAAAAAATCTTCTGTCGGTCGTACCGGTACCCATGTCTTATAACTTGTACCAAGATGTGAAGGGTACATTTTGACAAAAATCCAAAAAAATCATTAAAAAGTCGCTATTGCTTATTGCAAGCAGCATCGTTAGAAAACTCTTATATGCCTGGGATAACCACTTTCTGATGATTATTTTATATTTTTGCCAAAATGTTGATTTTGTGTCTTACGTCTCTAAATTAGACGACCTTGGATTTTCTTCTCTTACACCGCAATACAACTTTGAGGGTCGGGTGACTTTTGCTATTTACCGTCGGAGTTCACTTTTCATGCTTAAAAATGCATCCTGACACAGTTTTACTCAAAGTTAGAGTAAAAAAATGTTTGTCAAAAAATCTTCTGTCGGTCGTACCGGTACCCATGTCTTATAACTTGTACCAAGTTGCGAAGGGTACATTTTGACAAAAATCCAAAAAAATCATTAAAAAGTCGCTATTGCTTATTGCATTCAGCATCGTTAGACGACTCTTATATGCCTGGGATGACCACTTTCTGATGATTATTTTTGATTTTATGCCAAAATGTTGATTTTGTGTCTTACGTCTCTAAATTAGACGACCTTGGGCTTTCTTCTCTTACACCGCAGTACAACTTTGAGGGTCGGGTGACTTTTGCTATTTACCGTTGGAGTTCACTTTTCATGCTTAAAAATGCATCCTGACACAGTTTTACTCAAAGTTAGAGAAAAAAAAATTTTTGTCAAAAAATCTTCTGTCGGTCGTACCGGTACCCATGTCTTATAACTTGTACCAAGTTGTGAAGGGTACATTTTGACAAAAATCCAAAAAAATCATTAAAAAGTCGCTATTGCTTATTGCATTCAGCATCGTCAGACGACTCTAATATGCCTTGGATAACCACTTTCTGATGATTATTTTAAATTTGATGCCAAAATGTTGATTTTGTGTCTTACGTCTTTAAATTAAAAAACCTTGGATTTTCTTCTCTTACACCGCAATACAACTTTGAGGGTCGGGTGATTTTTGCTATTTACCGTCGGCGTTCACTTTTCCTGCTTAAAAATGCATCCTGACACAGTTTTACTCAAAGTTAGAGTAAAAACAATTTTTGTCAAAAAATCTTCTGTCGGTCGTACCGGTACCCATGTCTTATAACTTGTACCAAGTTGTGAAGGGTAAATTTGGACAAAAATCCAAAAAAATCATTAAAAAGTCGCTATTGCTTATTGCATTCAGCATCGTTAGACGACTCTAATATGCCTGGGATGACTACTGTCTGATGATTATTTTTGATTTTATGCCAAAATGTTGATTTTGTTTCTTATGTCTCTAAATTAGACGACCTTGGGCTTTCTTCTCTTACACCGCAGTACAACTTTGAGGGTCGGGTGACTTTTGCTATTTACCGTTGGAGTTCACTTTTCATGCTTTAAAATGCATCCTGACACAGTTTTACTCAAAGTTAGAGTAAAAAAAATTATTGTCAAAAAATCTTGTGTCGGTCGTACCGGTACCCATGTCTTAAAACTTGTACCAAGTTGTGAAGGGTACATTTTGACAAAAATCCAAAAAAATCATTAAAAAGTCGCTATTGCTTATTGCATTCAGCATCGTTAGACGACTCTGATATGCCTGGGATGACCACTTTCTGATGATTATTTTAGATTTTATGCCAAAATGTTGATTTTGTGTCTTACGTCTCTAAATTAGACGACCTTGGATTTTCTTCTCTTACACCGCAATACAACTTTGAGGGTCGGGTGACTTTTGCTATTTACCGTCGGAGTTCACTTTTCATGCTTAAATATGCATCCTGACACAGTTTTACTCAAAGTTAGAGTAAAAACAAATTATTGTCAAAAAATCTTCTGTCGGTCGTACCGGTACCCATGTCTTATAACTTGTACCAAGTTGTGAAGGGTACATTTTGACAAAAATCCAAAAAAATCATTAAAAAATCGCTATTGCGTATTGCATTCAGCATCGTTAGACGACTCTAATATGCCTTGGATGACCACTGTCTGATGATTATTTTAGATTTTATGCCAAAATGTTGATTTTGTGTCTTACGTCTCTAAATTAGACGACCTTGGATTTTCTTCTCTTACACCGCAATACAACTTTGAGGGTCGGGTGACTTTTGCTATTTACCGTCGGAGTTCACTTTTCATGCTTAAATATGCATCCTGACACAGTTTTACTCAAAGTTAGAGTAAAAACAAATTATTGTCAAAAAATCTTCTGTCGGTCGTACCGGTACCCATGTCTTATAACTTGTACCAAGTTGCGAAGGGTACATTTCGACAAAAATCCAAAAAAATCATTAAAAAGTCGCTATTGCTTATTGCATTCAGCATCGTTAGACGACTCTTATATGCCTTGGATAACCACTTTCTGATGATTATTTAAGATTTTATGCCAAAATGTTGATTTTGTTTCTTACGTCTCTAAATTAGACGACCTTGGATATTCTTCTCTTACACCGCAATACAACTTTGAGGGTCGGGTGACTTTTGCTATTTACCGTCGGAGTTCACTTTTCATGCTTAAAAATGCATCCTGACACAGTTTTACTCAAAGTTAGAGTAAAAAAAATTATTGTCAAAAAATCTTCTGTCGGTCGTACCGGTACCCATGTCTTATAACTTGTACCAAGTTGTGAAGGGTACATTTTGACTAAAATCCAAAAAAATCATTAAAATGTCGCTATTGCTGATTGCATTCAGAATCGTCAGACAACTCTAATATGCCTTGGATAACCACTTTTTGATGATTATTTTAGATTTTATGCCAAAATGTTGATTTTGTGCCTTACGTCTCTAAATTAGACGACCTTGGATTTTCTTCTCTTACACCGCAATACAACTTTGAGGGTCGGGTGACTTTTGCTATTTACCGTCGGAGTTCACTTTTCATGCTTAAAAATGCATTCTGACACAGTTTTACTCAAAGTTAGAGTAAAAAAAAAAATTTGTCAAAAAAGCTTCTGTCGGTCGTACCGGTACCCATGTCTTATAACTTGTACCAAGTTGTGAAGGGTACATTTTGACAAAAATCCAAAAAAATCATTAAAAAGTTGCTATTGCTGATTGCATTCAGAATCGTCAGACAACTCTAATATGCCTTGGATAACCACTTTTTGATGATTATTTTAGATTTTATGCCAAAATGTTGATTTTGTGTCTTACGTCTCTAAATTAGACGACCTTGAATTTTCTTCTCTTACACCGCAATACAACTTTGAGGGTCGGGTGACTTTTGCTATTTACCGTCGGAGTTCACTTTTCATGCTTAAAAATGCATCCTGACACAGTTTTACTCAAAGTTAGAGTAAAAAAAATTATTGTCAAAAAATCTTCTGTCGGTCGTACCGGTACCCATGTCTTATAACTTGTACCAAGTTGTGAAGGGTACATTTTGACAAAAATCCATAAAAATCATTAAAAAGTCGCTATTGCTTATTGCATTCAGCATCGTTAGAGGACTCCAATATGCCTGGGATGACCACTTTCTGATGATTATTTTAGATTTTATGCCAAAATGTTGATTTTGTGTCTTACGTCTCTAAATTAGACGACCTTGGATTTTCTTCTCTTACACCGCAATACAACTTTGAGGGTCGGGTGACTTTTGCTATTTACCGTCGGAGTTCACTTTTCATGCTTAAAAATGCATTCTGACACAGTTTTACTCAAAGTTAGAGTAAAAAAAAATTTGTCAAAAAATCTTCTGTCGGTCGTACCAGTACCCATGTCTTATAACATGTACCAAATTGTGAAGGGTACATTTTGACAAAAATCCAAAAAAATCATTAAAAAGTCGCTATTGCTGATTGCATTCAGCATCGTTAGACGACTCTAATATGCCTGGGATGACCACTGTCTGATGATTATTTTAGATTTTATGCCAAAATGTTGATTTTGTGTCTTACGTCTCTAAATTAGACGACCTTGGATTTTCTTCTCTTACACCGCAATACAACTTTGAGGGTCGGGTGGCTTTTGCTATTTACCGTCGGAGTACACTTTTCATGCTTAAAAATGCATCCTGACACAGTTTTATTTAAAGTTAGAGTAAAAAAAAAATTGTCAAAAAATCTTCTGTCGGTCGTACCGGTACCCATGTCTTATAACTTGTACCAAGTTGTGAAGGGTACATTTTGACTAAAATCCAAAAAAATCATTAAAAAGTTGCTATTGCTTATTGAATTCAGCATCGTCAGACGACTCTAATATGCCTGGGATGACCACTTTCTGATGATTATTTTAGATTTTATGCCAAAATGTTGATTTTGTGTCTTACGTCTCTAAATAAGACGACCTTGGATTTTCTTCTCTTACACCGCAATACAACATTGAGGGTCGGGTGACTTTTGCTATTTACCGTCGGAGTTCACTTTTCATGCTTAAAATGCATCTTGACACAGTTTTACTCAAAGTTAGAGTAAAAAAAATCTTCTGTCGGTCGTACCGGTACCCATGTCTTATAACTTGTACCAAGTTGTGAAGGGTACATTTTGACAAAAATCCAAAAAAATCATTAAAAAGTCGCTATTGCTTATTGCATTCAGCATCGTTAGACAACTCTAATATGCCATGGATAACCACTTTCTCATGATTATTTTAGATTTTATGCCAAAATGTTGATTTTGTGTCTTACGTCTCTAAAATAGACGACCTTGGATATTCTTCTCTTACACCGCAATACAACTTTGAGGGTCGGGTGACTTTTGCTATTTACCGTCGGAGTTCACTTTTCAAGGTTAAAAATGCATCCTGACACAGTTCTACTCAAAGTTAGAGTAAAAAAAATGTTTGTCAAAAAATCTTCTGTCGGTCGTACCGGTACCCATGTCTTATAACTTGTACCAAGATGTGAAGGGTACATTTTGACAAAAATCCAAAAAAATCATTAAAAAGTCGCTATTGCTTATTGCATTCAGCATCGTTAGACGACTCTAATATGCCTGGGATGACCACTGTCTGTTGATTATTTTAGATTTTATGCCAAAATGTTGATTTTGTGTCATACGTCTCTAAATTAGACGACCTTGGATATTCTTCTCTTACACCGCAATACAACTTTGAGTGTCGGGTGACTTTTGCTATTTACCGTCGGAGTTCACTTTTCATGCTTAAAAATGCATCCTGACACAGTTTTATTTAAAGTTAGAGTAAAAAAAAATTGTCAAAAAATCTTCTGTCGGTCGTACCGGTACCCATGTCTTATAACTTGTACCAAGTTGTGAAGGGTACATTTTGACAAAAATCCAGAAAAATCATTAAAAAGTCGCTATTGCTTATTGCATTCAGCATCGTTAAACGACTCTTATATGCCTGGGATGACCACTGTCTGATGATTATTTTAGATTTTATGCCAAAATTTTGATTTCGTGTCTTACGTCCCTACATTAGACGACCTTGGATATTCTTCTCTTACACCGCAATACAACTTTGAGGGTCGGGTGACTTTCGCTATTTACCGTCGGAGTTCACTTTTCATGCTTAAAAATGCATCCTGACACAGTTTTATTTAAAGTTAGAGTAAAAAAAAAATTGTCAAAAAATCTTCTGTCGGTCGTACCGGTACCCATGTCTTATAACTTGTACCAAGTTGTGAAGGGTACATTTTGACAAAAATCCAAAAAAATCATTAAAAAGTCGCTATTGCTTATTGCATTCAGCATCGTTAGACGACTCTAATATGCCTGGGATGACCACTGTCTGATGATTATTTTAGATTTTATGCCAAAATGTTGATTTTGTGTCTTAAGTCTCTAAATTAGACGACCTTGGATTTTCTTCTCTTACACCGCAATACAACTTTGAGGGTCGGGTGACTTTTGCTATTTACCGTCGGAGTTCACTTTTCATGCTTAAAAATGCATCCTGACACAGTTTTATTTAAAGTTCGAGTAAAAAAAAATTGTCAAAAAATCTTCTGTCGGTCGTACCGGTACCCATGTCTTATAACTTGTACCAAGTTGTGAAGGGTACATTTTGACAAAAATCCAAAAAAATCATTAAAAAGTCGCTATTGCTTATTGCATTCAGCATCGTTAGACGACTCTAATATGCCTGGGATGACCACTGTCTGATGATTATTTTAGATTTTATGCCAAAATGTTGATTTTGTGTCATACGTCTCTAAATTAGACGACCTTGGATATTCTTCTCTTACACCGCAATACAACTTTGAGGGTCGGGTGACTTTTGCTATTTACCGTCGGAGTTCACTTTTCATGCTTAAAAATGCATCCTGACACAGTTTTATTTAAAGTTAGAGTAAAAAAAAAATTGTCAAAAAATCTTCTGTCGGTCGTACCGGTACCCATGTCTTATAACTTGTACCAAGTTGTGAAGGGTAAATTTTGACAAAAATCCAAAAAAATCATTAAAAAGTCGCTATTGCTTATTGCATTCAGCATCGTTAGACGACTCGAATATGCCTGGGATGACCACTGTCTGATGATTATTTTAGATTTTATGCCAAAATGTTGATTTTGTGTCATACGTCTCTAAATTAGACGACCTTGGATTTTCTTCTCTTACACCGCAATACAACTTTGAGGGTCGGGTGACTTTTGCTATTTACCGTCGGAGTTCACTTTTCATGCTTAAAAATGCATCCTGACACAGTTTTATTTAAAGTTAGAGTAAAAAAAAATTGTCAAAAAATCTTCTGTCGGTCGTACCGGTACCCATGTCTTATAACTTGTACCAAGTTGTGAAGGGTACATTTTGACAAAAATCCAAAAAAAATCATTAAAAAGTCGCTATTGCTTATTTTATTCAGCATCGTTAGACGCCTCTTATACGCGTGGGATGTCCACTGTCTGATGATTATTTTAGATTTTATGCCAAAATGTTGATTTTGTGTCTTACGTCTCTAAATTAGACGACCTTGGATTTTCTTCTCTTACACCGCAATACAACTTTGAGGGTCGGGTGACTTTTGCTATTTACCGTCGGAGTTCACTTTTCATGCTTAAAAATGCATCCTGACACAGTTGTACTCAAAGTTAGAGTAAAAAAATTTTGTCAAAAAATCTTCTGTCGGTCGTACCGGTACCCATGTCTTATAACTTGTACCAAGTTGTGAAGGGTACATTTTAACAAAAATCCAAAAAAATCATTAAAAAGTCACTATTGCTTATTGCATTCAGCATCGTTAGACAACTCTTATATGCCTTGGATAACCACTGTCTGATGATTATTTTAGATTTTATGCCAAAATGTTGATTTTGTGTCTTACGTCTCTAAATTAGACGACCTTGGATTTTCTTCTCTTACACCGCAATACAACTTTGAGGGTCGGGTGACTTTTGCTATTTACCGTTGGAGTTCACTTTTAATGCTTAAAAATGCATCCTGACACAGTTTTACTCAAAGTTAGAGTAAAAAAAAAATTGTCAAAAAATCTTCTGTCGGTCGTACCGGTACCCATGTCTTATAACTTGTACCAAGTTGTGAAGGGTACATTTTGACAAAAATCCAAAAAAATCATTAAAAAGTCGCTATTGCTTATTGCATTCAGCATCGTTAGACGACTCTCATATGCCTGGGATGACCACTGTCTGATGATTATTTTAGATTTTATGCCAAAATGTTGATTTTGTGTCTTACGTCTCTAAATTAGACGACCTTGGATTTTCTTCTCTTACACCGCAATACAACTTTGAGGGTCGGGTGACTTTTGCTTTTTACCGTCGGAGTTCACTTTTCATGCTTAAAAATGTATCCTGACACAGTTTTACTGAAAGTTAGAGTAAAAAAAATTTTGTCAAAAAATCTTCTGTCGGTCGTACCGGTACCCATGTCTTATAACTTGTACCAAGTTGTGAAGGGTACATTTTAACAAAAATCCAAAAAAATCATTAAAAAGTCACTATTGCTTATTGCATTCAGCATCGTTAGACAACTCTAATATGCCTTGGATAACCACTGTCTGATGATTATTTTAGATTTTATGCCAAAATGTTGATTTTGTGTCATACGTCTCTAAATTAGACGACCTTGGATTTTCTTCTCTTACACCGCAATACAACTTTGAGGGTCGGGTGACTTTTGCTTTTTACCGTCGGAGTTCACTTTTCATGCTTAAAAATGTATCCTGACACAGTTTTACTCAAAGTTAGAGTAAAAAAAATTTTGTCAAAAAATCTTCTGTCGGTCGTACCGGTACCCATGTCTTATAACTTGTACCAAGTTGTGAAGCGTACATTTTGCCAAAAATAAAAAAAAATCATTAAAAAGTCGCTATTGCTTATTGCATTCAGCATCGTTAGACGACTCTAATATGCCTGGGATGACCACTGTCTGATGTTTGTTTTAGATTTTATGCCAAAATGTTGATTTTGTGTCTTACGTCTCTAAATTAGACGACCTTGGATTTTCTTCTCTTACACCGCAATACAACTTTGAGGGTCGGGTGACTTTTGCTATTTACCGTCGGAGTTCACTTTTCATGCTTAAAAATGCATCCTGACACAGTTTTACTCAAAGTTTTAGTTAAAAAAAATTTTTGTCAAAAAATTTTCTGTCGGTCGTACCGGTACCCATGTCTTATTACTTGTACCAAGTTGTGAAGGGTACATTTTGACAAAAATCAAAAAAATCATTAAAAAGTCACTATTGCTTATTGCATTCAGCATCGTTAGACGACTCTAAAATGCCTGGGATGACCACTTTCTGATGATTATCTTAGGTTTTATGCCAAAATGTTGATTTTGTGTCTTACGTCTCTAAATTAGACGACCTTGGATTTTCTTCTCTTACACCGCAATACAACTTTGAGGGTCGGGTGACTTTTGTTATTTACCGTCGGAGTTCACTTTTCATGCTTAAAAATGCATCCTGACACAGTTTTACTCAAAGTTAGAGTAAAAAAAATGTTTGTCAAAAAATCTTCTGTCGGTCGTACCGGTACCCATGTCTTATAACTTGTACCAAGTTGTGAATGGTACATTTTGACAAAAATAAAAAAAAATCATTAAAAAGTCGCTATTGCTTATTGCATTCAACATCGTTAGACGACTCTAATATGCCTGGGATGACCACTGTCTGATGATTATTTTAGATTTTATGCCAAAATGTTGATTTTGTGTCTTACGTCTCTAAATTAGACGACCTTGGATTTTCTTCTCTTACATCGCAATACAACTTTGAGGGTCGGGTGGCTTTTGCTATTTACCGTTGGAGTTCACTTTTCATGCTTAAAAATGCATCCTGACACAGTTTTACTCAAAGTTAGAGCAAAAAAAAATTTTGTCAAAAAATCTTCGGTCGGTCGTACCGGTACCCATGTCTTATAACTTGTACAAAGTTGTGAAGGGTACATTTTGACAAAAATCCAAAAAAATCATTAAAAAGTCGCTATTGCTTATTGCATTCAGCATCGTTAGACGACTCAAATATGCCTTGGATAACCACTTTCTGATGATTATTTTAGATTTTATGCCAAAATGTTAATTTTGTGTCTTACGTCTCTAAATTAGACGACCTTGGATTTTCTTCTCTTACACCGCAATACAACTTGGAGGGTCGGGTGACTTTTGCTATTTACCGTTGGAGTTCACTTTTCATGCTTAAAAATGCATCCTGACACAGTTTTACTCAAAGTTAGAGCAAAAAAAAATTTTGTCAAAAAGTCTTCGGTCGGTCGTACCGGTACCCATGTCTTATAACTTGTACCAAGTTGTGAAGGGTACATTTTGACAAAAATCCAAAAAAATCATTAAAAAGTCGCTATTGCTTATTGCATTCAGAATCGTTAGACGACTCTAATATGCCTTGGATAACCACTTTCTGATGATTATTTTAGATTTTATGCCAAAATGTTGATTTTGTGTCTTACGTCTCTAAATTAGACGACCTTGGATTTTCTTCTCTTACACCGCAATACAACTTTGAGGGTCGGGTGACTTTTGCTATTTACCGTCGGAGTTCACTTTTCATGCTTAAAAATGCATCCTGACACAGTTTTACTCAAAGTTAGAGCAAAAAAAATTTTTTGTCAAAATTTCTTCTGTCGGTCGTACCGGTACCCATGTCTTATAACTTGTACCAAGTTGTGAAGGGTACATTTTGACAAAAATCCAAAAAAATCATTAAAAAGTCGCTATTGCTTATTGCATTCAGCATCGCTAGACGACTCTAATATGCCTGGGATGACCACTGTACGATGATTATTTTAGATTTTATGCCAAAATGTTAATTTTGTGTCTCACGTCTCTAAATTAGACGACCTTGGATTTTCTTCTCTTACACCGCAATACAACTTTGAGGATCGGGTGACTTTTGCTATTTACCGTCGGAGTTCACTTTTCATGCTTAAAAATGCATCCTGACACAGTTTTACTCAAAGTTAGATTAAAAAAAATTTTGCCAAAAAATCTTCTGTCGGTCGCACCGGTACCCATGTCTTATAACTTGTACCAAGTTGTGAAGGGTACATTTTGACAAAAATCCAAAAAAATCATTAAAAAGTCGCTATTGCTTATTGCATTCAGCATCGTTAGACGACTCGAATATGCCTGGGATGACCACTGTCTGATGATTATTTTAGATTTTATGCCAAAATGTTGATTTTGTGTCTTACGTCTCTAAATTAGACGACCTTGGATTTTCTTCTCTTACACCGCAATACAACTTTGAGGTTCGGGTGACTTTTGCTATTTACCGTCGGAGATCACTTTTCATGCTTGAAAATGCATCCTGACACAGTTTTACTCAAAGTAAGAGTGAAAAAAATGTTTGTCAAACAATCTTCTGTCGGTCGTACCGGAACCCATGTCTTATAACTTGTACCAAGTTGTGAAGGGTACATTTTGAGAAAAATCCAAAAAAATCATTAAAAAGTCGCTATTGCTTATTGCATTCAGCATCGTTAAACGACTCTTATATGCCTGGGATGACCACTTTCTGATGATTATCTTAGATTTTATTCCAAAATGTTGATTTTGTGTCTTAAGTCTCTAAATAAGACGACCTTGGATATTCTTCTCTTACACCGCAATACAACTTTGAGGTTCGGGTGATTTTTGCTATTTACCGTCGGAGATCACTTTTCATGCTTGAAAATGCATCCTGACACAGTTTTACTCAAAGTTAGATTAAAAAAAATTTTGCCAAAAAATCTTCTGTCGGTCGCACCGGTACCCATGTCTTATAACTTGTACCAAGTTGTGAAGGATACATGTTGACAAAAATCCAAAAAAATCATTAAAAAGTCGCTATTGCTTATTGCATTCAGCATCGTTAGACGACTCGAATATGCCTGGGATGACCACTGTCTGATGATTATTTTAGATTTTATGCCAAAATGTTGATTTTGTGTCTTACGTCTCTAAATTAGACGACCTTGGATTTTCTTCTCTTACACCGCAATACAACTTTGAGGTTCGGGTGACTTTTGCTATTTACCGTCGGAGATCACTTTTCATGCTTGAAAATGCATCCTGACACAGTTTTACTCAAAGTTAGAGTCAAAAAAATTTTTGTCAGAAAATCTTCTGTCGGTCGTACCGGTAACCATGTCTTATAACTTGTACCAAGTTGTGAAGGGTACATTTTGACAAAAATCCAAAAAAATCATTAAAAAGTCGCTATTGCTTATTGCATTCAGCATCGTAAGACGACTCAAATATGCCTTGGATAACCACTTTCTGATGATTATTTTAGATTTTATGCCAAAATGTTGATTTTGTGTCTTACGTCTCTAAATTAGACGACCTTGGATTTTCTTCTCTAACACCGCAATACAACTTTGAGGGTCGGGTGACTTTTGCTATTTACCGTCGGAGTTCACTTTTCATGCTTAAAAATGCATCGTGACACAGTTTTACTCAAAGTTAGAGTAAAAATAATTTTTGTCAAAAAATCTTCTGTCGGTCGTACCGGTACCCATGACTTATAACTTGTACCAAGTTGTGAAGGGTACATTTTGACAAAAATAAAAAAAAATCATTAAAAAGTCGCTATTTCTTATTGCACTCAGCATCGTTAGACGACTCTTATATGCCTGGGATTACCACTGTCTGATGATTATTTTAGATTTTATGCCAAAATTTTGATTTTGTGTCTTACGTCTCTAAATTAGAGAACTTTGGATTTTCTTCTCTTACACCGCAATACAACTTTGAGAGTCGGCTGACTTTTGCTATTTACCGTCGGAGTTCACTTTTCATGCTTAAAAATGCATCCTGACACAGTTTTACTCAAAGTTAGAGTCAAAAAAATTTTTTTCAAAAAATCTTCTGTCGGTCGTACCGGTACCCATGTCTTATAACTTGCACCAAGTTGTGAAGGGTACATTTTGCCAAAAATCCAAAAAACTCATTAAAAAGTCGCTATTGCTTATTGCATTCAGCATCGTTAAACGACTCTAATATGCCTGGGATGACCACTGTCTGATGATTATTTTAGATTTTATTCCAAAATGTTGATTTTGTGTCTTACGTCTCTAAATTCGACGACATTGGATTTTCTTCTCTTACACCGCAATACAACTTTGAGGGACGGTTGACTTTTGTTATTAACCGTCGGAGATCACTTTTCATGCTTGAAAATGCATCCTGACACAGTTTTACTCAAAGTTAGAGTCAAAAAAATTTTTGTCAGAAAATCTTCTGTCGGTCGTACCGGTAACCATGTCTTATAACTTGTACCAAGTTGTGAAGGGTAAATTTTGACAAAAATCCAAAAAAATCATTAAAAAGTCGCTATTGCTTATTGCATTCAGCATCGTTAGACGACTCTAATATGCCTGGGATGACCACTTTCTGATGATCATTTTAGATTTTATGCCAAAATGTTGATTTTGTGTCTTACGCCTCTTAATTAGACGACCTTGGATTTTCTTCTCTTACACCGCAATACAACTTTGAGGGTCGGGTGACTTTTGCTATTTACCGTCGGAGTTCACTTTTCATGCTTAAAAATGCATCCTGACACAGTTTTACTCAAAGTTAGAGTAAAAAAACAAATTGTCAAAAAATCTTCTGTCGGTCGTACCGGTACCCATGACTTATAACTTGTACCAAGTTGTGAAGGGTACATTTTGACAAAAATCCAAAAAAATCATTAAAAAGTCGCTATTGCTTATTGCATTCAGCATCGTTAGATGACTCTAATATGCCTGGGATGACCACTGTCTGATGATTATTTTAGATTTTATGCCAACATTTTGATTTTGTGTCTTACGCCTCTTAATTAGACGACCTTGGATTTTCTTCTCTTACACCGCAATACAACTTTGAGGGTCGGGTGACTTTTGCTATTTACCGTCGGAGTTCACTTTTCATGCTTAAAAATGCATCCTGACACAGTTTTACTCAAAGTTAGAGTAAAAAAAATTTTTGTCAAAAATTCTTCTGTCGGTCGTACCGGTACCCATGACTTATAACTTGTACCAAGTTGTGAAGGGTACATTTTGACAAAAATCCAAAAAAATCATTAAAAAGTCGCTATTGCTTATTGCATTCAGCATCGTTAGACGACTCTAATATGCCTGGGATGACCACTGTCTGATGATTATTTTGGATTTTATTCCAAAATGTTGATTTTGTGTCTTACGTCTCTAAATTAGACGACCTTGGATTTTCTTCTCTTACACCGCAATACAACTTTGAGGGTCGGGTGACTTTTGCTATTTACCGTCGGAGTTCTCTTTTCATGCTTAAAAATGCATCCTGACACAGTTTTACTCAAAGTTAGAGCAAAAACATTTTTGTCAAAAAATCTTCTGTCGGTCGTACCGGTACCCATGTCTTATAACTTGTACCAAGTTGTGAAGGGTACATTTTGACAAAAATCCAAAAAAGTCATTAAAAAGTCGGTATAGCTTATTGCATTCAGCATCGTTAGACGACTCTTATATGCCTTGGATGACCACTGTCTGATGATTATTTTAGATTTTATGCCAAATGTTTATTTTGTGTCTTACGTCTCTAAATTAGACGACCTTGGATTTTCTTCTCTTACACCGCAATACAACTTTGAGGGTCGGGTGACTTTTGCTATTTACCGTCTGAGTTAACTTTTCATGCTTAAAAATGCATCCTGACACAGTTTTACTCAAAGTTAGAGTAAAAATAATTTTTGTCCAAAAATCTTCCGTCGGTCGTACCGGTACCCATGTCTTATAACTTGTACCAAGTTGTGAAGGGTACATTTTGACAAAAATCCAAAAAAATCATTATCAGTCGCTATTGCTTATTGCATTCAGCATCGTTAGATGACTCTTATATGCCTGGGATGACCACTGTCTGATGATTATTATTTTAGATTTTATGCCAAAATGTTGATTTTGTGTCTTACGTCTCTAAATTAGACGACCTTGGATTTTCTTCTCTTACACCGCAATACAACTTTAAGGGTCGGGTGACTTTCGCTATATACCGTCGGAGTTCACTTTTCATGCTTAAAAAGCATCCTGACACAGTTTTACTCAAAGTTAGAGTAAAAAAAATGTTTGTCAAAAAATCTACTTTCGGTCGTACCGGTACCCATGTCTTTTAACTTGTACCAAGTTGTGAAGGGTACATTTTGACAAAAATCCAAAAAAATCATTAAAAAGTCGCTATTGCTTATGTCATTCAGCATCGTTAGACGACTGTAATATGCCTGGGATGACCACTGTCTGATGATTATTTTAGATTTTATGCCAAAATGTTGATTTTGTGTCTTACGTCTCTAAATTAGACAACCTTGGATTTTCTTCTCTTACACCGCAATACAACTTTGAGGGTCGGGTGACTTTTGCTATTTACCGTCGGAGTTCACTTTCCATGCTTAAAAATGCATCCTGACACAGTTTTACTCAAAGTTAGAGTAAAAAAAAATTTTTGTCAAAAAATCTTCTGTCGGTCGTACCGGTACCCATGTCTTATAACTTGTACCAAGTTGTGAAGGGTACATTTTGACAAAAATAAAAAAAAATCATTATAAGTCGCTGTAGCTTATTGCATTCAGCATCGTTAGACGACTCTAATATGCCTGGGATGACCACTGTCTGATGATTATTTTAGATTTTATCCCAAAATGTTGATTTTGTGTCTTACGTCTCTAAATTAGACGACCTTGGATTTTCTTCCCTTACACCGCAATACAACTTTGAGGGTCGGGTGACTTTTGCTATTTACCGTCGGAGATCACTTTTCATGCTTGAAAATGCATCCTGACACAGTTTTACTCAAAGTTAGAGTAAAACACATTTTTGTCAAAAAATCTTCTGTCGGTCGTACCGGTACCCATGTCTTATGACTTGTACCAAATTGTGAAGGGTACATTTTGACAAAAATCCAAAAAAATCATTAAAAAGTCGCTATTGCTTATTGCATTCAGCATCGTTAGACGACTCCAATATGCCTGGGATGACCACTGTCTGATGATTATTTTAGATTTTATGCCAAAATGTTGATTTTGTGTCTTACGTCTCTAAATTAGACGACCTTGGATTTTCTTCTCTTACACCGCAATACAACTTTGAGGATCGGGTGACTTTTGCTATTTACCGTCGGAGTTCACTTTTCATGCTTAAAAATGCATCCTGACACAGGTTTACTCAAAGTTAGAGTAAAAAAAATTTTTTTTCAAAAAATCTTCTGTCGGTCGTACCGGTACCCATGTTTTATAACTTGTACCAAGTTGTGAAGGGTACATTTTGACAAAAATCCAAAAAAATCATTAAAAAGTCGCTATTGCTTATTGCATTCAGCATCATTAGATGACTCTAATTTGCTTTGGATAACCACTTTCTGATGATTATTTTAGATTTTATGCCAAAATGTTGATTTTGTGTCTTACGTCTCTAAATTAGACAACCTTGGATTTTCTTCTCTTACACCGCAATACAACTTTGAGGGTCGGGTGACTTTTGCTATTTACCGTCGGAGTTCACTTTTCATGCTTAAAAATGCATCCTGACACAGTTTTACTCAAAGTTAAAACAAAAAAAATTTTTGTCAAAAAATCTTCTGTCGGTCGTACCGGTACCCATGACTTATAACTTGTACCAAGTTGTGAAGGGTACATTTTGACAAAAATCCAAAAAAATCATTAAAAAGTCGCTATTGCTTATTGCATTCAGCATCGTTAGATGACTCTAATATGCCTGGGATAACCACTGTCTGATGATTATTTTAGATTTTATGCCAACATTTTGATTTTGTGTCTTACGCCTCTTAATTAGACGACCTTGGATTTTCTTCTCTTACACCGCAATACAACTTTGAGGGTCGGGTGACTTTTGCTATTTACCGTCGGAGTTCACTTTTCATGCTTAAAAATGCATCCTGACACAGTTTTACTCAAAGTTAGAGTAAAAAAAAAAATTGTCAAAAAATCTTCTGTCGGTCGTACCGGTACCCATGTCTTATAACTTGTACCAAGTTGTGAAGGGTAAATTTTGACAAAAATCCAAAAAAATCATTAAAAAGTCGCTATTGCTTATTGCATTCAGCATCATTAGACGACTCTTATACGCCTGGGATGACCACTGTCTGATGATTATTTTAGATTTTATGCCAAAATGTTGATTTTGTGTCTTACGTCTCTAAATTAGACGACCTTGGATTTTCTTCTGTTACACCGCAATACAACTTTGAGGGTCGGGTGACTTTTGCTATTTACCGTCGGAGTTCACTTTTCATGCTTAAAAATGCATCCTGACACAGTTTTACTCAAAGTTAGAGTAAAAATATTTTTTGTCAAAAAATCTTCTGTCGGTCGTACCGGTACCCATGTCTTATAACTTGTACCAAGTTGTGAAGGGTACATTTTGACAGAAATCCAAAAAAATCATTAAAAAGTCGCTATTTCTTATTGCATTCAGCATCGTTAGACGACTCTAATATGCCTGGGATGACCACTGTCTGATGATTATTTTAGATTTTATGCCAAAATGATGATTTTGTGTCTTACGTCTCTAAATTAGACCACCTTGGATTTTCTTCTGTTACACCGCAGTACAACTTTGAGGGTCGGGTGACTTTTGCTATTTACCGTCGGAGTTCACTTTTCATGCTTAAAAATGAATCCAGACACAATTTTACTCAAAGTTAGAGTAAAAAAAAATTGTTGTCAAAAAATCTTCTGTCGGTCGTACCGGTACCCATGTCTTATAACTTGTACCAAGTTGTGAAGGGTACATTGTGACAAAAATCCAAAAAAATCATTAAAAAGTCGCTATTGCGTATTGCATTCAGCATCGTTAGACGACTCTCATATGCCTTGGATAACCACTTTCTGATGATTATTTTAGATTTTATGCCAAAATGTTGATTTTGTGTCTTACGTCTCTAAATTAGACGACCTTGGATTTTCTTCTCTTACACCGCAATACAACTTTGAGGGTCGGGTGACTTTTGCTATTTACCGTCGGAGTTCACTTTTCATGCTTAAAAATGCATTCTGACACAGTTTTACTCAAAGTTAGAGTAAAAATAATTTTTGTCAAAAAATCTTCTGTCGGTCGTACCGGTACCCATGTCTTACAACTTTTACCAATTTGTGAAGGGTACATTTTGACAAAAATCCAAAAAAATCATTAAAAAGTCGCTATTGCTTATTGCATTCAGCATCGTTAGACGACTCTAATATGGCTTGGATAACCACTTTCTGATGATTATTTTAGATTTTATGCCAAAATTTTGATTTTGTGTCTTACGTCTCTAAATTAGACGACCTTGGATTTTCTTCTCTTACACCGCAATACAACTTTGAGGGTCGGGTGACTTTTGCTATTTACCGTCGGAGTTCACTTTTCATGCTTAAAAATGCATTCTGACACAGTTTTACTCAAAGTTAGAGTAAAAATAATTTTTGTCAAAAAATCTTCTGTCGGTCGTACCGGTACCCATGTCTTATAACTTGTACCAAGTTGTGAAGGGTAAATTTGGACAAAAATCCAAAAAAATAATTAAAAAGTCGCTATTGCTTATTGCATTCAGCATCGTTAGACGACTCTAATATGCCTGGGATGACCACTGCCTGATGATTATTTTAGATTTTATGTCAAAATGTTGATTTTGTTTCTTACGTCTCTAAATTAGACGACCTTGGATTTTCTTCTCTTACACCGCAATACAACTTTGAGGGTTGGGTGACTTTTGCTATTTACCATCTGAGTTCACTTTCATGCTTAAAAATTCATCCTGACACAGTTTTACTCAAAGTTAGAGTAAAAAAAATGTTTGTCAAAAAATCTTCTGTCGGTCGTACCGGTACCCATGTCTTATAACTTGTACCAAGTTGTGAAGGGTACATTTTGACAAAAATCCAAAAAAATCATTAAAAAGTCGCTATTGCTTATTGCATTCAGCATCGTTAGATGACTCTAATATGCCTGGGATAACCACTGTCTGATGATTATTTTAGATTTTATGCCAACATTTTGATTTTGTGTCTTACGCCTCTTAATTAGACGACCTTGGATTTTCTTCTCTTACACCGCAATACAACTTTGAGGGTCGGGTGACTTTTGCTATTTACCGTCGGAGTTCACTTTTCATGCTTAAAAATGCATCCTGACACAGTTTTACTCAAAGTTAGAGTAAAAAAAAAAATTGTCAAAAAATCTTCTGTCGGTCGTACCGGTACCCATGTCTTATAATTTGTACCAAGTTGTAAAAGGTACATTTTGACAAAAATCCAAAAAAATCATTAAAAAGTCGCTATTGCTTATTGCATTCTGCATCGTTAGACGACTCTTATATGCCTTGGATAACCACTGTCTGATGATTATTATTTTAGATTTTATGCCAAAATGTTGATTTTGTGTCTTACGTCTCTAAATTAGACGACCTTGGATTTTCTTCTCTTACACCGCAATACAACTTTAAGGGTCGGGTGACTTTCGCTATATACCGTCGGAGTTCACTTTTCATGCTTAAAAAGCATCCTGACACAGTTTTACTCAAAGTTAGAGTAAAAAAAATGTTTGTCAAAAAATCTACTTTCGGTCGTACCGGTACCCATGTCTTTTAACTTGTACCAAGTTGTGAAGGGTACATTTTGACAAAAATCCAAAAAAATCATTAAAAAGTCGCTATTGCTTATTGCATTCAGCATCGTTAGATGACTCTAATATGCCTGGGATGACCACTGTCTGATGATTATTTTAGATTTTATGCCAACATTTTGATTTTGTGTCTTACGCCTCTTAATTAGACGACCTTGGATTTTCTTCTCTTACACCGCAATACAACTTTGAGGGTCGGGTGACTTTTGCTATTTACCGTCGGAGTTCACTTTTCATGCTTAAAAATGCATCCTGACACAGTTTTACTCAAAGTTAGAGTAAAAAAAATTTTTGTCAAAAATTCTTCTGTCGGTCGTACCGGTACCCATGTCTTATAACTTGTACCAAGTTGTGAAGGGTACATTTTGACAAAAATCCAAAAAAATCATTATCAGTCGCTATTGCTTATTGCATTCAGCATCGTTAGATGACTCTTATATGCCTGGGATGACCACTGTCTGATGATTATTATTTTAGATTTTATGCCAAAATGTTGATTTTGTGTCTTACGTCTCTAAATTAGACGACCTTGGATTTTCTTCTCTTACACCGCAATACAACTTTAAGGGTCGGGTGACTCTCGCTATATACCGTCGGAGTTCACTTTTCATGCTTAAAAAGCATCCTGACACAGTTTTACTCAAAGTTAGAGTAAAAAAAATGTTTGTCAAAAAATCTACTTTCGGTCGTACCGGTACCCATGTCTTATAACTTGTACCAAGTTGTGAAGGGTACATTTTGACAAAAATCCAAAAAAATCATTAAAAAGTCGCTATTGCTTATTGCATTCAGCATCGTTAGACGACTCTTATATGCCTGGGATGACCACTGTCTGATGATTATTTTAGATTTTATGCCAAAATGTTGATTTTGTGTCTTACGTCCCTACATTAGACGACCTTGGATTTTCGTCTCCGGCACCGCCATGCAACTTTGATGGTCGGGTAACTTTCGCTATTTACTGTCGGAGATCACTTGTCGTGATTAATAATGCATCCTGACACCGTTTTACTCAAAGTTAGAGTAAAAAAATTTTTTGTCCAAAAATCTTCCGTCGGTCATACCGGTACCCATGTCTCATAACTTGTACCAAGTTGTGAAGGGTAAATTTTGACAAAAATCCAAAAAAATCATTAAAAAGTCGCTATTGCTTATTGCATTCAGCATCATTAGACGACTCTAATATGCCTTGGATGACCACTGTCTGGTGATTATTTTAGCTTTTATGCCAAAATTTTGATTTCGTGTCTTACGTCCCTACATTAGACGACCTTGGATTTTCGTCTCCTGCACCGCCATGCAACTTTGATGGTCGGGTAACTTTCGCTATTTACTGTCGGAGATCACTTTTCAAGATTAATAATGCATCCTGACACCGTTTTACTCAAAGTTAGAGTAAAAAAATTTTTTGTCCAAAAATCTTCCGTCGGTCATACCGGTACCCATGTCTCATAACTTGTACCAAGTTGTGAAGGGTAAATTTTGACAAAAATCCAAAAAAATCATTAAAAAGTCGCTATTGCTTATTGCATTCAGCATCATTAGACGACTCTAATATGCCTTGGATGACCACTGTCTGGTGATTATTTTAGCTTTTATGCCAAAATTTTGATTTCGTGTCTTACGTCCCTACATTAGACGACCTTGGATTTTCGTCTCCTGCACCGCCATGAAACTTTGATGGTCGGGTAACTTTCGCTATTTACTGTCGGAGATCACTTTTCGTGATTAATAATGCATCCTGACACCGTTTTACTCAAAGTTAGAGTAAAAAAATTTTTTGTCCAAAAATCTTCCGTCGGTCATACCGGTACCCATGTCTCATAACTTGTACCAAGTTGTGAAGGGTAAATTTTGACAAAAATCCAAAAAAATCATTAAAAAGTCGCTATTGCTTATTGCATTCAGCATCATTAGACGACTCTAATATGCCTTGGATGACCACTGTCTGGTGATTATTTTAGCTTTTATGCCAAAATTTTGATTTCGTGTCTTACGTCCCTACATTAGACGACCTTGGATTTTCGTCTCCGGCACCGCCATGCAGCTTTGATGGTCGGGTAACTTTCGCTATTTACTGTCGGAGATCACTTTTCGTGATTAATAATGCATCCTGACACCGTTTTACTCAAAGTTAGAGTAAAAAAATTTTTTGTCCAAAAATCTTCCGTCGGTCATACCGGTAACCATGTCTCATAACTTGTACCAAGTTGTAAAGGGTAAATTTTGACAAAAATCCAAAAAAATCATTAAAAAGTCGCTATTGCTTATGTCATTCAGCATCGTTAGACGACTGTAATATGCCTGGGATGACCACTGTCTGATGATTATTTTAGATTTTATGCCAAAATGTTGATTTTGTGTCTTACGTCTCTAAATTAGACAACCTTGGATTTTCTTCTCTTACACCGCAATACAACTTTGAGGGTCGGGTGACTTTTGCTATTTACCGTCGGAGTTCACTTTCCATGCTTAAAAATGCATCCTGACACAGTTTTACTCAAAGTTAGAGTAAAAAAAAATTTTTGTCAAAAAATCTTCTGTCGGTCGTACCGGTACCCATGTCTTATAACTTGTACCAAGTTGTGAAGGGTACATTTTGACAAAAATAAAAAAAAATCATTATAGGTCGCTATTGCTTATTGCATTCAGCATCGTTAGACGACTCTAATATGCCTGGGATGACCACTGTCTGATGATTATTTTAGATTTTATCCCAAAATGTTGATTTTGTGTCTTACGTCTCTAAATTAGACGACCTTGGATTTTCTTCCCTTACACCGCAATACAACTTTGAGGGTCGGGTGACTTTTGCTATTTACCGTCGGAGATCACTTTTCATGCTTGAAAATGCATCCTGACACAGTTTTACTCAAAGTTAGAGTAAAACACATTTTTGTCAAAAAATCTTCTGTCGGTCGTACCGGTACCCATGTCTTATGACTTGTACCAAATTGTGAAGGGTACATTTTGACAAAAATCCAAAAAAATCATTAAAAAGTCGCTATTGCTTATTGCATTCAGCATCATTAGACGACTCTAATATGCCTGGGATGACCACTGTCTGATGATTATTTTAGATTTTATGCCAAAATGTTGATTTTGTGTCTTACGTCTCTAAATAAGACGACCTTGGATTTTCTTCTCTTAAACCGCAATACAACTTTGAGGGTCGGGTGACTTTTGCTATTTACCGTCGGAGTTCACTTTTCATGCTTAAAAATGCATCCTGACACAGTTTTACTCAAAGTTAAAGTAAAAAAAATTTTTGTCAAAAAATCTTCTGTCGGTCGTACCAGTACCCATGTCTTATAACTTGTACCAAGTTGTGAAGGGTACATTTTGACAAAAATCCAAAAAAAATCATAAAAAGTCGCTATTGCTTATTTCATTCAGCATCGTCAGACGACTCTAATATGCCTGGGATGACCACTGTCTGATGATTATTTTAGATTTTATGCCAAAATGTTGATTTTGTGTCTTACGTCTCTAAATTAGACGACCTTGGATTTTCTTCTCTTACACCGCAATACAACTTTGAGGGTCGGGTGACTTTTGCTATTTACCGTCGGAGTTCACTTTTCATGCTTAAAAATGCATCCTTACACAGTTTTATTTAAAGTTAGAGTAAAAAAAAAATTGTCAAAAAATCTTCTGTCGGTCGTACCGGTACCCATGTCTTATAACTTGTACCAAGTTGTGAAGGGTACATTTTGACAAAAATCCAAAAAAATCATTAAAAAGTCGCTATTGCTTATTGCATTCAGCATCGCTAGACGACTCTTATATGCCTGGGATGACCACTGTCTGATGTTTGTTTTAGATTTTATGCCAAAATGTTGATTTTGTGTCTTACGTCTCTAAATTAGACGACCTTGGATTTTCTTCTCTTACACCGCAATACAACTTTGAGGGTCGGGTGACTTTTGCTATTTACCGTCGGAGTTCACTTTTCATGCTTAAAAATGCATCCTGACACAGTTTTACTCAAAGTTAAAACAAAAAAAATTTTTGTCAAAAAATCTTCTGTCGGTCGTACCGGTAACCATGTCTTATAACTTGTACCAAGTTGTGAAGGGTACATTTTGACAAAAATCCAAAAAAATCATTAAAAAGTTGCTATTGCTTATTGAATTCAGCATCGTTAGACGACTCTAATATGCCTGGGATGACCACTGTCTGATGATTATTTTAGATTTTATGCCAAAATTTTGATTTTGTGTCTTACGTCTCTAAATTAGACGACCTTGGATTTTCTTCTCTTACACCGCAATACAACTTGGAGGGTCGGGTGACTTTTGCTATTCACCGTCGGAGTTCACTTTTCATGCTTAAAAATGCATCCTGACCCAGTTTTACTCAAAGTCAGAGTAAAAAAAAAAATTGTCAAAAAATCTTCTGTCGGTCGTACCGGTACCCATGACTTATAACTTGTACCAAGTTGTGAAGGGTACATTTTGACAAAAATCCAAAAAAATCATTAAAAAGTCGCTATTGCTTATTGCATTCAGCATCGTTAGATGACTCTAATATGCCTGGGATAACCACTGTCTGATGATTATTTTAGATTTTATGCCAACATTTTGATTTTGTGTCTTACGCCTCTTAATTAGACGACCTTGGATTTTCTTCTCTTACACCGCAATACAACTTTGAGGGTCGGGTGACTTTTGCTATTTACCGTCGGAGTTCACTTTTCATGCTTAAAAATGCATCCTGACACAGTTTTACTCAAAGTTAGAGTAAAAAAAAAAATTGTCAAAAAATCTTCTGTCGGTCGTACCGGTACCCATGACTTATAACTTGTACCAAGTTGTGAAGGGTACATTTTGACAAAAATCCAAAAAAATCATTATAAGTCGCTATTGCTTATTGCACTCAGCATCGTTAGATGACTCTAATATGCCTGGGATGACCACTGTCTGATGATTATTTTAGATTTTATGCCAACATTTTGATTTTGTGTCTTACAACTCTTAATTAGACGACCTTGGATTTTCTTCTCTTACACCGCAATACAACTTTGAGGGTCGGGTGACTTTTGCTATTTACCGTCGGAGTTCACTTTTCATGCTTAAAAATGCATCCTGACACAGTTTTACTCAAAGTTAGAGTAAAAAAAAAAATTGTCAAAAAATCTTCTGTCGGTCGTACCGGTACCCATGTCTTATAACTTGTACCAAGTTGTGAAGGGTAAATTTTGACAAAAATCCAAAAAAATCATTAAAAAGTCGCTATTGCTTATTGCATTCAGCATCATTAGACGACTCTTATACGCCTGGGATGACCACTGTCTGATGATTATTTTAGATTTTATGCCAAAATGTTGATTTTGTGTCTTACGTCTCTAAATTAGACGACCTTGGATTTTCTTCTGTTACACCGCAATACAACTTTGAGGGTCGGGTGACTTTTGCTATTTACCGTCGGAGTTCACTTTTCATGCTTAAAAATGCATCCTGACACAGTTTTACTCAAAGTTAGAGTAAAAATATTTTTTGTCAAAAAATCTTCTGTCGGTCGTACCGGTACCCATGTCTTATAATTTGTACCAAGTTGTGCTGGGTACATTTTGACAAAAATCCAAAAAAATAATTAAAAAGTCGCTATTGCTTATTGCATTCAGCATCGTTAGACAACTCTAATATGCCTGGGATGACCACTTTCTGATGATTATTTTAGATTTTATGCCAAAATGTTGATTTTGTGTGTTACGTCTCTAAATTAGACGACCTTGGATTTTCTTCTGTTACACCGCAATACAACTTTGAGGGTCGGGTGACTTTTGCTATTTACCGTCGGAGTTCACTTTTCATGCTTAAAAATGCATCCTGACACAGTTTTACTCAAAGTTAGAGTAAAAAAAAAAATTGTCAAAAAATCTTCCTTCGGTCATACCGGTACCCATGTCTCATAACTTGTACCAAGTTGTGAAGGGTAAATTTTGACAAAAATCCAAAAAAATCATTAAAAAGTCGCTATTGCTTATTGCATTCAGCATCATTAGACGACTCTTATACGCCTGGGATGACCACTGTCTGATGATTATTTTAGATTTTATGCCAAAATGTTGATTTTGTGTCTTACGTCTCTAAATTAGACGACCTTGGATTTTCTTCTGTTACACCGCAATACAACTTTGAGGGTCGGGTGACTTTTGCTATTTACCGTCGGAGTTCACTTTTCATGCTTAAAAATGCATCCTGACACAGTTTTACTCAAAGTTAGAGTAAAAATATTTTTTGTCAAAAAATCTTCTGTCGGTCGTACCGGTACCCATGTCTTATAATTTGTACCAAGTTGTGCTGGGTACATTTTGACAAAAATCCAAAAAAATAATTAAAAAGTCGCTATTGCTTATTGCATTCAGCATCGTTAGACAACTCTAATATGCCATGGATAACCACTTTCTCATGATTATTTTAGATTTTATGCCAAAATGTTGATTTTGTGTCTTACGTCTCTAAAATAGACGACCTTGGATATTCTTCTCTTACACCGCAATACAACTTTGAGGGTCGGGTGACTTTTGCTATTTACCGTCGGAGTTCACTTTTCAAGGTTAAAAATGCATCCTGACACAGTTCTACTCAAAGTTAGAGTAAAAAAAATGTTTGTCAAAAAATCTTCTGTCGGTCGTACCGGTACCCATGTCTTATAACTTGTACCAAGATGTGAAGGGTACATTTTGAGAAAAATCCAAAAAAATCATTAAAAAGTCGCTATTGCTTATTGCATTCAGCATCGTTAGACGACTCTAATATGCCTGGGATGACCACTGTCTGTTGATTATTTTAGATTTTATGCCAAAATGTTGATTTTGTGTCATACGTCTCTAAATTAGACGACCTTGGATATTCTTCTCTTACACCGCAATACAACTTTGAGTGTCGGGTGACTTTTGCTATTTACCGTCGGAGTTCACTTTTCATGCTTAAAAATGCATCCTGACACAGTTTTATTTAAAGTTAGAGTAAAAAAAAATTGTCAAAAAATCTTCTGTCGGTCGTACCGGTACCCATGTCTTATAACTTGTACCAAGTTGTGAAGGGTACATTTTGACAAAAATCCAGAAAAATCATTAAAAAGTCGCTATTGCTTATTGCATTCAGCATCGTTAAACGACTCTTATATGCCTGGGATGACCACTGTCTGATGATTATTTTAGATTTTATGCCAAAATTTTGATTTCGTGTCTTACGTCCCTACATTAGACGACCTTGGATATTCTTCTCTTACACCGCAATACAACTTTGAGGGTCGGGTGACTTTCGCTATTTACCGTCGGAGTTCACTTTTCATGCTTAAAAATGCATCCTGACACAGTTTTATTTAAAGTTAGAGTAAAAAAAAAATTGTCAAAAAATCTTCTGTCGGTCGTACCGGTACCCATGTCTTATAACTTGTACCAAGTTGTGAAGGGTACATTTTGACAAAAATCCAAAAAAATCATTAAAAAGTCGCTATTGCTTATTGCATTCAACATCGTTAGACGACTCTAATATGCCTGGGATGACCACTGTCTGATGATTATTTTAGATTTTATGCCAAAATGTTGATTTTGTGTCTTACGTCTCTAAATTAGACGACCTTGGATTTTCTTCTCTTACACCGCAATACAACTTTGAGGGTCGGGTGACTTTTGCTATTTACCGTCGGAGTTCACTTTTCATGCTTAAAAATGCATCCTGACACAGTTTTATTTAAAGTTCGAGTAAAAAAAAATTGTCAAAAAATCTTCTGTCGGTCGTACCGGTACCCATGTCTTATAACTTGTACCAAGTTGTGAAGGGTACATTTTGACAAAAATCCAAAAAAATCATTAAAAAGTCGCTATTGCTTATTGCATTCAGCATCGTTAGACGACTCTAATATGCCTGGGATGACCACTGTCTGATGATTATTTTAGATTTTATGCCAAAATGTTGATTTTGTGTCATACGTCTCTAAATTAGACGACCTTGGATATTCTTCTCTTACACCGCAATACAACTTTGAGGGTCGGGTGACTTTTGCTATTTACCGTCGGAGTTCACTTTTCATGCTTAAAAATGCATCCTGACACAGTTTTATTTAAAGTTAGAGTAAAAAAAAAATTGTCAAAAAATCTTCTGTCGGTCGTACCGGTACCCATGTCTTATAACTTGTACCAAGTTGTGAAGGGTAAATTTTGACAAAAATCCAAAAAAATCATTAAAAAGTCGCTATTGCTTATTGCATTCAGCATCGTTAGACGACTCGAATATGCCTGGGATGACCACTGTCTGATGATTATTTTAGATTTTATGCCAAAATGTTGATTTTGTGTCATACGTCTCTAAATTAGACGACCTTGGATTTTCTTCTCTTACACCGCAATACAACTTTGAGGGTCGGGTGACTTTTGCTATTTACCGTCGGAGTTCACTTTTCATGCTTAAAAATGCATCCTGACACAGTTTTATTTAAAGTTAGAGTAAAAAAAAATTGTCAAAAAATCTTCTGTCGGTCGTACCGGTACCCATGTCTTATAACTTGTACCAAGTTGTGAAGGGTACATTTTGACAAAAATCCAAAAAAAATCATTAAAAAGTCGCTATTGCTTATTTTATTCAGCATCGTTAGACGCCTCTTATACGCGTGGGATGTCCACTGTCTGATGATTATTTTAGATTTTATGCCAAAATGTTGATTTTGTGTCTTACGTCTCTAAATTAGACGACCTTGGATTTTCTTCTCTTACACCGCAATACAACTTTGAGGGTCGGGTGACTTTTGCTATTTACCGTCGGAGTTCACTTTTCATGCTTAAAAATGCATCCTGACACAGTTGTACTCAAAGTTAGAGTAAAAAAATTTTGTCAAAAAATCTTCTGTCGGTCGTACCGGTACCCATGTCTTATAACTTGTACCAAGTTGTGAAGGGTACATTTTAACAAAAATCCAAAAAAATCATTAAAAAGTCACTATTGCTTATTGCATTCAGCATCGTTAGACAACTCTTATATGCCTTGGATAACCACTGTCTGATGATTATTTTAGATTTTATGCCAAAATGTTGATTTTGTGTCTTACGTCTCTAAATTAGACGACCTTGGATTTTCTTCTCTTACACCGCAATACAACTTTGAGGGTCGGGTGACTTTTGCTATTTACCGTTGGAGTTCACTTTTAATGCTTAAAAATGCATCCTGACACAGTTCTACTCAAAGTTAGAGTAAAAAAAAAATTGTCAAAAAATCTTCTGTCGGTCGTACCGGTACCCATGTCTTATAACTTGTACCAAGTTGTGAAGGGTACATTTTGACAAAAATCCAAAAAAATCATTAAAAAGTCGCTATTGCTTATTGCATTCAGCATCGTTAGACGACTCTCATATGCCTGGGATGACCACTGTCTGATGATTATTTTAGATTTTATGCCAAAATGTTGATTTTGTGTCTTACGTCTCTAAATTAGACGACCTTGGATTTTCTTCTCTTACACCGCAATACAACTTTGAGGGTCGGGTGACTTTTGCTTTTTACCGTCGGAGTTCACTTTTCATGCTTAAAAATGTATCCTGACACAGTTTTACTGAAAGTTAGAGTAAAAAAAATTTTGTCAAAAAATCTTCTGTCGGTCGTACCGGTACCCATGTCTTATAACTTGTACCAAGTTGTGAAGGGTACATTTTAACAAAAATCCAAAAAAATCATTAAAAAGTCACTATTGCTTATTGCATTCAGCATCGTTAGACAACTCTAATATGCCTTGGATAACCACTGTCTGATGATTATTTTAGATTTTATGCCAAAATGTTGATTTTGTGTCATACGTCTCTAAATTAGACGACCTTGGATTTTCTTCTCTTACACCGCAATACAACTTTGAGGGTCGGGTGACTTTTGCTTTTTACCGTCGGAGTTCACTTTTCATGCTTAAAAATGTATCCTGACACAGTTTTACTCAAAGTTAGAGTAAAAAAAATTTTGTCAAAAAATCTTCTGTCGGTCGTACCGGTACCCATGTCTTATAACTTGTACCAAGTTGTGAAGCGTACATTTTGCCAAAAATAAAAAAAAATCATTAAAAAGTCGCTATTGCTTATTGCATTCAGCATCGTTAGACGACTCTAATATGCCTGGGATGACCACTGTCTGATGTTTGTTTTAGATTTTATGCCAAAATGTTGATTTTGTGTCTTACGTCTCTAAATTAGACGACCTTGGATTTTCTTCTCTTACACCGCAATACAACTTTGAGGGTCGGGTGACTTTTGCTATTTACCGTCGGAGTTCACTTTTCATGCTTAAAAATGCATCCTGACACAGTTTTACTCAAAGTTTTAGTTAAAAAAAATTTTTGTCAAAAAATTTTCTGTCGGTCGTACCGGTACCCATGTCTTATTACTTGTACCAAGTTGTGAAGGGTACATTTTGACAAAAATCAAAAAAATCATTAAAAAGTCACTATTGCTTATTGCATTCAGCATCGTTAGACGACTCTAAAATGCCTGGGATGACCACTTTCTGATGATTATCTTAGGTTTTATGCCAAAATGTTGATTTTGTGTCTTACGTCTCTAAATTAGACGACCTTGGATTTTCTTCTCTTACACCGCAATACAACTTTGAGGGTCGGGTGACTTTTGTTATTTACCGTCGGAGTTCACTTTTCATGCTTAAAAATGCATCCTGACACAGTTTTACTCAAAGTTAGAGTAAAAAAAATGTTTGTCAAAAAATCTTCTGTCGGTCGTACCGGTACCCATGTCTTATAACTTGTACCAAGTTGTGAATGGTACATTTTGACAAAAATAAAAAAAAATCATTAAAAAGTCGCTATTGCTTATTGCATTCAACATCGTTAGACGACTCTAATATGCCTGGGATGACCACTGTCTGATGATTATTTTAGATTTTATGCCAAAATGTTGATTTTGTGTCTTACGTCTCTAAATTAGACGACCTTGGATTTTCTTCTCTTACATCGCAATACAACTTTGAGGGTCGGGTGGCTTTTGCTATTTACCGTTGGAGTTCACTTTTCATGCTTAAAAATGCATCCTGACACAGTTTTACTCAAAGTTAGAGCAAAAAAAAATTTTGTCAAAAAATCTTCGGTCGGTCGTACCGGTACCCATGTCTTATAACTTGTACAAAGTTGTGAAGGGTACATTTTGACAAAAATCCAAAAAAATCATTAAAAAGTCGCTATTGCTTATTGCATTCAGCATCGTTAGACGACTCAAATATGCCTTGGATAACCACTTTCTGATGATTATTTTAGATTTTATGCCAAAATGTTAATTTTGTGTCTTACGTCTCTAAATTAGACGACCTTGGATTTTCTTCTCTTACACCGCAATACAACTTGGAGGGTCGGGTGACTTTTGCTATTTACCGTTGGAGTTCACTTTTCATGCTTAAAAATGCATCCTGACACAGTTTTACTCAAAGTTAGAGCAAAAAAAAATTTTGTCAAAAAGTCTTCGGTCGGTCGTACCGGTACCCATGTCTTATAACTTGTACCAAGTTGTGAAGGGTACATTTTGACAAAAATCCAAAAAAATCATTAAAAAGTCGCTATTGCTTATTGCATTCAGAATCGTTAGACGACTCTAATATGCCTTGGATAACCACTTTCTGATGATTATTTTAGATTTTATGCCAAAATGTTGATTTTGTGTCTTACGTCTCTAAATTAGACGACCTTGGATTTTCTTCTCTTACACCGCAATACAACTTTGAGGGTCGGGTGACTTTTGCTATTTACCGTCGGAGTTCACTTTTCATGCTTAAAAATGCATCCTGACACAGTTTTACTCAAAGTTAGAGCAAAAAAAATTTTTTGTCAAAATTTCTTCTGTCGGTCGTACCGGTACCCATGTCTTATAACTTGTACCAAGTTGTGAAGGGTACATTTTGACAAAAATCCAAAAAAATCATTAAAAAGTCGCTATTGCTTATTGCATTCAGCATCGCTAGACGACTCTAATATGCCTGGGATGACCACTGTACGATGATTATTTTAGATTTTATGCCAAAATGTTAATTTTGTGTCTCACGTCTCTAAATTAGACGACCTTGGATTTTCTTCTCTTACACCGCAATACAACTTTGAGGATCGGGTGACTTTTGCTATTTACCGTCGGAGTTCACTTTTCATGCTTAAAAATGCATCCTGACACAGTTTTACTCAAAGTTAGATTAAAAAAAATTTTGCCAAAAAATCTTCTGTCGGTCGCACCGGTACCCATGTCTTATAACTTGTACCAAGTTGTGAAGGGTACATTTTGACAAAAATCCAAAAAAATCATTAAAAAGTCGCTATTGCTTATTGCATTCAGCATCGTTAGACGACTCGAATATGCCTGGGATGACCACTGTCTGATGATTATTTTAGATTTTATGCCAAAATGTTGATTTTGTGTCTTACGTCTCTAAATTAGACGACCTTGGATTTTCTTCTCTTACACCGCAATACAACTTTGAGGTTCGGGTGACTTTTGCTATTTACCGTCGGAGATCACTTTTCATGCTTGAAAATGCATCCTGACACAGTTTTACTCAAAGTAAGAGTGAAAAAAATGTTTGTCAAACAATCTTCTGTCGGTCGTACCGGAACCCATGTCTTATAACTTGTACCAAGTTGTGAAGGGTACATTTTGAGAAAAATCCAAAAAAATCATTAAAAAGTCGCTATTGCTTATTGCATTCAGCATCGTTAAACGACTCTTATATGCCTGGGATGACCACTTTCTGATGATTATCTTAGATTTTATTCCAAAATGTTGATTTTGTGTCTTAAGTCTCTAAATAAGACGACCTTGGATATTCTTCTCTTACACCGCAATACAACTTTGAGGTTCGGGTGATTTTTGCTATTTACCGTCGGAGATCACTTTTCATGCTTGAAAATGCATCCTGACACAGTTTTACTCAAAGTTAGATTAAAAAAAATTTTGCCAAAAAATCTTCTGTCGGTCGCACCGGTACCCATGTCTTATAACTTGTACCAAGTTGTGAAGGATACATGTTGACAAAAATCCAAAAAAATCATTAAAAAGTCGCTATTGCTTATTGCATTCAGCATCGTTAGACGACTCGAATATGCCTGGGATGACCACTGTCTGATGATTATTTTAGATTTTATGCCAAAATGTTGATTTTGTGTCTTACGTCTCTAAATTAGACGACCTTGGATTTTCTTCTCTTACACCGCAATACAACTTTGAGGTTCGGGTGACTTTTGCTATTTACCGTCGGAGATCACTTTTCATGCTTGAAAATGCATCCTGACACAGTTTTACTCAAAGTTAGAGTCAAAAAAATTTTTGTCAGAAAATCTTCTGTCGGTCGTACCGGTAACCATGTCTTATAACTTGTACCAAGTTGTGAAGGGTACATTTTGACAAAAATCCAAAAAAATCATTAAAAAGTCGCTATTGCTTATTGCATTCAGCATCGTAAGACGACTCAAATATGCCTTGGATAACCACTTTCTGATGATTATTTTAGATTTTATGCCAAAATGTTGATTTTGTGTCTTACGTCTCTAAATTAGACGACCTTGGATTTTCTTCTCTAACACCGCAATACAACTTTGAGGGTCGGGTGACTTTTGCTATTTACCGTCGGAGTTCACTTTTCATGCTTAAAAATGCATCGTGACACAGTTTTACTCAAAGTTAGAGTAAAAATAATTTTTGTCAAAAAATCTTCTGTCGGTCGTACCGGTACCCATGACTTATAACTTGTACCAAGTTGTGAAGGGTACATTTTGACAAAAATAAAAAAAAATCATTAAAAAGTCGCTATTTCTTATTGCACTCAGCATCGTTAGACGACTCTTATATGCCTGGGATTACCACTGTCTGATGATTATTTTAGATTTTATGCCAAAATTTTGATTTTGTGTCTTACGTCTCTAAATTAGAGAACTTTGGATTTTCTTCTCTTACACCGCAATACAACTTTGAGAGTCGGCTGACTTTTGCTATTTACCGTCGGAGTTCACTTTTCATGCTTAAAAATGCATCCTGACACAGTTTTACTCAAAGTTAGAGTCAAAAAAATTTTTTTCAAAAAATCTTCTGTCGGTCGTACCGGTACCCATGTCTTATAACTTGCACCAAGTTGTGAAGGGTACATTTTGCCAAAAATCCAAAAAACTCATTAAAAAGTCGCTATTGCTTATTGCATTCAGCATCGTTAAACGACTCTAATATGCCTGGGATGACCACTGTCTGATGATTATTTTAGATTTTATTCCAAAATGTTGATTTTGTGTCTTACGTCTCTAAATTCGACGACATTGGATTTTCTTCTCTTACACCGCAATACAACTTTGAGGGACGGTTGACTTTTGTTATTAACCGTCGGAGATCACTTTTCATGCTTGAAAATGCATCCTGACACAGTTTTACTCAAAGTTAGAGTCAAAAAAATTTTTGTCAGAAAATCTTCTGTCGGTCGTACCGGTAACCATGTCTTATAACTTGTACCAAGTTGTGAAGGGTAAATTTTGACAAAAATCCAAAAAAATCATTAAAAAGTCGCTATTGCTTATTGCATTCAGCATCGTTAGACGACTCTAATATGCCTGGGATGACCACTTTCTGATGATCATTTTAGATTTTATGCCAAAATGTTGATTTTGTGTCTTACGTCTCTAAATTAGACGACCTTGAATTTTCTTCTCTTACACCGCAATACAACTTTGAGGGTCGGGTGACTTTTGCTATTTACCGTCGGAGTTCACTTTTCATGCTTAAAAATGCATCCTGACACAGTTTTACTCAAAGTTAGAGTAAAAAAAAAAATTGTCAAAAAATCTTCTGTCGGTCGTACCGGTACCCATGACTTATAACTTGTACCAAGTTGTGAAGGGTACATTTTGACAAAAATCCAAAAAAATCATTATAAGTCGCTATTGCTTATTGCACTCAGCATCGTTAGATGACTCTAATATGCCTGGGATGACCACTGTCTGATGATTATTTTAGATTTTATGCCAACATTTTGATTTTGTGTCTTACGCCTCTTAATTAGACGACCTTGGATTTTCTTCTCTTACACCGCAATACAACTTTGAGGGTCGGGTGACTTTTGCTATTTACCGTCGGAGTTCACTTTTCATGCTTAAAAATGCATCCTGACACAGTTTTACTCAAAGTTAGAGTAAAAAAACAAATTGTCAAAAAATCTTCTGTCGGTCGTACCGGTACCCATGACTTATAACTTGTACCAAGTTGTGAAGGGTACATTTTGACAAAAATCCAAAAAAATCATTAAAAAGTCGCTATTGCTTATTGCATTCAGCATCGTTAGATGACTCTAATATGCCTGGGATGACCACTGTCTGATGATTATTTTAGATTTTATGCCAACATTTTGATTTTGTGTCTTACGCCTCTTAATTAGACGACCTTGGATTTTCTTCTCTTACACCGCAATACAACTTTGAGGGTCGGGTGACTTTTGCTATTTACCGTCGGAGTTCACTTTTCATGCTTAAAAATGCATCCTGACACAGTTTTACTCAAAGTTAGAGTAAAAAAAATTTTTGTCAAAAATTCTTCTGTCGGTCGTACCGGTACCCATGACTTATAACTTGTACCAAGTTGTGAAGGGTACATTTTGACAAAAATCCAAAAAAATCATTAAAAAGTCGCTATTGCTTATTGCATTCAGCATCGTTAGACGACTCTAATATGCCTGGGATGACCACTGTCTGATGATTATTTTGGATTTTATTCCAAAATGTTGATTTTGTGTCTTACGTCTCTAAATTAGACGACCTTGGATTTTCTTCTCTTACACCGCAATACAACTTTGAGGGTCGGGTGACTTTTGCTATTTACCGTCGGAGTTCTCTTTTCATGCTTAAAAATGCATCCTGACACAGTTTTACTCAAAGTTAGAGCAAAAACATTTTTGTCAAAAAATCTTCTGTCGGTCGTACCGGTACCCATGTCTTATAACTTGTACCAAGTTGTGAAGGGTACATTTTGACAAAAATCCAAAAAAGTCATTAAAAAGTCGGTATAGCTTATTGCATTCAGCATCGTTAGACGACTCTTATATGCCTTGGATGACCACTGTCTGATGATTATTTTAGATTTTATGCCAAATGTTTATTTTGTGTCTTACGTCTCTAAATTAGACGACCTTGGATTTTCTTCTCTTACACCGCAATACAACTTTGAGGGTCGGGTGACTTTTGCTATTTACCGTCTGAGTTAACTTTTCATGCTTAAAAATGCATCCTGACACAGTTTTACTCAAAGTTAGAGTAAAAATAATTTTTGTCCAAAAATCTTCCGTCGGTCGTACCGGTACCCATGTCTTATAACTTGTACCAAGTTGTGAAGGGTACATTTTGACAAAAATCCAAAAAAATCATTATCAGTCGCTATTGCTTATTGCATTCAGCATCGTTAGATGACTCTTATATGCCTGGGATGACCACTGTCTGATGATTATTATTTTAGATTTTATGCCAAAATGTTGATTTTGTGTCTTACGTCTCTAAATTAGACGACCTTGGATTTTCTTCTCTTACACCGCAATACAACTTTAAGGGTCGGGTGACTTTCGCTATATACCGTCGGAGTTCACTTTTCATGCTTAAAAAGCATCCTGACACAGTTTTACTCAAAGTTAGAGTAAAAAAAATGTTTGTCAAAAAATCTACTTTCGGTCGTACCGGTACCCATGTCTTTTAACTTGTACCAAGTTGTGAAGGGTACATTTTGACAAAAATCCAAAAAAATCATTAAAAAGTCGCTATTGCTTATGTCATTCAGCATCGTTAGACGACTGTAATATGCCTGGGATGACCACTGTCTGATGATTATTTTAGATTTTATGCCAAAATGTTGATTTTGTGTCTTACGTCTCTAAATTAGACAACCTTGGATTTTCTTCTCTTACACCGCAATACAACTTTGAGGGTCGGGTGACTTTTGCTATTTACCGTCGGAGTTCACTTTCCATGCTTAAAAATGCATCCTGACACAGTTTTACTCAAAGTTAGAGTAAAAAAAAATTTTTGTCAAAAAATCTTCTGTCGGTCGTACCGGTACCCATGTCTTATAACTTGTACCAAGTTGTGAAGGGTACATTTTGACAAAAATAAAAAAAAATCATTATAAGTCGCTGTAGCTTATTGCATTCAGCATCGTTAGACGACTCTAATATGCCTGGGATGACCACTGTCTGATGATTATTTTAGATTTTATCCCAAAATGTTGATTTTGTGTCTTACGTCTCTAAATTAGACGACCTTGGATTTTCTTCCCTTACACCGCAATACAACTTTGAGGGTCGGGTGACTTTTGCTATTTACCGTCGGAGATCACTTTTCATGCTTGAAAATGCATCCTGACACAGTTTTACTCAAAGTTAGAGTAAAACACATTTTTGTCAAAAAATCTTCTGTCGGTCGTACCGGTACCCATGTCTTATGACTTGTACCAAATTGTGAAGGGTACATTTTGACAAAAATCCAAAAAAATCATTAAAAAGTCGCTATTGCTTATTGCATTCAGCATCGTTAGACGACTCCAATATGCCTGGGATGACCACTGTCTGATGATTATTTTAGATTTTATGCCAAAATGTTGATTTTGTGTCTTACGTCTCTAAATTAGACGACCTTGGATTTTCTTCTCTTACACCGCAATACAACTTTGAGGATCGGGTGACTTTTGCTATTTACCGTCGGAGTTCACTTTTCATGCTTAAAAATGCATCCTGACACAGGTTTACTCAAAGTTAGAGTAAAAAAAATTTTTTTTCAAAAAATCTTCTGTCGGTCGTACCGGTACCCATGTTTTATAACTTGTACCAAGTTGTGAAGGGTACATTTTGACAAAAATCCAAAAAAATCATTAAAAAGTCGCTATTGCTTATTGCATTCAGCATCATTAGATGACTCTAATTTGCTTTGGATAACCACTTTCTGATGATTATTTTAGATTTTATGCCAAAATGTTGATTTTGTGTCTTACGTCTCTAAATTAGACAACCTTGGATTTTCTTCTCTTACACCGCAATACAACTTTGAGGGTCGGGTGACTTTTGCTATTTACCGTCGGAGTTCACTTTTCATGCTTAAAAATGCATCCTGACACAGTTTTACTCAAAGTTAAAACAAAAAAAATTTTTGTCAAAAAATCTTCTGTCGGTCGTACCGGTAACCATGTCTTATAACTTGTACCAAGTTGTGAAGGGTACATTTTGACAAAAATCCAAAAAAATCATTAAAAAGTTGCTATTGCTTATTGAATTCAGCATCGTTAGACGACTCTAATATGCCTGGGATAACCACTGTCTGATGATTATTTTAGATTTTATGCCAAAATTTTGATTTTGTGTCTTACGTCTCTAAATTAGACGACCTTGGATTTTCTTCTCTTACACCGCAATACAACTTGGAGGGTCGGGTGACTTTTGCTATTCACCGTCGGAGTTCACTTTTCATGCTTAAAAATGCATCCTGACCCAGTTTTACTCAAAGTCAGAGTAAAAAAAAAAATTGTCAAAAAATCTTCTGTCGGTCGTACCGGTACCCATGACTTATAACTTGTACCAAGTTGTGAAGGGTACATTTTGACAAAAATCCAAAAAAATCATTAAAAAGTCGCTATTGCTTATTGCATTCAGCATCGTTAGATGACTCTAATATGCCTGGGATAACCACTGTCTGATGATTATTTTAGATTTTATGCCAACATTTTGATTTTGTGTCTTACGCCTCTTAATTAGACGACCTTGGATTTTCTTCTCTTACACCGCAATACAACTTTGAGGGTCGGGTGACTTTTGCTATTTACCGTCGGAGTTCACTTTTCATGCTTAAAAATGCATCCTGACACAGTTTTACTCAAATTTAGAGTAAAAAAAAAAATTGTCAAAAAATCTTCTGTCGGTCGTACCGGTACCCATGTCTTATAACTTGTACCAAGTTGTGAAGGGTAAATTTTGACAAAAATCCAAAAAAATCATTAAAAAGTCGCTATTGCTTATTGCATTCAGCATCATTAGACGACTCTTATACGCCTGGGATGACCACTGTCTGATGATTATTTTAGATTTTATGCCAAAATGTTGATTTTGTGTCTTACGTCTCTAAATTAGACGACCTTGGATTTTCTTCTGTTACACCGCAATACAACTTTGAGGGTCGGGTGACTTTTGCTATTTACCGTCGGAGTTCACTTTTCATGCTTAAAAATGCATCCTGACACAGTTTTACTCAAAGTTAGAGTAAAAATATTTTTTGTCAAAAAATCTTCTGTCGGTCGTACCGGTACCCATGTCTTATAACTTGTACCAAGTTGTGAAGGGTACATTTTGACAGAAATCCAAAAAAATCATTAAAAAGTCGCTATTTCTTATTGCATTCAGCATCGTTAGACGACTCTAATATGCCTGGGATGACCACTGTCTGATGATTATTTTAGATTTTATGCCAAAATGATGATTTTGTGTCTTACGTCTCTAAATTAGACCACCTTGGATTTTCTTCTGTTACACCGCAGTACAACTTTGAGGGTCGGGTGACTTTTGCTATTTACCGTCGGAGTTCACTTTTCATGCTTAAAAATGAATCCAGACACAATTTTACTCAAAGTTAGAGTAAAAAAAAATTGTTGTCAAAAAATCTTCTGTCGGTCGTACCGGTACCCATGTCTTATAACTTGTACCAAGTTGTGAAGGGTACATTGTGACAAAAATCCAAAAAAATCATTAAAAAGTCGCTATTGCGTATTGCATTCAGCATCGTTAGACGACTCTCATATGCCTTGGATAACCACTTTCTGATGATTATTTTAGATTTTATGCCAAAATGTTGATTTTGTGTCTTACGTCTCTAAATTAGACGACCTTGGATTTTCTTCTCTTACACCGCAATACAACTTTGAGGGTCGGGTGACTTTTGCTATTTACCGTCGGAGTTCACTTTTCATGCTTAAAAATGCATTCTGACACAGTTTTACTCAAAGTTAGAGTAAAAAGAATTTTTGTCAAAAAATCTTCTGTCGGTCGTACCGGTACCCATGTCTTACAACTTTTACCAATTTGTGAAGGGTACATTTTGACAAAAATCCAAAAAAATCATTAAAAAGTCGCTATTGCTTATTGCATTCAGCATCGTTAGACGACTCTAATATGGCTTGGATAACCACTTTCTGATGATTATTTTAGATTTTATGCCAAAATTTTGATTTTGTGTCTTACGTCTCTAAATTAGACGACCTTGGATTTTCTTCTCTTACACCGCAATACAACTTTGAGGGTCGGGTGACTTTTGCTATTTACCGTCGGAGTTCACTTTTCATGCTTAAAAATGCATTCTGACACAGTTTTACTCAAAGTTAGAGTAAAAATAATTTTTGTCAAAAAATCTTCTGTCGGTCGTACCGGTACCCATGTCTTATAACTTGTACCAAGTTGTGAAGGGTAAATTTGGACAAAAATCCAAAAAAATAATTAAAAAGTCGCTATTGCTTATTGCATTCAGCATCGTTAGACGACTCCAATATGCCTGGGATGACCACTGCCTGATGATTATTTTAGATTTTATGTCAAAATGTTGATTTTGTTTCTTACGTCTCTAAATTAGACGACCTTGGATTTTCTTCTCTTACACCGCAATACAACTTTGAGGGTTGGGTGACTTTTGCTATTTACCATCTGAGTTCACTTTCATGCTTAAAAATTCATCCTGACACAGTTTTACTCAAAGTTAGAGTAAAAAAAATGTTTGTCAAAAAATCTTCTGTCGGTCGTACCGGTACCCATGTCTTATAACTTGTACCAAGTTGTGAAGGGTACATTTTGACAAAAATCCAAAAAAATCATTAAAAAGTCGCTATTGCTTATTGCATTCAGCATCGTTAGATGACTCTAATATGCCTGGGATAACCACTGTCTGATGATTATTTTAGATTTTATGCCAACATTTTGATTTTGTGTCTTACGCCTCTTAATTAGACGACCTTGGATTTTCTTCTCTTACACCGCAATACAACTTTGAGGGTCGGGTGACTTTTGCTATTTACCGTCGGAGTTCACTTTTCATGCTTAAAAATGCATCCTGACACAGTTTTACTCAAAGTTAGAGTAAAAAAAAAAATTGTCAAAAAATCTTCTGTCGGTCGTACCGGTACCCATGTCTTATAATTTGTACCAAGTTGTAAAAGGTACATTTTGACAAAAATCCAAAAAAATCATTAAAAAGTCGCTATTGCTTATTGCATTCTGCATCGTTAGACGACTCTTATATGCCTTGGATAACCACTGTCTGATGATTATTATTTTAGATTTTATGCCAAAATGTTGATTTTGTGTCTTACGTCTCTAAATTAGACGACCTTGGATTTTCTTCTCTTACACCGCAATACAACTTTAAGGGTCGGGTGACTTTCGCTATATACCGTCGGAGTTCACTTTTCATGCTTAAAAAGCATCCTGACACAGTTTTACTCAAAGTTAGAGTAAAAAAAATGTTTGTCAAAAAATCTACTTTCGGTCGTACCGGTACCCATGTCTTTTAACTTGTACCAAGTTGTGAAGGGTACATTTTGACAAAAATCCAAAAAAATCATTAAAAAGTCGCTATTGCTTATTGCATTCAGCATCGTTAGATGACTCTAATATGCCTGGGATGACCACTGTCTGATGATTATTTTAGATTTTATGCCAACATTTTGATTTTGTGTCTTACGCCTCTTAATTAGACGACCTTGGATTTTCTTCTCTTACACCGCAATACAACTTTGAGGGTCGGGTGACTTTTGCTATTTACCGTCGGAGTTCACTTTTCATGCTTAAAAATGCATCCTGACACAGTTTTACTCAAAGTTAGAGTAAAAAAAATTTTTGTCAAAAATTCTTCTGTCGGTCGTACCGGTACCCATGTCTTATAACTTGTACCAAGTTGTGAAGGGTACATTTTGACAAAAATCCAAAAAAATCATTATCAGTCGCTATTGCTTATTGCATTCAGCATCGTTAGATGACTCTTATATGCCTGGGATGACCACTGTCTGATGATTATTATTTTAGATTTTATGCCAAAATGTTGATTTTGTGTCTTACGTCTCTAAATTAGACGACCTTGGATTTTCTTCTCTTACACCGCAATACAACTTTAAGGGTCGGGTGACTCTCGCTATATACCGTCGGAGTTCACTTTTCATGCTTAAAAAGCATCCTGACACAGTTTTACTCAAAGTTAGAGTAAAAAAAATGTTTGTCAAAAAATCTACTTTCGGTCGTACCGGTACCCATGTCTTTTAACTTGTACCAAGTTGTGAAGGGTACATTTTGACAAAAATCCAAAAAAATCATTAAAAAGTCGCTATTGCTTATGTCATTCAGCATCGTTAGACGACTGTAATATGCCTGGGATGACCACTGTCTGATGATTATTTTAGATTTTATGCCAAAATGTTGATTTTGTGTCTTACGTCTCTAAATTAGACAACCTTGGATTTTCTTCTCTTACACCGCAATACAACTTTGAGGGTCGGGTGACTTTTGCTATTTACCGTCGGAGTTCACTTTCCATGCTTAAAAATGCATCCTGACACAGTTTTACTCAAAGTTAGAGTAAAAAAAAATTTTTGTCAAAAAATCTTCTGTCGGTCGTACCGGTACCCATGTCTTATAACTTGTACCAAGTTGTGAAGGGTACATTTTGACAAAAATAAAAAAAAATCATTATAAGTCGCTATTGCTTATTGCATTCAGCATCGTTAGACGACTCTAATATGCCTGGGATGACCACTGTCTGATGATTATTTTAGATTTTATCCCAAAATGTTGATTTTGTGTCTTACGTCTCTAAATTAGACGACCTTGGATTTTCTTCCCTTACACCGCAATACAACTTTGAGGGTCGGGTGACTTTTGCTATTTACCGTCGGAGATCACTTTTCATGCTTGAAAATGCATCCTGACACAGTTTTACTCAAAGTTAGAGTAAAACACATTTTTGTCAAAAAATCTTCTGTCGGTCGTACCGGTACCCATGTCTTATGACTTGTACCAAATTGTGAAGGGTACATTTTGACAAAAATCCAAAAAAATCATTAAAAAGTCGCTATTGCTTATTGCATTCAGCATCGTTAGACGACTCCAATATGCCTGGGATGACCACTGTCTGATGATTATTTTAGATTTTATGCCAAAATGTTGATTTTGTGTCTTACGTCTCTAAATTAGACGACCTTGGATTTTCTTCTCTTACACCGCAATACAACTTTGAGGATCGGGTGACTTTTGCTATTTACCGTCGGAGTTCACTTTTCATGCTTAAAAATGCATCCTGACACAGCTTTACTCAAAGATAGAGTAAAAAAAATTTTTGTCAAAAAATCTTCTGTCGGTCGTAACGGTACCCATGTCTTATAACTTGTACCAAGTTGTGAAGGGTACATTTTGACAAAAATCCAAAAAAATCATTTAAATGTCGCTATTGCTTATTGCATTCAGCATCGTTAGACGACTCTAATATGCCTGGGATGACCACTGTCTGATGATTATTTTAGATTTTATGCCAAAATTTTGATTTTGTGTCTGACGTCTCTAAATTAGACGACCTTAGATTTTCTTCTCTTACACCGCAATACAACTTTGAGGGTCGGGTGACTTTTGCTATTTACCGTCGGAGTTCACTTTTCATGCTTAAAAATGCATCCAGACACAGTTTCACTAAAGTTAGAGGACAAAAAGTGTTTGTCAAAAAATCTTCTGTCGGTCGTACCGGTACCCATGTCTTATAACTTGTACCAAGTTGTGAAGGGTACATTTTGACAAAAATCCAAAAAAATCATTAAAAAGTCGCTATTGCTTATTGCATTCAGCATCGCTAGACGACTCTTATATGCCTGGGATGACCACTGTCTGATGTTTGTTTTAGATTTTATGCCAAAATGTTGATTTTGTGTCTTACGTCTCTAAATTAGACGACCTTGGATTTTCTTCTCTTACACCGCAATACAACTTTGAGGGTCGGGTGACTTTTGCTATTTACCGTCGGAGTTCACTTTTCATGCTTAAAAATGCATCCTGACACAGTTTTACTCAAAGTTAAAACAAAAAAAAATTTTGTCAAAAAATCTTCTGTCGGTCGTACCGGTAACCATGTCTTATAACTTGTACCAAGTTGTGAAGGGTACATTTTGACAAAAATCCAAAAAAATCATTAAAAAGTTGCTATTGCTTATTGAATTCAGCATCGTTAGACGACTCCAATATGCCTGGGATGACCACTGTCTGATGATTATTTTAGATTTTATGCCAAAATTTTGATTTTGTGTCTTACGTCTCTAAATTAGACGACCTTGGATTTTCTTCTCTTACACCGCAATACAACTTGGAGGGTCGGGTGACTTTTGCTATTCACCGTCGGAGTTCACTTTTCATGCTTAAAAATGCATCCTGACCCAGTTTTACTCAAAGTCAGAGTAAAAAAAAAAATTGTCAAAAAATCTTCTGTCGGTCGTACCGGTACCCATGACTTATAACTTGTACCAAGTTGTGAAGGGTACATTTTGACAAAAATCCAAAAAAATCATTAAAAAGTCGCTATTGCTTATTGCATTCAGCATCGTTAGATGACTCTAATATGCCTGGGATAACCACTGTCTGATGATTATTTTAGATTTTATGCCAACATTTTGATTTTGTGTCTTACGCCTCTTAATTAGACGACCTTGGATTTTCTTCTCTTACACCGCAATACAACTTTGAGGGTCGGGTGACTTTTGCTATTTACCGTCGGAGTTCACTTTTCATGCTTAAAAATGCATCCTGACACAGTTTTACTCAAAGTTAGAGTAAAAAAAAAAATTGTCAAAAAATCTTCTGTCGGTCGTACCGGTACCCATGACTTATAACTTGTACCAAGTTGTGAAGGGTACATTTTGACAAAAATCCAAAAAAATCATTATAAGTCGCTATTGCTTATTGCACTCAGCATCGTTAGATGACTCTAATATGCCTGGGATGACCACTGTCTGATGATTATTTTAGATTTTATGCCAACATTTTGATTTTGTGTCTTACAACTCTTAATTAGACGACCTTGGATTTTCTTCTCTTACACCGCAATACAACTTTGAGGGTCGGGTGACTTTTGCTATTTACCGTCGGAGTTCACTTTTCATGCTTAAAAATGCATCCTGACACAGTTTTACTCAAAGTTAGAGTAAAAAAACAAATTGTCAAAAAATCTTCTGTCGGTCGTACCGGTACCCATGTCTTATAACTTGTACCAAGTTGTGAAGGGTAAATTTTGACAAAAATCCAAAAAAATCATTAAAAAGTCGCTATTGCTTATTGCATTCAGCATCATTAGACGACTCTTATACGCCTGGGATGACCACTGTCTGATGATTATTTTAGATTTTATGCCAAAATGTTGATTTTGTGTCTTACGTCTCTAAATTAGACGACCTTGGATTTTCTTCTGTTACACCGCAATACAACTTTGAGGGTCGGGTGACTTTTGCTATTTACCGTCGGAGTTCACTTTTCATGCTTAAAAATGCATCCTGACACAGTTTTACTCAAAGTTAGAGTAAAAATATTTTTTGTCAAAAAATCTTCTGTCGGTCGTACCGGTACCCATGTCTTATAATTTGTACCAAGTTGTGCTGGGTACATTTTGACAAAAATCCAAAAAAATAATTAAAAAGTCGCTATTGCTTATTGCATTCAGCATCGTTAGACAACTCTAATATGCCTGGGATGACCACTTTCTGATGATTATTTTAGATTTTATGCCAAAATGTTGATTTTGTGTGTTACGTCTCTAAATTAGACGACCTTGGATTTTCTTCTGTTACACCGCAATACAACTTTGAGGGTCGGGTGACTTTTGCTATTTACCGTCGGAGTTCACTTTTCATGCTTAAAAATGCATCCTGACACAGTTTTACTCAAAGTTAGAGTAAACAAAATTTTTGTCAAAAAATCTTCTGTCGGTCGTACCGGTACCCATGTCTTATGACTTGTACCAAGTTGTGAAGGGTACATTTTGACAAAAATCCAAAAAAATCATTAAAAAGTCGCTATTGCTTATTGCATTCAGCATCGTTAGACGACTCTAATATGCCTGGGATGACCACTGTCTGATGATTATTTAAGATTTTATGCCAAAATGTTGATTTTGTGTCTTACGTCTCTAAATTAGACGACCTTGGATATTCTTCTCTTACACCGCAATACAACTTTGAGGGTCGGGTGACTTTTGCTATTTACCGTCGGAGTTCACTTTTCATGCTTAAAAATGCATCCTGACACAGTTTTATTTAAAGTTAGAGTAAAAAAAAAATTGTCAAAAAATCTTCTGTCGGTCGTACCGGTACCCATGTCTTATAACTTGTACCAAATTGTGCAGGGTACATTTTGACAAAAATCCAAAAAAATCATTAAAAAGTCGCTATTGCTTATTGCATTCAGCATCGTTAGATGACTCTAATATGCCTGGGATGACCACTGTCTGATGATTATTTTAGATTTTATGCCAAAATGTTGATTTTGTTTCTTACGTCTCTAAATTAGACGACCTTGGATTTTCTTCTGTTACACCGCAATACAACTTTGAGGGTCGGGTGACTTTTGCTATTTACCGTCTGAGTTCACTTTTCATGCTTAAAAATGCATCCTGACACAGTTTTACTCAAAGTTAGAGTAAACAAAATTTTTGTCAAAAAATCTTCTGTCGGTCGTACCGGTACCCATGTCTTATGACTTGTACCAAGTTGTGAAGGGTAAATTTTGACAAAAATCCAAAAAAATCATTAAAAAGTCGCTATTTCTTATTGCATTCAGCATCGTTAGACGACTCTTATATGCCTTGGATAACCACTTTCTGATGATTATTTTAGATTTTATGCCAAAATGTTGATTTTGTGTCTTACGTCTCTAAATTAGACGACCTTGGATTTTCTTCTCTTACACCGCAATACAACTTTGAGGGTCGGGTGACTTTTGCTATTTACCGTCGGAGTTCACTTTTCATGCTTAAAAATGCATTCTGACACAGTTTTACTCAAAGTTAGAGTAAACAAAATTTTTGTCAAAAAAATTTCTGTCGGTCGTACCGGTGCCCATGTCTTATAACTTGTACCAAGTTGTGAAGGGTACATTTTGACAAAAATCCAAAAAAATCATTAAAAAGTCGCTATTGCTTATTGCATTCAGCATCATTAGACAACTCTAATATGCCTTGGATAACCACTTTCTGATGATTATTTTAGATTTTATGCCAAAATGTTGATTTTGTGTCTTACGTCTCTAAATTAGACGACCTTGGATTTTCTTCTCTTACACCGCAATACAACTTTGAGGGTCGGGTGACTTTTGCTATTTACCGTCGGAGTTCACTTTTCATGCCTTAAAATGCATCCTGACACAGTTTTACTCAAAGTTAGAGTAAAAATAATTTTTGTCAAAAAATCTTCTGTCGGTCGTACCGGTACCCATGTCTTACAACTTTTACCAAGTTGTGAAGGGTACATTTTGACAAAAATCCAAAAAAATCATTAAAAAGTCGCTATTGCTTATTGCATTCAGCATCGTTAGACGACTCTGATATGCCTTGGATAACCACTTTCTGATGATTATTTTAGATTTTATGCCAAAATGTTTATTTTGTGTCTTACGTCTCTAAATTAGACGACCTTGGATATTCTTCTCTTACACCGCAATACAACTTTGAGGGTCGGGTGACTTTGGCTATTTACCGTCGGAGTTCACTTTTCATGCTTAAAATGCATCCTGACACAGTTTTACTCAAAGTTAAAGTAAAAAAAATTTTTGTCAAAAAATCTTCTGTCGGACGTACCGGTGCCCATGTCTTATGACTTGTACCAAATTGTGAAGGGTACATTTTGACAAAAATCCAAAAAAATCATTAAAAAGTCGCTATTGCTTATTGCATTCAGCATCGTTAGACGACTCTTATATGCCTTGGATAACCACTTTCTGATGATTATTTTAGATTTTATGCCAAAATGTTGATTTTGTGTCTTACTTCTCTAAATTAGACGACCTTGGATTTTCTTCTCTTACACCGCAATACAACTTTGAGGGTCGGGTGACTTTTGCTATTTACCGTCGGAGTTCACTTTTCATGCTTAAAAATGCATCCTGACACAGTTTTACTCAAAGTTAGAGTAAAAATAATTTTTGTCAAAAAATCTTCTGTCGGTCGTACCGGTACCCATGTCTTAAAACTTGTACCAAGTTGTGAAGGGTACATTTTGACAAAAATCCAAAAAAATCTTTAAAAAGTCGCTATTGCTTATTGCATTCAGCATCGTTAGACAACTCTAATATGCCTGGGATGACCACTGTCTAATGATTATTTTAGATTTTATGCCAAAATGTTGATTTTGTGTCTTACGTCTCTAAATTAGACGACCTTGGATTTTCTTCTCTTACACCGCAATACAACTTTGAGGGTCGGGTGACTTTTGCTATTTACCGTTGGAGTTCACTTTTCATGCTTTAAAATGCATCCTGACACAGTTTTATTTAAAGTTAGAGTAAAAAAAAAATTGTCAAAAAATCTTCTGTCGGTCGTACCGGTACCCATGTCTCATAACTTGTACCAAGTTGTGAAGGGTACATTTTGACAAAAATCCAAAAAAATCATTTAAAAGTCGCTATTGCTTATTGCATTCAGCATCGTTAGACGACTCTAATATGCCTTGGATAACCACTTTCTGATGATTATTTTAGATTTTATGCCAAAATGTTGATTTTGTGTCTTACGTCTCTAAATTAAACGACCTTGGATTTTCTTCTCTTACACCGCAATACAACATTGAGGGTCGGGTGACTTTTGCTATTTACCGTCGGAGTTCACTTTTCATGCTTAAAATGCATCTTGACACAGTTTTACTCAAAGTTAGAGTAAAAAAAATCTTCTGTCGGTCGTACCGGTACCCATGTCTTATAACTTGTACCAAGTTGTGAAGGGTACATTTTGACAAAAATCCAAAAAAATCATTAAAAAGTCGCTATTGCTTATTGCATTCAGCATCGTTAGACGACTCTAATATGCCTTGGATAACCACTTTCGGATGATTATTTTAGATTTTATGCCAAAATGTTGATTTTGTGTCTTACGTCTCTAAATTAGACGACCTTGGATTTTCTTCTCTTACACCGCAATACAACTTTGAGGGTCGGGTGACTTTTGCTATTTACCGTCGGAGATGCTTAAAAATGCATCCAGACACAGTTTTACTCAAAGTTAGAGTAAAACACATTTTTGTCAAGAAATCTTCTGTCGGTCGTACCGGTGCCCATGTCTTATAACTTGTACCAAGTTGTGAAGGGTACATTTTGACAAAAATCCAAAAAAATCATTAAAAAGTCGCTATTGCTTATTGCATTCAGCATCATTAGACGACTCTAATATGCCTTGGATGACCACTGTCTGGTGATTATTTTAGCTTTTATGCCAAAATTTTGATTTCGTGTCTTACGTCCCTACATTAGACGACCTTGGATTTTCTTCTCTTACACCGCAATACAACTTTGAGGGTCGGGTGACTTTTGCTATTTACCGTCGGAGTTCACTTTTCATGCTTAAAAATGCATCCTAACACAGTTTTATTTAAAGTTAGAGTAAAAACAAAATTGTCAAAAAATCTTCTGTCGGTCGTACCGGTACCCATGTCTTACAACTTTTACCAAGTTGTGAAGGGTACATTTTGACAAAAATCCAAAAAAATCATTAAAAAGTCGCTATTGCTTATTGCATTCAGCATCGTTAGACGACTGTAATATGCCTGGGATGACCACTGTGTGATGATTATTTTAGATTTTATGTCAAAATGTTGATTTTGTGTCTTATGTCTCTAACTTAGGCGACCTTGGATTTTCTTCTCTTACACCGCAATAAAACTTGGAGGGACGGGTGACTTTTGCTATTTACCGTCCCAGTTCACTTTTCGTGCTTAAAAATGCATCCTGACACAGTTTAACTCAAAGTTAGAGTAAAAAAAAAATTGTCAAAAAATCTTCTGTCGGTCGTACCGGTACCCATGTCTTATAACTTGTACCAAGTTGTGAAGGGTACATTTTGAGAAAAATCCAAAAAAATCATTAAAAAGTCGCTATTGCTTATTGCATTCAGCATCATTAGACGACTCTAATATGCCTTGGATGACCACTGTCTGATGATTATTTTAGCTTTTATGCCAAAATGTTGATTTTGTGTCTTACGTCTCTAAATTAGACGACCTTGGATATTCTTCTCTTACACCGCAATACAACTTTGAGGGTCGGGTGACTTTTGCTATTTACCGTCGGAGTTCACTTTTCATGCTTAAAAATGCATCCTGACACAGTTTTACTTAAAGTTAGAGTAAAAATAATTTTTGTCAAAAAATCTTCTGTCGGTCGTACCGGTACCCATGTTTTAAAACTTGTACCAAGTTGTGAAGGGTACATTTTGACAAAAATCCAAAAAAATCATGAAAAAGTCGCTATTGCTTATTGCATTCAGCATCGTAAGACGACTCTAATATGCCTTGGATAAACACTTTCTGATGATTATTTTAGATTTTATGCCAAAATGTTGATTTTGTGTCTTACGTCTCTAAATTAGACGACCTCGGATTTTCTTCTCTTACACCGCAATACAACTTTGAGGGTCGGGTGACTTTTGCTATTTACCGTCGGAGTTCACTTTTCATGCTTAAAAATGCATCCTGACACAGTTTTACTCAAAGTTAGAGTAAATAAAATTTTGTCAAAAAATCTTCTGTCGGTCGTACCGGTACCCATGTCTTATAACTTGTACCAAGTTGTGTAGGGTACATTTTGACAAAAATCCAAAAAAATCATTAAAAAGTCGCTATTGCTTATTGCATTCAGCATCGTTAGACGACTCTTATATGCCTTGGATGACCACTTTCTGATGATTATTTTTGATTTTATGCCAAAATGTTGATTTTGTGTCTTACGTCTCTAAATTAGACGACCTTGGATTTTCTTCTCTTACACCGCAATACAACTTTGAGGGTCGGGTGACTTTTGCTATTTACCGTCGGAGTTCACTTTGCATGCTTAAAAATGCATCCTGACCCAGTTTTACTCAAAGTTAGAGTAAACAAAATTTTTGTCAAAAAATCTTCTGTCGGTCGTACCGGTACCCATGTCTTACAACTTTTACCAAGTTGTGAAGGGTACATTTTGACAAAAATCCAAAAAAATCATTAAAAAGTCGCTATTGCTTATTGCATTCAGCATCGTTAGACGACTCTAATATGCCTGGGATGACCACTGTCTGATGATTATTTTGGATTTTATTCCAAAATGTTGATTTTGTGTCTTACGTCTCTAAATTAGACGACCTTGGATTTTCTTCTCTTACACCGCAATACAACTTTGAGGGTCGGGTGACTTTTGCTATTTACCGTCGGAGTTCACTTTTCATGCCTTAAAATGCATCCTGACACAGTTTTACTCAAAGTTAGAGTAAAAAGAATTTTTGTCAAAAAATCTTCCGTCGGTCGTACCGGTACCCATGTCTCATAACTTGTACCAAGTTGCGAAGGATACATTTTGAAAAAAATCCAAGAAAATCATTAAAAAGTCGCTATTTCTTCTTGCATTTAGCATCGTGTGACGACTCTAATATGCCTTGGATAACCACTTTCTGATGATTATTTTAGATTTTATGCCAAAATGATGATTTTGTGTCTTACGTCTCTAAATTAGACGACCTTGGATTTTCTTCTCTTACACCGCAATACAACTTTGAGGGTCGGGTGACTTTTGCTATTTACCGTCGGAGTTCACTTTTCATGCCTTAAAATGCATCCTGACACAGTTTTACTCAAAGTAAGAGTAAATAAAATTTTATCAAAAAATCTTCTGTCGGTCGTACCGGTACCCATGTCTTATAACTTGTACCAAGTTGTGAAGGGTACATTTTGAGAAAAATCCAAAAAAAATCATTAAAAAGTCGCTATTGCTTATTGCATTCAGCATCGTTAGACGACTCTAATATGCCTGGGATGACCACTGTCTGATGATTATTTTAGATTTTATGCCAAAATGTTGATTTTGTGTCTTACGTCTCTAAATTAGACGACCTTGGATTTTCTTCTCTTAAACCGCAATACAACTTTGAGGGTCGGGTGACTTTTGCTATTTACCGTCGGAGTTCACTTTTCATGCTTAAAAATGCATCCTGACACAGTTTTACTCAAAGTTAGAGTCAAAAAAATTTTTGTCAAAAAATCTTCTGTCGGTCGTACCGGTACCCATGTCTTATAACTTGTACCAAGTTGTGAAGGGTACATTTTGACAAAAATCCAAAAAAATCATTAAAAAGTCGCTATTGCTTATTGCATTCAGCATCGTTAGACGACTCTAATATGCCTGGGATGACCACTGTCTGATGATTATTTTAGATTTTATGCCAAAATGTAGATTTTGTGTCTTACGTCTCTAAATTAGACGACCTTGGATTTTCTTCTCTTACACCGCAATACAACTTTGAGGGTCGGGTGACTTTTGCTATTTACCGTCGGAGTTCACTTTTCATGCTTAAAAATGCATCGTGACACAGTTTTACTCAAAGTTAGAGTAAACAAAATTTTTGTCAAAAAATCTTCTGTCGGTCGTACCGGTACCCATGTCTTACAACTTTTACCAAGTTGTGAAGGGTACATTTTGACAAAAATCCAAAAAAATCATTAAAAAGTCACTATTGCTTATTGCATTCAGCATCGTTAGACGACTCTAATATGCCTGGGATGACCACTGTCTGATGACTATTTTAGATTTTATGCCAAAATGTTGATTTTGTGTCTTACGTCTCTAAATTACACGAACTTGGATTTTCTTCTCATACACCGCAATACAACTTTGAGGGTTGGGTGACTTTTGCTATTATCCGTCGGAGTTCACTTTTCATGCTTAAAAATGCATCCTGACACAGTTTTACTCAAAGTTAGAGTAAATAAAATTTTGTCAAAAAATCTTCTGTCGGTCGTACCGGTACCCATGTCTTATAACTTGTACCAAGTTGTGAAGGGTACATTTTGACAAAAATCCAAAAAAATCATTAAAAAGTCGCTATTGCTTATGTCATTCAGCATCGTTAGACGACTCTTATATGCCTGGGGTGACCACTTTCTGATGATTATTTTAGATTTTATGCCAAAATGTTAATTTTGTGTCTTACGTCTCTAAATTAGACGACCTTGGATTTTCTTCTCTTACACTGCAATACAACTTTGAGGGTTGGGTGACTTTTGCTATTTACCGTCGGAGTTCACTTTTCATGCCTTAAAATGCATCCTGACACAGTTTTACTCAAAGTTACAGTAAAAAAAAATTTTTGTCAAAAAATCTTCTGTCGGTCGTACCGGTACCCATGTCTTATAACTTGTACCAAGTTGTGAAGGGTACATTTTGATAAAAATCCAAAAAAATCATTAAAAAGTCGCTATTGCTTATTGCATTCAGCATCGTTAGACGACTCTAATATGCCTGGGATGACCACTGTCTGATGACTATTTTAGATTTTATGCCAAAATGTTGATTTTGTGTCTTACGTCTCTAAATTACACGAACTTGGATTTTCTTCTCATACACCGCAATACAACTTTGATGGTCGGGTGACTTTTGCTATTTACCGTCGGAGTTCACTTTTCATGCTTAAAAATGCATCCTGACACAGTTTTACTCAAAGTTAGAGTAAATAAAATTTTGTCAAAAAATCTTCTGTCGGTCGTACCGGTACCCATGTCTTATAACTTGCACCAAGTTGTGAAGGGTACATTTTGACAAAAATCCAAAAAAATCATTAAAAAGTCGCTATTGCTTATGTCATTCAGCATCGTTAGACGACTCTTATATGCCTGGGGTGACCACTTTCTGATGATTATTTTAGATTTTATGCCAAAATGTTAATTTTGTGTCTTACGTCTCTAAATTAGACGACCTTGGATTTTCTTCTCTTACACTGCAATACAACTTTGAGGGTTGGGTGACTTTTGCTATTTACCGTCGGAGTTCACTTTGCATGCTTAAAAATGCATCCTGACCCAGTTTTACTCAAAGTTAGAGTAAACAAAATTTTTGTCAAAAAATCTTCTGTCGGTCGTACCGGTACCCATGTCTTACAACTTTTACCAAGTTGTGAAGGGTACATTTTGACAAAAATCCAAAAAAATCATTAAAAAGTCGCTATTGCTTATTGCATTCAGCATCGTTAGACGACTCTAATATGCCTGGGATGACCACTGTCTGATGATTATTTTGGATTTTATTCCAAAATGTTGATTTTGTGTCTTACGTCTCTAAATTAGACGACCTTGGATTTTCTTCTCTTACACCGCAATACAACTTTGAGGGTCGGGTGACTTTTGCTATTTACCGTCGGAGTTCACTTTTCATGCCTTAAAATGCATCCTGACACAGTTTTACTCAAAGTTAGAGTAAAAAGAATTTTTGTCAAAAAATCTTCCGTCGGTCGTACCGGTACCCATGTCTCATAACTTGTACCAAGTTGCGAAGGATACATTTTGAAAAAAATCCAAGAAAATCATTAAAAAGTCGCTATTTCTTCTTGCATTTAGCATCGTGTGACGACTCTAATATGCCTTGGATAACCACTTTCTGATGATTATATTAGATTTTATGCCAAAATGTTGATTTTGTGTGTTACGTCTCTAAATTAGACGACCTTGGATATTCTTCTCTTACACCGCAATACAACTTTGAGGGTCGGGTGACTTTTGCTATTTACCGTCGGAGTTCACTTTTCATGCTTAAAAATGCACCCTGACACAGTTTTACTCAAAGTTAGAGCAAAAAAATTTTTTGTCCAAAAATCTTCCGTCGGTCATACCGGTACCCATGTCTCATAACTTGTACCAAGTTGTGAAGGGTACATTTTGATAAAAATCCAAAAAAATCATTAAAAAGTCGCTATTGCTTATTGCATTCAGCATCGTTAGACGACTCTAATATGCCTTGGATAACCACTTTTTGATGATTATTTTAGATTTTATGCCAAAATGTTGATTTTGTGTCTTACGTCTCTAAATTAGACGACCTTGGATTTTCTTCTCTTACACCGCAATGCAACATTGAGGGACGGGTGACTTTTGCTATTTACCGTCGGAGTTCACTTTTCATGCTTAAAAATGCATCCTGACACAGTTTTACTCAAAGTTAGAGTAAATAAAATTTTGTCAAAAAATCTTCTGTCGGTCGTACCGGTACCCATGTTTTATAACTTGCACCAAGTTGTGAAGGGTACATTTTGACAAAAATCCAAAAAAATCATTAAAAAGTCGCTATTGCTTATGTCATTCAGCATCGTTAGACGACTCTTATATGCCTGGGATGACCACTGTCTGATGATTATTTTAGATTTTATGCCAAAATGTTGATTTTGTGTCTTACGTCTCTAAATTACACGAACTTGGATTTTCTTCTCTTACACCGCAATACAACTTTGATGGTCGGGTGACTTTTGCTATTTACCGTCGGAGTTCACTTTTCATGCTTAAAAATGCATCCTGACACAGTTTTACTCAAAGTTAGAGTAAATAAAATTTTGTCAAAAAATCTTCTGTCGGTCGTACCGGTACCCATGTCTTATAACTTGCACCAAGTTGTGAAGGGTACATTTTGACAAAAATCCAAAAAAATCATTAAAAAGTCGCTATTGCTTATGTCATTCAGCATCGTTAGACGACTCTTATATGCCTGGGATGACCACTGTCTGATGATTATTTTAGATTTTATGCCAAAATGTTGATTTTGTGTCTTACGTCTCTAAATTAGACAACCTTGGATTTTCTTCTCTTACACCGCAATACAACTTTGAGGGTCGGGTGACTTTTGCTATTTACCGTCTGAGTTCACTTTTCATGCTTAATAATGCATCCTGACACAGTTTTACTCAAAGTTAGAGCAAAAAAAATTTTTTGTCAAAAATTCTTCTGTCGGTCGTACCGGTACCCATGTCTTACAACTTTTACCAATTTGTGAAGGGTACATTTTGAGAAAAATAAAAAAAAATCATTAAAAAGTCGCTATTGCTTATTGCATTCAGCATCGTTAGACGACTCTAATTTGCCTTTGATAACCACTTTTTGATGATTATTTTAGATTTTATGCCAAAATGTTGATTTTGTGTCTTACGTCTCTAAATTAGACGACCTTGGATTTTCTTCTCTTACACCGCAATACAACTTTGAGGGTCGGGTGACTTTTGCTATTTACCGTCGGAGTTCACTTTTCATGCTTTAAAATGCATCCTGACACAGCTTTATTTAAAGTTAGAGTAAAAAAAAAATTGTCAAAAAATCTTCTGTCGGTCGTACCGGTACCCATGTCTTATGACTTGTACCAAGTTGTGAATGGTACATTTTGACAAAAATCCAAAAAAATCATTAAAAAGTCGCTATTGCTTATTGCATTCAGCATCGTTAGACGACTCTAATATGCCTTGGATGACCACTGTCTGATGATTATTTTAGATTTTATGCCAAAATGTTGATTTTGTGTCTTACGTCTCTAAATTAGAGAACTTTGGATTTTCTTCTCTTACACCGCAATACAACTTTGAGGGTCGGGTGACTTTTGCTATTTACCGTCGGAGATGCTTAAAAATGCATCCTGACACAGTTTTACTCTAAGTTAGAGTAAAACACATTTTTGTCAAAAAATCTTCTGTCGGTCGTACCAGTACCTATGTATTATAATTTGTACCAAGTTGTGAAGGGTACATTTTGACAAAAATCCAAAAAACTCATTAAAAAGTCGCTATTGCTTATTGCATTCAGCATCGTTAGACGACTCGAATATGCCTGGGATGACCACTGTCTGATGACTATTTTAGATTTTATGCCAAAATGTTGATTTTGTGTCTTACGTCTCTAAATTAGACGACCTTGGATTTTCTTCTCTTACACCGCAATACAACTTTGAGGGTCGGGTGACTTTTGCTATTTACCGTCGGAGTTCACTTTTCATGCTTAAAAATGCATCCTGACACAGTTTTACTCAAAGTTTTAGTTAAAAAAAATTTTTGTCAAAAAATCTTCTGTCGGTCGTACCGGTACCCATGTCTTAGAACTTGTACCAAGTTGTGAAGGGTACATTTTGACAAAAATCCAGAAAAATCATTAAAAAATCGCTTTTGCTTATTGCATCCAGCATCGTTAGACAACTCTAATATGCCTTGGATGACCACTGTACGATGATTATTTTAGATTTTATGCCAAAATGTTTATTTTGTGTCTTACGTCTCTAAATTAGACGACCTTGGATTTTCTTCTCTTACACCGCAATACAACTTGGAGGGTCGGGTGACTTTTGCTATTTACCGTCGGAGTTCACTTTTCATGCTTAAAAATGCATCCTGGCACAGTTTTACTCAAAGTTAGAGTAAAAAAAAATTTTGTCAAAAAATCTTCTGTCGGTCGTACCGGTACCCATGTCTTATAACTTGTACCAAGTTGTGAAGGGTACATTTTGACAAAAATCCAAAAAAATCATTAAAAAGTCGCTATTGCTTATTGCATTCAGCATCGTTAGACAACTCTAATATGCCTGGGATGACCACTGTCTGATGATTATTTTAGATTTTATGCCAAAATGTTGATTTTGTCTCTTACGTCTCTAAATTAGACGACCTTGGATTTTCTTCTCTTACACCGCAATACAACTTTGAGGGTCAGGTGACTTTTGCTATTTACCGTCGGAGTTCACTTTTCATGCTTAAAAATGCATCCTGACACACTTTTACTCAAAGTTAGAGTAAAAAAAAATTTTGTCAAAAAATCTTCTGTCGGTCGTACCGGTACCCATGTCTTATAACTTGTACCAAGTTGTGAAGGGTACATTTTGACAAAAATCCAAAAAAATCATTAAAAAGTCGCTATTGCTTATTGCATTCAGCATCATTAGACGACTCTAATATGCCTTGGATAACCACTTTCTGATGATTATTTTAGATTTTATGCCAAAATGTGGATTTTGTGTCTTACGTCTCTAAATTAGACGACCTTGGATTTTCTTCTCTTACACCGCAATACAACTTTGAGGGTCGGGTGACTTTTGCTGTTTACCGTCGGAGTTCACTTTTCATGCTTAAAAATGCATCCTGACACAGCTTTACTCAAAGTTAGAGTAAAAAAAAATTTTGTCAAAAAATCTTGTGTCGGTCGTACCGGTACCCATGTCTTATAACTTGTACCAAGTTGTGAAGGGTACATTTTGACAAAAATCCAAAAAAATCATTAAAAAGTCGCTATTGCTTATTGCATTCAGCATCATTAGACGACTCTAATATGCCTTTAATAACCACTTTCCGATGATTATTTTAGATTTTATGCCAAAATGTTGATTTTGTGTCTTACGTCTCTAAATAAGACGACCTTGGGTTTTCTTCTCTTACACCGCAATACAACTTTGAGGGTCGCGTGACTTTTGCTATTTACCGTCGGAGTTCACTTTTCATGCTTAAAAATGCATCCTGACACAGTTTTACTCAAAGTTAGAGTAAAAAAAATGTTTGTCAAAAAATCTTCTGTCGGTCGTACCGGTACCCATGTCTTATAACTTGTACCAAGTTGTGAAGGGTACATTTTGATAAAAATCTAAAAAAATCATTAAAAAGTCGCTATTGCTTATTGCATTCAGCATCGTTAGACGACTCTAATATGCCTTGGATAACCACTTTCTGATGATTATTTTTGATTTTATGCCAAAATGTTGATTTTGTGTCTTACGTCTCTAAATTAGACGACCTTGGATTTTCTTCTCTTACACCGCAATACAACTTTGAGGGTCGGGTGACTTTTGCTATTTACCGTCGGAGTTCACTTTGCATGCTTAAAAATGCATCCTGACCCAGTTTTACTCAAAGTTAGAGTAAACAAAATTTTTGTCAAAAAATCTTCTGTCGGTCGTACCGGTACCCATGTCTTACAACTTTTACCAAGTTGTGAAGGGTACATTTTGACAAAAATCCAAAAAAATCATTAAAAAGTCGCTATTGCTTATTGCATTCAGCATCGTTAGACGACTCTAATATGCCTTGGATAACCACTGTCTGATGATTATTTTGGATTTTATTCCAAAATGTTGATTTTGTGTCTTACGTCTCTAAATTAGACGACCTTGGATTTTCTTCTCTTACACCGCAATACAACTTTGAGGGTCGGGTGACTTTTGCTATTTACCGTCGGAGTTCACTTTTCATGCCTTAAAATGCATCCTGACACAGTTTTACTCAAAGTTAGAGTAAAAAGAATTTTTGTCAAAAAATCTTCCGTCGGTCGTACCGGTACCCATGTCTCATAACTTGTACCAAGTTGCGAAGGATACATTTTGAAAAAAATCCAAGAAAATCATTAAAAAGTCGCTATTTCTTCTTGCATTTAGCATCGTGTGACGACTCTAATATGCCTTGGATAACCACTTTCTGATGATTATATTAGATTTTATGCCAAAATGTTGATTTTGTGTGTTACGTCTCTAAATTAGACGACCTTGGATATTCTTCTCTTACACCGCAATACAACTTTGAGGGTCGGGTGACTTTTGCTATTTACCGTCGGAGTTCACTTTTCATGCTTAAAAATGCACCCTGACACAGTTTTACTCAAAGTTAGAGTAAATAAAATTTTATCAAAAATTCTTCTGTCGGTCGTACCGGTACCCATGTCTTACAACTTTTACCAATTTGTGAAGGGTACATTTTGAGAAAAATAAAAAAAAATCATTAAAAAGTCGCTATTGCTTATTGCATTCAGCATCGTTAGACGACTCTAATTTGCCTTTGATAACCACTTTTTGATGATTATTTTAGATTTTATGCCAAAATGTTGATTTTGTGTCTTACGTCTCTAAATTAGACGACCTTGGATTTTCTTCTCTTACACCGCAATACAACTTTGAGGGTCGGGTGACTTTTGCTATTTACCGTCGGAGTTCACTTTTCATGCTTAAAAATGCATCGTGACACAGTTTTACTCAAAGTTAGAGTAAACAAAATTTTTGTCAAAAAATCTTCTGTCGGTCGTACCGGTACCCATGTCTTATAACTTGTACCAAGTTGTGAAGGGTACATTTTGACAAAAATCCAAAAAAATCATAAAAAAGTCACTATTGCTTATTGCATTCAGCATCGTTAGACGACTCGAATTTGCCTTGGATAACCACTTTCTGATGATTATTTTAGAATTTACGCCAAAATGTTGATTTTGTGTCTTACGTCTCTAAATTAGACGACCTTGGATTTTCTTCTCTTACACCGCAATACAACTTTGAGGGTGGGGTGACTTTTGCTATTTACCGTCGAAGTTCACTTTTCATGCTTAATAATGCATCCTGACACAGTTTTACTCAAAGTTAGAGTAAAAAAAATGTTTGTCAAAAAATCTTCTGTCGGTCGTACCGGTACCCATGTCTTATAACTTGTACCAAATTGTGAAGGGTACATTTTGACAAAAATCCAAAACAATCATTAAAAAGTCGCTATTGCTTATTGCATTCAGCATCGTTAGACGACTCTAATATGCCTGGGATGACCACTGTCTGATGATTATTTTAGATTTTATGCCAAAATGTTGATTTTGTGTCTTACGTCTCTAAATTAGACGACCTTGGATTTTCTTCTCTTACACCGCAATACAACTTTGAGGGTCGGGTGACTTTTGCTATTTACCGTCGGAGTTCACTTTTCATGCCTTAAAATGCATCCTGACACAGTTTTACTCAAAGTTAGAGTAAAAAAAATTTGTCAAAAAATCTTCTGTCGGTCGTACCGGTACCCATGTCTTATAACTTGTACCAAGTTGTGAAGGGTACATTTTGACAAAAATCCAAAAAAATCATTAAAAAGTCGCTATTGCTTATTGCATTCAGCATCGTTAGACGACTCTTATATGCCTTGAATAACCACTTTCTGATGATTATTTTAGATTTTATGCCAAAATGATGATTTTGTGTCTTTCGTCTCTAAATTAGACGACCTTGGATATTCTTCTCTTACACCGCAATACAACTTTGAGGGTCGGGTGACTTTGGCTATTTACCGTCGGAGTTCACTTTTCATGCTTAAAATGCATCCTGACACAGTTTTACTCAAAGTTAAAGTAAAAAAAATTTTTGTCAAAAAATCTTCTGTCGGTCGTACCGGTGCCCATGTCTTATGACTTGTACCAAATTGTGAAGGGTACATTTTGACAAAAATCCAAAACAATCATTAAAAAGTCGCTATTGCTTATTGCATTCAGCATCGTTAGACGACTCTAATATGCCTGGGATGACCACTGTCTGATGATTATTTTAGATTTTATGCCAAAATGTTGATTTTGTGTCTTACGTCTCTAAATTAGACGACCTTGGATTTTCTTCTCTTACACCGCAATACAACTTTGAGGGTCGGGTGACTTTTGCTATTTACCGTCGGAGTTCACTTTTCATGCTTAAAAATGCATCCTGACACAGTTTTACTCAAAGTTAGAGTAAAAAAAATGTTTGTCAAAAAATCTTCTGTCGGTCGTACCGGTACCCATGTCTTATAACTTGTACCAAATTGTGAAGGGTACATTTTGACAAAAATCCAAAACAATCATTAAAAAGTCGCTATTGCTTATTGCATTCAGCATCGTTAGACGACTCTAATATGCCTGGGATGACCACTGTCTGATGATTATTTTAGATTTTATGCCAAAATGTTGATTTTGTGTCTTTCGTCTCTAAATTAGACGACCTTGGATATTCTTCTCTTACACCGCAATACAACTTTGAGGGTCGGGTGACTTTGGCTATTTACCGTCGGAGTTCACTTTTCATGCTTAAAATGCATCCTGACACAGTTTTACTCAAAGTTAAAGTAAAAAAAATTTTTGTCAAAAAATCTTCTGTCGGTCGTACCGGTACCCATGTCTTATAACTTGTACCAAGTTGTGAAGGGTACATTTTGACAAAAATAAAAAAAAAATCATTGAAAAGTCGCTTTTTCTTATTGCATTCAGCATCGTTAGACGACTCTTATATGCCTGGGATGACCACTGTCTGATGATTATTTTAGATTTTATGCCAAAATGTTGATTTTGTGTCTTACGTCTCTAAATTAGACGACCTTGGATTTTCTTCTCTTACACCGCAATACAACTTTGAGGGTCGGGTGACTTTTGCTATTTACCGTCGGAGTTCACTTTTCATGCTTAAAAATGCATCCTGACACAGGTTTACTCAAAGTTAGAGTAAAAAAAAATTTTTTTTAAAAAAATCTTCTGTCGGTCGTACCGGTACCCATGTCTTATAACTTGTACCAAGTTGTGAAGGGTACATTTTGACAAAAATCCAAAAAATCATTAAAAAGTCGCTATTGCTTATTGCATTCAGCATCGTTAGACGACTCTAATATGCCTTGGATAACCACTTTCGGATGATTATTTTAGATTTTATGCCAAAATGTTGATTTTGTGTCTTACGTCTCTAAATTAGACGACCTTGGATTTTCTTCTCTTACACCGCAATACAACTTTGAGGGTCGGGTGACTTTTGCTATTTACCGTCGGAGTTCACTTTTCATGCTTAAAAATGCATCCTGACACAGTTTTACTCAAAGTTAGAGTAAAAAAAATGTTTGTCAAAAAATCTTCTGTCGGTCGTACCGGTACCCATGTCTTATAACTTGTAACAAGTTGTGAAGGGTACATTTTGACAAAAATCCAAAAAAATCATTAAAAAGTCGCTATTGCTTATTGCATTCAGCATCATTAGACGACTCTAATATGCCTTGGATGACCACTGTCTGGTGATTATTTTAGCTTTTATGCCAAAATTTTGATTTCGTGTCTTACGTCCCTACATTAGACGACCTTGGATTTTCTTCTCTTACACCGCAATACAACTTTGAGGGTCGGGTGACTTTTGCTATTTACCGTCGGAGTTCACTTTTCATGCTTAAAAATGCATCCTAACACAGTTTTATTTAAAGTTAGAGTAAAAACAAAATTGTCAAAAAATCTTCTGTCGGTCGTACCGGTACCCATGTCTTACAACTTTTACCAAGTTGTGAAGGGTACATTTTGACAAAAATCCAAAAAAATCATTAAAAAGTCGCTATTGCTTATTGCATTCAGCATCGTTAGACGACTGTAATATGCCTGGGATGACCACTGTGTGATGATTATTTTAGATTTTATGTCAAAATGTTGATTTTGTGTCTTATGTCTCTAACTTAGGCGACCTTGGATTTTCTTCTCTTACACCGCAATAAAACTTGGAGGGACGGGTGACTTTTGCTATTTACCGTCCCAGTTCACTTTTCGTGCTTAAAAATGGATCCTGACACAGTTTTACTCAAAGTTAGAGTAAATAAAATTTTGTCAAAAAATCTTCTGTCGGTCGTACCGGTACCCATGTCTTATAACTTGTACCAAGATGTGAAGGGTACATTTTGAGAAAAATCCAAAAAAATCATTAAAAAGTCGCTATTGCTTATTGCATTCAACATCGTTAGACGACTCTAATATGCCTGGGATGACCACTGTACGATGATTATTTTAGATTTTATGCCAAAATGTTAATTTTGTGTCTTACGTCTCTAAATTAGACGACCTTGGATTTTCTTCTCTTACACCGCAATACAACTTTGAGGGTTGGGTGACTTTTGCTATTTACCGTCGGAGTTCACTTTTCATGCCTTAAAATGCATCCTGACACAGTTTTACTCAAAGTTAGAGTAAAAATAATTTTTGTCAAAAAATCTTCTGTCGGTCGTACCGGTACCCATGTCTCATAACTTGTACCAAGTTGTGAAGGGTAAATTTTGACAAAAATCCAAAAAAATCATTAAAAAGTCGCTATTGCTTATTGCATTCAGCATCGTTAGATGACTCCAATATGCCTGGGATGACCACTTTCTGATGATTATTTTAGATTTTATGCCAAAATGTTGATTTTGTGTCTTACGTCTCTAAATTAGACGACCTTGGATTTTCTTCCCTTACACCGCAATACAACTTTGAGGGTCGGGTGACTTTTGCTTTTTACCGTCGGAGTTCACTTTTCATGCTTAAAAATGCATCCTGACACAGTTTTACTCAAAGTTAGAGTAAAAATAATTTTTGTCAAAAAATCTTCTGTCGGTCGTACCGGTACCCATGTCTTATAACTTGTACCAAGATGTGAAGGGTACATTTTGAGAAAAATCCAAAAAAATCATTAAAAAGTCGCTATTGCTTATTGCATTCAACATCGTTAGACGACTCTAATATGCCTGGGATGACCACTGTACGATGATTATTTTAGATTTTATGCCAAAATGTTAATTTTGTGTCTTACGTCTCTAAATTAGACGACCTTGGATTTTCTTCTCTTACACCGCAATACAACTTGGAGGGTCGGGTGACTTTTGCTATTCACCGTCGGAGTTCACTTTTCATGCTTAAAAATGCATCCTGACACAGTTTTACTCAAAGTTAGAGTAAAAAAAATTTTGTCAAAAAATCTTCTGTCGTTCGTACCGAAACCCATGTATTATGACTTGTACCAAGTTGTGAAGGGTACATTTTGACAAAAATCCAACAAAATCATTAAAAAGTCGCTATTGCTTATTGCATTCAGCATCGTTAAACGACTCTAATATGCCTGGGATGACCACTGTCTGATGATTATTTTAGATTTTATGCCAAAATGTTGATTTTGTGTCTTACGTCTCTAAATTAGACGACCTTGGATTTTCTTCCCTTACACCGCAATACAACTTTGAGGGTCGGGTGACTTTTGCTATTTACCGTCGGAGTTCACTTTTCATGCTTAAAAATGCATCCAGACACAGTTTTACTCAAAGTTAGAGTAAAAACAAAATTTGTCAAAAAATCTTCTGTCGGTCGTACCGGTACCCATGTCTCATAACTTGTACCAAGTTGTGAAGGGTACATTTTGACAAAAATCAAAAAAATCCTTAAAAAGTCACTATTGCTTATTGCATTCAGCATCGTTAGAGGACTCTAAAATGCCTGGGATGACCACTTTCTGATGATTATTTTAGATTTTATTCCAAAATGTTGATTTTGTGTCTTACGTCTCTAAATTAGACGACCTTGGGTTTTCTTCTCTTACACCGCAATACAACTTTGAGGATCGGGTGACTTTTGCTATTTACCGTCGGAATTCACTTTTCATGCTTAAAAATGCATCCTGACACTGTTTTACTCAAAGTTAGATTAAAAACAATTTTGCCAAAAAATCTTCTGTCGGTCGTACCGGTACCCATGTCTTCTAACTTGTACCAAGTTGTGAAGGGTACATGTTGACAAAAATCCAAAAAAATCATTAAAAAGTCGCTATTGCTTATCGCATTCAGCATCGTTAGACGACTCTAATATGCCTGGGATGACCACTGTCTGATGATTATTTTAGATTTTATGCCAAAATGTTGATTTTGTGTCTTACGTCTCTAAATTAGACGACCTTGGATTTTCTTCTCTTACACCGCAATACAACTTTGAGGGTCGGGTGACTTTTGCTATTTACCGTCGGAGTTCACTTTTCATGCTTAAAAATGCACCCTGACACAGTTTTACTCAAAGTTAGAGTAAATAAAATTTTGTCAAAAAATCTTCTGTCGGTCGTACCGGTACCCATGTCTTATAACTTGTACCAAGTTGTGAAGGGTACATTTTGACAAAAATCCAAAAAAATCATTAAAAAGTTGCTATTGCTTATTGCATTCAGCATCGTTAGACGACTCTAATATGCCTTCGATGACCACTGTCTGATGATTATTTTAGATTTTATGCCAAAATTTTGATTTTGTGTCTTACGTCCCTACATTAGACGACCTTGGATTTTCTTCTCTTACACCGCAATACAACTTTGAGGGTCGGGTGACTTTTGCTATTTACCGTCGGAGTTCACTTTTCATGCTTAAAAATGCATCCTGACACAGTTTTACTCAAAGTTAGAGTCAAAAAAATTTTTGTCCAAAAATCTTCCGTCGGTCATACCGGTACCCATGTCTTATAACTTGTACCAAGTTGTAAAGGGTACATTTTGACAAAAATCCAAAAAAATCATTAAAAAGTTGCTATTGCTTATTGCATTCAGCATCGTTAGATGACTCTCATACGCCTGGGATAACCACTTTCTGATGATTATTTTAGATTTTATGAGAAAATGTTGATTTTGTGTCTTACGTCTCTAAATTAGACGACCTTGGATTTTCTTCTCTTACACCGCAATACAACTTTGAGGCTCGGGTGACTTTTGCTATTTACTGTCGGAGTTCACTTTTCATGCTTAAAAACGCATCCTGACACAGTTTTACTCAAAGTTAGAGTAAAAATAATTTTTGTCAAAAAATCTTCTGTCGATCGTACCGGTACCCATGTCTTATAACTTGTACCAAGTTGTGAAGGGTACATTTTGACAAAAATCCAAAAAAATCATTAAAAAGTCGCTATTTCTTATTGCATTTAGCATCGTTAGACGACTCTGATATGGCTTGGATAACCACTTTCTGATGATTATTTTAGATTTTATGCCAAAATGTTTATTTTGTGTCTTACGTTTCTAAATTAGACGACCTTGGATTTTCTTCTCTTACACCGCAATACAACTTTGAGGGTAGGGTGACTTTTGCTATTTACCGTCGGAGTTCACTTTTCATGCTTAAAAATGCATCCTGACACAGTTTTACTCAAAGTTAGAGTAAAAAAAATTTGTCAAAAAATCTTCTGTCGGTCGTACCGGTACCCATGTCTTACAACTTTTAGCAAGTTGTGAAGGGTACATTTTGACAAAAATCCAAAAAAAATCATTAAAAAGTCGCTATTGCTTATTTTATTCAGCATCGTTAGACGCCTCTTATACGCGTGGGATGTCCACTGTCTGATGATTATTTTAGATTTTATGCCAAAATGTTGATTTTGTGTCTTACGTCTCTAAATTAGACGACCTTGGATTTTCTTCTCTTACACCGTATTACAACTTTGAGGGTCGGGTGACTTTTGCTATTTACCGTCGGAATTCACTTTTCATGCTTAAAAATGCATCCTGACACAGTTTTTCTCAAAGTTAGAGTAAAAAAAATTTTGTCAAAAAATCTTCTGTCGGTCGTACCGGTACCCATGTCTTATAACTTGTACCAAGATGTGAAGGGTACATTTTGACAAAAATCCAAAAAAATAATTAAAAAGTCGCTATTGCCTATTGCATTCAGCATCGTTAGACGACTCTAATATGCCTGGGATGACCAATGTCTGATGATTATTTTAGATTTTATGCCAAAATGTTGATTTTGTGTCTTACGTCTCTAAATTAGAGAACTTTGGATTTTCTTCTCTTACACCGCAATACAACTTTGAGGGTCGGGTGACTTTTGCTATTTACCGTCGGAGTTCACTTTTCATGCTTAAAAATGCATCCTGACACAGTTTTACTCAAAGTTAGTGTAAAAAAAATTTTTGTCAAAAAATCTTCTGTCGGTCGTACCGGTACCCATGTCTTATCACTTGTACCAAGTTGTGAAGGGTACATTTTGACAAAAACCCAAAAAAATAATTAAAAAGTCGCTATTGCTTAATGCATTCAGCATCGTTAGACGACTCCAATATGCCTGGGATGACCACTGTCTGATGATTATTTTAGATTTTATGCCAAAATGTTTATTTTGTGTCTAACGTCTCTTAATTAGACGACATTGGATTTTCTTCTCTTACACCGCAATAAAACTTTGAGGGTCGGGTGACTTTTGCTATTAACCGTCGGAATTCACTTTTCATGCTTAAAAATGCATCCTGACACTGTTTTACTCAAAGTTAGATTAAAAACAATTTTGCCAAAAAATCTTCTGTCGGTCGTACCGGTACCCATGTCTTATAACTTGTACCAAGTTGTGAAGGGTACATTTTGACAAAAACCCAAAAAAATCATTAAAAAGTCGCTATTGCTTATTGCATTCAGAATCGTTATACGACTCTAATATGCCTTGGATAACCACTTTCTGATCATTATTTTAGATTTAATGCCAAAATGTTGATTTTGTGTCTTACGTCTCTAAATTAGACGACCTTGGATTTTCTTCTCTTACACCGCAATACAACTTTGAGGGTCGGGTGACTTTTGCTATTTACCGTCGGAGTTCACTTTTCATACTTAAAAATGCATCCTGACACAGTGTTTCTCAAAGTTAGAGTAAAAAAAAATATTGTCAAAAAATCTTCTGTCGGTCGTACCGGAACCCATGTCTTATAACTTGTACCAAGTTGTGAAGGGTACATTTTGACAAAAATCCAAAAAAATCATTAAAAAGTCGCTATTGCTTTTTGCATTCAGCATCGTTAGACGACTCTAATATGCCTGGGATGACCACTGTCTGATGATTATTTTAGATTTTATGCCAAAATGTTGATTTTGTGTCTTACGTCTCTAAATTAGACGACCTTGGATTTTCTTCTCTTACACCGCAATAAAACTTTGAGGGTCGGGTTACTTTTGCTATTTACCGTCGGAATTCACTTTTCATGCTTAAAAATGCATCCTGACACAGTTTTACTCAAAGTTAGATTAAAAAAAATTTTGCCAAAAAATCTTCTGTCGGTCGTACCGGAACCCATGTCTTATAACTTGTACCAAGTTGTGAAGGGTACATTTGACAAAAATCCAAAAAAATCATTTTAAAGTCGCTATTGCTTATTGCATTCAGCATCGTTGGACGACTCTTATATGGCTTGGATAACCACTTTCGGATGATTATTTTAGATTTTATGCCAAAATGTTGATTTTGTGTCTTACGTGTCTAAATTAGACGACCTTGGATTTTCTTCTCATACACCGCAATACAACTTTGAGGGTCGGGTGACTTTTGCTATTTACCGTCGGAGTTCACTTTTCATGCTTAAAAATGCATCCTGACACAGTTTTACTCAAAGTTAGAGTGAAAAATTTTTTTGTCAAAAAATCTTCTGTCGGTCGTACCGGTGCCCATGTCTTATAACTTGTACCAAGTTGTGAAGGGTACATTTTGACAAAAATCCAAAAAAATCATTAAAAAGTCGTTATTGCTTATTGCATTCAGCATCGTTAGACGACTCTAATATGCCTGGGATGACCACTGTCTGATGATTATTTTAGATTTTATGCCAAAATGATGATTTTGTGTCTTACGTCTCTAAATTAGACGACCTTGGATTTTCTTCTCTTACACCGCAATACAACTTGGAGGGTCGGGTGACTTTTGCTATTCACCGTCGGAGTTCACTTTTCATGCTTAAAAATGCATCCTGACCCAGTTTTACTCAAAGTTAGAGTAAACAAAATTTTTGTCAAAAAATCTTCTGTCGGTCGTACCGGTACCCATGTCTTATAACTTGTACCAAGTTGTGAAGGGTACATTTTGACAAAAATCCAAAAAAATCATTAAAAAGTCGCTATTGCTTATTGCATTCAGCATCGTTAGACGACTCTAATATGCCTTGGATAACCACTGTCTGATGATTATTTTAGATTTTATGCCAAAATGTTGATTTTGTGTCTTACGTCTCTAAATTAGACGACCTTGGATTTTCTTCTCTTACACCGCAATAAAACTTTGAGGGTCGGGTTACTTTTGCTATTTGCCGTCGGAATTCACTTTTCATGCTTAAAAATGCATCCTGACACAGTTTTACTCAAAGTTAGATTAAAAAAAATGTTTGTCAAAAAATCTTCTGTCGGTCGTACCAGTACCCATGTCTTATAACTTGTACCAAATTGTGAAGGGTACATTTTGACAAAAATCCAAAAAAATCATTAAAAAGTCGCTATTGCTTATTGCATTCAGCATCGTTAGACGACTCTAATATGCCTTGGATAACCACTTTCTGATGATTATTTTAGATTTTATGCCAAAATGTTGATTTTGTGTCTTACGTCTCTAAATTAGACGACCTTGGATTTTCTTCTCTTACACCGCAATTAAACTTTGAGGGTCGGGTGACTTTTGCTATTTACCGTCGGAGTTCACTTTTCATGCTTAAAAATGCATCCTGACACAGTTTTACTCAAAGTTAGAGTAAAAAAAAATGTTTGTCAAAAAATCTTCTGTCGGTCGTACCGGTACCCATGTCTTACAACTTTTACCAAGTTGTGAAGGGTACATTTTGACAAAAATCCAAAAAAATCATTAAAAAGTCGCTATTGCTTATTGCATTCAGCATCGTTAGACTACTCTTATCTGCCTTGGATAACCACTTTCTAATGATTATTTTAGATTTTATGAGAAAATGTTGATTTTGTGTCTTACGTCTCTAAATTAGACGACCTTGGATATTCTTCTCTTACACCGCAATACAACTTTGAGGGTGGGGTGACTTTTGCTATTTACCGTCGAAGTTCACTTTTCATGCTTAAAAATGCATCCTGACACAGTTTTACTCAAAGTTAGAGTAAAAAAAATGTTTGTCAAAAAATCTTCTGTCGGTCGTACCGGTACCCATGTCTTATAACTTGTACCAAGTTGTGAAGGGTACATTTTGACAAAAATCCAAAAAAATCATTAAAAAGTCGCTATTGCTTATTGCATTCAGCATCGTTAGACGACTCTAATATGCCTGGGATGACCACTGTCTGATGATTATTTTAGATTTTATGCCAAAATGTTGATTTTGTGTCTTACGTCTCTAAATTAGACGACCTTGGATTTTCTTCTGTTACACCGCAATACAACTTGGAGGGTCGGGTGACTTTTGCTATTCACCGTCGGAGTTCACTTTTCATGCTTAAAAATGCATCCTGACACAGTTTTACTCAAAGTTAGAGTAAAAAAAATGTTTGTCAAAAAATCTTCTGTCGGTCGTACCGGTACCCATGTCTTATAACTTGTACCAAGTTGTGAAGGGTACATTTTGACAAAAATCCAAAAAAATCATTAAAAAGTCGCTATTGCTTATTGCATTCAGCATCATTAGACGACTCTAATATGCCTTTAATAACCACTTTCCGATGATTATTTTAGATTTTATGCCAAAATGTTGATTTTGTGTCTTACGTCTCTAAATTAGACGACCTTGGATTTTCTTCTCTTACACCGCAATACAACTTTGAGGGTCGGGTGACTTTTGCTATTTACCGTCGGAGTTCACTTTTCATGCTTAAAAATGCATCCTGACACAGTTTTACTCAAAGTTAGAGCAAAAAAAAATTTTTGTCAAAAATTCTTCTGTCGGTCGTACCGGTACCCATGTCTTATAACTTGTACCAAGTTGTGAAGGGTACATTTTGACAAAAATCCAAAAAAATCATTAAAAAGTCACTATTGCTTATTGCATTCAGCATCATTAGACGACTCTAATATGCCTTGGATGACCACTGTCTGGTGATTATTTTAGCTTTTATGCCAAAATTTTGATTTCGTGTCTTACGTCCCTACATTAGACGACCTTGGATTTTCGTCTCCGGCACCGCCATGCAACTTTGATGGTCGGGTAACTTTCGCTATTTACTGTCGGAGATCACTTTTCGTGATTAATAATGCATCCTGACACCGTTTTACTCAAAGTTAGAGTAAAAAAATTTTTTGTCCAAAAATCTTCCTTCGGTCATACCGGTACCCATGTCTCATAACTTGTACCAAGTTGTGAAGGGTAAATTTTGACAAAAATCCAAAAAAATCATTAAAAAGTCGCTATTGCTTATTGCATTCAGCATCATTAGACGACTCTAATATGCCTTTAATAACCACTTTCTGATGATTATTTTAGATTTTATGCCAAAATGTTGATTTTGTGTCTTACGTCTCTAAATTAGACGACCTTGGATTTTCTTCTCTTACACCGCAATACAACTTTGAGGGTCGGGTGACTTTTGCTATTTACCGTCGGAGTTCACTTTTCATGCTTAAAAATGCATCCTGACACAGTTTTACTCAAAGTTAGAGCAAAAAAAATTTTTTGTCAAAAATTCTTCTGTCGGTCGTACCGGTACCCATGTCTTATAACTTGTACCAAATTGTGAAGGGTACATTTTGACAAAAATCCAAAAAAATCATTAAAAAGTCGCTATTGCTTATTGCATTCAACATCGTTAGACGACTCTAATATGCCTGGGATGACCACTGTCTGATGATTATTTTAGATTTTATGCCAAAATGTTGTTTTTGTGTCTTACGTCTCTAAATTAGACGACCTTGGATTTTCTTCTCTAACACCGCAATACAACTTTGAGGGTTGGGTGACTTTTGCTATTTACCGTCGGAGTTCACTTTTCATGCTTAAAAATGCATCCTGACACAGTTTTACTCAAAGTTAGAGTAAAAAAAATTTTGTCAAAAAATCTTCTGTCGGTCGTACCGGTACCCATGTCTTATAACTTTTACCAAATTGTGAATGGTACATTTTGAGAAAAATCCAAAAAAATCATTAAAAAGTCGCTATTGCTTATTGCATTCAGCATCGTTAGACGACTCTAATATGCCTGGGATGACCACTGTACGATAATTATTTTAGATTTTATGCCAAAATGTTAATTTTGTGTCTTACGTCTCTAAATTAGACGACCTTGGATTTTCTTCTCTTACACCGCAATACAACTTTGAGGGTTGGGTGACTTTTGCTATTTACCGTCGGAGTTCACTTTTCATGCCTTAAAATGCATCCTGACACAGTTTTACTCAAAGTTAGAGTAAAAATAATTTTTGTCAAAAAATCTTCTGTCGGTCGTACCGGTACTCATGTCTTATAACTTGTAACAAGTTGTGAAGGGTACATTTTGACAAAAATCCAAAAAAATCATTAAAAAGTCGCTATTGCTTATTGCTTTCAGCATCGTTAGACGACTCTTATATGCCTGGGATGACCACTGTCTGATGATTATTTTAGATTTTATGCCAAAATGTTGATTTTGTGTCTTACGTCTCTAAATTGGACAATCTTGGATTTTCTTCTCTTACACCGCAATACAACTTTGAGGGTCGGGTGACTTTTGCTATTTACCGTCGGAGTTCACTTTTCATGCCTTAAAATGCATCCTGACACAATTTTACTCAAAGTTAGAGTAAAAAAAAATTTTGTCAAAAAATCTTCTGTCGGTCGTACCGGTACCCATGTCTTATAACTTGTAACAAGTTGTGAAGGGTACATTTTGACAAAAATAAAAAAAAATCATAAAAAAGTCACTATTGCTTATTGCATTCAGCATCGTTAGACGACTCTAATTTGCCTTGGATAACCACTTTCTGATGATTATTTTAGATTTTACGCCAAAATGTTGATTTTGTGTCTTACGTCTCTAAATTAGACGACCTTGGATTTTCTTCTCTTACACCGCAATACAACTTTGAGGGTCGGGTGACTTTTGCTATTTACCGTCGGAGTTCACTTTTCATGCTTAAAAATGCATCCTGACACAGTTTTACTCAAAGTTAGAGCAAAAAAATTTTTTTGTCAAAATTTCTTCTGTCGGTCGTACCGGTACCCATGTCTTACAACTTTTACCAAGTTGTGAAGGGTACATTTTGACAAAAATCCAAAAAAATCATAAAAAAGTCACTATTGCTTATTGCATTCAGCATCGTTAGACGACTCTTATATGCCTGGGATGACCACTGTCTGATGATTATTTTAGATTTTATGCCAAAATGTTGATTTTGTGTCTTACGTCTCTAAATTAGACGACCTTGGATTTTCTTCTCTTACACCGCAATACAACTTTGAGGGTCGGGTGACTTTTGCTATTTACCGTCGGAGTTCACTTTTCATGCTTAAAAATGCATCCTGACACAGGTTTACTCAAAGTTAGAGTAAAAAAAAAATTTTTTCAAAAAATCTTCTGTCGGTCGTACCGGTACCCATGTCTTAAAACTTGTACCAAGTTGTGAAGGGTACATTTTGACAAAAATCCAAAAAAATCTTTAAAAAGTCGCTATTGCTTATTGCATTCAGCATCGTTAGACGACTCTTATATGCCTGGGATGACCACTGTCTGATGATTATTTTAGATTTTATGCCAAAATGTTGATTTTGTGTCTTACGTCTCTAAATTAGACGACCTTGGATTTTCTTCTCTTACACCGCAGTACAACTTTGAGGGTCGGGTGACTTTTGCTATTTACCGTCGGAGATCACTTTTCATGCTTAAAAATGAATCCAGACACAATTTTACTCAAAGTTAGAGTAAAAAAAAATTGTTGTCAAAAAATCTTCTGTCCGTCGTACCGGTACCCATGTCTTATAACTTGTACCAAGTTGTGAAGGGTACATTTTGACAAAAATCCAAAACAATCATTAAAAAGTCGCTATTGCTTATTGCATTAAGCATCGTTAGACGACTCTTATATGCCTGGGATGACCACTGTACGATGATTATTTTAGATTTTATGCCAAAATGTTGATTTTGTGTGTTACGTCTCTAAATTAGACGTCCTTGGATTTTCTTCTCTTACACCGCAATACAACTTTGAGGGTCGGGTGACTTTTGCTATTTACCGTCGAAGTTCACTTTTCATGCTTAAAAATGCATCCTGACACAGTTTTACTCAAAGTTAGAGTAAAAAAAATGTTTGTCAAAAAATCTTCTGTCGGTCGTACCGGTACCCATGTCTTATAACTTGTACCAAGTTGTGAAGGGTACATTTTGACAAAAATCAAAAAAAATTATTCAAAAGTCGCTATTGCTGATTGCATTCAGCATCGTCAGACGACTCTAACATGCCTGGGATGACCACTGTCTGATGATTATTTTAGATTTTATGTCAAAATGTTGATTTTGTGTCTTACGTCTCTAAATTAGACGACCTTGGATTTTCTTCTCTTACACCGCAATACAACTTTGAGGGTCGGGTGACTTTTGCTATTTACCGTCGGAGTTCACTTTTCATGCCTTAAAATGCATCGTGACACAGTTTTACTCAAAGTTAGAGTAAAAATAATTTTTGTCAAAAAATCTTCTGTCGGTCGTACCGGTACCCATGTCTCATAACTTGTACCAAGTTGTGAAGGGTACATTTTGACAGAAATCCAAAAAAATCATTAAAAAGTCGCTATTGCTTATTGCATTCAGCATCGTAAGACGACTCTAACATGCCTGGGATGACCACTGTACGATGATTATTTTAGATTTTATGCCAAAATGTTGATTTTGTGTCTTACGTCTCTAAATTAGACGACCTTGGATTTTCTTCTCTTACACCGCAATACAACTTTGAGGGCCGGGTGACTTTTGCTATTTACCGTCGGAGTTCACTTTTCATGCTTAAAAATGCATCCTGACACAGTTTTACTCAAAGTTAGAGCAAAAAAAATTTTTTGTCAAAAATTCTTCTGTCGGTCGTACCGGTACCCATGTCTTACAACTTTTACCAATTTGTGAAGGGTACATTTTGAGAAAAATCCAAAAAAATCATTAAAAAGTCGCTATTGCTTATTGCATTCAGCATCGTTAGACGACTCTTATATGCCTGGGATGACCACTGTCTGATGATTATTTTAGATTTTATGCCAAAATGTTGATTTTGTGTCTTACGTCTCTAAATTAGACGACCTTGGATTTTCTTCTCTTACACCGCAATACAACTTTGAGGGTCGGGTGACTTTGGCTATTTACCGTCGGAGTTCACTTTTCATGCTTAAAAATGCATCCTGACACAGTTTTACTCAAAGTTAGAGTAAAAAAAAATGTTTGTCAAAAAATCTTCTGTCGGTCGTACCGGTACCCATGTCTTATAACTTGTACCAAATTGTGCAGGGTACATTTTGACAAAAATCCAAAAAAATCATTAAAAAGTCGCTATTGCTTATTGCATTCAGCATCGATAGACGGCTCTTATATGCCTGGGATGACCACTTTCTGATGATTATTTTAGATTTTATGCCAAAATTTTGATTTCGTGTCTTACGTCTCTAAATTAGACGACCTTGGATTTTCTTCTCTTACACCGCAATACAATTTTGGAAAGTCGGGTGACTTTTGCTATTTACCGTCGGAGTTCACTTTTCATGCTTAAAAATGCATCCTGACACAGTTTTACTCAAAGTTAGCGTAAAAAAAATTTTTGTCAAAAAATCTTCTGTCGGTCGTACCGGTACCCATGTCTTATAACTTGTACCAAGTTGTGAAGGGTACATTTTGACAAAAATCCAAAAAAATCATTAAAAAGTCGCTATTGCTTATTGCATTCAGCATCGTTAGACGACTCTAATATGCCTTGGATAACCACTTTCTGATGATTATTTTAGATTTTATGCCAAAATGTTGATTTTGTGTCTTACGTCTCTAAATTAGACGACCTTGAATTTTCTTCTCTTACACCGCAATACAACTTTGAGGGTCGGGTGACTTTTGCTATTTACCGTCGGAGTTCACTTTTCATGCTTAAAAATGCATCCTGACACAGTTTTACTCAAAGTTAGAGTAAAAAAATTTTTGTCAAAAAATCTTCTGTCGGTGTTACCGGTACCCATGTCTTATAACTTGTACCAAGTTGTGAAGGGTACATTTTGACAAAAATCCAAAAAAATCATTAAAAATTCGTTATTGCTTATTGCATTCAGCATCGTTAGACGACTCTAATATGCCTTGGATGACCACATTCTGATGATTATTTTAGATTTTATGCCAAAATGTTGATTTTGTGTCTTACGTCTCTAAATTAGACGACCTTAGATTTTCTTCTCTTACACCGCAATACAACTTTGAGGGTCGGGTGACTTTTGCTATTTACCGTCGCAGTTCACTTTTCATGCTTAAAAATGCATCCTGACACAGTTTTACTCAAAGTTAGAGTAAATAAAATTTTGTCAAAAAATCTTCTGTCGGTCGTACCGGTACCCATGTCTTATAACTTGTAACAAGTTGTGAAGGGTACATTTTGACAAAAATCCAAAAAAATCATTAAAAAGTCGCTATTGCTTATTGCTTTCAGCATCGTTAGACGACTCTTATATGCCTGGGATGACCACTGTCTGATGATTATTTTAGATTTTATGCCAAAATGTTGATTTTGTGTCTTACGTCTCTAAATTAGACGACCTTGGATTTTCTTCTCTAACACCGCAATACAACTTTGAGGGTCGGGTGACTTTTGCTATTTACCGTCGGAGTTCACTTTTCATGCTTAAAAATGCATCGTGACACAGTTTTACTCAAAGTTAGAGTAAAAATAATTTTTGTCAAAAAATCTTCTGTCGGTCGTACCGGTACCCATGTCTTATAACTTGTACCAAGTTGTGAAGGGTACATTTTGACAAAAATCCAAAAAAATCATAAAAAAGTCACTATTGCTTATTGCATTCAGCATCGTTAGACGACTCGAATTTGCCTTGGATAACCACTTTCTGATGATTATTTTAGATTTTATGCCAAAATGTTTATTTTGTGTCTTACGTCTCTAAATTAGACAACCTTGGATATTCTTCTCTTACAACGCAATACAACTTTGAGGGTCGGGTGACTTTGGCTATTTACCGTCGGAGTTCACTTTTCATGCCTTAAAATGCATCCTGACACAGTTTTACTCAAAGTTAGAGTAAAAAAAAATTTTGTCAAAAAATCTTCTGTCGGTCGTACCGGTACCCATGTCTTATAACTTGTACCAAATTGTGAATGGTACATTTTAAGAAAAATCCAAAAAAATCATTAAAAAGTCGCTATTGCTTATTGCATTCAGCATCGTTAGACGACTCTAATATGCCTGGGATGACCACTGTACGATGATTATTTTAGATTTTATGCCAAAATGTTAATTTTGTGTCTTACGTCTCTAAATTAGACGACCTTGGATTTTCTTCTCTTACACCGCAATACAACTTTGAGGGTCGGGTGACTTTTGCTATTTACCGTCGGAGTTCACTTTTCATGCCTTAAAATGCATCCTGACACAATTTTACTCAAAGTTAGAGTAAAAAAAAATTTTGTCAAAAAATCTTCTGTCGGTCGTACCGGTACCCATGTCTTATAACTTGTACCAAGTTGTGAAGGGTACATTTTGACAAAAATCCAAAAAAATCATTAAAAAGTCGCTATTTCTTATTGCATTTAGCATCGTTAGACGACTCTGATATGGCTTGGATAACCACTTTCTGATGATTATTTTAGATTTTATGCCAAAATGTTGATTTTGTGTCTTACTTCTCTAAATTAGACGACCATGGATTTTCTTCTCTTACACCGCAATACAACTTTGAGGGTCGGGTGACTTTTGCTATTTACCGTCGGAGTTCACTTTTCATGCTTAAAAATGCATCCTGACACAGTTTTACTCAAAGTTAGAGTACACAAAATTTTTGTCAAAAAATCTTCTGTCGGTCGTACCGGTACCCATGTCTTATAACTTGTACCAAGTTGTGAAGGGTACATTTTGACAAAAATTTAAAAAAATCAATAAAAAGTCGCTATTGCTTATTGCATTCAGCATCGTTAGACGACTCTAATATGCCTTGGATAACCACTTTCGGATGATTATTTTAGATTTTATGCCAAAATGTTGATTTTGTGTCTTACGTCTCTAAATTAGACGACCTTGGATTTTCTTCTCTTACACCGCAATACAACTTTGAGGGTCGGGTGACTTTGGCTATTTACCGTCGGAGTTCACTTTTCATGCTTAAAAATGCATCCTGACACAGTTTTACTCAAAGTTTTAGTTAAAAAAAATTTTTGTCAAAAAATCTTCTGTCGGTCGTACCGGTACCCATGTCTTATAACTTGTATCAAGTTGTGAAGGGTACATTTTGACAAAAATCCAAAAAAATCATTAAAAAGCCGCTATTGCTTATTGCATTCAGCATCGTTAGACGACTCTAATATGCCTGGGATGACCATTGTCTGATGATTATTTTAGATTTTATACCAAAATGTGGATTTTGTGTCTACGTCCCTAAATTAGACGACCTTGGATTTTCTTCACTTACACCGCAATAAAACTTGGAGGGACGGGTGACTTTTGCTATTTACCGTCGGAGATGCTTAAAAATGCATCCTGACACAGTTTTACTCTAAGTTAGAGTAAAACACATTTTTGTCAAAAAATCTTCTGTCGGTCGTACCGGTGCCCATGTCTTATAACTTGTACCAAGTTGTGAAGGGTACATTTTGCCAAAAATCCAAAAAAATCATTAAAAAGTCGCTATTGCTTATTGCATTCAGCATCGTTAGACGACTCTAATATGCCTGGGATGACCACTGTCTGATGATTATTTTAGATTTTATGTCAAAATGTTGATTTTGTGTCTTATGTCTCTAAATTAGGCGACCTTGGATTTTCTTCTCTTACACCGCAATAAAACTTGGAGGGACGGGTGACTTTTGCTATTAACCGTCGCAGTTCACTTTTCATGCTTAAAAATGCATCCTGACATAGTTTTACTCAAAGTTAGAGTAAAAAAAAATTTTTGTCAAAAAATCTTCTGTCGGTCGTACCGGTACCCATGTCTTATAACTTGTACCAAGTTGTGAAGGGTACATTTTGACAAAAATCCAAAAAAATCATTGAAAAGTCGCTATTGCTTATTGCATTCAGCATCGTTAGACGACTCTTATATGCCTGGGGTGACCATTGTTTGATGATTATTTTAGATTTTATGTCAAAATGTTGATTTTGTGTCTTATGTCTCTAAATTAGGCGACCTTGGATTTTCTTCTCTTACACCGCAATACAACTTTGAGGGTCGGGTGACTTTTGCTATTTACCGTCGGAGTTCACTTTTCATGCTTAAAAATGCATCCTGACACAGTTTTACTCAAAATTAGAGTAAATAAAATTTTGTCAAAAAATCTTCTGTCGGTCGTACCGGTACCCATGTCTTATAACTTGTAACAAGTTGTGAAGGGTACATTTTGACAAAAATCCAAAAAAATCATTAAAAAGTCGCTATTGCTTATTGCATTCAGCATCGTTCGACGACTCTTATATGCCTGGGATGACCACTTTCTGATGATTATTTTAGATTTTATGCCAAAATGTTAATTTTGTGTCTTACGTCTCTAAATTAGACGACCTTGGATTTTCTTCTCTTACACCGCAATACAACTTTGAGGGTTGGGTGACTTTTGCTATTATCCGTCGGAGTTCACTTTACATGCTAAAAATGCATCCTGACACAATTTTACTCAAAGTTAGAGTAAACAAAATTTTTGTCAAAAAATCTTCTGTCGGTCGTACCGGTACCCAAGTCTTATAACTTGTACCAAGTTGTGAAGGGTACATTTTGACAAAAATCCAAAAAAATCATTAAAAAGTCGCTATTGCTTATTGCATTCAGCATCGTTAGACAGCTCTAATATGCCTTGGATAACCACTTTCTGATGATTATTTTAGATTTTATGCCAAAATGTTGATTTTGTGTCTTACGTCTCTAAATTAGAGAACTTTGGATTTTCTTCTCTTACACCGCAATACAACTTTGAGGGTCGGGTGACTTTTGCTATTTACCGTCGGAGTTCACTTTTCATGCTTAAAAATGCATCCTGACACAGTTTTACTCAAAGTTAGAGCAAAAAAAATTTTTTGTCAAAATTTCTTCTGTCGGTCGTACCGGTACCCATGTCTTATAACTTGTACCAAGTTGTGAAGGGTACTTTTTGACAAAAATCCAAAAAAATCATTAAAAAGTCGCTATTGCTTATTGCATTCAGCATCGTTAGACAACTCTAATATGCCTTGGATAACCACTTTCTGATGATTATTTTAGATTTTATGCCAAAATGTTGATTTTGTGTCTTACGTCTCTAAATTAGACGACCTTGGATTTTCTTCTCTTAAACCGCAATACAACTTTGAGGGTCGGGTGACTTTTGCTATTATCCGTCGGAGTTCACTTTTCATGCCTTAAAATGCATCCTGACACAGTTTTACTCAAAGTTAGAGTAAAAAAAAATTTTTGTCAAAAAATCTTCTGTCGGTCGTACCGGTACCCATGTCTTAAAACTTGTACCAAGTTGTGAAGGGTACATTTTGACAAAAATCCAAAAAAATCATTAAAAAGTCGCTATTGCTTATTGCATTCTGCATCGTTAGACGACTCTTATATGCCTTGGATAACCACTTTCTGATGATTATTTTAGATTTTATGCCAAAACGTTGATTTTGTGTCTTACGTCTCTAACTTAGACGACCTTGGATTTTCTTCTCTTACAACGCAATACAACTTTGAGGGTCGGGTGACTTTTGCTATTTACCGTCGGAGTTCACTTTTCATGCTTAAAAATGCATCCTGACACAGTTTTACTCAAAGTTAGAGTAAAAAAAATTTTTTCAAAAAATCTTCTGTCGGTCGTACCGGTACCCATGTCTTATAACTTGTACCAAGTTGCGAAGGGTACATTTTGACAAAAATCCAAAAAAATCATAAAAAAGTCGCTATTGCTTATTGCATTCAGCATCGTTAGACAACTCTAATATGCCTTGGATAACCACTTTCTGATGATTTTTTTAGATTTTATGCCAAAATGTTTATTTTGTGTCTTACGTCTCTAAATTAGACGACCTTGGATTTTCTTCTCTTACACCGCAATACAACTTTGAGGGTCGGGTGACTTTTGCTATTTACCGTCGGAGTTCACTTTTCATGCTCAAAAATGCATCCTGACACAGTTTTACTCAAAGTTAGAGTAAAAAAAAATTTTTGTCAAAAAATCTTCTGTCGGTCGTACCGGTACCCATGTCTTATGACTTGTACCAAGTTGTGAAGGGTACATTTTGACAAAAATCCAAAAAATCATTAAAAAGTCGCTATTGCTTATTGCATTCAGCATCGTTAGACGACTCTAATATGCCTTTAATAACCACTTTCCGATGATTATTTTAGATTTTATGCCAAAATGTTGATTTTGTGTCTTACGTTTCTGAATTAGACGACCTTGGATTTTCTTCTCTTACACCGCAATACAACTTTGAGGGTCGGGTGACTTTTGCTATTTACCGTCGGAGTTCACTTTTCATGCTCAAAAATGCATCCTGACACAGTTTTACTCAAAGTTAGAGTAAAAAAAAATTTTGTCAAAAAATCTTCTGTCGGTCGTACCGGAACCCATGTCTTATAACTTGTACCAAGTTGTGAAGGGTACATTTTGACAAAAATCCAAAAAAATCATTAAAAAGTCGCTATTGCTTATTGCATTCAGCAACGTTAGACGACTCTAATATGCCTTGAATAACCACTTTCTGATGATTATTTTAGATTTTATGCCAAAATGTTTATTTTGTGTCTTACGTCTCTAAATTAGACAACCGTGGATTTTCTTCTCTTACACCGCAATACAACTATGAAGATCTGGCGACTTTTGCTATTTACCGTCAGAGTTCACTTTTCATGCTTAAAAATGCATCCTGACACAGTTTTACTCAAAGTTAGAGTAAAAAAAAATTTTGTCAAAAAATCTGCTGTCGGTCGTAACGGTACCCATGTCTTATAACTTGTACCAAGTTGTGAAGGGTACATTTTGACAAAAATCCAAAAAAATCATTGAAAAGTCACTATTGCTTATTACATTCAGCATCGTTAGACGACTCTTATATGCCTTGGATAACCACTTTCTGATGATTATTTTAGATTTTATGAGAAAATGTTGATTTTGTGTCTTACGTCTCTAAATTAGACGACCTTGGATTTTCTTCTCTTACAACGCAATACAACTTTGAGGGTCGGGTGACTTTTGCTATTTACCGTCGGAGTTCACTTTTCATGCTTAAAAATGCATCCTGACACAGTTTTACTCAAAGTTAGAGTAAAAAAATTTTTGTCAAAAAATCTTCTGTCGGTGTTACCGGTACCCATGTCTTATAACTTGTACCAAGTTGTGAAGTGTACATTTTGACAAAAATCCAAAAAAATCATTAAAAATTCGTTATTGCTTATTGCATTCAGCATCGTTAGACGACTCTAATATGCCTTGGATGACCACATTCTGATGATTATTTTAGATTTTATGCCAAAATGTTGATTTTGTGTCTTACGTCTCTAAATTAGACGACCTTAGATTTTCTTCTCTTACACCGCAATACAACTTTGAGGGTCGGGTGACTTTTGCTATTTACGGTCGCAGTTCACTTTTCATGCTTAAAAATGCATCCTGACACAGTTTTACTCAAAGTTAGAGTAAATAAAATTTTGTCAAAAAATCTTCTGTCGGTCGTACCGGTACCCATGTCTTATAACTTGTACCAAGATGTGAAGGGTACATTTTGAGAAAAATCCAAAAAAATCAATAAAAAGTCGCTATTGCTTATTGCATTCAGCATCGTTAGACGACTCTAATATGCCTTGGATAACCACTTTCTGATGATTATTTTAGATTTTTTGCCAAAATGTTGATTTTGTGTCATACGTCTCTAAATTAGACGACCTTGGATTTTCTTCTCTAACACCGCAATACAACTTTGAGGGTCGGGTGACTTTTGCTATTTACCGTCGGAGTTCACTTTTCATGCTTAAAAATGCATCGTGACACAGTTTTACTCAAAGTTAGAGTAAAAATAATTTTTGTCAAAAAATCTTCTGTCGATCGTACCGGTACCCATGTCTTATAACTTGTAACAAGTTGTGAAGGGTACATTTTGACAAAAATCCAAAAAAATCATTAAAAAGTCGCTATTGCTTATTGCTTTCAGCATCGTTAGACGACTCTTATATGCCTGGGATGACCACTGTCTGATGATTATTTTAGATTTTATGCCAAAATGTTGATTTTGTGTCTTACGTCTCTAAATTAGACGACCTTGGATTTTCTTCTCTAACACCGCAATACAACTTTGAGGGTCGGGTGACTTTTGCTATTTACCGTCGGAGTTCACTTTTCATGCTTAAAAATGCATCGTGACACAGTTTTACTCAAAGTTAGAGTAAAAATAATTTTTGTCAAAAAATCTTCTGTCGGTCATACCGGTACCCATGTCTCATAACTTGTACCAAGTTGTGAAGGGTACATTTTGACAAAAATCCAAAAAAATCATTAAAAAGTCGCTATTGCTTATTGCATTCAGCATCGTTAGACGACTCTAATATGCCTTGGATAACCACTTTCTGATGATTATTTTAGATTTTATGCCAAAATGTTTATTTTGTGTCTTACGTCTCTAAATTAGACAACCTTGGATATTCTTCTCTTACAACGCAATACAACTTTGAGGGTCGGGTGACTTTGGCTATATACCGTCGGAGTTCACTTTTCATGCCTTAAAATGCATCCTGACACAATTTTACTCAAAGTTAGAGTAAAAAAAAATTTTGTCAAAAAATCTTCTGTCGGTCGTACCGGTACCCATGTCTTATAACTTGTACCAAATTGTGAATGGTACATTTTGAGAAAAATCCAAAAAAATCATTAAAAAGTCGCTATTGCTTATTGCATTCAGCATCGTTAGACGACTCTAATATGCCTGGGATGACCACTGTACGATGATTATTTTAGATTTTATGCCAAAATGTTAATTTTGTGTCTTACGTCTCTAAATTAGACGACCTTGGATTTTCTTCTCTTACACCGCAATACAACTTTGAGGGTCGGGTGACTTTTGCTATTTACCGTCGGAGTTCACTTTTCATGCCTTAAAATGCATCCTGACACAATTTTACTCAAAGTTAGAGTAAAAAAAAATTTTGTCAAAAAATCTTCTGTCGGTCGTACCGGTACCCATGTCTTATAACTTGTACCAAGTTGTGAAGGGTACATTTTGACAAAAATCCAAAAAAATCATTAAAAAGTCGCTATTTCTTATTGCATTTAGCATCGTTAGACGACTCTGATATGGCTTGGATAACCACTTTCTGATGATTATTTTAGATTTTATGCCAAAATGTTGATTTTGTGTCTTACTTCTCTAAATTAGACGACCATGGATTTTCTTCTCTTACACCGCAATACAACTTTGAGGGTCGGGTGACTTTTGCTATTTACCGTCGGAGTTCACTTTTCATGCTTAAAAATGCATCCTGACACAGTTTTACTCAAAGTTAGAGTACACAAAATTTTTGTCAAAAAATCTTCTGTCGGTCGTACCGGTACCCATGTCTTATAACTTGTACCAAGTTGTGAAGGGTACATTTTGACAAAAATTTAAAAAAATCAATAAAAAGTCGCTATTGCTTATTGCATTCAGCATCGTTAGACGACTCTAATATGCCTTGGATAACCACTTTCTGATGATTATTTTAGATTTTATGCCAAAATGTGGATTTTGTGTCTTACGTCTCTAAATTAGACGACCTTGGATTTTCTTCTCTTACACCGCAATACAACTTTGAGGGTCGGGTGACTTTTGCTATTTACCGTCGGAGTTAACTTTTCATGCTTAAAAATGCATCCTGACACAGTTTTACTCGAAGTTAGAGTAAAAAAAAATGTTTGTCACAAAATCTTCTGTCGGTCGTACCGCTACCCATGTCTTATAACTTGTACCAAGTTGTGAAGGGTACATTTTGACAAAAATCCAAAAAAATCATTTAAAAGTCGCTATTGCTTATTGCATTCAGCATCGTTAGACGACTCGAGTATGCCTGGGATGACCACTGTCTGATGATTATTTTAGATTTTATGCCAAAATGTTGATTTTGTGTCTTACGTCTCTAAATTAGACGACCTTGGATTTTCTTCTCTTACACCGCAATACAACTTTGAGGGTCGGGTGACTTTGGCTATTTACCGTCGGAGTTCACTTTTCATGCTTAAAAATGCATCCTGACACAGTTTTACTCAAAGTTTTAGTTAAAAAAAATTTTTGTCAAAAAATCTTCTGTCGGTCGTACCGGTACCCATGTCTTATAACTTGTATCAAGTTGTGAAGGGTACATTTTGACAAAAATCCAAAAAAATCATTAAAAAGCCGCTATTGCTTATTGCATTCAGCATCGTTAGACGACTCTAATATGCCTGGGATGACCATTGTCTGATGATTATTTTAGATTTTATACCCAAATGTGGATTTTGTGTCTACGTCCCTAAATTAGACGACCTTGGATTTTCTTCTCTTACACCGCAATACAACTTTGAGGGTCGGGTGACTTTTGCTATTTACCGTCGGAGATGCTTAAAAATGCATCCTGACACAGTTTTACTCTAAGTTAGAGTAAAACACATTTTTGTCAAAAAATCTTCTGTCGGTCGTACCGGTGCCCATGTCTTATAACTTGTACCAAGTTGTGAAGGGTACATTTTGCCAAAAATCCAAAAAAATCATTAAAAAGTCGCTATTGCTTATTGCATTCAGCATCGTTAGACGACTCTAATATGCCTGGGATGACCACTGTCTGATGATTATTTTAGATTTTATGTCAAAATGTTGATTTTGTGTCTTATGTCTCTAAATTAGGCGACCTTGGATTTTCTTCTCTTACACCGCAATAAAACTTGGAGGGACGGGTGACTTTTGCTATTAACCGTCGCAGTTCACTTTTCATGCTTAAAAATGCATCCTGACATAGTTTTACTCAAAGTTAGAGTAAAAAAAAATTTTTGTCAAAAAATCTTCTGTCGGTCGTACCGGTACCCATGTCTTATAACTTGTACCAAGTTGTGAAGGGTACATTTTGACAAAAATCCAAAAAAATCATTGAAAAGTCGCTATTGCTTATTGCATTCAGCATCGTTAGACGACTCTTATATGCCTGGGGTGACCATTGTTTGATGATTATTTTAGATTTTATGTCAAAATGTTGATTTTGTGTCTTATGTCTCTAAATTAGGCGACCTTGGATTTTCTTCTCTTACACCGCAATACAACTTTGAGGGTCGGGTGACTTTTGCTATTTACCGTCGGAGTTCACTTTACATGCTAAAAATGCATCCTGACACAATTTTACTCAAAGTTAGAGTAAACAAAATTTTTGTCAAAAAATCTTCTGTCGGTCGTACCGGTACCCAAGTCTTATAACTTGTACCAAGTTGTGAAGGGTACTTTTTGACAAAAATCCAAAAAAATCATTAAAAAGTCGCTATTGCTTATTGCATTCTGCATCGTTAGACGACTCTTATATGCCTTGGATAACCACTTTCTGATGATTATTTTAGATTTTATGCCAAAACGTTGATTTTGTGTCTTACGTCTCTAACTTAGACGACCTTGGATTTTCTTCTCTTACAACGCAATACAACTTTGAGGGTCGGGTGACTTTTGCTATTTACCGTCGGAGTTCACTTTTCATGCTTAAAAATGCATCCTGACACAGTTTTACTCAAAGTTAGATTAAAAAAATTTTTGTCAAAAAATCTTCTGTCGGTCGTACCGGTACCCAAGTCTTATAACTTGTACCAAGTTGTGAAGGGTACATTTTGACAAAAATCCAAAAAAATCATTAAAAAGTCGCTATTGCTAATTGCATTCAGCATCGTTAGACAACTCTAATATGCCTTGGATAACCACTTTCTGATGATTATTTTAGATTTTATGCCAAAATGTTGATTTTGTGTCTTACGTCTCTAAATTAGAGAACTTTGGATTTTCTTCTCTTACACCGCAATACAACTTTGAGGGTCGGGTGAATTTTGCTATTTACCGTCGGAGTTCACTTTTCATGCTTAAAAATGCATCCTGACACAGTTTTACTCAAAGTTAGAGTAAAAAAAATTTTGTCAAAAAATCTTCTGTCGGTCGTACCGGTACCAATGTCTTATAACTTTTACCAAATTGTGAAGGGTACATTTTGACAAAAATCCAAAAAAATCATTAAAAAGTCGCTATTGCTTATTGCATTCAGCATCGTTAGACAACTCTTATATGCCTTGGATAACCACTTTCTGATGATTATTTTAGATTTTATGCCAAAATGTTGATTGTGTGTCTTACGTCTCTAAATTAGACGACCTTGGATTTTCTTCTCTTACACCGCAATACAACTTTGAGGGTCGGGTGACTTTTGCTATTTACCGTCGGAGTTCACTTTTCATGCTTAAAAATGCATCCTGACACAGGTTTTCTCAAAGTTAGAGTAAAAAAAAATTTTTTTCAAAAAATCTTCTGTCGGTCGTACCGGTACCCATGTCTTATAACTTGTACCAAGTTGTGAAGGGTACATTTTGACAAAAATCCAAAAAAATCATTGAAAAGTCACTATTGCTTATTACATTCAGCATCGTTAGACGACTCTTATATGCCTTGGATAACCACTTTCTGATGATTATTTTAGATTTTATGAGAAAATGTTGATTTTGTGTCTTACGTCTCTAAATTAGACGACCTTGGATTTTCTTCTCTTACACCGCAATACAACTTTGAGGGTCGGGTGACTTTTGCTATTTACCGTCGGAGTTCACTTTTCATGCTTAAAAATGCATCCTGACACAGGTTTACTCAAAGTTAGAGTAAAAAAAAAATTTTTTCAAAAAATCTTCTGTCGGTCGTACCGGTACCCATGTCTTATAACTTGTACCAAGTTGTGAAGGGTACATTTTGACAAAAATCCAAAAAAATCATTGAAAAGTCACTATTGCTTATTACATTCAGCATCGTTAGACAACTCTTATATGGCTTGGATAACCACTTTCTGATGATTATTTTAGATTTTATGCCAAAATGTTAATTTTGTGTCTTACGTCTATAAATTAGACGACCTTGGATTTTCTTCTCTTACACCACAATACAACTTTGAGGGTCGGGTGACTTTTGCTATTTACCGTCGGAGTTCACTTTTCATGCTTAAAAATGCATCCTGACACAGTTTTACTCAAAGTTAGAGTAAAAAAAAATTTTTGTCAAAAAATCTTCTGTCGGTCGTACCGGTACCCATGTCTTATGACTTGTACCAAGTTGTGAAGGGTACATTTTGACAAAAATCCAAAAAATCATTAAAAAGTCGCTATTGCTTATTGCATTCAGCATCGTTAGACGACTCTAATATGCCTTTAATAACCACTTTCCGATGATTATTTTAGATTTTATGCCAAAATGTTGATTTTGTGTCTTACGTTTCTGAATTAGACGACCTTGGATTTTCTTCTCTTACACCGCAATACAACTTTGAGGGTCGGGTGACTTTTGCTATTTACCGTCGGAGTTCACTTTTCATGCTCAAAAATGCATCCTGACACAGTTTTACTCAAAGTTAGAGTAAAAAAAAATTTTGTCAAAAAATCTTCTGTCGGTCGTACCGGTACCCATGTCTTATAACTTGTACCAAGTTGTGAAGGGTAAATTTTGACAAAAATCCAAAAAAATCATTAAAAAGTCGCTATTGCTTATTGCATTCAGCATCGTTAGACGACTCTAATATGCCTTGAATAACCACTTTCTGATGATTATTTTAGATTTTATGCCAAAATGTTTATTTTGTGTCTTACGTCTCTAAATTAGACAACCGTGGATTTTCTTCTCTTACACCGCAATACAACTATGAAGATCTGGCGACTTTTGCTATTTACCGTCAGAGTTCACTTTTCATGCTTAAAAATGCATCCTGACACAGTTTTACTCAAAGTTAGAGTAAAAAAAAATTTTGTCAAAAAATCTGCTGTCGGTCGTAACGGTACCCATGTCTTATAACTTGTACCAAGTTGTGAAGGGTACATTTTGACAAAAATCCAAAAAAATCATTCAAAAGTCGCTTTTGCTTATTGCATTCAGCATCGTTAGATGACTCCAATATGCCTGGGATGACCACTGTCTGATGATTATTTTAGATTTTATGCCAAAATGTTGATTTTGTGTCTTACGTCTCTAAATTAGACGACCTTGGATTTTCTTCTCTTACACCGCAATACAACTTTGAGTGTCGGGTGACTTTTGCTATTTACCGTCGGAGTTCACTTTTCATGCTTAAAAAATGCATCCTGACACAGTTTTACTCAAAGTTAGAGTAAAAAAAATGTTTGTCAAAAAATCTTCTGTCGGTCGTACCGGTACCCATGTCTTATAACTTGTACCAAGTTGTGAAGGGTAAATTTTGACAAAAATCCAAAAAAATCATTAAAAACTCGCTATTGCTTATTGCATTCAGCATCGTTAGACGACTCTAATATGCCTTGGATAACCACTTTCTGATGATTATTTTAGATTTTATGCCAAAATTTTGATTTCGTGTCTTACGTCCCTACATTAGACGACCTTGGATTTTCGTCTCCGGCACCGCCATGCAACTTTGATGGTCGGGTAACTTTCGCTATTTACTGTCGGAGATCACTTTTCGTGATTAATAATGCATCCTGACACCGTTTTACTCAAAGTTAGAGTAAAAAAATTTTTTGTCCAAAAATCTTCCGTCGGTCATACCGGTACCCATGTCTCATAACTTGTACCAAGTTGTGAAGGGTCCATTTTGACAAAAATCCAAAAAAATCATTAAAAAGCCGCTATTGCTTATTGCATTCAGCATCGTTAGACGACTCTTATATGCCTTGGATAACCACTTTCTGATGATTATTTTAGATTTTATGCCAAAATGATGATTTTGTGTCTTACGTCTCTAAATTAGACGACCTTGGAATTTCTTCTCTTACACCGCAATACAACTTTGAGGGTCGGGTGACTTTTGCTATTTACCGTCGGAGTTCACTTTTCATGCTTAAAAATGCATCCTGACACAGTTTTACTCAAAGTTAGAGTAAAAAAAATGTTTGTCAAAAAATCTTCTGTCGGTCGTACCGGTACCCATGTCTTATAACTTGTACCAAGTTGTGAAGGGTAAATTTTGACAAAAATCCAAAAAAATCATTAAAAACTCGCTATTGCTTATTGCATTCAGCATCGTTAGACGACTCTAATATGCCTTGGATAACCACTGTCTGATGATTATTTTAGATTTTATGCCAAAATGTTGATTTTGTGTCTTACGTCTCTAAATTAGACGACCTTGGATTTTCTTCTCTTACACCGCAATACAACTTTGAGTGTCGGGTGACTTTTGCTATTTACCGTCGGAGTTCACTTTTCATGCTTAAAAATGCATCCTGACACAGTTTTACTCAAAGTTAGAGTAAAAATAATTTTTGTCAAAAAATCTTCTGTCGATCGTACCGGTACCCATGTCTTATAACTTGTAACAAGTTGTGAAGGGTACATTTAGACAAAAATCCAAAAAAATCATTAAAAAGTCGCTATTGCTTATTGCATTCAGCATCGTTTGACAACTCTAATATGCCTTGGATAACCACTTTCTGATGATTATTTAAGATTTTATGCCAAAATGTTGATTTTTTGTCTTACGTCTCTAAATTAGACGACCTTGGATTTTCTTCTCTTACACCGCAATACAACTTTGAGGGTCGGGTGACTTTTGCTATTTACCGTCGGAGTTCACTTTTCATGCTTAAAAATGCATCCTGACACAGTTTTACTCAAAGTTAAAGTAAAAAAAAATTTTGTCAAAAAATCTTCTGTCGGTCGTACCAGTACCCATGTCTTATAACTTGTACCAAGTTGTGAAGGGTACATTTTGACAAAAATCCAAAAAAATCATTAAAAAGTCGCTATTGCTTATTGCATTCAGCATCGTTAGACGACTCTTATATGCCTTGGATAACCACTTTCTGATGATTATTTTAGATTTTATGCCAAAACGTTGATTTTGTGTCTTACGTCTCTAACTTAGACGACCTTGGATTTTCTTCTCTTACAACGCAATACAACTTTGAGGGTCGGGTGACTTTTGCTATTTACCGTCGGAGTTCACTTTTCATGCTTAAAAATGCATCCTGACACAGTTTTACTCAAAGTTAGAGTAAAAAAAATTTTGTCAAAAAATCTTCTGTCGGTCGTACCGGTACCCATGTCTTATAACTTGTACCAAGTTGTGCAGGGTACATTTTGACAAAAATCCAAAAAATCATTAAAAAGTCGCTATTGCTTATTGCATTCAGCATCGTTTGACGACTCTAATATGCCTTGGATGACCACTTTCTGATGATTATTTTAGATTTTATGAGAAAATGTTGATTTTGTGTCTTACGTCTCTAAATTAGACGACCTTGGATTTTCGTCTCCTGCACCGCCATGCAACTTTGATGGTCGGGTGACTTTTGCTATTTACCATCGGAGTTCACTTTTTATGCTTAAAAATGCATCCTGACACAGTTTTACTCAAAGTTAAAGTAAAAAAAAATTTTGTCAAAAAATCTTCTGTCGGTCGTACCAGTACCCATGTCTTATAACTTGTACCAAGTTGTGCAGGGTACATTTTGACAAAAATCCAAAAAATCATTAAAAAGTCGCTATTGCTTATTGCATTCAGCATCGTTTGACAACTCTAATATGCCTTGGATAACCACTTTCTGATGATTATTTTAGATTTTATGCCAAAATGTTGATTTTGTGTGTTACGTCTCTAAATTAGACGTCCTTGGATTTTCTTCTCTTACACCGCAATACAACTTTGAGGGTCGGGTGACTTTTGCTATTTACCGTCGGAGTTCACTTTTCATGCTTAAAAATGCATCCTGACACAGTTTTACTCAAAGTTAGAGTAAAAAAAATTTTTGTCAAAAAATCTTCTGTCGGTCGTACCGGTACCCATGTCTTATAACTTGTACCAAGTTGTGAAGGATACATTTTGACAGAAATCCAAAAAAAATCATTAAAAAGTCGCTATTTCTTATTGCATTCAGCATCGTTAGACGACTCTAATATGCCTGGGATGACCACTGTCTGATGATTATTTTAGATTTTATGCCAAAATGATGATTTTGTGTCTTACGTCTCTAAATTAGACCACCTTGGATTTTCTTCTGTTACACCGCAGTACAACTTTGAGGGTCGGGTGACTTTTGCTATTTACCGTCGGAGTTCACTTTTCATGCTTAAAAATGCATCTTGACACAGTTTTACTCAAAGTTACAGTAAAAAAAAATTTTGTCAAAAAATCTTCTGTCGGTCGTACCGGTACCCATGTCTTATAACTTGTACCAAATTGTGAAGGGTACATTTTGACAAAAATCCAAAAAAATCATTAAAAAGTCGCTATTGCTTATTGCATTCAGCATTGTTAGACGACTCTTATATGCCTGGGATAACCACTGTCTGGTGATTATTTTAGCTTTTATGCCAAAATTTTGATTTCGTGTCTTACGTCCCTACATTAGACGACCTTGGATTTTCTTCTCTTACACCGCAATGCAACTTTGAGGGTCGGGTGACTTTTGTTATTTACCGTCGGAGTTTACTTTTCATGCTTAAAAATGCATCCTGACACAGTTTTACTCAAAGTTAGAGTAAAAAAATTTTTGTCAAAAAATCTTCCGTCGGTCATACCGTTACCCATGTCTTATAACTTGTACCAAGTTGTGAAGGGTACATTTTGACAAAAATCCAAAAAAATCATAAAAAAGTCGCTTTTGCTTATTGTATTCAGCATCGTTAGACGACTCTTATATGCCTGGGATGACCACTGTCTGATGATTATTTTAGATTTTATGCCAAAATGTTGATTTTGTGTCTTACGTCTCTAAATTAGACGACCATGGATTTTCTTCTCTTACACCGCAATACAACTTTGAGGGTCGGATGACTTTTGCTATTTACCGTCGGAGTTCACTTTTCGTGCTTAAAAATGAATCCTGACACAGTTTTACTCAAAGTTAGAGTAAAAAGAATTTTTGTCAAAAAATCTTCCGTCGGTCGTACCGGTACCCATGTCTCATAACTTGTACCAAGTTGCGAAGGATACATTTTGAAAAAAATCCAAGAAAATCATTAAAAAGTCGCTATTTCTTCTTGCATTTAGCATCGTGTGACGACTCTAATATGCCTTGGATAACCACTTTCTGATGATTATATTAGATTTTATGCCACAATGTTGATTTTGTGTGTTACGTCTCTAAATTAGACGACCTTGGATTTTCTTCTCTTACACCGCAATACAACTTTGAGGGTCGGGTGACTTTTGCTGTTTACCGTCGGAGTTCACTTTTCATGGTTGAAAATGCATCCTGACACAGTTTTACTCAAAGTTAGAATAAAAAAAAATTTGTCAAAAAATCTTCTGTCGGTCGTACCGGTACCCATGTCTTATAACTTGTACCAAGTTGTGAAGGGTACATTTTGACAAAAATAAAAAAAAATCATTAAAAAGTCGCTATTGCTTATTGCATTCAGCATCGTTTGACGACTCTAATATGCCTTGGATGACCACTTTCTGATGATTATTTTAGATTTTATGAGAAAATGTTGATTTTGTGTCTTACGTCTCTAAATTAGACGACCTTGGATTTTCTTCTCTTACACCGCAATACAACTTTGAGGGTCGGGTGACTTTTGCTGTTTACCGTCAGAGTTAACTTTTCATGCTTAAAAATGCATCCTCACACAGTTTTACTCAAACTTAGAGTAAAAAAAATTTTTGTCAAAAAATCTTCTGTCGGTCGTACCAGTACCCATGTCTTATAACTTGTACCAAGTTGTGCAGGGTACATTTTGACAAAAATCCAAAAAAATCATTAAAAAGTCGCTATTGCTTATTGCATTCAGCATCGTTTGACGACTCTAATATGCCTTGGATGACCACTTTCTGATGATTATTTTAGATTTTATGAGAAAATGTTGATTTTGTGTCTTACGTCTCTAAATTAGACGACCTTGGATTTTCTTCTCTTACACCGCAATACAACTTTGAGGGACGGTTGACTTTTGTTATTAACCGTCGGAATTCACTTTTCATGCTTAAAAATGCATCCTGACACAGTTTTACTCAAAGTTAGAGTGCAAAAAATTTTTGTCAAAAAATCTTCTGTCGGTCGTACCGGTACCCATGTCTTACAACTTGTACCAAATTGTGAAGGGTACATTTTGACAAAAATCCAAAAAAATCATTAAAAAGTCGCTATTGCTTATTGCATTCAGCATCGTTAGATGACTCCAATATGCCTGGGATGACCACTGTCTGATGATTATTTTAGATTTTATGCCAAAATGTTGATTTTGTGTCTTACGTCTCTAAATTAGACGACCTTGGATTTTCTTCTCTTACACCGCAATACAACTTTGAGGGTCGGGTGACTTTTGCTATTTACCGTCGGAGATGCTTAAAAATGCATCCTGACACAGTTTTACTCAAAGTTAGAGTAAAACACATTTTTGTCAAAAAATCTTCTGTCGGTCGTACCGGTACCCATGTCTTATAACTTGTACTAAGTTGTGAAGGGTACATTTTGATAAAAATCCAAAAAAATCATTAAAAAGACGCTATTGCTTATTGCATTCAGCATCGTTAGACAAATCTAATATGCCTGGGATGACCACTGTCTGATGATTATTTTAGATTTTATGCCAAAATGTTGATTTTGTGTCTAACGTCTCTAAATTAGACGACCTTGGATTTTCTTCTCTTACACCGCAATACAACTTTGAGGGACGGTTGACTTTTGTTATTTACCGTCGGAATTCACTTTTCAAGCTTAAAAATGCATCCTGACACAGTTTTACTCAAAGTTAGAGTAAAAATAATTTTTGTCAAAAAATCTTCTGTCGGTCGTACCGGTACCCATGTCTTATAACTTGTACCAAGTTGTGAAGGGTAAATTTTGACAAAAATCCAAAAAAATCATTAAAAAGTCGCTATTGCTTATTGCATTCAGCATCGTTAGACGACTCTAATATGCCTTGGATAACCACTGTCTGATGATTATTTTAGATTTTATGCCAAAATGTTGATTTTGTGTCTTACGTCTCTAAATTAGACGACCTTGGATTTTCTTCTCTTACACCGCAATACAACTTGGAGGGTCGGGTGATTTTTGCTATTTACCGTCGGAGTTCACTTTTCATGCTTAAAAATGCATCCTGACACAGTTTTACTCAAAGTTAGAGTAAAAAAAATGTTTGTCAAAAAATCTTCTGTCGGTCGTACCGGTACCCATGTCTTATAACTTTTACCAAGTTGTGAAGGGTACATTTTGACAAAAATCCAAAAAATCATTAAAAAGTCGCTATTGCTTATTGCATTCAGCATCGTTAGACGACTCTAATATGCCTTTAATAACCACTTTCCGATGATTATTTTAGATTTTATGCCAAAATGTTGATTTTGTGTCTTACGTCTCTGAATTAGACGACCTTGGATTTTCTTCTCTTACACCGCAATACAACTTTGAGGGTCGGGTGACTTTTGCTATTTACCGTCGGAGTTCACTTTTCATGCTCAAAAATGCATCCTGACACAGTTTTACTCAAAGTTAGAGTAAAAAAAATTTTGTCAAAAAATCTTCTGTCGGTCGTACCGGTACCCATGTCTTATAACTTGTACCAAGTTGTGAAGGGTACATTTTGACAAAAATCCAAAAAATCATTAAAAAGTCGCTATTGCTTATTGCATTCAGCATCGTTAGAAGACTCGAATATGCCTGGGGTGACCATTGTCTGATGATTATTTTAGATTTTATGCCAAAATGTTGATTTTGTGTCTTACGTCTCTAAATTAGACGACCTTGGATTTTCTTCTCTAACACCGCAATACAACTTTGAGGGTCGGGTGACTTTTGCTATTTACCGTCGGAGTTCACTTTGCATGCTTAAAAATGCATCCTGACCCAGTTTTACTCAAAGTTAGAGTAAACAAAATTTTTGTCAAAAAATCTGCTGTCGGTCGTAACGGTACCCATGTCTTATAACTTGTACCAAGTTGTGAAGGGTACATTTTGACAAAAATCCAAAAAAAACATTAAAAAGTCGCTATTGCTTATTGCATTCAGCATCGTTAGACGACTCTTATATGCCTTGGATAACCACTTTCTGATGATTATTTTAGATTTTATGCCAAAATGATGATTTTGTGTCTTACGTCTCTAAATTAGACGACCTTGGAATTTCTTCTCTTACACCGCAATACAACTTTGAGGGTCGGGTGACTTTTGCTATTTACCGTCGGAGTTCACTTTTCATGCTTAAAAATGCATCCTGACACAGTTTTACTCAAAGTTAGAGTAAAAAAAATGTTTGTCAAAAAATCTTCTGTCGGTCGTACCGGTACCCATGTCTTATAACTTGTACCAAGTTGTGAAGGGTAAATTTTGACAAAAATCCAAAAAAAACATTAAAAAGTCGCTATTGCTTATTGCATTCAGCATCGTTAGACGACTCTTATATGCCTTGGATAACCACTTTCTGATGATTATTTTAGATTTTATGCCAAAATGTTGATTTTGTGTCTTACGTCTCTAAATTAGACGACCTTGGATTTTCTTCTCTTACACCGCAATACAACTCTGAGGGTCGAGTGACTTTTGCTATTTACCGTCGGAGTTCACTTTTTATGCTTAAAAATGCATCCTGACATAGTTTTACTCAAAGTTAGAGTAAACAATATTTTTGTCAAAAAATCTTCTGTCGGTCGTACCGGTACCCATGTCTTATAACTTGTACCAAGTTGTGAAGGGTACATTTAGACAAAAATCCAAAAAAATCATTAAAAAGTCGCTTTTTCTTATTGCATTCAGCATCGTTAGACGACTCTAATATGCCTGGGATGACCACTTTCTGATGATTATTTTAGATTTTATGCCACAATGTTGATTTTGTGTCTTACGTCTCTAAATTAGATGACCTTGGATTTTCTTCTCTTACACCGCAATACAACTTTGAGGGTCGGGTGACTTTTGCTATTTACCGTCGGAGTTCACTTTTCATGCTCAAAAATGCATCCTGACACAGTTTTACTCAAAGTTAGAGTAAAAAAAAATTTTTGTCAAAAAATCTTCTGTCGGTCGTACCGGTACCCATGTCTTATAACTTGTACCAAATTGTGAAGGGTACATTTTGACAAAAATCCAAAACAATCATTAAAAAGTCGCTATTGCTTATTGCATTCAGCATCGTTAGACGACTCTAATATGCCTGGGATGACCACTGTCTGATGATTATTTTAGATTTTATGCCAAAATGTTGATTTTGTGTCTTACGTCTCTAAATTAGACGAGCTTGGATTTTCTTCTCTTACACCGCAATACAACTTTGAGGGTCGGGTGACTTTTGCTATTTACCGTCGGAGTTCACTTTTCATGCTCAAAAATGCATCCTGACACAGTTTTACTCAAAGTTAGAGTAAAAAAAAATTTTTGTCAAAAAATCTTCTGTCGGTCGTACCGGTACCCATGTCTTATAACTTGTACCAAGTTGTGAAGGGTACATTTTGACAAAAATCCAAAAAAATCATTCAAAAGTCGCTATTGCTTATTGCATTCAGCATCGTTAGACGACTCTAATATGCCTTGGATGACCACTTTCTGATGATTATTTTAGATTTTATGAGAAAATGTTGATTTTGTGTCTTACGTCTCTAAATTAGACGACCTTGGATTTTCTTCTCTTACACCGCAATACAATTTTGAGGGTCGGGTGACGTTTGCTATTTTCCGTCGGAGTTCACTTTTCATGCTTAAAAATGCATCCTGACACAGTTTTACTCAAAGTTAGAGTAAAAACAATTTTGTCAAAAAATCTTCTGTCGGTCGTACCAGTACCCATGTCTTATAACTTGTACCAAGTTGTGAAGGGTACATTTTGACAAAAATCCAAAAAAATCATTATAAGTCGCTATTGCTTATTGCATTCAGCATCGTTAGATGACTCTAATATGCCTGGGATGACCACTGTCTGATGATTATTCTTTTAGATTTTATGCCAAAATGTTGATTTTGTGTCTTACGTCTCTAAATTAGACGACCTTGGATATTCTTCTCTTACACCGCAATACAACTTTGAGGGTCGGGTGACTTTTGCTATTTACCGTCGGAGTTCACTTTTCATGCTTAAAAATGCATCCTGACACAGTTTTACTCAAAGTTAAAGTAAAAAAAAAATTTGTCAAAAAATCTTCTGTCGGTCGTACCAGTACCCATGTCTTATAACTTGTACCAAGTTGTGAAGGGTACATTTTGACAAAAATCCAAAAAAATCATTATAAGTCGCTATTGCTTATTGCATTCAGCATCGTTAGATGACTCTAATATGCCTGGGATGACCACTGTCTGATGATTATTATTTTAGATTTTATGCCAAAATGTTGATTTTGTGTCTTACGTCTCTAAATTAGACGACCTTGGATATTCTTCTCTTACACCGCAATACAACTTTGAGGGTCGGGTGACTTTTGCTATTTACCGTCGGAGTTCACTTTTCATGCTTAAAAATGCATCCTGACACAGTTTTACTCAAAGTTAGAGTAAACAAAATTTTTGTCAAAAAATCTTCTGTCGGTCGTACCGGTACCCATGTCTTATGACTTGTACCAAGATGTGAAGGGTAAATTTTGACAAAAATCCAAAAAAATCATTAAAAAGTCGCTATTTCTTATTGCATTCAGCATCGTTAGACGACTCTTATATGCCTTGGATAACCACTTTCTGATGATTATTTTAGATTTTATGCCAAAATGTTGATTTTGTGTCTTACGTCTCTAAATTAGACGACCTTGGATTTTCTTCTCTTACACCGCAATACAACTTTGAGGGTCGGGTGACTTTTGCTATTTACCGTCGGAGTTCACTTTTCATGCTTAAAAATGCATTCTGACACAGTTTTACTCAAAGTTAGAGTAAACAAAATTTTTGTCAAAAAAATTTCTGTCGGTCGTACCGGTGCCCATGTCTTATAACTTGTACCAAGTTGTGAAGGGTACATTTTGACAAAAATCCAAAAAAATCATTAAAAAGTCGCTATTGCTTATTGCATCCAGCATCGTTAAACGACTCTAATATGCCTGGGATGACCACTGTCTGATGATTATTTTAGATTTTATGCCAAAATGTTGATTTTGTGTCTTACGTCTTTAAATTAAAAGACCTTGGATTTTCTTCTCTTACACCGCAATACAACTTTGAGGGTCGGGTGACTTTTGCTATTTACCGTCGGAGTTCACTTTTCATGCTTAAAAATGCATCCTGACACAGTTTTACTCAAAGTTAGAGCAAAAAAATTTTTGTCAAAAAATCTTCTGTCGGTCGTACCGGTACCCATGTCTTATAACTTTTACCAAATTGTGAATGGTACATTTTGACAAAAATGCAAAAAAATCATTAAAAAGTCGCTATTGCTTATTGCATTCAGCATCGTTAGACGACTCTGATATGCCTGGGATGACCACTGTACGATGATTATTTTAGATTTTATGCCAAAATGTTGATTTTGTGTCTTACGTCTCTAAATTAGACAACCTTGGATTTTCTTCTCTTACACCGCAATACAACTTTGAGGGTTGGGTGACTTTTGCTATTTACCGTCGGAGTTCACTTTTCATGATTAAAAATGCATCCTGACACAGTTTTACTCAAAGTTAGAGCAAAAAAATGTTTGTCAAAAAATCTTCTGTCGGTCGTACCGGTACCCATGTCTTATAACTTGTACCAAGTTGTGAAGGGTACATTTTGACAAAAATTCAAAAACAATCATTAAAAAGTCGCTATTGCTTATTGCATTCAGCATCGTTAGACGACTCTAATATGCCTGGGATGACCACTGTACGATGATTATTTTAGATTTTATGCCAAAATGTTGATTTTGTGTCTTACGTCTCTAAATTAGACGACCTTGGATTTTCTTCTCTTACACCACAATACAACTTTGAGGGTCGGGTGGCTTTTGCTATTTACCGTCGGAGTTCACTTTTCATGCTTAAAAATGCATCCTGACACAGTTTTACTCAAAGTTAGAGTAAAAAAAAATTTTGTCAAAAAATCTTCTGTCGGTCGTACCGGTACCCATGTCTTATGACTTGTACCAAGTTGTGAAGGGTACATTTTGACAAAAATCCAAAAAAATCATTAAAAAGTCGCTATTGCTTATTGCATTCAGCATCGTTAGACGACTCTAATATGCCTGGGATGACCACTGTCTGATGATTATATTAGATTTTATGCCAAAATGTTGATTTTGTGTCTTACGTCTCTAAATTAGACAACCTTGGATATTCTTCTCTTACACCGCAATACAACTTTGAGGGTCGGGTGACTTTTGCTATTTACCATCGGAGTTCACTTTTCATGCTTAAAAATGTATCGTGACACAGTTTTACTCAAAGTTAGAGTAAAAATAATTTTTGTCAAAAAATCTTCTGTCGGTCGTACCGGTACCCATGTCTTACAACTTTTACCAAGTTGTGAAGGGTACATTTTGACAAAAATCCAAAAAAATCATTAAAAAGTCGCTATTGCTTATTGCATTCAGCATCGTTAGACGACTCTAATATGCCTTGGATAACCACTTTCTGATGATTATTTTAGATTTTATGCCAAAATGTTTATTCTGTGTCTTACGTCTCTAAATTAGACGACCTTGGATTTTCTTCTCTTACACCGCAATACAACTTTGAGGGTTGGGTGACTTTTGCTATTTACCGTCGGAGTTCACTTTTCATGCTTAAAAATGCATCCTGACACAGTTTTACTCAAAGTTAGAGTAAAAAAAATTTTGTCAAAAAATCTTCTGTCGGTCGTACCGGTACCCATGTCTTATAACTTTTACCAAATTGTGAATGGTACATTTTGAGAAAAATCCAAAAAAATCATTAAAAAGTCGCTATTGCTTATTGCATTCAGCATCGTTAGACGACTCTAATATGCCTGGGATGACCACTGTACGATGATTATTTTAGATTTTATGCCAAAATGTTAATTTTGTGTCTTACGTCTCTAAATTAGACGACCTTGGATTTTCTTTTCTAACACCGCAATACAACTTTGAGGGTTGGGTGACTTTTGCTATTTACCGTCGGAGTTCACTTTTCATGCCTTAAAATGCATCCTTACACAGTTTTACTCAAAGTTAGAGTAAAAATAATTTTTGTCAAAAAATCTTCTGTCGGTCGTACCGGTACCCATGTCTTATGACTTGTACCAAATTGTGAAGGGTACATTTTGACAAAAATCCAAAAAAATCATTAAAAAGTCGCTATAGCTTATTGCATTCAGCATCGTTAGACGACTCTTATATGCCTTGGATAACCACTTTCTGATGATTATTTTAGATTTTATGCCAAAATGTTGATTTTGTGTCTTACGTCTCTAAATTAGACGACCTTGGATTTTCTTCTCTTACACCGCAATACAACTTTGAGGGTCGGGTGACTTTTGCTATTTACCGTCGGAGTTCACTTTTCATGCTTAAAAATGCATCCTGACACAGTTTTACTCAAAGTTAGAGTAAAAATAATTTTTGTCAAAAAATCTTCTGTCGGTCGTACCGGTACCCATGTCTTAAAACTTGTACCAAGTTGTGAAGGGTACATTTTGACAAAAATCCAAAAAAATCTTTAAAAAGTCGCTATTGCTTATTGCATTCAGCATCGTTAGACAACTCTAATATGCCTGGGATGACCACTGTCTAATGATTATTTTAGATTTTATGCCAAAATGTTGATTTTGTGTCTTACGTCTCTAAATTAGACGACCTTGGATTTTCTTCTCTTACACCGCAATACAACTTTGAGGGTCGGGTGACTTTTGCTATTTACCGTCGGAGTTCACTTTTCATGCCTAAAAATGCATATTGACATAGTTTTACTCAAAGTTAGAGTAAAAAAATTGTTTGTCAAAATATCTTCTGTCGGTCGTACCGGTACCCATGTCTCATAACTTGTACCAAGTTGTGAAGGGTACATTTTGACAAAAATCCAAAAAAATCATTAAAAAGTCGCTATTGCTTATTGCTTTCAGCATCATTAGACGACTCTAATATGCCTTGGATGACCACTGTCTGATGATTATTTTAGCTTTTATGCCAAAATGTTGATTTTGTGTCTTACGTCTCTAAATTAGACGACCTTGGATATTCTTCTCTTACACCGCAATACAACTTTGAGGGTCGGGTGACTTTTGCTATTTACCGTCGGAGTTCACTTTTCATGCTTAAAAATGCATCCTGACACAGTTTTACTTAAAGTTAGAGTAAAAATAATTTTTGTCAAAAAATCTTCTGTCGGTCGTACCGGTACCCATGTTTTAAAACTTGTACCAAGTTGTGAAGGGTACATTTTGACAAAAATCCAAAAAAATCATGAAAAAGTCGCTATTGCTTATTGCATTCAGCATCGTAAGACGACTCTAATATGCCTTGGATAAACACTTTCTGATGATTATTTTAGATTTTATGCCAAAATGTTGATTTTGTGTCTTACGTCTCTAAATTAGACGACCTCGGATTTTCTTCTCTTACACCGCAATACAACTTTGAGGGTCGGGTGACTTTTGCTATTTACCGTCGGAGTTCACTTTTCATGCCTAAAAATGCATATTGACACAGTTTTACTCAAAGTTAGAGTAAAAAAATTGTTTGTCAAAATATCTTCTGTCGGTCGTACCGGTACCCATGTCTCATAACTTGTACCAAGTTGTGAAGGGTACATTTTGAGAAAAATCCAAAAAAATCATTAAAAAGTCGCTATTGCTTATTGCATTCAGCATCGTTAGACGACTCTAATATGCCTGGGATTACCACTGTCTGATGATTATTTTAGATTTTATGCCAAAATGTTGATTTTGTGTCTTACGTCTCTAAATTAGACGACCTTGGATTTTCTTCTCTTACACCGCAATACAACTTTGAGGGTCGGGTGACTTTTGCTATTTACCGTCGGAGTTCACTTTTCATGCTTAAAAATGCATCCTGACACAGTTTTACTCAAAGTTAGAGTCAAAAAAATTTTTGTCAAAAAATCTTCCGTCGGTCATACCGGTACCCATGTCTTATAACTTGTACCAAGTTGTGAAGGGTACATTTTGACAGAAATCCAAAAAAATCATTAAAAAGTCGCTATTGCTTATTGCATTCAACATCGTTAGACGACTCTAATATGCCTTGGATGACCACTGTCTGATGATTATTTTAGATTTTATGCCAAAATGTTGATTTTGTGTCTTACGTCTCTAAATTAGAGAACTTTGGATTTTCTTCTCTTACACCGCAATACAACTTTGAGGGTCGGGTGACTTTTGCTATTTACCGTCGGAGTTCACTTTTCATGCTTAAAAATGCATCCTGACACAGTTTTACTCAAAGTTAGAGTAAAAAAAATGTTTGTCAAAAAATCTTCTGTCGGTCGTACCGGTACCTATGTATTATAATTTGTACCAAGTTGTGAAGGGTACATTTTGACAAAAATCCAAAAAAATCATTAAAAAGTCGCTATTGCTTATTGCATTCAGCATCGTTAGACGACTCGAATATGCCTGGGATGACCACTGTCTGATGACTATTTTAGATTTTATGCCAAAATGTTGATTTTGTGTCTTACGTCTCTAAATTAGACGACCTTGGATTTTCTTCTCTTACACCGCAATACAACTTTGAGGGTCGGGTGACTTTTGCTATTTACCGTCGGAGTTCACTTTTCATGCTTAAAAATGCATCCTGACACAGTTTTACTCAAAGTTTTAGTTAAAAAAAATTTTTGTCAAAAAATCTTCTGTCGGTCGTACCGGTACCCATGTCTTAGAACTTGTACCAAGTTGTGAAGGGTACATTTTGACAAAAATCCAGAAAAATCATTAAAAAATCGCTTTTGCTTATTGCATCCAGCATCGTTAGACAACTCTAATATGCCTTGGATGACCACTGTCTGATGATTATTTTAGATTTTATGCCAAAATGTTGATTTTGTGTCTTACGTCTCTAAATAAGACGACCTTGGGTTTTCTTCTCTTACACCGCAATACAACTTTGAGGGTCGCGTGACTTTTGCTATTTACCGTCGGAGTTCACTTTTCATGCTTAATAATGCATCCTGACACAGTTTTACTCAAAGTTAGAGCAAAAAAAATGTTTGTCAAAAAATCTTCTGTCGGTCGTACCGGTACCCATGTCTTATAACTTGTACCAAGTTGTGAAGGGTACATTTTGATAAAAATCCAAAAAAATCATTAAAAAGTCGCTATTGCTTATTGCATTCAGCATCGTTAGACGACTCCAATATGCCTTGGATAACCACTTTTTGATGATTATTTTAGATTTTATGCCAAAATGTTGATTTTGTGTCTTACGTCTCTAAATTAGACGACCTTGGATTTTCTTCTCTTACACCGCAATACAACTTTGAGGGTCGGGTGACTTTTGCTATTTACCGTCGGAGTTCACTTTTCATGCTTAAAAATGCATCGTGACACAGTTTTACTCAAAGTTAGAGTAAACAAAATTTTTGTCAAAAAATCTTCTGTCGGTCGTACCGGTACCCATGTCTTATAACTTGTACCAAGTTGTGAAGGGTACATTTTGACAAAAATCCAAAAAAATCATAAAAAAGTCACTATTGCTTATTGCATTCAGCATCGTTAGACGACTCGAATTTGCCTTGGATAACCACTTTCTGATGATTATTTTAGAATTTACGCCAAAATGTTGATTTTGTGTCTTACGTCTCTAAATTAGACGACCTTGGATTTTCTTCTCTTACACCGCAATACAACTTTGAGGGTCGGGTGACTTTTGCTATTTACCGTCGGAGTTCACTTTTCATGCTTAAAAATGCATCCTGACACAGTTTTACTCAAAGTTAGAGTAAAAAAAAAAATTGTCAAAAAATCTTCTGTCGGTCGTACCGGTACCCATGACTTATAACTTGTACCAAGTTGTGAAGGGTACATTTTGACAAAAATCCAAAAAAATCATTAAAAAGTCGCTATTGCTTATTGCATTCAGCATCGTTAGACGACTCTTATATGCCTGGGATGACCACTGTCTGATGATTATTTTAGATTTTATGCCAAAATGTTGATTTTGTGTCTTACGTCTCTAAATTAGACGACCTTGGATTTTCTTCTCTTACACCGCAATACAACTTTGAGGGTCGGGTGACTTTTGCTATTTACCGTCGGAGTTCACTTTTCATGCTTAAAAATGCATCCTGACACAGGTTTACTCAAAGTTAGAGTAAAAAAAAATTTTTTTTTAAAAAATCTTCTGTCGGTCGTACCGGTACCCATGTCTTATAACTTGTACCAAGTTGTGAAGGGTACATTTTGACAGAAATCCAAAAAAATCATTAAAAAGTCGCTATTTCTTATTGCATTCAGCATCGTTAGACGACTCTAATATGCCTGGGATGACCACTGTCTGATGATTATTTTAGATTTTATGCCAAAATGATGATTTTGTGTCTTACGTCTCTAAATTAGACCACCTTGGATTTTCTTCTGTTACACCGCAGTACAACTTTGAGGGTCGGGTGACTTTTGCTATTTACCGTCGGAGTTCACTTTTCATGCTTAAAAATGAATCCAGACACAATTTTACTCAAAGTTAGAGTAAAAAAAAATTGTTGTCAAAAAATCTTCTGTCGGTCGTACCGGTACCCATGTCTTATAACTTGTACCAAGTTGTGAAGGGTACATTGTGACAAAAATCCAAAACAATCATTAAAAAGTCGCTATTGCTTATTGCATTCAGCATCGTTAGACGACTCCAATATGCCTTGGATAACCACTTTTTGATGATTATTTTAGATTTTATGCCAAAATGTTGATTTTGTGTCTTACGTCTCTAAATTAGACGACCTTGGATTTTCTTCTCTTACACCGCAATACAACTTTGAGGGTCGGGTGGCTTTTGCTATTTACCGTCGGAGTTCACTTTACATGCTTAAAAATGCATCCTGACACAGTTTTACTCAAAGTTAGAGTAAAACAAATTTTTGTCAAAAAATCTTCTGTCGGTCGTACCGGTACCCATGTCTTAAAACTTGTACCAAGTTGTGAAGGGTACATTTTGACAAAAATCCAAAAAAATCATTAAAAAGTCGCTATTGCTTATTGCATTCAGCATCGTTAGACAACTCTTAAATGCCTGGGATGACCTCTGTCTGATGATTATTTTAGATTTTATGTCAAAATGTTGATTTTGTGTCTTACGTCTCTAAATTAGACGACTTTGGATTTTCTTCTCTTACACCGCAATACAACTTTGAGGGTCGGGTGACTTTTGCTATTTACCGTCTGAGTTCACTTTTCATGCTTAATAATGCATCCTGACACAGTTTTACTCAAAGTTAAAGTAAAAAAAAATTTTGTCAAAAAATCTTCTGTCGGTCGTACCGGTACCCATGTCTTAAAACTTGTACCAAGTTGTGAAGGGTACATTTTGACAAAAATCCAAAAAAATCATTAAAAAGTCGCTATTTCTTATTGCATTCTGCATCGTTAGACGACTCTTATATGCCTTGGATAACCACTTTCTGATGATTATTTTAGATTTTATGCCAAAACGTTGATTTTGTGTCTTACGTCTCTAACTTAGACGACCTTGGATTTTCTTCTCTTACAACGCAATACAACTTTGAGGGTCGGGTGACTTTTGCTATTTACCGTCGGAGTTCACTTTTCATGCTTAAAAATGCATCCTGACACAGTTTTACTCAAAGTTAGATTAAAAAAATTTTTGTCAAAAAATCTTCTGTCGGTCGCACCGGTACCCATGTCTTATAACTTGTACCAAGTTGTGAAGGGTACATTTTGACAAAAATCCAAAAAAATCATTAAAAAGTCGCTATTGCTTATTGCATTCAGCATCGTAAGACGACTCTAATATGCCTTGGATAACCACTTTCTGATGATTATTTTAGATTTTATGCCAAAATGTTGATTTTGTGTCTTACGTCTCTAAATTAGACGACCTTGGATTTTCTTCTCTTACACCGCAATACAACTTTGAGTGTCGGGTGACTTTTGCTATTTACCGTCGGAGTTCACTTTTCATGCTTAAAAATGCATCCTGACACAGTTTTACTCAAAGTTAGAGTAAAAAAAATGTTTGTCAAAAAATCTTCTGTCGGTCGTACCGGTACCCATGTCGTATAACTTGTACCAAGTTGTGAAGGGTACATTTTGACAAAAATCCAAAAAAAAATCATTAAAAACTCGCTATTGCTTATTGCATTCAGCATCGTTAGACGACTCTAATATGCCTTGGATAACCACTTTCTGATGATTATTTTAGATTTTATGCCAAAATTTTGATTTCGTGTCTTACGTCCCTACATTAGACGACCTTGGATTTTCGTCTCCGGCACCGCCATGCAACTTTGATGGTCGGGTAACTTTCGCTATTTACTGTCGGAGATCACTTTTCGTGATTAATAATGCATCCTGACACCGTTTTACTCAAAGTTAGAGTAAAAAAATTTTTTGTCCAAAAATCTTCCGTCGGTCATACCGGTACCCATGTCTCATAACTTGTACCAAGTTGTGAAGGGTACATTTTGACAAAAATCCAAAAAAATCATTAAAAAGTCGCTATTGCTTATTGCATTCAGCATCGTTAGACGACTCTTATATGCCTTGGATAACCACTTTCTGATGATTATTTTAGATTTTATGCCAAAATGATGATTTTGTGTCTTACGTCTCTAAATTAGACGACCTTGGAATTTCTTCTCTTACACCGCAATACAACTTTGAGGGTCGGGTGACTTTTGCTATTTACCGTCGGAGTTCACTTTTCATGCTTAAAAATGCATCCTGACACAGTTTTACTCAAAGTTAGAGTAAAAAAAATGTTTGTCAAAAAATCTTCTGTCGGTCGTACCGGTACCCATGTCTTATAACTTGTACCAAGTTGTGAAGGGTAAATTTTGACAAAAATCCAAAAAAATCGTTAAAAACTCGCTATTGCTTATTGCATTCAGCATCGTTAGACGACTCTAATATGCCTTGGATAACCACTGTCTGATGATTATTTTAGATTTTATGCCAAAATGTTGATTTTGTGTCTTACGTCTCTAAATTAGACGACCTTGGATTTTCTTCTCTTACACCGCAATACAACTTTGAGTGTCGGGTGACTTTTGCTATTTACCGTCGGAGTTCACTTTTCATGCTTAAAAATGCATCCTGACACAGTTTTACTCAAAGTTAGAGTAAAACACATTTTTGTCAAAAAATCTTCTGTCGTTCGTACCGGTACCCATGTCTTATAACTTGTACCAAGTTGTGAAGGGTACATTTAGACAAAAATCCAAAAAAATCATTAAAAAGTCGCTATTGCTTATTGCATTCAGCATCGTTTGACAACTCTAATATGCCTTGGATAACCACTTTCTGATGATTATTTTAGATTTTATGAGAAAATGTTGATTTTGTGTCTTACGTCTCTAAATTAGACGACCTTGGATTTTCGTCTCCTGCACCGCCATGCAACTTTGATGGTCGGGTGACTTTTGCTATTTACCATCGGAGTTCACTTTTTATGCTTAAAAATGCATCCTGACACAGTTTTACTCAAAGTTAAAGTAAAAAAAAATTTTGTCAAAAAATCTTCTGTCGGTCGTACCAGTACCCATGTCTTATAACTTGTACCAAGTTGTGCAGGGTACATTTTGACAAAAATCCAAAAAATCATTAAAAAGTCGCTATTGCTTATTGCATTCAGCATCGTTTGACAACTCTAATATGCCTTGGATAACCACTTTCTGATGATTATTTTAGATTTTATGCCAAAATGTTGATTTTGTGTCTTACGTCTCTAAATAAGACGACCTTGGATTTTCTTCTCTTACACCGCAATACAACTTTGAGGGTCGGGTGACTTTTGCTATTTACCGTCGGAGTTCACTTTTCATGCTTAAAAATGCATCCTGACACAGTTTTATTTAAAGTTAGAGTAAAAAAAAAATTGTCAAAAAATCTTCTGTCGGTCGTACCGGTACCCATGTCTTATGACTTGTACCAAGTTGTGAAGGGTACATTTTGACAAAAATCCAAAAAAATCATTAAAAAGTCGCTATTTCTTATTGCATTCAGCATCGTTAGACGACTCTAATATGCCTGGGATGACCACTTTCTGATGATTATTTAAGATTTTATGCCAAAATGTTGATTTTGTGTCTTACGTCTCTAAATTAGACGACCTTGGATTTTCTTCTCTTACACCGCAATACAACTTTGAGGGTCGGGTGACTTTTGCTATTTACCGTCGGAGTTCACTTTTCATGCTTAAAAATGCATCCTGACACAGTTTTACTCAAAGTTAGAGTAAAAAAAAATTTTGTCAAAAAATCTTCTGTCGGTCGTACCGGTACCCATGTCTTATAACTTGTGCCAAGTTGTGAAGGGTACATTTTGACAAAAATCCAAAAAAATCATTCAAAAGTCGCTATTGCTTATTGCACTCAGCATCGTTAGACGACTCTAATATGCCTGGGATGACCACTGTCTGATGATTATTTTAGGTTTCATGCCAAAATGTTGATTTTGTGTCTTACGTCTCTAAATTAGACGACCTTGGATTTTCTTCTCTTACACCGCAATGCAACTTTGAGGGTCGGGTGACTTTTGTTATTTACCGTCGGAGTTCACTTTTCATGCTTAAAAATGCATCCCGACACAGTTTTACTCAAAGTTAGAGTAAAAAAAATTTTTCTCAAAAAATCTTCTGTCGGTCGTACCGTTACCCATGTCTTATAACTTGTACCAAGTTGTGAAGGGTACATTTTGACAAAAATCCAAAAAAATCATTAAAAAGTCGCTATTGCTTATTGCATTCAGCATCATTAGACGACTCTAATATGCCTTGGATGACCACTGTCTGGTGATTATTTTAGCTTTTATGCCAAAATTTTGATTTCGTGTCTTACGTCCCTACATTAGACGACCTTGGATTTTCGTCTCCTGCACCGCCATGCAACTTTGATGGTCGGGTAACTTTCGCTATTTACTGTCGGAGATCACTTTTCGTGATTAATAATGCATCCTGACACCGTTTTACTCAAAGTTAGAGTAAAAAAATTTTTTGTCCAAAAATCTTCCGTCGGTCATACCGGTACCCATGTCTCATAACTTGTACCAAGTTGTAAAGGGTAAATTTTGACAAAAATCCAAAAAAATCATTAAAAAGTCGCTATTTCTTATTGCATTCAGCATCGTTAGACGACTCTAATATGCCTGGGATAACCACTTTCTGATAATTATATTAGATTTTATGCCAAAATGTTGATTTTGTGTCTTACGTCTGTAAATTAGACGACCTTGGATTTTCTTCTCTTACACCGCAATACAACTTTGAGGGTCGGGTGATTTTTGCTATTTACCGTCGGAGTTCACTTTTCGTGCTTAAAAATGCATCCTGACACAGTTTAACTCAAAGTTAGAGTAAAAAAAATTATTGTCAAAAAATCTTCTGTCGGTCGTACCGGTACCCATATCTTATAACTTGTACCAAGTTGTGAAGGGTACATTTTGACAAAAATCCAAAAAAATCATAAAAAAGTCGCTTTTGCTTATTGCATTCAGCATCGTTAGACGACTCTAATATGCCTGGGATGACCACTGTCTGATGATTATTTTAGATTTTATGCCAAAATGTTGATTTTGTGTCTTACGTCTCTAAATTAGACGACCTTGGATTTTCTTCTCTTACACCGCAATACAACTTTGAGGGTCGGGTGACTTTTGCTGTTTACCGTCGGAGTTCACTTTTCATGCTTAAAAATGCATCCTGACACAGTTTTACTCAAAGTAAAAGTAAAAAAAAATTTTGTCAAAAAATCTTCCGTCGGTCATACCGGTACCCATGTCTCTAACTTGTACCAAGTTGTGAAGGGTACATTTTGACAAAAATCCAGAAAAATCATTAAAAAATCGCTATTGCTTATTGCATTCAGCATCGTTAGACAACTCTATTATGCCTGGGATGACCACTGTCTGATGATTATTTTAGATTTTATGACAAAATGTTGATTTTGTGTCTTACGTCTCTAAATTAGACGACCTTGGATTTTCTTCTCTTACACCGCAATGCAACTTTGAGGGTCGGGTGACTTTTGTTATTTACCGTCGGAGTTCACTTTTCATGCTTAAAAATGCATCCTGACACAGTTTAACTCAAAGTTAGAGTAAAAAAAATGTTTGTCAAAAAATCTTCTGTCGGTCGTACCGGTACCCATGTCTCATAACTTGTACCAAGTTGCGAAGGATACATTTTGAAAAAAATCCAAGAAAATCATTAAAAAGTCGCTATTTCTTCTTGCATTTAGCATCGTGTGACGACTCTAATATGCCTTGGATAACCACTTTCTGATGATTATATTAGATTTTATGCCAAAATGTTGATTTTGTGTGTTACGTCTCTAAATTAGACGACCTTGGATTTTCTTCTCTTACACCGCAATGCAACTTTGAGGGTCGGGTGACTTTTGTTATTTACCGTCGGAGTTCACTTTTCATGCTTAAAAATGCATCCCGACACAGTTTTACTCAAAGTTAGAGTAAAAAAAATTTTTGTCAAAAAATCTTCTGTCGTTCGTACCGTTACCCATGTCTTATAACTTGTACCAAGTTGTGAAGGGTACATTTTGACAAAAATCCAAAAAAATCATAAAAAAGTCGCTTTTGCTTATTGTATTCAGCATCGTTAGACGACTCTTATATGCCTGGGATGACCACTTTCTGATGATTATTTTAGATTTTATGAGAAAATGTTGATTTTGTGTCTTACGTCTCTAAATTAGACGACCTTGGATTTTCTTCTCTTACACCGCAATACAACTTTGAGGGTCGGGTGACTTTTGCTGTTTACCGTCAGAGTTCACTTTTCATGCTTAAAAATGCATCCTCACACAGTTTTACTCAAACTTAGAGTAAAAAAAATTTTTGTCAAAAAATCTTCTGTCGGTCGTACCGGTACCCATGTCTTATGACTTGTACCAAATTGTGAAGGGTACATTTTGACAAAAATCCAAAAAAATCATTAAAAAGTCGCTATTGCTTATTGCATTCAGCATCGTTAGATGACTCCAATATGCCTGGGATGACCACTGTCTGATGATTATTTTAGATTTTATGCCAAAATGTTGATTTTGTGTCTTACGTCTCTAAATTAGACGACCTTGGATTTTCTTCTCTTACACCGCAATACAACTTTGAGGGTCGGGTGACTTTTGCTATTTACCGTCGGAGATGCTTAAAAATGCATCCTGACACAGTTTTACTCAAAGTTAGAGTAAAACACATTTTTGTTAAAAAATCTTCTGTCGGTCGTACCGGTACCCATGTCTTATAACTTGTACTAAGTTGTGAAGGGTACATTTTGATAAAAATCCAAAAAAATCATTAAAAAGACGCTATTGCTTATTGCATTCAGCATCGTTAGACAAATCTAATATGCCTGGGATGACCACTGTCTGATGATTATTTTAGATTTTATGCCAAAATGTTGATTTTGTGTCTAACGTCTCTAAATTAGACGACCTTGGATTTTCTTCTCTTACACCGCAATACAACTTTGAGGGACGGTTGACTTTTGTTATTTACCGTCGGAATTCACTTTTCAAGCTTAAAAATGCATCCTGACACAGTTTTACTCAAAGTTAGAGTAAAAAAAATTTTTGTCAAAAAATCTTCTGTCGGTCGTACCGGTACCCATGTCTTACAACTTTTACCAAGTTGTGAAGGGTACATTTTGACAAAAATCCAAAAAAATCATTAAAAAGTCGCTATTGCTTATTGCATTCAGCATCGTTAAACGACTCTAATATGCCTGGGATGACCACTGTCTGATGATTATTTTAGATTTTATGCCAAAATGTTGATTTTGTGTCTTACGTCTCTAAATTAGACGACCTTGGATTTTCTTCTCTTACACCGCAATACAACTTGGAGGGTCGGGTGATTTTTGCTATTTACCGTCGGAGTTCACTTTTCATGCTTAAAAATGCATCCTGACACAGTTTTACTCAAAGTTAGAGTAAAAAAAATGTTTGTCAAAAAATCTTCTGTCGGTCGTACCGGTACCCATGTCTTATAACTTTTACCAAGTTGTGAAGGGTACATTTTGACAAAAATCCAAAAAATCATTAAAAAGTCGCTATTGCTTATTGCATTCAGCATCGTTAGACGACTCTAATATGCCTTTAATAACCACTTTCCGATGATTATTTTAGATTTTATGCCAAAATGTTGATTTTGTGTCTTACGTCTCTGAATTAGACGACCTTGGATTTTCTTCTCTTACACCGCAATACAACTTTGAGGGTCGGGTGACTTTTGCTATTTACCGTCGGAGTTCACTTTTCATGCTCAAAAATGCATCCTGACACAGTTTTACTCAAAGTTAGAGTAAAAAAAAATTTTGTCAAAAAATCTTCTGTCGGTCGTACCGGTACCCATGTCTTATAACTTTTACCAAGTTGTGAAGGGTACATTTTGACAAAAATCCAAAAAATCATTAAAAAGTCGCTATTGCTTATTGCATTCAGCATCGTTAGACGACTCTAATATGCCTTTAATAACCACTTTCCGATGATTATTTTAGATTTTATGCCAAAATGTTGATTTTGTGTCTTACGTCTCTAAATTAGACGACCTTGGATTTTCTTCTCTTAAACCGCAATACAACTTTGAGGGTCGGGTGACTTTTGCTATTATCCGTCGGAGTTCACTTTTCATGCCTTAAAATGCATCCTGACACAGTTTTACTCAAAGTTAGAGTAAAAAAAAAAATTGTCAAAAAATCTTCTGTCGGTCGTACCGGTACCCATGTCTCATAACTTGTACCAAGTTGTGAAGGGTACATTTTGACAAAAATCCAAAAAAATCATTAAAAAGTCGCTATTGCTTATTGCATTCAGCATCGTTAGACGACTCTTATATGCCTTGGATAACCACTTTCTGATGATTATTTTAGATTTTATGCCAAAATGATGATTTTGTGTCTTACGTCTCTAAATTAGACGACCTTGGAATTTCTTCTCTTACACCGCAATACAACTTTGAGGGTCGGGTGACTTTTGCTATTTACCGTCGGAGTTCACTTTTCATGCTTAAAAATGCATCCTGACACAGTTTTACTCAAAGTTAGAGTAAAAAAAATGTTTGTCAAAAAATCTTCTGTCGGTCGTACCGGTACCCATGTCTTATAACTTGTACCAAGTTGTGAAGGGTAAATTTTGACAAAAATCCAAAAAAATCATTAAAAACTCGCTATTGCTTATTGCATTCAGCATCGTTAGACGACTCTAATATGCCTTGGATAACCACTTTCTGATGATTATTTTAGATTTTATGCCAAAATGTTGATTTTGTGTGTTACGTCTCTAAATTAGACGACCTTGGATTTTCTTCTCTTACACCACAATACAACTTTGAGGGTCGGGTGGCTTTTGCTATTTACCGTCGGAGTTCACTTTTCATGCTTAAAAATGCATCCTGACACAGTTTTACTCAAAGTTAGAGTAAAAAAAAATTTTGTCAAAAAATCTGCTGTCGGTCGTAACGGTACCCATGTCTCATAACTTGTACCAAGTTGTGAAGGGTACATTTTGACAAAAATCCAAAAAAATCATTAAAAAGTCGCTATTGCTTATTGCATTCAGCATCGTTAGACGACTCTTATATGCCTTGGATAACCACTTTCTGATGATTATTTAAGATTTTATGCCAAAATGTTGATTTTTTGTCTTACGTCTCTAAATTAGACGACCTTGGATTTTCTTCTCTTACACCGCAATACAACTTTGAGGGTCGGGTGACTTTTGCTATTTACCGTCGGAGTTCACTTTTCATGCTTAAAAATGCATCCTGACACAGTTTTACTCAAAGTTAAAGTAAAAAAAAATTTTGTCAAAAAATCTTCTGTCGGTCGTACCAGTACCCACGTCTTATAACTTGTACCAAGTTGTGCAGGGTACATTTTGACAAAAATCCAAAAAATCATTAAAAAGTCGCTATTGCTTATTGCATTCAGCATCGTTTGACGACTCTAATATGCCTTGGATGACCACTTTCTGATGATTATTTTAGATTTTATGAGAAAATGTTGATTTTGTGTCTTACGTCTCTAAATTAGACGACCTTGGTATTTCTTCTCTTACACCGCAATACAATTTTGAGGGTCGGGTGACGTTTGCTATTTTCCGTCGGAGTTCACTTTTCATGCTTAAAAATGCATCCTGACACAGTTTTACTCAAAGTTAGAGTAAAAACAATTTTGTCAAAAAATCTTCTGTCGGTCGTACCAGTACCCATGTCTTATAACTTGTACCAAGTTGTGAAGGGTACATTTTGACAAAAATCCAAAAAAATCATTATAAGTCGCTATTGCTTATTGCATTCAGCATCGTTAGATGACTCTAATATGCCTGGGATGACCACTGTCTGATGATTATTCTTTTAGATTTTATGCCAAAATGTTGATTTTGTGTCTTACGTCTCTAAATTAGACGACCTTGGATATTCTTCTCTTACACCGCAATACAACTTTGAGGGTCGGGTGACTTTTGCTATTTACCGTCGGAGTTCACTTTTCATGCTTAAAAATGCATCCTGACACAGTTTTACTCAAAGTTAGAGTAAAAAAAATGTTTGTCAAAAAATCTTCTGTAGGTCGTACCGGTACCCATGTCTTATAACTTGTACCAAGTTGTGAAGGGTAAATTTTGACAAAAATCCAAAAAAATCATTAAAAAGTCGCTATTGCTTATTGCATTCAGCATCGTTAGACGACTCTAATATGCCTTGGATAACCACTTTCTGATGATTATTTTAGATTTTATGCCAAAATGTTGATTTTGTGTGTTACGTCTCTAAATTAGACGACCTTGGATTTTCTTCTCTTACACCACAATACAACTTTGAGGGTCGGGTGACTTTTGCTATTTACCGTCGGAGTTCACTTTTCATGCTTAAAAATGCATCCTGACACAGTTTTACTCAAAGTTAGAGTAAAAAAAAATTTTGTCAAAAAATCTTCTGTCGGTCGTACCGGTACCCATGTCTTATAACTTGTACCAAGTTGTGAAGGGTACATTTAGACAAAAATCCAAAAAAATCATTAAAAAGTCGCTATTGCTTATTGCATTCAGCATCGTTTGACAACTCTAATATGCCTTGGATAACCACTTTCTGATGATTATTTAAGATTTTATGCCAAAATGTTGATTTTTTGTCTTACGTCTCTAAATTAGACGACCTTGGATTTTCTTCTCTTACACCGCAATACAACTTTGAGGGTCGGGTGACTTTTGCTATTTACCGTCGGAGTTCACTTTTCATGCTTAAAAATGCATCCTGACACAGTTTTACTCAAAGTTAAAGTAAAAAAAAATTTTGTCAAAAAATCTTCTGTCGGTCGTACCAGTACCCATGTCTTATAACTTGTACCAAGTTGTGCAGGGTACATTTTGACAAAAATCCAAAAAATCATTAAAAAGTCGCTATTGCTTATTGCATTCAGCATCGTTTGACGACTCTAATATGCCTTGGATGACCACTTTCTGATGATTATTTTAGATTTTATGAGAAAATGTTGATTTTGTGTCTTACGTCTCTAAATTAGACGACCTTGGTATTTCTTCTCTTACACCGCAATACAATTTTGAGGGTTGGGTGACGTTTGCTATTTTCCGTCGGAGTTCACTTTTCATGCTTAAAAATGCATCCTGACACAGTTTTACTCAAAGTTAGAGTAAAAACAATTTTGTCAAAAAATCTTCTGTCGGTCGTACCAGTTCCCATGTCTTATAACTTGTACCAAGTTGTGAAGGGTACATTTTGACAAAAATCCAAAAAAATCATTATAAGTCGCTATTGCTTATTGCATTCAGCATCGTTAGATGACTCTAATATGCCTGGGATGACCACTGTCTGATGATTATTATTTTAGATTTTATGCCAAAATGTTGATTTTGTGTCTTACGTCTCTAAATTAGACGACCTTGGATATTCTTCTCTTACACCGCAATACAACTTTGAGGGTCGGGTGACTTTTGCTATTTACCGTCGGAGTTCACTTTTCATGCTTAAAAATGCATCCTGACACAGTTTTACTCAAAGTTAGAGTAAAAAAAATGTTTGTCAAAAAATCTTCTGTAGGTCGTACCGGTACCCATGTCTTATAACTTGTACCAAATTGTGAAGGGTACATTTTGACAAAAATCCAAAAAAATCATTAAAAAGTCGCTATTGCTTATTGCATTCAGCATCGTTAGACGACTCTAATATGCCTGGGATGACCACTGTCTGATGATTATTTTAGATTTTATGCCAAAATGTTGATTTTGTGTCTTACGTCTCTAAATTAGACGACCTTGGATATTCTTCTCTTACACCGCAATACAACTCTGAGCGTCGAGTGACTTTTGCTATTTACCGTCGGAGTTCACTTTTCATGCTTAAAAATGCATCCTGACACAGTTTTACTCAAAGTTAGAGTACAAAAAATTTTTGTCAAAAAATCTTCTGTCGGTCGTACCGGTACCCATGTCTTATAACTTGTACCAACCCAAGCAAACATTTTGGAGGATCGCCTTAGATACTTCGTTTAAAAATGTATATCGCGCTCCCTCGCACGCCCGCGTTAGGGTCTACAGGTATCGTTGTGTTGGTGCACATGCCGAAATTGACCACCCGTTTCGCACGTTTCATTCCTGTCATACCATAAAGCAGCTAGGTATATAACCATAACCGTACCGCACCTCCCCTTGTGCTTCCATCGATGACCATGTATTTTTTCCTGGCGACTTTTTTTCTTTTTCTTACTACCGGGATCCGAAACCGCGTATCGTGCGCACTGCTTACACTCATTATGCAGCGTGTATTGAGCTTGCTGCGCCTGATGCACCGGCAGCGCCAGCTAACATATGTTTTGGTTTTTCCCGAGCATAATTTTAGGCAATAAACACTGCTTTAAATACTGATGCATTTTGTCAACAGATTTCAAATTCGATTCGTGTTTCTGCAAGTCAAGTTCATTTTTCGAGTGATATTGTAATTTGTGAACATACGTAATATGTCGAACCTTAAACGTGCTCGTCAAACTGGTAGTTTCTATCGCCGTGTAGATAAGTTATTGAGACCAAACTCTGCGGATGAGGATGCTGCAGAAGCAGGACCGAGTGGACAAGGATTGTCGCAAGAGTCCGAAGTTAAAGATTCACCTGTAGAGCTAGAGCACCTGCAGGAGGATGTGGATTTTGAACAACTTGAAGGAGAAGATACGGCGAGCATAAACTACATCGATATCGACGACGATTTCTCCGACGACAGCGATGTGGAAGATGAAACTACCCTAACCGTCGAGAAACTTTCCATCGTAGACGGCATCCGTTTCTGGGCATTATCGACTAATGCTACTCATACTTCGATCAACTTAATTCTGCGAGTATTTAAAAGAGCTAACGTCAAAGTGCCTGCAACAGCAAAAACATTATTGAAGACTAAACGTAATGTTTCTTCTGAGATAACCGAGCTCGGCGGAGGACAATTTTGGTACCATGGTGTTAAAAATCACCTTTTGAAATATTTCTGGTAAGTAAAGTGTATGTGCTGTTTCAGAACAACGATTCATTTATTCATTTTATTTCTGCAGCACAAAATAGCCGCCATCTAAGCAGCTGTCCTTGACTCTGTCGATAGATGGACTTCCTTTGCACAACAATAGCACAATGCAGTTTTGGCCGATAATGTTTTCGATACACGAAATTCCACGAGCACCTGTTATGACTGCTGGCATCTTCTGTGGCTTGAAGAAACCGGAAAACTTAGAAGAGTTTCTGCGCTCTATCGTCGAGGAATTGAATTCCTTATCGGATGGCGTCACAATTCAGGGTGAAAATGTTGCCGTGAAGATTAGGACCATCGTTGCAGACACACCAGCTAGAGCATTCATCAAAGGTAAAACATTAGATAAGATATTACCACTTCCATAATTCCTGATATAGTTCACATTCACTGAATGCACTTTGCTTTATGTTCTTTTTACACTAGGGGTCACAGGCCATACAGGATATGGAGCGTGTTTGAAATGCACTATTCCCGGCGAATACAATAGCGCATCGCGTACTGTAACTTTCCCTGGTGTTAATTATCCTAAACGTACCGACGAAGGATTTAGAAACGATAAGTATCCAGGGCACCGCAAAATACCGACACCTCTTTTGGATCTGTTGCACTTCAATATGATCGATGACGTGATTGTATCGGACCGATTGCATCTCATCGATCTTGGTGTGGTGAAGCGTCTTTTTCTAGGCTGGCGTGACGGGACCTTGGGCAAGAAACGATGGTCAGCCCAACAACGCATGAAAATTTCAAAACCTCTGGAAAAGTTGCTTTTACCTTCCGAGATCCATCGAAAAGTGCGCTCCATCGATAGTGCGCATTTCTGGAAAGGATCTGAATACGCTTCTTTTCTCCACTATGCCGCTATAGTGATACTAAAGGAACACCTTCCAGACGACATGTACAAACACTTCATGTTGCTGTTTTGTGCCGTAACGTTGCTGTCATCCACCGTGTACAAGCAGAAGTGGCAGCTGGCAGGGCAGATGCTGGAAAAATTTGTTCAGGATTTTGCCACTGTGTACGGCGGACAGTTCATGAGCAGCAACGTTCATAACCTGCAGCATGTCTATGAAGAAGTGGCACGTTTAGGGCCCTTACCCTCCATTTCTACGTATCCTTTCGAAAACGAACTTCAGCACTTGAAGCGTCTGCTGCGAAGTGGATGGAGAAATTTGGAACAGGCCGTTAACCGACTTTCCGAGTTGAGTGAATTCCGAATGCCTCGATCGCAATTTTTGAATTATCCAACAATTAAGCAACACGGAAAAACAGTGACTCTCTACCTTCGTCAAAACATCATGTTGCAAAATACAGAGAGAAACTGCTGGTTTCTACTTAAAGATCAGGAAATCGTGCAGTTCAGTACAGCGACGATAGAATTGAGTGATAGAATCGACAGCCTGTGCATCCGAGGCCGAATGATTAATCTAAAAGGTTTAGTGTTTGACGAACCGTACGAGTCTAGCGAAATGTACATTTACAAAGGATGCGCTAACACTTTAGGAGGAGCGAACGTGGAAATCCGTTACAATCAAATATTTTGTAAGCTAGTTGCTATACCAACTGGTAACAAAGACGAAATAATATTTATTCCCTTACTGCACACGATAGTACAATAAAACATTAAAAAAAATTCTTTGCACATCAAAATCTTGTTGGTTGTTTTCTTTATTGAAACATCTTCTTCCAAACAACGCAATGAATCATGGATATTCATATTTTTGGAAATATACATAAAGCGTAAGGAAAATATTTAGGAATTTATCCTGCCATTACACGGGAACATATTTAAAATAGCAAAACTGGACAATTTATAATTAGTTAATTTATAATTAGATAACGATTCGGGAACCTGTGGCAGTGCTGGGAACATTCTCCTTGTCTGCATAAATGTAAAAAAGAGAATAATGAGTTAATGAAGAAATATTTTAACTGAAGAGTATTAGTTTGTGAATAAACAAGTTAAGCTTACCTATGTTTTGCCAAACAATAGACGAAATGCCCTGGCTACATGTTGGCTGGTTAGACATGATGCTGAAAGTAAAATATTTTTTAAAACAGAAATTACATGAATTCTTTGCACCCGCACGCATGTATCGAATTGCCACCCATTACGTTTCATACATTGATGCTATGCTCGCATTCGATGAAAATGTATTGATGTCAATGCATTGAAACAAAAAAAAAATTATCAGCGCGCTGGTGACGCGGGACACGCGCGCGCTCTTCGCCTTCGCCTTCTTCCCCCCAACAAGTGTCTCAGACGGAGTAACGCCAGCCGCCGCATATTTATATAGCAATCAAATTGCTAACAAAACCCAATTTTAACACCCGACAGAAGAGAACCATGATAGCTCAATCGTTAGGGGCGTAGACGCAAAACATGGTAACATAAATAACTTTTCACTACATACGTAACTTATAATCTACTTTCTACTTACCTTTGCAGCGAATATAAAAATTAATCTGGATTCGTACGTTATCACACGGTGCACACACTAAACACATCCAAACACGATGGGCTCAAGCTAAAGAATGTAGACAGGCGACATATATCATAGACCGGCCCGTATGTTAGAAGAGTAAAGAACACGATAATCAACCGATAATCAATCTATCCGAATGAGATGCAAGAAAGCGAATTACATAGCACACATCAAACACCGAGTAAAAGTACATACGACCGATGAAATACTAGGAAATGACAAAGAAATGCGAGTGCCGAGTAAGGAGAAGGTGGAAGGCAAAACAGAAAAAAGGGGATCGCACTATCCCTCTAGCCTAATACGAACAGCTGTTTTTTGGGGGATCTACCTGATATTTTGGAGGATCGTTTCGGGGATCACACATACACACGCATTATATATAACCCTCGTTTATGTGTTGTCTCGTATGCATCCAAGCGGCACTGTATCATTGGGTTTGTGCTTCCCATGTTTTTACTTGCATTTGTGTTAGTATCCTCCAAAAAAGTCTGACTTTGCTTGGAAAAAGCGGGGATTTTTTGTCGACCGAAATTCCTCCAAAATTTCCTCCAAAAAACAGCTGTTTGCTTACTTGGGAAGTTGTGAAGGGTACATTTTGACAAAAATCCAAAAAAATCAATAAAAAGTCGCTATTGCTTATTGCATTCAGCATCGTTAGACGACTCTAATATGCCTTAGATGACCACATTTTGATGATTATTTTAGATTTTATGCCAAAATGTTGATTTTGTGTCTTACGTCTCTAAATTAGACGACCTTGGATTTTCGTCTCCTGCACCGCCATGCAACTTTGATGGTCGGGTAACTTTCGCTATTTACTGTCGGAGATCACTTTTCGTGATTAATAATGCATCCTGACACCGTTTTACTCAAAGTTAGAGTAAAAAAATTTTTTGTCCAAAAATCTTCCGTCGGTCATACCGGTACCCATGTCTTATAACTTGTACCAAGTTGTGAATGGTACATTTTGACAAAAATCCAAAAAAATCATTAAAAAGTCGCTATTGCTTATTGCATTCAGCATCATTAGACGACTCTAATATGCCTTGGATGACCACTTTCTGATGTTTATCTTAGATTTTATGCCAAAATGTTGATTTTGTGTCTTACGTCTCTAAATTAGACGACCTTGGATTTTCTTCTCTTACACCGCAATACAACTTTGAGGGTCGGGTGACGTTTGCTATTTTCCGTCGGAGTTCACTTTTCATGCTTAAAAATGCATCCTGACACAGTTTTACTCAAAGTTAGAGTAAAAAAAATTTTTGTCAAAAAATCTTCTGTCGGTCGTACCAGTACCCATGTCTTATAACTTGTACCAAGTTGTGAATGGTACATTTTGACAAAAATCCAAAAAAATCATTAAAAAGTCGCTATTGCTTATTGCATTCAGCATCATTAGACGACTCTAATATGCCTGGGATGACCACTGTCTGATGATTATTTTAGCTTTTATGCCAAAATTTTGATTTCGTGTCTTACGTCTCTAAATTAGACGACCTTGGATTTTCTTCTCTTACACCGCAATACAACTTTGAGGGTCGGGTGACTTTTGCTATTTACCGTCGGAGTTCACTTTTCATGCTTAAAAATGCATCCTGACACAGTTCTACTCAAAGTTAGAGTAAAAAAATGTTTGTCAAAAAATCTTCTGTCGGTCGTACCGGTACCCATGTCTTATAACTTGTACCAAGTTGTGAAGGGTACATGTTGACAAAAATCCAAAAAAATCATTTAAAAGTCGCTATTTCTTATTGCATTCAGCATCGTTAGACAACTCTAATATGCCTTGGATAACCACTTTGTGATGATTATTTTAGATTTTATGCCAAAATGTTTATTTTGTGTCTTACGTCTCTAAATTAGACGACCTTGGATTTTCTTCTCTTACACCGCAATACAACTTTGAGGGTCGGGTGACTTCGGCTATTTACCGTCGGAGTTCACTTTTCATGCTTAAAAATGCATCCTGACACAGTTTTACTCAAAGTTTTAGTTAAAAAAAATTTTTGTCAAAAAATCTTCTGTCGGTCGTACCGGTACCCATGTCTTATAACTTGTACCAAGTTGTGAAGGGTACATTTTGACAAAAATCCAAAAAAATCATTAAAAAGCCGCTATTGCTTATTGCATTCAGCATCGTTAGACAACTCTAATATGCCTGGGATGACCACTGTCTGATGAATATTTTAGATTTTATGCCAAAATGTGGATTTTGTGTCTACGTCCCTAAATTAGACGACCTTGGATTTTCTTCTCTTACACCGCAATACAACTTTGAGGGTCGGGTGACTTTTGCTATTTACCGTTGGAGTTCACTTTTCATGCTTAAAAATGCATCCTGACACAGTTTTACTCAAAGTTAGAGTAAAAAAAATGTTTGTCAAAAAATCTTCTGTCGGTCGTACCGGTACCTATGTATTATAATTTGTACCAAGTTGTGAAGGGTACATTTTGACAAAAATCCAAAAAAATCATTAAAAAGTCGCTATTGCTTATTGCATTCAGCATCGTTAGACGACTCTAATATGCCTGGGATGACCACTGTCTGATGATTATTTTAGATTTTATGCCAAAATGTTGATTTTGTGTCTTACGTCTCTAAATTAGACGACCTTGGATTTTCTTCTCTTACACCGCAATACAACTTTGAGGGTCGGGTGACTTTTGCTATTTACCATCGGAGTTCACTTTTCATGCTTAAAAATGCATCCTGACACAGTTTAACTCAAAGTTAGAGTAAAAAAAATTTTTGACAAAAAATCTTCCGTCGGTCATACCGGTACCCATGTCTCATAACTTGTACCAAGTTGTGAAGGGTAAATTTTGACAAAAATCCAAAAAAATCATTAAAAAGTCGCTATTGCTTATTGCATTCAGCATCATTAGACGACTCTAATATGCCTTGGATGACCACTGTCTGGTGATTATTTTAGCTTTTATGCCAAAATTTTGATTTCGTGTCTTACGTCCCTACATTAGACGACCTTGGATTTTCGTCTCCTGCACCGCCATGCAACTTTGATGGTCGGGTAACTTTCGCTATTTACTGTCGGAGATCACTTTTCGTGATTAATAATGCATCCTGACACAGTTTTACTCAAAGTTAGAGTACAAAAAATTTTTGTCAAAAAATCTTCTGTCGGTCGTACCGGTACCCATGTCTTATAACTTGTACCAAGTTGTGAAAGGTACATTTTGACAAAAATCCAAAAAAATCATTAAAAAGACGCTATTGCTTATTGCAGTCAGCATCGTTAGACAACTCTAATATGCCTTGGATAACCACTTTCTGATGATTATTTTAGATTTTATGCCAAAATGTTGATTTTTTGTCTTACGTCTCTAAATTAGACGACCTTGGATTTTCTTCTCTTACACCGCAATACAACTTGGAGGGTCGGGTGACTTTTGCTATTAACCGTCGGAGTTCACTTTTCATGCTTAAAAATGCATCCTGACACAGTTTTACTCAAAGTTAGAGTAAAAAAATGTTTGCCAAAAAATCTTCTGTCGGTCGTACCGGTACCCATGTCTTATAACTTGTACCAAATTGTGAAGGGTAAATTTTGACAAAAATCCAAAAAAATCATTAAAAAGTCGCTATTGCTTATTGCATTCAGCATCGTTAGATGACTCCAATATGCCTGGGATGACCACTTTCTGATGATTATTTTAGATTTTATTCCAAAATGTTGATTTTGTGTCTTACGTCTCTAAATTAGACGACCTTGGATTTTCTTCTCTTACACCGCAATACAACTTTGAGGGTCGGGTGACTTTTGCTATTTACCGTCGGAGTTCACTTTTTATGCTTAAAAATGCATCCTGACACAGTTTTACTCAAAGTTAGAGTAAAAAAAATTTTTGTCAAAAAATCTTCTGTCGGTCGTACCGTTACCCATGTCTTTTAACTTGTACCAAGTTGTGAAGGGTACATTTTGACAAAAATCCAAAAAAATCATTAAAAAGTCGCTATTGCTTATTGCAATCAGCATCGTTAGACAACTCTAATATGCCATGGATAACCACTTTCTCATGATTATTTTAGATTTTATGCCAAAATGTTGATTTTGTGTCTTACGTCTCTAAATTAGACGACCTTGGATTTTCTTCTCTTACACCGCAATACAACTTTGAGGGTCGGGTGACTTTTGCTATTTACCGTCGGAGTTCACTTTTCATGCTTAAAAATGCATCCTGACACAGTTTTATTTAAAGTTAGAGTAAAAAAAAAATTGTCAAAAAATCTTCTGTCGGTCGTACCGGTACCCATGTCTTATAACTTGTACCAAATTGTGAAGGGTACATTTTGACAAAAATCCAAAAAAATCATTAAAAAGTCGCTATTGCTTATTGCATTCAGCATCGTTAGAAGACTCGAATATGCCTGGGATGACCACTGTCTGATGATTATTTTAGATTTTATGCCAAAATGTTGATTTTGTGTCTTACGTCTCTAAATTAGAGAACTTTGGATTTTCTTCTCTTACACCGCAATACAACTTTGAGGGTCGGGTGACTTTTGCTATTTACCGTCGGAGTTCACTTTTCATGCTTAAAAATGCATCCTGACACAGTTTTACTCAAAGCTAAAGTAAAAAAAATTTTTGTCAAAAAATCTTCTGTCGGTCGTACCAGTACCCATGTCTTATAACTTGTACCAAGTTGTGAAGGGTACATTTTGACAAAAATCCAAAAAAATCATTAAAAAGTCGCTATTGCTTATTGCATTCAGCATCGTTAGACAACTCTATTATGCCTGGGATGACCACTTTCTGATGATTATTTTAGATTTTATGCCAAAATGTTGATTTTGTTTCTGACGTCTCTAAATTAGACGACCTTGGATTTTCTTCTCTTACACCGCAATACAACTTTGAGGGTCGGGTGACTTTTGCTATTTACCGTCGGAGTTCACTTTTCATGCCTTAAAATGCATCCTGACACAGTTTTACTCAAAGTTAGAGTAAAAAAAAATTTTGTCAAAAAATCTTCTGTCGGTCATACCGGTACCCATGTCTTATAACTTGTGCCAAGTTGTGAAGGGTACATTTTGACAAAAATCCAAAAAAATCATTAAAAAGTCGCTATTGCTTATTGCAATCAGCATCGTTAGACAACTCTAATATGCCATGGATAACCACTTTCTGATGATTATTTTAGATTTTATGCCAAAATGTTGATTTTGTGTCTTACGTCTCTAAATTAGAGAACTTTGGATTTTCTTCTCTTACACCGCAATACAACTTTGAGGGTCGGGTGAATTTTGCTATTTACCGTCGGAGTTCACTTTTCATGCTTAAAAATGCATCCTGACACAGTTTTACTCAAAGTTAGAGTAAAAAAAATTTTGTCAAAAAATCTTCTGTCGGTCGTACCGGTACCAATGTCTTATAACTTTTACCAAATTGTAAAGGGTACATTTTGACTAAAATCCAAAAAAATCATTAAAAAGTCGCTATTGCTTATTGCATTCAGCATCGTTAGACAACTCTTATATGCCTTGGATAACCACTTTCTGATGATTATTTTAGATTTTATGCCAAAATGTTGATTGTGTGTCTTACGTCTCTAAATTAGACGACCTTGGATTTTCTTCTCTTACACCGCAATACAACTTTGAGGGTCGGGTGACTTTTGCTATTTACCGTCGGAGTTCACTTTTCATGCTTAAAAATGCATCCTGACACAGGTTTACTCAAAGTTAGAGTAAAAAAAAATTTTTTTCAAAAAATCTTCTGTCGGTCGTACCGGTACCCATGTCTTATAACTTGTACCAAGTTGTGAAGGGTACATTTTGATAAAAATCCAAAAAAATCATTAAAAAGACGCTATTGCTTATTGCATTCAGCATCATTAGACAAATCTAATATGCCTGGGATGACCACTGTCTGATGATTATTTTAGATTTTATGCCAAAATGTTGATTTTGTGTCTTACGTCTCTAAATTAGACGACCTTGGATTTTCTTCTCTTACACCGCAATACAACTTTGAAGGACGGTTGACTTTTGTTATTTACCGTCGGAGTTTACTTTTCATGCTTAAAAATGCATCCTGACACCGTTTTACTCAAAGTTAGAGTAAAAAAAAATTTTGTCAAAAAATCTTCTGTCGGTCGTACCGGTACCCATGTCTTATAACTTGTACCAAGTTGTGAAGGGTACATTTTGACAAAAATCCAAAAAAATCATTGAAAAGTCACTATTGCTTATTACATTCAGCATCGTTAGACAACTCTTATATGGCTTGGATAACCACTTTCTGATGATTATTTTAGATTTTATGCCAAAATGTTAATTTTGTGTCTTACGTCTATAAATTAGACGACCTTGGATTTTCTTCTCTTACACCACAATACAACTTTGAGGGTCGGGTGACTTTTGCTATTTACCGTCGGAGTTCACTTTTCATGCTTAAAAATGCATCCTGACACAGTTTTACTCAAAGTTAGAGTAAAAAAAAATTTTTGTCAAAAAATCTTCTGTCGGTCGTACCGGTACCCATGTCTTATGACTTGTACCAAGTTGTGAAGGGTACATTTTGACAAAAATCCAAAAAATCATTAAAAAGTCGCTATTGCTTATTGCATTCAGCATCGTTAGACGACTCTAATATGCCTTTAATAACCACTTTCCGATGATTATTTTAGATTTTATGCCAAAATGTTGATTTTGTGTCTTACGTTTCTGAATTAGACGACCTTGGATTTTCTTCTCTTACACCGCAATACAACTTTGAGGGTCGGGTGACTTTTGCTATTTACCGTCGGAGTTCACTTTTCATGCTCAAAAATGCATCCTGACACAGTTTTACTCAAAGTTAGAGTAAAAAAAAATTTTGTCAAAAAATCTTCTGTCGGTCGTACCGGTACCCATGTCTTATAACTTGTACCAAGTTGTGAAGGGTACATTTTGACAAAAATCCAAAAAAATCATTGAAAAGTCACTATTGCTTATTGCATTCAACATCGTTAGACGACTCTAATATGCCTGGGATGACCACTGTCTGTTGATTATTTTAGATTTTATGCCAAAATGTTGATTTTGTGTCATACGTCTCTAAATTAGACGACCTTGAATATTCTTCTCTTACACCGCAATACAACTTTGAGGGTCGGGTGACTTTTGCTATTTACCGTCGGAGTTCACTTTTAATGCTTAAAAATGCATCCTGACACAGTTTTACTCAAAGTTAGAGTAAAAAAAAATTTGTCAAAAAATCTTCTGTCGGTCGTACCGGTACCCATGTCTTATAACTTGTACCAAATTGTGAAGGGTACATTTTGAGAAAAATCCAAAAAAATCATTAAAAAGTCGCTATTGCTTATTGCATTCAGCATCGTTAGACGACTCTAATATGCCTGGGATGACCACTTTCTGATGATTATTTTAGATTTTATGCCAAAATGTTGATTTTGTGTCTTACGTCTCTAAATTAGACGACCTTGGATTTTCTTCTCTTACACCGCAATACAACTTTGAGGGTCGGGTGACTTTTGCTATTTACCGTCGGAGTTCACTTTTCATGCCTTAAAATGCATCCTGACACAGTTTTACTCAAAGTTAGAGTAAAAAAAAATTTTGTCAAAAAATCTTCTGTCGGTCATACCGGTACCCATGTCTTATAACTTGTGCCAAGTTGTGAAGGGTACATTTTGACAAAAATCCAAAAAAATCATTAAAAAGTCACTATTGCTTATTGCATTCAGCATCGTTAGACGACTCTAATATGCCTGGGATGACCACTGTCTGATGATTATTTTAGATTTTATGCCAAAATGTTGATTTTGTGTCTTACGTCTCTAAATTACACAACCTTGGATTTTCTTCTCTTACACCGCAATACAACTTTGAGGGTCGGGTGACTTTTGCTATTTACCGTCGGAGTTCACTTTTCATGCTTAAAAATGCATCCTGACACAGGTTTACTCAAAGTTAGAGTAAAAAAAAATTGTTTTCAAAAAATCTTCTGTCGGTCGTACCGGTACCCATGTCTTATAACTTGTACCAAATTGTGAAGGGTACATTTTGCCAAAAATCCAAAAAAATCATTAAAAAGTCGCTATTGCTCATTGCATTCAGCATCATTAGACGACTCTAATATGCCTTGGATGACCACTGTCTGGTGATTATTTTAGCTTTTATGCCAAAATTTTGATTTCGTGTCTTACGTCTCTAAATTAGACGACCTTGGATTTTCTTCTCTTACACCGCAATACAACTTTGAGGGTCGGGTGATTTTTGCTATTTACCGTCGGAGTTCACTTTGCATGCTTAAAAATGCATCCTGACACAGTTTTACTCAAAGTTAGAGTAAACAAAATTTTGTCAAAAAATCTTCTGTCGGTCGTACCGGTACCCATGTCTTATAACTTGTACCAAGTTGTGAAGGGTACATTTTGACAAAAATCCAAAAAAATCATTAAAAAGTCGCTATTGCTTATTGCATTCAGCATCATTAGACAACTCTTATATGCCTTGGATAACCACTTTCTGATGATTATTTTAGATTTTATGCCAAAATGTTGATTTTGTGTCTTAAGTCTCTAAATTCGACGACCTTGGATTTTCTTCTCTTACACCACAATACAACTTTGAGGGTCGGGTGACTTTTGCTATTTACCGTCGGAGTTCACTTTTCATGCTTAAAAATGCATCCTGACACAGTTTTACTCAAAGTTAGAGTAAACAAAATTTTTGTCAAAAAATCTTCTGTCGGTCGTACCGGTACCCATGTCTTATGACTTGTACCAAGTTGTGAAGGGTAAATTTTGACAAAAATCCAAAAAAATCATTAAAAAGTCGCTATTGCTTATGTCATTCAGCATCGTTAGACGACTCTTATATGCCTGGGATGACCACTTTCTGATGATCATTTTAGATTTTATGCCAAAATGTTGATTTTGTGTCTTACGTCTCTAAATTAGACGACCTTGAATTTTCTTCTCTTACACCGCAATACAACTTTGAGGGTCGGGTGATTTTTGCTATTTACCGTCGGCGTTCACTTTTCCTGCTTAAAAATGCATCCTGACACAGTTTTACTCAAAGTTAGAGTAAAAACAATTTTTGTCAAAAAATCTTCTGTCGGTCGTACCGGTACCCATGTCTTATAACTTGTACCAAGTTGTGAAGGGTAAATTTGGACAAAAATCCAAAAAAATCATCAAAAAGTCGCTATTGCTTATTGCATTCAGCATCGTTAGACGACTCTTATATGCCTTGGATAACCACTTTCTGATGATTATTTTAGATTTTATGCCAAAATGTTAATTTTGTGTCTTACGTCTCTAAATTAGACGACCTTGGATTTTCTTCTCTTACACCGCAATACAACTTTGAGGGTCGGGTGACTTTTGCTATTTACCGTCTGAGTTCACTTTTCATGCTTAAAAATGCATCTTGACACAGTTTTACTCAAAGTTAGAGTAAAAAAAAAAATTTTCAAAAAATCTTCTGTCGGTCGTACCGGTGCCCATGTCTTATAACTTGTACCAAGTTGTGAAGGGTACATTTTGACAAAAATCCAAAAAAATCATTAAAAAGTCAGTATCGCTTTTTACATTCAGCATCGTTAGACGACTCTAATATGCCTGGGATGACCACTTTCTGATGATTATTTTAGATTTTATGCCAAAATGTTGATTTTGTGTCTTACGTCTCTAAATTAGAGGACGTTGGATTTTCTTCTCTTACACCGCAATACAACTTTGAGGGTCGGGTGACTTTTGCTATTTACCGTCGGAGTTCACTTTTCATGCTTAAAAATGCATCCTGACACAGTTTTATTTAAAGTTAGAGTAAAAAAAAAATTGTCAAAAAATCTTCTGTCGGTCGTACCGGTACCCATGTCTTATAACTTGTACCAAATTGTGAAGGGTACATTTTGACAAAAATCCAAAAAAATCATTAAAAAGTCGCTATTGCTTATTGCATTCAGCATCGTTAGAAGACTCGAATATGCCTGGGATGACCACTGTCTGATGATTATTTTAGATTTTATGCCAAAATGTTGATTTTGTGTCTTACGTCTCTAAATTAGAGAACTTTGGATTTTCTTCTCTTACACCGCAATACAACTTTGAGGGTCGGGTGACTTTTGCTATTTACCGTCGCAGTTCACTTTTCGTGCTTAAAAATGGATCCTGACACAGTTTTACTCAAAGCTAAAGTAAAAAAAATTTTTGTCAAAAAATCTTCTGTCGGTCGTACCAGTACCCATGTCTTATAACATGTACCAAATTGTGAAGGGTACATTTTGACAAAAATCCAAAAAAATCATTAAAAAGTCGCTATTGCTTATTGCATTCAGCATCGTTAGACAACTCTATTATGCCTGGGATGACCACTTTCTGATGATTATTTTAGATTTTATGCCAAAATGTTGATTTTGTTTCTGACGTCTCTAAATTAGACGACCTTGGATTTTCTTCTCTTACACCGCAATACAACTTTGAGGGTCGGCTGACTTTTGCTATTTACCGTCGGAGTTCACTTTTCATGCTTAAAAATGCATCCTGACACAGTTTTACTTAAAGTAAGAGTAAAAAAATTTTTGTCCAAAAATCTTCTGTCGGTCGTACCGGTACCCATGTTTTATAACTTGTACCAAGTTGTGAAGGGTACATTTTGACAAAAATCCAAAAAAATCATTACAAAGTCGCTATTGCTTATTGCATTCAGCATCGTTAGACGACTCAAATATGCCTTGGATAACCACTTTCTGATGATTATTTTAGATTTTATGCCAAAATGTTGATTTTGTGTCTTACGTCTCTTAATAAGACGACCTTGGATTTTCTTCTCTTACACCGCAATACAACTTTGAGGGTCGGGTGACTTTTGCTATTTACCGTCTGAGTTCGCTTTTCATGCTTAAAAATGCATCCTGTCACAGTTTTACTCAAAGTTAGAGTAAAAAAATTTTTGTCAAAAAATCTTCTGTCGGTCGTACCGGTACCCATGTCTCATAACTTGTACCAAGTTGTGAAGGGTACATTTTGACAAAAATCCAAAAAAATCATTAAAAAGTCGCTATTGCTTATTGCATTCAGCATCGTTAGATGACTCTTATATGCCTTGGATAACCACTTTCTGATGATTATTTTAGATTTTATGCCAAAATGTTGATTTTGTGTCTTACGTCTTTAAATTAAAAGGCCTTGGATTTTCTTCTCTTACACCGCAATACAACTTTGAGGGTCGGGTGACTTTTGCTATTTACCGTCGGAGTTCACTTTTCATGCTTAAAAATGCATCCTGACACCGTTTTACTCAAAGTTAGAGTAAAAAAATTTTTTGTCCAAAAATCTTCCGTCGGTCATACCGGTACCCATGTCTCATAACTTGTACCAAGTTGTGAAGGGTAAATTTTGACAAAAATCCAAAAAAATCATTAAAAAGTCGCTATTGCTTATTGCATTCAGCATCGTTAGACAACTCTAATATGCCTGGGATGACCACTGTCTGATGATTATTTTAGATTTTATGCCAAAATGTTGATTTTGTGTCTTACGTCTCTAAATTAGACGACCTTGGATTTTCTTCTCTTACACCGCAATACAACTTTGAGTGTCGGGTGACTTTTGCTATTTACCGTCGGAGTTCACTTTTCATGCTTAAAATTGCATCCTGACACAGTTTTACTCAAAGTTAGAGTAAAAAAAATTTTTGTCCAAAAATCTTCTGTCGGTCGTACCGGTACCCATGTCTTATAATTTGTACCAAGTTGTAAAAGGTACATTTTGACAAAAATCCAAAAAAATCATTAAAAAGTCGCTATTGCTTATTGCTTTCAGCATCGTTAGACGACTCTAATATGCCTTGGATGACCACTGTCTGGTGATTATTTTAGCTTTTATGCCAAAATTTTGATTTCGTGTCTTACGTCTCTAAATTAGACAACCTTGGATTTTCTTCTGTTACACCGCAATACAACTTTGAGGGTCGGGTGACTTTTGCTATTTACCGTCGGAGTTCACTTTTCATGCTTAAAAATGCATCCTGACACAGTTTTACTTAAAGTTAGGGTACAAAAAATTTTTGTCTACAAATCTTCTGTCGGTCGTACCAGTACCCATGTCTTATAACTTGTACCAAGTTGTGAAGGGTACATTTTGACAAAAATCCAAAAAAATCATTAAAAAGTCGCTATTGCTTATTGCATTCTGCATCGTTAGACGACTCTTATATGCCTTGGATAACCACTTTCTGATGATTATTTTAGATTTTATGCCAAAATGTTAATTTTGTGTCTTACGTCTCTAAATTAGACGACCTTGGATTTTCTTCTCTTAAACCGCAATACAACTTTGAGGGTCGGGTGACTTTTGCTATTTACCGTCGGAGTTCACTTTTCATGCCTTAAAATGCATCCTGACACAGTTTTACTCAAAGTTAGAGTAAAAAAAAATTTTGTCAAAAAATCTTCTGTCGGTCGTACCGGTACCCATGTCTTAAAACTTGTACCAAGTTGTGAAGGGTACATTTTGACAAAAATCCAAAAAAAACATTAAAAAGTCGCTATTGCTTATTGCATTCAGCATCGTTAGACGACTCTTATATGCCTGGGATAACCACTGTCTGATGATTATTTTAGACTTTATGCCAAAATGTTGATTTTGTGTCTTACGTCTCTAAATTAGACGACCTTGGATTTTCTTCTCTAACACCGCAATACAACTTTGAGGGTCGCGTGACTTTTGCTTTTTACCGTCGGAGTTCACTTTTCATGCTTTAAAATGCATCCTGACACAGTTTTACTCAAAGTTAGAGTAAAAAAAAATTTTGTCAAAAAATCTTCTGTCGGTCGTACCGGTACCCATGTCTTAAAACTTGTACCAAGTTGTGAAGGGTACATTTTGACAAAAATCCAAAAAAATCATTGAAAAGTCGCTATTGCTTATTGCATTCAGCATCATTAGACGACACTAATATGGCTTGGATAACCACTTTCTGATGATTATTTTAGATTTTTTGCCAAAATGTTGATTTTGTGTCTTACGTCTCTAAATTAGACGACCTTGGATTTTCTTCTCTTAAACCGCAATACAACTTTGAGGGTCGGGTGACTTTTGCTATTTACCGTCGGAGTTCACTTTTCATGCTTAAAAATGCATCCTGACACAGTTTTACTCAAAGTTAGAGTCAAAAAAATTTTTGTCAGAAAATCTTCTGTCGGTCGTACCGGTACCCATGTCTCATAACTTGTACCAAGTTGTGAAGGGTACATTTTGAGAAAAATCCAAAAAAATCATTAAAAAGTCGCTATTGCTTATTGCATTCAGCATCGTTAGACGACTCTAATATGCCTGGGATGACCACTGTACGATGATTATTTTAGATTTTATGCCAAAATGTTTATTTTGTGTCTTACGTCTCTAAATTAGACGACCTTGGATTTTCTTCTCTTACACCGCAATACAACTTTGAGGGTCGGGTAACTTTTGCTATTTACCGTCGGAGTTCACTTTTCATGCTTAAAAATGCATCCTGACACAGTTTTATTTAAAGTTAGAGTCAAAAAAATTTGTCAAAAAATCTTCTGTCGGTCGTACCGGTACCCATGTCTTATAACTTGTACCAAGTTGTGAAGGGTACATTTTGACAAAAATCCAAAACAATCATTAAAAAGTCGCTATTGCTTATTGCATTCAGCATCGTCAGACGACTCTAATATGCCTTGGATAACCACTATCTGATGATTATTTTAAATTTGATGCCAAAATGTTGATTTTGTGTCTTACGTCTTTAAATTAAAAGACCTTGGATTTTCTTCTCTTACACCGCAATACAACTTTGAGGGTCGGGTGACTTATGCTATTTACCGTCGGAGTTCACTTTTCATGCTTAAAAATGCTTCCAGACACAGTTTTACTCAAAGTTAGAGTAAAAACAATGTTTGTCAAAAAATCTTCTGTCGGTCGTACCGGTACCCATGTCTTATAACTTGTACCAAGTTGTGAAGGGTACATTTTGACAAAAATCCAAAAAAATCATTAAAAAGTCGCTATTGCTTATTGCATTCAGCATCGTTAGACAACTCTAATATGCCTGGGATGACCACTGTCTGATGATTATTTTAGATTTTATGCCAAAATGTTGATTTTGTGTCTTACGTCTCTAAATTAGACGACCTTGGATTTTCTTCTCTTACACCGCAATACAACTTTGAGGGTCGGGTGACTTTTGCTATTTACCGTCGGAGTTCACTTTTCATGCTTAAAAATGCATCCTGACACAGTTTTACTCAAAGTTAGAGTAAAAAAAAATGTTTGTCAAAAAATCTTCTGTCGGTCGTACCGGTACCCATGTCTTATGACTTGTACCAAGTTGTGAAGGGTACATTTTGACAAAAATCCAAAAAAATCATTAAAAAGTCGCTATTGCTTATTGCATTCAGCATCGTTAGACGACTCTAATATGCCTGGGATGACCACTGTCTGATGATTATTTTAGATTTTATTCCAAAATTTTTATTTTGTGTCTTACGTCCCTACATTAGACGACCTTGGATTTTCTTCTCTTACACCGCAATACAACTTTGAGGGTCGGGTGACTTTTGCTATTTACCGTCGGAGTTCACTTTTCATGCTTAAAAATGCATCCTGACACAGTTTTTCTCAAAGTTAGAGTAAAAAAAATTTTGTCAAAAAATCTTCTGTCGGTCGTACCGGTACCCATGTCTTATGACTTGTACCAAGTTGTGAAGGGTACATTTTGACAAAAATCCAAACAAATCATTAAAAAGTCGCTATAGGTTATTGCATTCAGCATCGTTAGACGACTCTAATATGCCTGGGATGACCACTGTCTGATGATTATTTTAGATTTTATGCCAAAATGTTGATTTTGTCTCTTACGTCTCTAAATTAGACGACCTTGAATTTTCTTCTCTTACACCGCAATACAACCTTGAGGGTCGAGTGACTTTTGCTATTTACCGTCTGAGTTCACTTTTCATGCTTAAAAATGCATCCTGACACAGTTTTACTCAAAGTTAGAGTCAAAAAAATTTTTGTCCAAAAATCTTCCGTCGGTCATACCGGTACCCATGTCTTATAACTTGTACCAAGTTGTGAAGGGTACATTTTGACAAAAATCCAAAAAAAATCATAAAAAGTCGCTATTGCTTATTGCATTCAGCATCGTTAGACGACTCTAATATGCCTTGGATAACCACTTTCTGATGATTTTTTTAGATTTTATGCCAAAATGTTTATTTTGTGTCTTACGTCTCTAAATTAGACGACCTTGGATTTTCTTCTCTTACACCGCAATACAACTTTGAGAGTCGGGTGACTTTTGCTATTTACCGTCGGAGTTCACTTTTCATGCTTAAAAATGCATCCTGACACAGTTTTACTCAAAGTTAGAGTAAAAAAAAATTTTTGTCAAAAAATCTTCTGTCGGTCGTACCGGTACCCATGTCTTATGACTTGTACCAAGTTGTGAAGGGTACATTTTGACAAAAATCCAAAAAAATCATTAAAAAGTCGCTATTGCTTATTGCATTCAGCATCGTTAGACGACTCGAATATGCCTGGGATGACCACTTTCTGATGATTATTTTAGATTTTATGCCAAAATGTTGATTTTGTGTCTTACGTCTCTAAATTAGACGACCTTGGATTTTCTTCTCTTAAACCGCAATACAACTTTGAGGGTCGGGTGACTTTTGCTATTTACCGTCGGAGTTCACTTTTCATGCTTAAAAATGCATCCTGACACAGTTTTTCTCAAAGTTAGAGTAAAAAAAATTTTGTCAAAAAATCTTCTGTCGGTCGTACCGGTACCCATGTCTTATAACTTGTACCAAGTTGTGAAGGGTACATTTTGACAAAAATCCAAAAAAAATCATAAAAAGTCGCTATTGCTTATTTCATTCAGCATCGTTAAACGACTCTAATATGCCTGGGATGACCACTGTCTGATGATTATTTTAGATTTTATGCCAAAATGTTGATTTTGTGTCTTACGTCTCTAAATTAGACGACCTTGGATTTTCTTCTCTTACACCGCAATACAACTTTGAGGGTCGGGTGACTTTTGCTATTTACCGTCGGAGTTCACTTTTCATGCTTAAAAATGCATCCTGACACAGTTTTATTTAAAGTTAGAGTAAAAAAAAAATTGTCAAAAAATCTTCTGTCGGTCGTACCGGTACCCATGTCTTATAACTTGTACCAAGTTGAGAAGGGTAAATTTTGACAAAAATCCAAAAAAATCATTAAAAAGTCGCTATTGCTTATTGCATTCAGCATCGTTAGACGACTCTAATATGCCTGGGATGACCACTGCCTGATGATTATTTTAGATTTTATGCCAAAATGTTGATTTTGTGTCTTACGTCTCTAAATTAGACGACCTTGGATTTTCTTCTCTTAAACCGCAATACAACTTTGAGGGTCGCGTGACTTTTGCTATTTACCGTCGGAGTTCACTTTTCATGCTTAAAAATGCATCCTGACACAGTTTTTCTCAAAGTTAGAGTAAAAAAAATTTTGTCAAAAAATCTTCTGTCGGTCGTACCGGTACCCATGTCTTATAACTTGTACCAAGTTGTGAAGGGTACATTTTGACAAAAATCCAAAAAAAATCATAAAAAGTCGCTATTGCTTATTTCATTCAGCATCGTTAAACGACTCTAATATGCCTGGGATGACCACTGTCTGATGATTATTTTAGATTTTATGCCAAAATGTTGATTTTGTGTCTTACGTCTCTAAATTAGACGACCTTGGATTTTCTTCTCTTACACCGCAATACAACTTTGAGGGTCGGGTGACTTTTGCTATTTACCGTCGGAGTTCACTTTTCATGCTTAAAAATGCATCCTGACACAGTTTTACTCAAAGTTAGAGTAAAAAAAATTTTTTGTCAAAAAATCTTCTGTCGGTCGTACCAGTACCCATGTCTCATAACTTGTACCAAGTTGTGAAGGGTACATTTTGACAAAAATCCAAAAAAATCATTAAAAAGTCGCTATTGCTTATTGCATTCAGCATCGTTAGACGACTCGAATATGCCTGGGATGACCACTGTCTGATGATTATTTTAGATTTTATGCCAACATTTTGATTTTGTGTCTTTCGTCTCTAAATTAGACGACCTTGGATTTTCTTCTCTTAAACCGCAATACAACTTTGAGGGTCGGGTGACTTTTGCTATTTACCGTCGGAGTTCACTTTTCATGCTTAAAAATGCATCCTGACACAGTTTTACTCAAAGTTAGAGTAAAAAAATTTTTTGTCCAAAAATCTTCCGTCGGTCATACCGGTACCCATGTCTCATAACTTGTACCAAGTTGTGAAGGGTACATTTTGACAAAAATCCAAAAAAATCATTAAAAAGTCGCTATTGCTTATTGCATTCAGCATCGTTAGACGACTCTTATATGCCTTGGATAACCACTTTCTGATGATTATTTTAGATTTTATGCCAAAATGTTGATTTTGTGTCTTACGTCCCTACATTAGACGACCTTGGATTTTCGTCTCCGGCACCGCCATGCAACTTTGATGGTCGGGTAACTTTCGCTATTTACTGTCGGAGATCACTTTTCGTGATTAATAATGCATCCTGACACCGTTTTACTCAAAGTTAGAGTAAAAAAATTTTTTGTCCAAAAATCTTCCGTCGGTCATACCGGTACCCATGTCTCATAACTTGTACCAAGTTGTGAAGGGTAAATTTTGACAAAAATCCAAAAAAATCATTAAAAAGTCGCTATTGCTTATTGCATTCAGCATCGTTAGACGACTCTAATATGCCTGGGATAACCACTGTCTGATGATTATTTTAGATTTTATGCCAAAATGTTGATTTTGTGTCTTACGTCTCTAAATTAGACGACCTTGGATTTTCTTCTCTTACACCGCAATACAACTTTGAGGGTCGCGTGACTTTTGCTATTTACCGTCGGAGTTCACTTTTCATGCTTAAAAATGCATCCTGACACAGTTTTACTCAAAGTTAGAGTAAAAAAAATGTTTGTCAAAAAATCTTCTGTCGGTCGTACCGGTACCCATGTCTTATAACTTGTACCAAGTTGTGAAGGGTACATTTTGACAAAAATCCAAAAAAAATCATAAAAAGTCGCTATTGCTTATTGCATTCAGCATCATTAGACGACTCTAATATGCCTGGGATGACCACTGTCTGATGATTATTTTAGATTTTATGCCAAAATGTTGATTTTGTGTCTTACGTCTCTAAATTAGACGACCTTGGGTTTTCTTCTCTTAACACCGCAATACAACTTTGAGGGTCGGGTGACTTTTGCTATTATCCGTCGGAGTTCACTTTTCATGCTTAAAAATGCATCCTGACACAGTTTTACTCAAAGTTAGATTAAAAAAATTTTTGTCAAAAAATCTTCTGTCGGTCGTACCGGTACCCATGACTTATAACTTGTACCAAGTTGTGAAGGGTACATTTTGACAAAAATCCAAAAAAATCATTAAAAAGCCGCTATTGCTTATTTCATTCAGCATCGTTAAACGACTCTAATATGCCTGGGATGACCACTGTCCGATGATTATTTTAGATTTTATGCCAAAATGTTGATTTTGTGTCTTACGTCTCTAAATTAGACGACCTTGGATTTTCTTCTCTTACACCGCAATACAACTTTGAGGGTCGGGTGACTTTTGCTATTTACCGTCGGAGTTCACTTTTCATGCTTAAAAATGCATCCTGACACAGTTTTACTTAAAGTTAGGGTACAAAAAATTTTTGTCTACAAATCTTCTGTCGGTCGTACCAGTACCCATGTCTTATAACTTGTACCAAGTTGTGAAGGGTACATTTTGACAAAAATCCAAAAAAATCATTGAATAGTCACTATTGCTTATTGCATTCAGCATCGTTAGACGACTCTTATATGCCTTGGATGACCACTGTCTGGTGATTATTTTAGCTTTTATGCCAAAATTTTGATTTCGTGTCTTACGTCTCTAAATTAGACAACCTTGGATTTTCTTCTGTTACACCGCAATACAACTTTGAGGGTCGGGTGACTTTTGCTATTTACCGTCGGAGTTCACTTTTCATGCTTAAAAATGCATCCTGACACAGTTTTACTTAAAGTTAGGGTACAAAAAATTTTTGTCTACAAATCTTCTGTCGGTCGTACCAGTACCCATGTCTTATAACTTGTACCAAGTTGTGAAGGGTACATTTTGACAAAAATCCAAAAAAATCATTAAAAAGTCGCTATTGCTTATTGCATTCTGCATCGTTAGACGACTCTTATATGCCTTGGATAACCACTTTCTGATGATTATTTTAGATTTTATGCCAAAATGTTAATTTTGTGTCTTACGTCTCTAAATTAGACGACCTTGGATTTTCTTCTCTTAAACCGCAATACAACTTTGAGGGTCGGGTGACTTTTGCTATTTACCGTCGGAGTTCACTTTTCATGCCTTAAAATGCATCCTGACACAGTTTTACTCAAAGTTAGAGTAAAAAAAAATTTTGTCAAAAAATCTTCTGTCGGTCGTACCGGTACCCATGTCTTAAAACTTGTACCAAGTTGTGAAGGGTACATTTTGACAAAAATCCAAAAAAAACATTAAAAAGTCGCTATTGCTTATTGCATTCAGCATCGTTAGACGACTCTAATATGCCTTGGATAACCACTTTCTGATGATTTTTTTAGATTTTATGCCAAAATGTTGATTTTGTGTCTTACGTCTCTAAATTAGACGACCTTGGATTTTCTTCTCTTACACCGCAATACAACTTTGAGGGTCGCGTGACTTTTGCTATTTACCGTCGGAGTTCACTTTTCATGCTTTAAAATGCATCCTGACACAGTTTTACTCAAAGTTAGAGTAAAAAAAAATTTTGTCAAAAAATCTTCTGTCGGTCGTACCGGTACCCATGTCTTATAACTTGTACCAAGTTGTAAAAGGTACATTTTGACAAAAATCCAAAAAAATCATTAAAAAGTCGCTATTGCTTATTGCTTTCAGCATCGTTAGACGACTCTAATATGCCTGGGATGACCACTGTCTGATGATTATTTTAGATTTTATGCCAAAATGTTAATTTTGTGTCTTACGTCTCTAAATTAGACGACCTTGGATTTTCTTCTCTTACACCGCAATACAACTTTGAGGGTCGGGTGACTTTTGCTATTTACCGTCGGAGTTCACTTTTCATGCTTAAAAATGCATCTTGACACAGTTTTACTCAAAGTTAGAGTAAAAAAAAAATTTTTCAAAAAATCTTCTGTCGGTCGTACCGGTACCCATGTCTTATAACTTGTACCAAGTTGTGAAGGGTACATTTTGACAAAAATCCAAAAAAAACATTAAAAAGTCGCTATTGCTTATTGCATTCAGCATCGTTAGACGACTCTAATATGCCTGGGATAACCACTGTCTGATGATTATTTTAGATTTTATGCCAAAATGTTGATTTTGTGTCTTACGTCTCTAAATTAGACGACCTTGGATTTTCTTCTCTTACACCGCAATACAACTTTGAGGGTCGCGTGACTTTTGCTATTTACCGTCGGAGTTCACTTTTCATGCTTTAAAATGCATCCTGACACAGTTTTACTCAAAGTTAGAGTAAAAAAAAAATTTGTCAAAAAATCTTCTGTCGGTCGTACCGGTACCCATGTCTTAAAACTTGTACCAAGTTGTGAAGGGTACATTTTGACAAAAATCCAAAAAAATCATTGAAAAGTCGCTATTGCTTATTGCATTCTGCATCGTTAGACGACTCTAATATGCCTGGGATAACCACTGTCTGATGATTATTTTAGATTTTATGCCAAAATGTTGATTTTGTGTCTTACGTCTCTAAATTAGACGACCTTGGATTTTCTTCTCTTACACCGCAATACAACTTTGAGGGTCGCGTGACTTTTGCTATTTACCGTCGGAGTTCACTTTTCATGCTTAAAAATGCATCCTGACACAGTTTTACTCAAAGTTAGAGTAAAAAAAAATTTTGTCAAAAAATCTTCTGTCGGTCGTACCGGTACCCATGTCTTAAAACTTGTACCAAGTTGTGAAGGGTACATTTTGACAAAAATCCAAAAAAAATCATTGAAAAGTCGCTATTGCTTATTGCATTCAGCATCATTAGACGACTCTAATATGGCTTGGATAACCACTTTCTGATGATTATTTTAGATTTTTTGCCAAAATGTTGATTTTGTGTCTTACGTCTCTAAATTAGACAACCTTGGATTTTCTTCTCTTACACCGCAATACAACTTTGAGGGTCGGCTGACTTTTGCTATTTACCGTCGGAGTTCACTTTTCATGCTTAAAAATGCATCCTGACACAGTTTTACTCAAAGTTAGAGTAAAAAAAAATGTTTGTCAAAAAATCTTCTGTCGGTCGTACCGGTACCCATGTCTTATGACTTGTACCAAGTTGTGAAGGGTACATTTTGACAAAAATCCAAAAAAATCATTAAAAAGTCGCTATTGCTTATTGCATTCAGCATCATTAGACGACTCTAATATGCCTGGGATGACCACTTTCTGATGATTATTTTAGATTTTATGCCAAAATGTTGATTTTGTGTCTTACGTCTCTAAATTAGACGACCTTGGATTTTCTTCTCTTACACCGCAATACAACTTTGAGGGTCGGGTAACTTTTGCTATTTACCGTCGGAGTTCACTTTTCATGCTTAAAAATGCATCCTGACACAGTTTTATTTAAAGTTAGAGTCAAAAAAATTTGTCAAAAAATCTTCTGTCGGTCGTACCGGTACCCATGTCTTATAACTTGTACCAAGTTGTGAAGGGTACATTTTGACAGAAATCCAAAAAAATCATTAAAAAGTCGCTATTGCTTATTGCTTTCAGCATCGTTAGACGACTCTAATATGCCTGGGATGACCACTTTCTGATGATTATTTTAGATTTTATGCCAAAATGTTGATTTTGTGTCTTACGTCTCTAAATTAGACGACCTTGGATTTTCTTCTCTTACACCGCAATACAACTTTGAGGGTCGGGTAACTTTTGCTATTTACCGTCGGAGTTCACTTTTCATGCTTAAAAATGCATCCTGACACAGTTTTATTTAAAGTTAAAGTAAAAAAAATTTTGTCAAAAAATCTTCTGTCGGTCGTACCGGTACCCATGTCTTATAACTTGTACCAAGTTGTGAAGGGTACATTTTGACAGAAATCCAAAAAAATCATTAAAAAGTCGCTATTGCTTATTGCTTTCAGCATCGTTAGACGACTCTAATATGCCTGGGATGACCACTTTCTGATGATTATTTTAGATTTTATGCCAAAATGTTGATTTTGTGTCTTACGTCTCTAAATTAGACGACCTTGGATTTTCTTCTCTTAAACCGCAATACAACTTTGAGGGTCGGCTGACTTTTGCTATTTACCGTCGGAGTTCACTTTTCATGCTTAAAAATGCATCCTGACACAGTTTTACTCAAAGTTAGAGTCAAAAAAATTTTTGTCAGAAAATCTTCTGTCGGTCGTACCGGTACCCATGTCTTATAACTTGTACCAAGTTGTGAAGGGTACATTTTGACAGAAATCCAAAAAAATCATTAAAAAGTCGCTATTTCTTATTGCATTCAGCATCGTTAGACGACTCTAATATGCCTGGGATGACCACTGTCCGATGATTATTTTAGATTTTATGCCAAAATGTTGATTTTGTGTCTTACGTCTCTAAATTAGACAACCTTGGATTTTCTTCTCTTACACCGCAATACAACTTTGAGGGTCGGCTGACTTTTGCTATTTACCGTCGGAGTTCACTTTTCATGCTTAAAAATGCATCCTGACACAGTTTTATTTAAAGTTAGAGTAAAAAAAAATTTGTCAAAAAATCTTCTGTCGGTCGTACCGGTACCCATGTCTTATAACTTGTACCAAGTTGTGAAGGGTACATTTTGACAGAAATCCAAAAAAATCATTAAAAAGTCGCTATTGCTTATTGCTTTCAGCATCGTTAGACGACTCTAATATGCCTGGGATGACCACTTTCTGATGATTATTTTAGATTTTATGCCAAAATGTTGATTTTGTGTCTTACGTCTCTAAATTAGACGACCTTGGATTTTCTTCTCTTAAACCGCAATACAACTTTGAGGGTCGGCTGACTTTTGCTATTTACCGTCGGAGTTCACTTTTCATGCTTAAAAATGCATCCTGACACAGTTTTACTCAAAGTTAGAGTCAAAAAAATTTTTGTCAAAAAATCTTCTGTCGGTCGTACCGGTACCCATGTCGTATAACTTGTACCAAGTTGTGAAGGGTACATTTTGACAAAAATCCAAAAAAAAATCATAAAAAGTCGCTATTGCTTATTTCATTCAGCATCGTCAGACGACTCTAATATGCCTGGGATGACCACTGTCTGATGATTATTTTAGATTTTATGCCAAAATGTTGATTTTGTGTCTTACGTCTCTAAATTAGACGACCTTGGATTTTCTTCTCTTACACCGCAATACAACTTTGAGGGTCGGGTGACTTTTGCTATTTACCGTCGGAGTTCACTTTTCATGCTTAAAAATGCATCCTGACACAGTTTTATTTAAAGTTAGAGTAAAAAAAAAATTGTCAAAAAATCTTCTGTCGGTCGTACCGGTACCCATGTCTTATAACTTGTACCAAGATGTGAAGGGTACATTTTGACAAAAATCCAAAAAAATCATTAAAAAGTTGCTATAGCTTATTGCATTCAGCATCGTTAGACGACTCTTATATGCCTTGGATAACCACTTTCTGATGATTATTTTAGATTTTATGCCAAAATGTTAATTTTGTGTCTTACGTCTCTAAATTAGACGACCTTGGATTTTCTTCTCTTACACCGCAATACAACTTTGAGGGTTGGGTGACTTTTGCTATTTACCGTCGGAGTTCACTTTTCATGCTTAAAAATGCATCCTGACACAGTTTTACTCAAAGTTAGAGTGCAAAAAATTTTTGTCAAAAAATCTTCTGTCGGTCGTACCGGTACCCATGTCTTACAACTTGTACCAAATTGTGAAGGGTACATTTTGACAAAAATCCAAAAAAATCATTAAAAAGTCGCTATTGCTTATTGCATTCAGCATCGTTAGATGACTCCAATATGCCTGGGATAACCACTTTCTGATGATTATTTTAGATTTTATGCCAAAATGTTGATTTTGTGTCTTACGTCTCTAAATTAGACGACCTTGAATTTTCTTCTCTTACACCGCAATACAACTTTGAGGGTTGGGTGACTTTTGCTATTTACCGTCGGAGTTCACTTTTCATGCTTAAAAATGCATCCTGACACAGTTTTACTCAAAGTTAGAGTAAAAAAAATGTTTGTCAAAAAATCTTCTGTCGGTCGTACCGGTACCCATGTCTTATAACTTGTACCAAGTTGTGAAGGGTACATTTTGACAAAAATCCAAAAAAATCATTAAAAAGTTGCTATTGCTTATTGAATTCAGCATCGTTAGACGACTCTAATATGCCTGGGATGACCACTGTCTGATGATTATTTTAGATTTTATGCCAAAATGTTGATTTTGTGTCTTACGTCTCTAAATTAGACGACCTTGGATTTTCTTCTCTTACACCGCAATACAACTTTGAGGGTCGCGTGACTTTTGCTATTTACCGTCGGAGTTCACTTTTCATGCTTAAAAATGCATCCTGACACAGTTTTATTTAAAGTTAGAGTAAAAAAAAAATTGTCAAAAAATCTTCTGTCGGTCGTACCGGTACCCATGTCTTATAACTTGTACCAAGATGTGAAGGGTACATTTTGACAAAAATCCAAAAAAATCATTAAAAAGTTGCTATAGCTTATTGCATTCAGCATCGTTAGACGACTCTTATATGCCTTGGATAACCACTTTCTGATGATTATTTTAGATTTTATGCCAAAATGTTAATTTTGTGTCTTACGTCTCTAAATTAGACGACCTTGGATTTTCTTCTCTTACACCGCAATACAACTTTGAGGGTCGGGTGACTTTTGCTATTTACCGTCGGAGTTCACTTTTCATGCTTAAAAATGCATCCTGACACAGTTTTACTCAAAGTTAGAGTAAAAAAATTTTTTGTCCAAAAATCTTCCGTCGGTCATACCGGTACCCATGTCTCATAACTTGTACCAAGATGTGAAGGGTACATTTTGACAAAAATCCAAAAAAATCATTAAAAAGTCGCTATTGCTTATTGCATTCAGCATCGTTAGACGACTCTTATATGCCTTGGATAACCACTTTCTGATGATTATTTTAGATTTTATGCCAAAATGTTGATTTTGTGTCTTACGTCCCTACATTAGACGACCTTGGATTTTCGTCTCCGGCACCGCCATGCAACTTTGATGGTCGGGTAACTTTCGCTATTTACTGTCGGAGATCACTTTTCGTGATTAATAATGCATCCTGACACCGTTTTACTCAAAGTTAGAGTAAAAAAATTTTTTGTCCAAAAATCTTCCGTCGGTCGTACCGGTACCCATGTCTCATAACTTGTACCAAGTTGTGAAGGGTAAATTTTGACAAAAATCCAAAAAAATCATTAAAAAGTCGCTATTGCTTATTGCATTCAGCATCGTTAGACAACTCTAATATGCCTGGGATGACCACTGTCTGATGATTATTTTAGATTTTATGCCAAAATGTTGATTTTGTGTGTTACGTCTCTAAATTAGACGACCTTGGATTTTCTTCTCTTACGCCGCAATACAACTTTGAGGGTCGGCTGACTTTTGCTATTTACCGTCGGAGTTCACTTTTCATGCTTAAAAATGCATCCTGACACAGTTTTTCTCAAAGTTAGAGTAAAAAAAATTTTGTCAAAAAATCTTCTGTCGGTCGTACCGGTACCCATGTCTTATAACTTGTACCAAGTTGTGAAGGGTACATTTTGACAAAAATCCAAAAAAAATCATAAAAAGTCGCTATTGCTTATTGCATTCAGCATCATTAGACGACTCTAATATGCCTGGGATGACCACTGTCTGATGATTATTTTAGATTTTATGCCAAAATGTTGATTTTGTGTCTTACGTCTCTAAATTAGACGACCTTGGGTTTTCTTCTCTTAACACCGCAATACAACTTTGAGGGTCGGGTGACTTTTGCTATTTACCGTCGGAGTTCACTTTTCATGGTTAAAAATGCATCCTGACACAGTTTTACTCAAAGTTAGATTAAAAAAATTTTTGTCAAAAAATCTTCTGTCGGTCGTACCGGTACCCATGACTTATAACTTGTACCAAGTTGTGAAGGGTACATTTTGACAAAAATCCAAAAAAAATCATTAAAAAGCCGCTATTGCTTATTTCATTCAGCATCGTCAGACGACTCTAATATGCCTGGGATGACCACTGTCTGGTGATTATTTTAGCTTTTATGCCAAAATTTTGATTTCGTGTCTTACGTCTCTAAATTAGACAACCTTGGATTTTCTTCTGTTACACCGCAATACAACTTTGAGGGTCGGGTGACTTTTGCTATTTACCGTCGGAGTTCACTTTTCATGCTTAAAAATGCATCCTGACACAGTTTTACTTAAAGTTAGGGTACAAAAAATTTTTGTCTACAAATCTTCTGTCGGTCGTACCAGTACCCATGTCTTATAACTTGTACCAAGTTGTGAAGGGTACATTTTGACAAAAATCCAAAAAAATCATTAAAAAGTCGCTATTGCTTATTGCATTCTGCATCGTTAGACGACTCTTATATGCCTTGGATAACCACTTTCTGATGATTATTTTAGATTTTATGCCAAAATGTTAATTTTGTGTCTTACGTCTCTAAATTAGACGACCTTGGATTTTCTTCTCTTAAACCGCAATACAACTTTGAGGGTCGGGTGACTTTTGCTATTTACCGTCGGAGTTCACTTTTCATGCCTTAAAATGCATCCTGACACAGTTTTACTCAAAGTTAGAGTAAAAAAAAAATTTTTCAAAAAATCTTCTGTCGGTCGTACCGGTACCCATGTCTTATAACTTGTACCAAGTTGTGAAGGGTACATTTTGACAAAAATCCAAAAAAAACATTAAAAAGTCGCTATTGCTTATTGCATTCAGCATCGTTAGACGACTCTAATATGCCTGGGATGACCACTGTCTGATGATTATTTTAGATTTTATGCCAAAATGTTGATTTTGTGTCTTACGTCTCTAAATTAGACGACCTTGGATTTTCTTCTCTTACACCGCAATACAACTTTGAGGGTCGCGTGACTTTTGCTATTTACCGTCGGAGTTCACTTTTCATGCTTAAAAATGCATCCTGACACAGTTTTACTCAAAGTTAGAGTAAAAAAAAAATTTGTCAAAAAATCTTCTGTCGGTCGTACCGGTACCCATGTCTTATAACTTGTACCAAGTTGTGAAGGGTACATTTTGACAAAAATCCAAAAAAAACATTAAAAAGTCGCTATTGCTTATTGCATTCTGCATCGTTAGACGACTCTTATATGCCTTGGATAACCACTTTCTGATGATTATTTTAGATTTTATGCCAAAATGTTAATTTTGTGTCTTACGTCTCTAAATTAGACGACCTTGGATTTTCTTCTCTTACACCGCAATGCAACATTGAGGGACGGGTAACTTTTGCTATTTACCGTCGGAGTTCACTTTTCATGCTTTAAAATGCATCCTGACACAGTTTTACTCAAAGTTAGAGTAAAAAAAAATTTTGTCAAAAAATCTTCTGTCGGTCGTACCGGTACCCATGTCTTAAAACTTGTACCAAGTTGTGAAGGGTACATTTTGACAAAAATCCAAAAAAATCATTGAAAAGTCGCTATTGCTTATTGCATTCAGCATCATTAGACGACTCTAATATGGCTTGGATAACCACTTTCTGATGATTATTTTAGATTTTTTGCCAAAATGTTGATTTTGTGTCTTACGTCTCTAAATTAGACGACCTTGGATTTTCTTCTCTTACACCGCAATACAACTTTGAGGGTCGGGTAACTTTTGCTATTTACCGTCGGAGTTCACTTTTCATGCTTAAAAATGCATCCTGACACAGTTTTATTTAAAGTTAAAGTAAAAAAAATTTTGTCAAAAAATCTTCTGTCGGTCGTACCGGTACCCATGTCTTATGACTTGTACCAAGTTGTGAAGGGTACATTTTGACAAAAATCCAAAAAAATCATTAAAAAGTCGCTATTGCTTATTGCATTCAGCATCGTCAGACGACTCTAATATGCCTGGGATGACCACTGTCTGATGATTATTTTAGATTTTATGCCAAAATGTTGATTTTGTGTCTTACGTCTCTAAATTAGACGACCTTGGATTTTCTTCTCTTAAACCGCAATACAACTTTGAGGGTCGGGTAACTTTTGCTATTTACCGTCGGAGTTCACTTTTCATGCTTAAAAATGCATCCTGACACAGTTTTATTTAAAGTTAAAGTAAAAAAAATTTTGTCAAAAAATCTTCTGTCGGTCGTACCGGTACCCATGTCTTATGACTTGTACCAAGTTGTGAAGGGTACATTTTGACAAAAATCCAAAAAAATCATTAAAAAGTCGCTATTGCTTATTGCATTCAGCATCGTCAGACGACTCTAATATGCCTGGGATGACCACTGTCTGATGATTATTTTAGATTTTATGCCAAAATGTTGATTTTGTGTCTTACGTCTCTAAATTAGACGACCTTGGATTTTCTTCTCTTAAACCGCAATACAACTTTGAGGGTCGGGTAACTTTCGCTATTTACTGTCGGAGATCACTTTTCGTGATTAATAATGCATACTGACACCGTTTTACTCAAAGTTAGAGTAAAAAAAATGTTTGTCAAAAAATCTTCTGTCGGTCGTACCGGTACCCATGTCTTATAACTTGTACCAAGTTGTGAAGGGTACATTTTGACAAAAATCCAAAAAAATCATTAAAAAGTCGCTATTGCTTATTGCATTCAGCATCGTTAGACGACTCTAATATGCCTTGGATAACCACTTTCGGATGATTATTTTAGATTTTATGCCAAAATGTTGATTTTGTGTCTTACGTCTCTAAATTAGACGACCTTGGATTTTCTTCTCTTACACCGCAATACAACTTTGAGGGTCGGGTGACTTTTGCTATTTACCGTCGGAGTTCACTTTTCATGCTTAAAAATGCATCCTGACACAGTTTTACTCAAAGTTAGAGTAAAAAAATTTTGTCAAAAAATCTTCTGTCGGTCGTACCGGTACCCATGTCTTATAACTTGTACCAAGTTGTGAAGGGTACATTTTGACAGAAATCCAAAAAAATCATTAAAAAGTCGCTATTGCTTATTGCTTTCAGCATCGTAAGACGACTCTAATATGCCTGGGATAACCACTGTCTGATGATTATTTTAGATTTTATGCCAAAATGTTGATTTTGTGTCTTACGTCTCTAAATTAGACGACCTTGGATTTTCTTCTCTTACACCGCAATACAACTTTGAGGGTCGCGTGACTTTTGCTATTTACCGTCGGAGTTCACTTTTCATGCTTAAAAATGCATCCTGACACAGTTTTATTTAAAGTTAGAGTAAAAAAAAAATTGTCAAAAAATCTTCTGTCGGTCGTACCGGTACCCATGTCTTATAACTTTTACCAAATTGTGAATGGTACATTTTGACAAAAATCCAAAAAAATCATTGAAAAGTCGCTATTGCTTATTGCATTCAGCATCATTAGACGACTCTAATATGGCTTGGATAACCACTTTCTGATGATTATTTTAGATTTTTTGCCAAAATGTTGATTTTGTGTCTTACGTCTCTAAATTAGACGACCTTGGATTTTCTTCTCTTACACCGCAATACAACTTTGAGGGTCGGGTGACTTTTGCTATTTACCGTCGGAGTTCACTTTTCATGCTTAAAAATGCATCCTGACACAGTTTTACTCAAAGTTAGAGTAAAAAAAATGTTTGTCAAAAAATCTTCTGTCGGTCGTACCGCTACCCATGTCTTATAACTTGTACCAAGTTGTGAAGGGTACATTTTGACAAAAATCCAAAAAAATCATTAAGAAGTCGCTATTGCTTATTGCATTCAGCATCGTTAGACGACTCTAATATGCCTGGGATAACCACTGTCTGATGATTATTTTAGATTTTATGCCAAAATGTTGATTTTGTGTCTTACGTCTCTAAATTAGACGACCTTGGATTTTCTTCTCTTACACCGCAATACAACTTTGAGGGTCGGGTAACTTTTGCTATTTACCGTCGGAGTTCACTTTTCATGCTTAAAAATGCATCCTGACACAGTTTTATTTAAAGTTAAAGTAAAAAAAATTTTGTCAAAAAATCTTCTGTCGGTCGTACCGGTACCCATGTCTTATAACTTGTACCAAGTTGTGAAGGGTACATTTTGACAAAAATCCAAAAAATCATTAAAAAGTCGCTATTGCTTATTGCATTCAGCATCGTAAGACGACTCTAACATGCCTGGGATGACCACTGTACGATGATTATTTTAGATTTTATGCCAAAATGTTTATTTTGTGTCTTACGTCTCTAAATTAGACGACCTTGGATTTTCTTCTCTTACACCGCGATACAACTTTGAGGGTCGGGTGACTTTTGCTATTTACCGTCTGAGTTCGCTTTTCATGCTTAAAAATGCATCCTGACACAGTTTTACTCAAAGTTAGAGTAAAAAAAATTATTGTCAATAAATAGTCGCTATTGCTTATTGCATTCAGCATCGTAAGACGACTCTAACATGCCTGGGATGACCACTGTACGATGATTATTTTAGATTTTATGCCAAAATGTTTATTTTGTGTCTTACGTCTCTAAATTAGACGACCTTGGATTTTCTTCTCTTACACCGCAATACAACTTTGAGGGTCGGGTGACTTTTGCTATTTACCGTCGGAGTTCACTTTTCATGCCTTAAAATGCATCCTGACACAGTTTTACTCAAAGTTAGAGTAAAAATAATTTTTGTCAAAAAATCTTCTGTCGGTCGTACCGGTACTCATGTCTTATAACTTGTAACAAGTTGTGAAGGGTACATTTTGACAAAAATCCAAAAAAATCATTAAAAAGTCGCTATTGCTTATTGCATTCAGCATCGTAAGACGACTCTAATATGCCTTGGATAAACACTTTCTGATGATTATTTTAGATTTTATGCCAAAATGTTGATTTTGTGTCTTACGTCTCTAAATTAGACAACCTCGGATTTTCTTCTCTTACACCGCAATACAACTTTGAGGGTCGGGTGACTTTTGCTATTTACCGTCGGAGTTCACTTTTCATGCTTAAAAATGCATCCTGACACAGTTTTACTCAAAGTTAGAGTAAATAAAATTTTGTCAAAAAATCTTCTGTCGGTCGTACCGGTACCCATGTCTTATGACTTGTACCAAGTTGTGAAGGGTACATTTTGACAAAAATCCAAAAAAATCATTAAAAAGTCGCTATTGCTTATTGCATTCAGCATCGTCAGACGACTCTAATATGCCTGGGATGACCACTGTCTGATGATTATTTTAGATTTTATGCCAAAATGTTGATTTTGTGTCTTACGTCTCTAAATTAGACGACCTTGGATTTTCTTCTCTTAAACCGCAATACAACTTTGAGGGTCGGGTGACTTTTGCTATTTACCGTCGGAGTTCACTTTTCATGCTTAAAAATGCATCCTGACACAGTTTTACTCAAAGTTAGAGTCAAAAAAATTTTTGTCAGAAAATCTTCTGTCGGTCGTACCGGTACCCATGTCTTATAACTTGTACCAAGTTGTGAAGGGTACATTTTGACAAAAATCCAAAAAAATCATTAAGAAGTCGCTATTGCTTATTGCATTCAGCATCGTTAGACGACTCTAATATGCCTGGGATGACCACTGTCTGATGATTATTTTAGATTTTATGCCAAAATGTTGATTTTGTGTCTTACGTCTCTAAATTAGACGACCTTGGATTTTCTTCTCTTACACCGCAATACAACTTTGAAGGTCGGGTGACTTTCGCTATTTACCGTCGGAGTTCACTTTTCATGCTTAAAAATGCATCCTGACACAGTTTTACTCAAAGTTAGAGTAAAAAAAATGTTTGTCAAAAAATCTTCTGTCGGTCGTACCGGTACCCATGTCTTATAACTTGTACCAAGTTGTGCAGGGTACATTTTGACAAAAATCCAAAAAATCATTAAAAAGTCGCTATTGCTTATTGCATTCAGCATCGTAAGACGACTCTAACATGCCTGGGATGACCACTGTACGATGATTATTTTAGATTTTATGCCAAAATGTTTATTTTGTGTCTTACGTCTCTAAATTAGACGACCTTGGATTTTCTTCTCTTACACCGCGATACAACTTTGAGGGTCGGGTGACTTTTGCTATTTACCGTCGGAGTTCACTTTTCATGCTTAAAAATGCATCCTGACACAGTTTTATTTAAAGTTAGAGTAAAAAAAAAATTGTCAAAAAATCTTCTGTCGGTCGTACCGGTACCCATGTCTTATAACTTGTACCAAGTTGTGAAGGGTACATTTTGACAAAAATCCAAAAAAATCATTAAAAAGTCGCTATTGCTTATTGCATTCAGCATCGTCAGACGACTCTAATATGCCTGGGATGACCACTGTCTGATGATTATTTTAGATTTTATGCCAAAATGTTGATTTTGTGTCTTACGTCTCTAAATTAGACGACCTTGGATTTTCTTCTCTTACACCGCAATACAACTTTGAGGGTCGGGTGACTTTTGCTATTTACCGTCGGAGTTCACTTTTCATGCTTAAAAATGCATCCTGACACAGTTTTACTCAAAGTTAGAGTAAAAAAAAATGTTTGTCAAAAAATCTTCTGTCGGTCGTACCGGTACCCATGTCTTATGACTTGTACCAAGTTGTGAAGGGTACATTTTGACAAAAATCCAAAAAAATCATTAAAAAGTCGCTATTGCTTATTGCATTCAGCATCGTTAGACGACTCTAATATGCCTGGGATTACCACTGTCTGATGATTATTTTAGATTTTATGCCAAAATTTTGATTTTGTGTCTTACGTCCCTACATTAGACGACCTTGGATTTTCTTCTCTTACACCGCAATACAACTTTGAGGGTCGGGTGACTTTTGCTATTTACCGTCGGAGTTCACTTTTCATGCTTAAAAATGCATCCTGACACAGTTTTTCTCAAAGTTAGAGTAAAAAAAATTTTGTCAAAAAATCTTCTGTCGGTCGTACCGGTACCCATGTCTTATGACTTGTACCAAGTTGTGAAGGGTACATTTTGACAAAAATCCAAACAAATCATTAAAAAGTCGCTATAGCTTATTGCATTCAGCATCGTTAGACGACTCTAATATGCCTGGGATGACCACTGTCTGTGATTATTTTAGATTTTATGCCAAAATGTTGATTTTGTCTCTTACGTCTCTAAATTAGACGACCTTGAATTTTCTTCTCTTACACCGCAATACAACCTTGAGGGTCGAGTGACTTTTGCTATTTACCGTCTGAGTTCACTTTTCATGCTTAAAAATGCATCCTGACACAGTTTTACTCAAAGTTAGAGTCAAAAAAAATTTTGTCCAAAAATCTTCCGTCGGTCATACCGGTACCCATGTCTTATAACTTGTACCAAGTTGTGAAGGGTACATTTTGACAAAAATCCAAAAAAATCATTAAAAAGTCGCTATTGCTTATTGCATTCAGCATCGTTAGACGACTCTAATATGCCTTGGATAACCACTTTCTGATGATTTTTTTAGATTTTATGCCAAAATGTTTATTTTGTGTCTTACGTCTCTAAATTAGACGACCTTGGATTTTCTTCTCTTACACCGCAATACAACTTTGAGAGTCGGGTGACTTTTGCTATTTACCGTCGGAGTTCACTTTTCATGCTTAAAAATGCATCCTGACACAGTTTTACTCAAAGTTAGAGTAAAAAAAAATTTTTGTCAAAAAATCTTCTGTCGGTCGTACCGGTACCCATGTCTTATGACTTGTACCAAGTTGTGAAGGGTACATTTTGACAAAAATCCAAAAAAATCATTAAAAAGTCGCTATTGCTTATTGCATTCAGCATCGTTAGACGACTCGAATATGCCTGGGATGACCACTGTCTGATGATTATTTTAGATTTTATGCCAAAATGTTGATTTTGTGTCTTACGTCTCTAAATTAGACAACCTTGGATTTTCTTCTCTTAAACCGCAATACAACTTTGAGGGTCGGGTGACTTTTGCTATTTACCGTCGGAGTTCACTTTTCATGCTTAAAAATGCATCCTGACACAGTTTTTCTCAAAGTTAGAGTAAAAAAAATTTTGTCAAAAAATCTTCTGTCGGTCGTACCGGTACCCATGTCTTATAACTTGTACCAAGTTGTGAAGGGTACATTTTGACAAAAATCCAAAAAAAATCATAAAAAGTCGCTATTGCTTATTTCATTCAGCATCGTTAAACGACTCTAATATGCCTGGGATGACCACTGTCTGATGATTATTTTAGATTTTATGCCAAAATGTTGATTTTGTGTCTTACGTCTCTAAATTAGACGACCTTGGATTTTCTTCTCTTACACCGCAATACAACTTTGAGGGTCGGGTGACTTTTGCTATTTACCGTCGGAGTTCACTTTTCATGCTTAAAAATGCATCCTGACACAGTTTTACTCAAAGTTAGAGTAAAAAAAATTTTTGTCAAAAAATCTTCTGTCGGTCGTACCGGTACCCATGACTTATAACTTGTACCAAGTTGTGAAGGGTACATTTTGACAAAAATCCAAAAAAATCATTAAAAAGTCGCTATTGCTTATTGCTTTCAGCATCGTTAGACGACTGTAATATGCCTTGGATGACCACTTTCTGGTGATTATTTTAGATTTTATGCCAAAATGTTGATTTTGTGTCTTACGTCTCTAAATTAGACGACCTTGGATTTTCTTCTCTTACACCGCAATACAACTTTGAGGGTCGGGTGACTTTTGCTATTTACCGTCGGAGTTCACTTTTCATGCTTAAAAATGCATCCTGACACAGTTTTTCTCAAAGTTAGAGTAAAAAAAATTTTTTCAAAAAATCTTCTGTCGGTCGTACCGGTACCCATGTCTTATAACTTGTACCAAGTTGTGAAGGGTACATTTTGACAAAAATCCAAAAAAATCATTAAAAAGTCGCTATTGCTTATTGCATTCAGCATCGTTAGACAACTCTTATATGCCTGGGATGACCACTTTCTGATGATTATTTTAGATTTTATGCCAAAATGTTGATTTTGTGTCTTACGTCTCTAAATTAGACGACCTTGGATTTTCTTCTCTTAAACCGCAATACAACTTTGAGGGTCGGCTGACTTTTGCTATTTACCGTCGGAGTTCACTTTTCATGCTTAAAAATGCATCCTGACACAGTTTTACTCAAAGTTAGAGTAAAAAAAATGTTTGTCAAAAAATCTTCTGTCGGTCGTACCGGTACCCATGTCTTATAACTTGTACCAAGTTGTGAAGGGTAAATTTTGACAAAAATCCAAAAAAATCATTAAAAAGTCGCTATTGCTTATTGCATTCAGCATCGTTAGACGACTCTAATATGCCTGGGATGACCACTGTCTGATGATTATTTTGGATTTTATTCCAAAATGTTGATTTTGTGTCTTACGTCTCTAAATTAGACGACCTTGGATTTTCTTCTCTTACACCGCAATACAACTTTGAGGGTCGGGTGACTTTTGCTATTATCCGTCGGAGTTCACTTTTCATGCTTAAAAATGCATCCTGACACAGTTTTACTCAAAGTTAGATTTAAAAAAATTTTGCCAAAAAATCTTCTGTCGGTCGTACCGGTACCCATGTCTTATAACTTTTACCAAGTTGTGAAGGGTACATTTTGACAAAAATCCAAAAAAATCATTAAAAAGTCGCTATTGCTTATTGCATTCAGCATCGTTAGACGACTCTAATATGCCTTGGATAACCACTTTCGGAAAATTATTTTAGATTTTATGCCAAAATGTTGATTTTGTGTCTTACGTCTCTAAATTAGACGACCTTGGATTTTCTTCTCTTACACCGCAATACAACTTTGAGGGTCGGGTGACTTTTGCTATTTACCGTCGGAGTTCACTTTTCATGCTTAAAAATGCATCCTGACACAGTTTTATTTAAAGTTAGAGTAAAAAAAAATTGTCAAAAAATCTTCTGTCGGTCGTACCGGTACCCATGTCTTATAACTTGTACCAAGTTGTGAAGGGTAAATTTTGACAAAAATCCAAAAAAATCATTAAAAAGTCGCTATTGCTTATTGCATTCAACATCGTTAGACGACTCTTATATGCCTGGGATGACCACTGTCTGATGATTATTTTAGATTTTATGCCAAAATGTTGATTTTGTGTCCAACGTCTCTAAATTAGACGACCTAGGATTTTCTTCTCTTACACCGCAATACAACTTTGAGGGTCGCGTGACTTTTGCTATTTACCGTCGGAGTTTACTTTTCATGCTTAAAAATGCATCCTGACACAGTTTTATTCAAAGTTAGAGTAAAAAAAATGTTTGTCAAAAAATCTTCTGTCGGTCGTACCGGTACCCATGTCTTATAACTTGTACCAAGTTGTGAAGGGTACATTTTGACAAAAATCCAAAAAAATCATTAAAAAGTCGCTATTGCTTATTGCATTCAGCATCGTTAGACGACTCTAATATGCCTTTAATAACCACTGTCTGATGATTATTTTAGATTTTATGCCAAAATGTAGATTTTGTGTCTTACGTCTCTAAATAAGACGACCTTGGATTTTCTTCTCTTACACCGCAATACAACTTTGAGGGTCGGGTGACTTTTGCTATTTACCGTCTGAGTTCACTTTTCATGCTTAATAATGCATCCTGACACAGTTTTATTTAAAGTTAGAGTAAAAAACATTTTGTCAAAAAATCTTCTGTCGGTCGTACCGGTACCCATGTCTTATAACTTGTACCAAATTGTGAAGGGTACATTTTGACAAAAATCCAAAAAAATCATTAAAAAGTCGCTATTTCTTCTTGCATTCAGCATCGTAAGACGACTCAAATATGCCTTGGATAACCACTTTCTGATGATTATCTTAGATGTTATTCCAAAATGTTGATTTTGTGTGTTACGTCTCTAAATTAGACGACCTTGGTTTTTCTTCTCTTACACCGCAATACAACTTTGAGGGTCGGGTGACTTTTGCTATTTACCGTCGGAGTTTACTTTTCATGCTTAAAAATGCATCCTGACACAGTTTTACTCAAAGTTAGAGTAAAAAAAATTTTGTCAAAAAATCTTCTGTCGGTCGTACCGGTACCCATGTCTTATAACTTGTACCAAGTTGTGAAGGGTACATTTTGACAAAAATCCAAAAAATCATTAAAAAGTCGCTATTGATTATTGCATTCAGCATCGTAAGACGACTCTAACATGCCTGGGATGACCACTGTACGATGATTATTTTAGATTTTATGCCAAAATGTTTATTTTGTGTCTTACGTCTCTAAATTAGACGACCTTGGATTTTCTTCTCTTACACCGCAATACAACTTTGAAGGTCGGGTGACTTTCGCTATTTACCGTCGGAGTTCACTTTTCATGCTTAAAAATGCATCCTGACACAGTTTTATTCAAAGTTAGAGTAAAAAAAATGTTTGTCAAAAAATCTTCTGTCGGTCGTACCGGTACCCATGTCTTATAACTTGTACCAAGTTGTGAAGGGTACATTTTGACAAAAATCCAAAAAAATCATTAAAAAGTCGCTATTGCTTATTGCATTCAGCATCGTTAGACGACTCTAATATGCCTTTAATAACCACTGTCTGATGATTATTTTAGATTTTATGCCAAAATGTAGATTTTGTGTCTTACGTCTCTAAATAAGACGACCTTGGATTTTCTTCTCTTACACCGCAATACAACTTTGAGGGTCGGGTGACTTTTGCTATTTACCGTCTGAGTTCACTTTTCATGCTTAATAATGCATCCTGACACAGTTTTATTTAAAGTTAGAGTAAAAAAAATTTTGTCAAAAAATCTTCTGTCGGTCGTACCGGTACCCATGTCTTATAACTTGTACCAAATTGTGAAGGGTACATTTTGACAAAAATCCAAAAAAATCATTAAAAAGTCGCTATTTCTTCTTGCATTCAGCATCGTAAGACGACTCAAATATGCCTTGGATAACCACTTTCTGATGATTATCTTAGATGTTATTCCAAAATGTTGATTTTGTGTGTTACGTCTCTAAATTAGACGACCTTGGTTTTTCTTCTCTTACACCGCAATACAACTTTGATGGTCGGGTGACTTTTGCTATTTACCGTCGGAGTTCACTTTTCATGCTTAAAAATGCATCCTGACACAGTTTTACTCAAAGTTAGAGTAAATAAAATTTTGTCAAAAAATCTTCTGTCGGTCGTACCGGTACCCATGTCTTATAACTTGTACCAAGTTGTGAAGGGTACATTTTGACAAAAATCCAAAAAAATCATTAAAAAGTCGCTATTGCTTATTGCATTCAGCATCGTAAGACAACTCTAATATGCCTGGGATGACCACTGTCTGATGATTATTTTAGATTTTATGCCAAAATGTTGATTTTGTGTCTTACGTCTCTAAATTAGACGACCTTGGATTTTCTTCTCTTAAACCGCAATACAACTTTGAGGGTCGGGTGACTTTTGCTATTTACCGTCGGAGTTCACTTTTCATGCTTAAAAATGCATCCTGACACAGTTTTACTCAAAGTTAGAGTAAAAAAAAAATGTTTGTCAAAAAATCTTCTGTCGGTCGTACCGGTACCCATGTCTTATGACTTGTACCAAGTTGTGAAGGGTACATTTTGACAAAAATCCAAAAAAATCATTAAAAAGTCGCTATTGCTTATTGCATTCAGCATCGTTAGACGACTCTAATATGCCTGGGATGACCACTGTCTGATGATTATTTTAGATTTTATGCCAAAATGTTGATTTTGTGTCTTACGTCTCTAAATTAGACGACCTTGGATTTTCTTCTCTTACACCGCAATACAACTTTGATGGTCGGGTGACTTTTGCTATTTACCGTCGGAGTTCACTTTTCATGCTTAAAAATGCATCCTGACACAGTTTTACTCAAAGTTAGAGTAAATAAAATTTTGTCAAAAAATCTTCTGTCGGTCGTACTGGTACCCATGTCTTATAACTTGTACCAAGTTGTGAAGGGTACATTTTGACAAAAATCCAAAAAAATCATTAAAAAGTCGCTATTGCTTATTGCATTCAGCATCGTTAGACGACTCTAATATGCCTGGGATGACCACTGTCTGATGATTATTTTAGATTTTATGCCAAAATGTTGATTTTGTGTCTTACGTCTCTAAATTAGACGACCTTGGATTTTCTTCTCTTAAACCGCAATACAACTTTGAGGGTCGGGTGACTTTTGCTATTTACCGTCTGAGTTCACTTTTCATGCTTAAAAATGCATCCTGACACAGTTTTACTCAAAGTTAGAGCAAAAAAAATTTTTTGTCAAAATTTCTTCTGTCGGTCGTACCGGTACCCATGTCTTATAACTTTTACCAAGTTGTGAAGGGTACATTTTGACAAAAATCCAAAAAAATCATGAAAAAGTCGCTATTGCTTATTGCATTCAGCATCGTTAGACGACTCTAATATGCCTGGGATGACCACTTTCTGATGATTATTTTAGATTTTATGCCAAAATGTTGATTTTGTGTCTTACGTCTCTAAATTAGACGACCTTGGAATTTCTTCTCTTACACCGCAATACAACTTTGAAGGTCGGGTGACTTTTGCTATTTACCGTCGGAGTTCACTTTTCATGCTTAAAAATGCATCCTGACACAGTTTTACTCAAAGTTAGAGTTAAAAAAAAATTTTGTCAAAAAATCTTCTGTCGGTCGTACCGGTACCCATGTCTTATGACTTGTACCAAGTTGTGAAGGGTACATTTTGAAAAAAATCCAAAAAAATCATTAAAAAGTCGCTATTGCTTATTGCATTCATCATCGTTAGACGACTCTAATATGCCTTGGATAACCACTTTCTGATGATTATTTTAGATTTTATGCCAAAATGTTGATTTTGTGTCTTACGTCTCTAAATTAGACAACCTTGGATTTTCTTCTCTTACACCGCAATACAACTTTGAGGGTCGGGTGACTTTTGCTATTTACCGTCGGAGTTCACTTTTCATGCTTAATAATGCATCCTGACACAGTTTTACTCAAACTTAGAGTAAACAAAATTTTTGTCAAAAAATCTTCTGTCGGTCGTACCGGTACCCATGTCTTACAACTTTTACCAAGTTGTGAAGGGTACATTTTGACAAAAATCCAAAAAAATCATTAAAAAGTCGCTATTGCTTATTGCATTCAGCATCGTTAGACGACTGTTATATGCCTGGGATGACCACTGTCTGTTGATTATTTTAGATTTTATGCCAAAATGTTGATTTTGTGTCTTACGTCTCTAAATTAGACGACCTTGGGTTTTCTTCTCTTAACACCGCAATACAACTTTGAGGGTCGGGTGACTTTTGCTATTATCCGTCGGAGTTCACTTTTCATGCTTAAAAATGCATCCTGACACAGTTTTATTTAAAGTTAAAGTAAAAAAAATTTGTCAAAAAATCTTCTGTCGGTCGTACCAGTACCCATGTCTTATAACTTGCACCAAGTTGTGAAGGGTACATTTTGACAAAAATCCAAAAAAATCATTAAAAAGTCGCTATTGCTTATGTCATTCAGCATCGTTAGACGACTCTTATATGCCTGGGGTGACCACTTTCTGATGATTATTTTAGATTTTATGCCAAAATGTTAATTTTGTGTCTTACGTCTCTAAATTAGACGACCTTGGATTTTCTTCTCTTACACTGCAATACAACTTTGAGGGTTGGGTGATTTTTGCTATTTACCGTCGGAGTTCACTTTTCATGCTTAAAAATGCATCCTGACACAGTTTTACTCAAAGTTAGAGTTAAAAAAAAAATTTTTGTCAAAAAATCTTCTGTCGGTCGTACCGGTACCCATGTCTTATAACTTGTAACAAGTTGTGAAGGGTACATTTTGATAAATCCAAAAAAATCATTAAAAAGTCGCTATTGCTTATTGCATTCAGCATCGTTAGACGACTCTAATATGCCTTGGATAACCACTTTCTGATGATTATTTTTGATTTTATGCCAAAATGTTGATTTTGTGTCTTACGTCTCTAAATTAGACGACCTTGGGTTTTCTTCTCTTAACACCGCAATACAACTTTGAGGGTCGGGTGACTTTTGCTATTATCCGTCGGAGTTCACTTTTCATGCTTAAAAATGCATCCTGACACAGTTTTATTTAAAGTTAAAGTAAAAAAAATTTGTCAAAAAATCTTCTGTCGGTCGTACCAGTACCCATGTCTTATAACTTGTACCAAGATGTGAAGGGTACATTTTGAGAAAAATCCAAAAAAATCATTAAAAAGTCGCTATTGCTTATTGCATTCAACATCGTTAGACGACTCTAATATGCCTGGGATGACCACTGTACGATGATTATTTTAGATTTTATGCCAAAATGTTAATTTTTTGTCTTACGTCTCTAAATTAGACGACCTTGGATTTTCTTCTCTTACACCGCAATACAACTTTGAGGGTTGGGTGACTTTTGCTATTTACCGTCGGAGTTCACTTTTCATGCCTTAAAATGCATCCTGACACAGTTTTACTCAAAGTTAGAGTAAACAAAATTTTTGTCAAAAAATCTTCTGTCGGTCGTACCGGTACCCATGTCTTATAACTTGTAACAAGTTGTGAAGGGTACATTTTGATAAATCCAAAAAAATCATTAAAAAGTCGCTATTGCTTATTGCATTCAGCATCGTTAGACGACTCTAATATGCCTTGGATAACCACTTTCTGATGATTATTTTTGATTTTATGCCAAAATGTTGATTTTGTGTCTTACGTCTCTAAATTAGACGACCTTGGATTTTCTTCTCTTACACCGCAATACAACTTTGAGGGTCGGGTGACTTTTGCTATTTACCGTCGGAGTTCACTTTGCATGCTTAAAAATGCATCCTGACCCAGTTTTACTCAAAGTTAGAGTAAACAAAATTTTTGTCAAAAAATCTTCTGTCGGTCGTACCGGTACCCATGTCTTACAACTTTTACCAAGTTGTGAAGGGTACATTTTGACAAAAATCCAAAAAAATCATTAAAAAGTCGCTATTGCTTATTGCATTCAGCATCGTTAGACGACTCTAATATGCCTGGGATGACCACTGTCTGATGATTATTTTGGATTTTATGCCAAAATGATGATTTCGTGTCTTACGTCTCTAAATTAGACGACCTTGGATTTTCTTCTCTTACACCGCAATACAACTTTGAGGGTCGGGTGACTTTTGCTATTTACCGTTGGAGTTCACTTTTCGTGCTTAAAAATGAATCCTGACACAGTTTTACTCAAAGTTAGAGTAAAAAGAATTTTTGTCAAAAAATCTTCTGTCGGTCGTACCGGTACCCATGTCTTATAACTTGTACCAAGTTGTGAAGGGTACATTTTGACAAAAATCCAAAAAAATCATTAAAAAGTCGCTATTGCTTATTGCATTCAGCATCGTTAGACGACTCTAATATGCCTTGGATAACCACTTTCTGATGATTAATTTAGATTTTATGCCAAAATGTTGATTTTGTGTCTTACGTCTCTAAATTAGACGACCTTGGATTTTCTTCTCTTACACCGCAATACAACTTTGAGGGTCGGGTGACTTTTACTATTTACCGTCGGAGTTCACTGTTCATGCTTAAAAATGCATCCTGACACCGTTTTACTCAAAGTTAGAGTAAAAAAATTTTTTGTCCAAAAATCTTCCGTCGGTCATACCGGTACCCATGTCTCATAACTTGTACCAAGTTGTGAAGGGTACATTTTGACAAAAATCCAAAAAAATCATTAAAAAGTCGCTATTGCTTATTGCATTCAGCATCGTTAGACGACTCTAATATGCCTGGGATGACCACTGTCTGATGATTATTTTAGATTTTATGCCAAAATGTTGTTTTTGTGTCTTACGTCTCTAAATTAGACGACCTTGGATTTTCTTCTCTAACACCGCAATACAACTTTGAGGGTTGGGTGACTTTGGCTATTTACCGTCGGAGTTCACTTTTCATGCTTAAAATGCATCCTGACACAGTTTTACTCAAAGTTAGAGTAAAAAAAAATTTTGTCAAAAAATCTTCTGTCGGTCGTACCCATGTCTTATAACTTGTACCAAGTTGTGAAGGGTACATTTTGAGAAAAATCCAAAAAAATCATTAAAAAGTCGCTATTGCTTATTGCATTCAGCATCGTTAGACGACTCTTATTTGCCTTGGATAACCACTTTCTGATGATTATTTTAGATTTTATGCCAAAATGTTGATTTTGTGTCTCACGTCTCTAAATTAGACGACCTTGGATTTTCTTCTCTTACACCGTATTACAACTTTGAGGGTCGCATGACTTTTGCTATTTACCGTCGGAGTTCACTTTTCATGCTTAAAAATGCATCCTGACACAGTTTTACTCAAAGTTAGAGTAAAAAACATTTTTGTCAAAAAATCTTCGGTCGGTCGTACCGGTACCCATGTCTTATAACTTTTACCAAGTTGTGAAGGGTACATTTTGACAAAAATCCAAAAAAATCATTAAAAAGTCGCTATTGCTTATTGCTTTCAGCATCGTTAGACTACTCTTATCTGCCTGGGATGACCACTTTCTGATGATTATTTTAGATTTTATGCCAAAATGTTAATTTTGTGTCTTACGTCTCTAAATTAGACGACCTTGGATTTTCTTCTCTTACACCGCAATACAACTTTGAGGGTCGGGTGACTTTTGCTATTTACCGTCGGAGTTCACTTTTCATGCTTAAAAATGGCTCCTGACACAGTTTTACTCAAAGTTAGAGTACACAAAATTTTTGTCAAAAAATCTTCTGTCGGTCGTACCGGTACCCATGTCTTATAACTTGTACCAAGTTGTGAAGGGTACATTTTGACAAAAATCCAAAAATATCATTAAAAAGTCGCTATTGATTATTGCATTCAGCATCGTTAGACGACTCTAATATGCCTTGTATGACCACTGTCTGATGATTATTTTAGATTTTATGCCAAAATGTTGATTTTGTGTCTTACGTCTCTAAATTAGACGACCTTGGATTTTCTTCTCTTACACCGCAATACAACTCTGAGGGTCGAGTGACTTTTGCTATTTACCGTCGGAGTTCACTTTTTATGCTTAAAAATGCATCCTGACATAGTTTTACTCAAAGTTAGAGTAAACAATATTTTTGTCAAAAAATCTTCTGTCGGTCGTACCGGTACCCATGTCTTATGACTTGTACCAAATTGTGAAGGGTACATTTTGACAAAAATCCAAAAAAATCATTAAAAAGTCGCTATTGCTTATTGCATTCAGCATCGTTAGACGACTCCAATATGCCTGGGATGACCACTGTCTGATGATTATTTTAGATTTTATGCCAAAATGTTGATTTTGTGTCTTACGTCTCTAAATTAGACGACCTTGGATTTTCTTCTCTTACACCGCAATACAACTTTGAGGGTCGGGTGACTTTTGCTATTTACCGTCGGAGTTCACTTTTCATGCTTAAAAATGCATCCTGACACAGGTTTACTCAAAGTTAGAGTAAAAAAAAATTTTTTTCAAAAAATCTTCTGTCGGTCGTACCGGTACCCATGTCTCATAACTTGTACCAAGTTGTGAAGGGTACATTTTGACAAAAATCCAAAAAAATCATTAAAAAGTCGCTATTGCTTATTGCATTCAGCATCGTTAGACGACTCTTATATGCCTCAGATAACCACTTTCTGATGATTATTTTAGATTTTATGAGAAAATGTTGATTTTGTGTCTTACGTCTCTAAATTAGACGACCTTGGATTTTCTTCTCTTACACCGCAATACAACTTTGAGGGTCGGGTGACTTTTGCTATTTACCGTCGGAGTTCACTTTTTATGCTTAAAAATGCATCCTGACACAGTTTTACTCAAAGTTAGAGTAAATGAAATTGTGTCAAAAAATCTTCTGTCGGTCGTACCGGTACCCATGTCTTATAACTTGTACCAAGTTGTGAAGGGTACATTTTGACAAAAATCCAAAAAAATCATTAAAAAGTCGCTATTGCTTATTGCATTCAGCATCGTTAGACGACTCTTATATGCCTTGGATAACCACTTTCTGATGATTATTTTAGATTTTATGCCAAAATGTTGATTTTGTGTCTTACGTCTCTAAATTAGACGACCTTGGATTTTCTTCTCTTACACCGCAATACAACTTTGAGGGTCGGGTGACTTTTGCTATTTACCGTCGGAGTTCACTTTTCATGCCTAAAAATGCATATTGACACAGTTTTACTCAAAGTTAGAGTAAAAAAATTGTTTGTCAAAATATCTTCTGTCGGTCGTACCGGTACCCATGTCTTACAACTTTTACCAAGTTGTGAAGGGTACATTTTGACAAAAATCCAAAAAAATCATTAAAAAGTCGCTATTGCTTATTGCATTCAGCATCGTTAGACGACTTTAAAATGCCTGGGATGACCACTTTCTGATGATAATTTTAGATTTTATGCCAAAATGTTGATTTTGTGTCTTACGTCTCTAAATTAGACGACCTTGGATTTTCTTCTCTTACACCGCAATACAACTTTGAGGGTCGGGTGACTTTTGCTATTTACCATCTGAGTTCACTTTTCATGCTTAATAATGCATCCTGACACAGTTTTACTCAAACTTAGAGTAAAAAAAATGTTTGTCAAAAAATCTTCTGTCGGTCGTACCGGTACCCATGTCTTATAACTTGTACCAAATTGTGAAGGGTACATTTTAACAAAAATCCAAAAAAATCATTAAAAAGTCGCTATTGCTTATTGAATTCAGCATCGTTAGACGACTCTTATATGCCTGGGATGACCACTGTCTGATGATTATTTTAGATTTTATGCCAAAATGTTGATTTCGTGTCTTACGTCTCTAAATTAGACGACCTTGGATTTTCTTCTCTTACATCGCAATACAACTTTGAGGGTCGGGTGGCTTTTGCTATTTACCGTTGGAGTTCACTTTTCATGCTTAAAAATGTATCCTGACACAGTTTTACTCAAAGTTAGAGCAAAAAAAAATTTTGTCAAAAAATCTTCGGTCGGTCGTACCGGTACCCATGTCTTATAACTTGTACCAAGTTGTGAAGGGTACATTTTGACAAAAATCCAAAAAAATCATTAAAAAGTCGCTATTGCTTATTGCATTCAGCATCGTTAGACGACTCAAATATGCCTTGGATAACCACTTTCTGATGATTATTTTAGATTTTATGCCAAAATGTTAATTTTGTGTCTTACGTCTCTAAATTAGACGACCTTGGATTTTCTTCTCTTACACCGCAATACAACTTGGAGGGTCGGGTGACTTTTGCTATTTACCGTTGGAGTTCACTTTTCATGCTTAAAAATGCATCCTGACACAGTTTTACTCAAAGTTAGAGCAAAAAAAAATTTTGTCAAAAAGTCTTCGGTCGGTCGTACCGGTACCCATGTCTTATAACTTGTACCAAGTTGTGAAGGGTACATTTTGACAAAAATCCAAAAAAATCATTAAAAAGTCGCTATTGCTTATTGCATTCAGCATCGTTAGACGACTCTAATATGCCTTGGATAACCACTTTCTGATGATTATTTTAGATTTTATGCCAAAATGTTGATTTTGTGTCTTACGTCTCTAAATTAGACGACCTTGGATATTCTTCTCTTACACCGCAATACAACTTTGAGGTTCGGGTGATTTTTGCTATTTACCGTCGGAGTTCACTTTTCATGCTTAAAAATGCATCCTGACACAGTTTTACTCAAAGTTAGAGTAAAGAAAATGTTTGTCAAAAAATCTTTTGTCGGTCGTACCGGTACCCATGTCTTATAACTTGTACCAAGTTGTGAAGGGTACATTTTGACAAAAATCCAAAAAAATCATTCTAAGTCGCTATTGCTTATTGCATTCAGCATCGTTAGATGACTCTAATATGCCTGGGATGACCACTGTCTGATGATTATTTTAGATTTTATGCCAAAATGTTGATTTTGTGTCTTACGTCTCTAAATTAGTCGACCTTGGATTTTCTTCTCTTACACCGCAATACAACTTTGAGGGTCGGGTGACTTTTGCTATTTACCGTCGGAGTTCACTTTTCATGCTTAAAAATGCATCCTGACACAGTTTTACTCAAAGCTACAGTAAAAAAATGTTTGTCAAAAAATCTTCTGTCGGTCGTACCAGTACCCATGTCTTATAACTTGTACCAAGTTGTGAAGGGTACATTTAGACAAAAATCCAAAAAAATCATTAAAAAGTCGCTATTTCTTATTGCATTCAGCATCGTTAGACGACTCTTATAAGCCTTTAATAACCACTTTCTGATGATAATTTTAGATTTTATGCCAAAATAATGATTTTGTGTCTTACATCTCTAAATTAGACGACCTTGGATTTTCTTCTCTTACACCGCAATACAACTTTGAGGGTCGGGTGACTTTTGCTATTTACCGTCGGAGTTCACTTTTCATGCTTAAAAATGCATCCTGACACAGTTTTACTCAAAGTTAGAGTAAAAAAAATTTTGTCAAAAAATCTTGTGTCGTTCGTACCGAAACCCATGTCTTATGACTTGTACCAAATTGTGAAGGGTACATTTTGACAAAAATCCAAAAAAATCATTAAAAAGTCGCTATTGCTTATTGCATTCAGCATCGTTAGACGACTCTAATTTGCCTTGGATGACCACTTTCTGATGATTATTTTAGATTTTATGCCAAAATGTTAATTTTGTGTCTTACGTCTCTAAATTAGACGACCTTGGATTTTCTTCTCTTACACCGCAATACAACTTTGAGGGTCGGGTGACTTTTGCTATTTACCGTCGGAGTTCACTTTTCATGCTAAAAAATGCATCCAGACACAGTTTTACTCAAAAATAGAGTCAAAAAATTTATGTCAAAAAATCTTCTGTCGGTCGTACCGGTACCCATGTCTTCTAACTTGTACCAAGTTGTGAAGGGTACAAGTTGACAAAAATCCAAAAAAATCATTTAAAAGTCGCTATTTCTTATTGCATTCAGCATCGTTAGACGATTCTAATATGCCTGGGATGACCACTGTCTGATGATTATTTTAGATTTTATGCCAAAATGTTGATTTTGTGTCTTACGTCTCTAAATTAGACGACCTTGGATTTTCTTCTCTTACACCGCAATACAACTTTGAGGGTCGGGTGACTTTTGCTATTTACCGTCGGAGTTCACTTTTCGTGCTTAAAAATGAATCCTGACACAGTTTTACTCAAAGTTAGAGTAAAAAGAATTTTTGTAAAAAAATCTTCTGTCGGTCGTACCGGTACCCATGTCTTATAACTTGTACCAAGTTGTGAAGGGTACATTTTGACAAAAATTAAAAAAAAATCATTTAAAAGTCGCTATTGCTTATTGCATTCAGCATCGTTAGACGACTCTAATATGCCTTGGATAACCACTTTCTGATGATTATTTTAGATTTTATGCCAAAATGTTGATTTTGTGTCTTACGTCTCTAAATTAGACGACCTTGGATATTCTTCTCTTACACCGCAATACAACTTTGAGGATCGGGTGACTTTTGCTATTTACCGTCGGAGTTCACTTTTCATGCTAAAAAATGCATCCAGACACAGTTTTACTCAAAAATATTGTCAAAAAAATTTTTGTCAAAAAAATTTTTGTCAAAAAATCTTCTGTCGGTCGTACCGGTACCCATGTCTTATAACTTGTACCAAGTTGTGAAGGGTACATTTTGACAAAAATCCAAAAAAATCATTAAAAAGTCGCTATTGCTTATTGCATTCAGCATCGCTAGACGACTCTAATATGCCTGGGATGACCACTGTACGATGATTATTTTAGATTTTATGCCAAAATGTTAATTTTGTGTCTTACGTCTCTAAATTAGACGACCTTGGATTTTCTTCTCTTACACCGCAATACAACTTTGAGGATCGGGTGACTTTTGCTGTTTACCGTCGGAGTTCACTTTTCATGCTTAAAAATGCATCCTGACACAGTTTTACTCAAAGTTAGATTAAAAAAAATTTTGCCAAAAAATCTTCTGTCGGTCGCACCGGTACCCATGTCTTATAACTTGTACCAAGTTGTGAAGGGTACATTTTGACAAAAATCCAAAAAAATCATTAAAAAGTCGCTATTGCTTATTGCATTCAGCATCGTTAGACGACTCGAATATGCCTGGGATTACCACTGTCTGATGATTATTTTAGATTTTATGCCAAAATGTTGATTTTGTGTCTTACGTCTCTAAATTAGACGACCTTGGATTTTCTTCTCTTACACCGCAATACAACTTTGAGGTTCGGGTGACTTTTGCTATTTACCGTCGGAGATCACTTTTCATGCTTAAAAATGCATCCTGACACAGTTTTACTCAAAGTTAGAGTAAAAAAAATGTTTGTCAAAAAATCTTCTGTCGGTCGTACCGGTACCCATGTCTTATAACTTGTACCAAGTTGTGAAGGGTACATTTTGACAAAAATCCAAAAAAATCATTAAAAAGTCGCTATTGCTTATTGCATTCAGCATCGTTAGACGACTCGAATATGCCTGGGATGACCACTGTCTGATGATTATTTTAGATTTTATGCCAAAATGTTGATTTTGTGTCTTACGTGTCTAAATTAGACGACCTTGGATTTTCTTCTCTTACACCGCAATACAACTTTGAGGGTCGGGTGACTTTTGCTATTTACCGTCGGAGTTCACTTTTCATGCTTAAAAATGCATCCTGACACAGTTTTATTTAAAGTTAGAGTAAAAAAAAAATTGTCAAAAAATCTTCTGTCGGTCGTACCGGTACCCATGTCTTAAAACTTGTACCAAGTTGTGAAGGGTACATTTTGACAAAAATCCAAAAAAATCATTAAAAAGTCGCTATTGCTTATTGCATTCAACATCGTTAGACGACTCTAATATGCCTGGGATGACCACTGTCTGATGATTATTTTAGATTTTATGCCAAAATTTTGATTTTGTGTCTTACGTCTCTAAATTAGACGACCTTGGATTTTCTTCTCTTACACCGCAATACAACTTTGAGGGTCGGGTGACTTTTGCTATTTACCGTCGGAGTTCACTTTTCATGCTTAAAAATGCATCCTGACACAGTTTTACTCAAAGTTAGAGTAAAAATATTTTTTGTCAAAAAATCTTCTGTCGGTCGTACCGGTACCCATGACTTATAACTTGTACCAAGTTGTGAAGGGTACATTTTGACAAAAATCCAAAAAAATCATTAAAAAGTCGCTATTGCTTATTGCATTCAGCATCGTTAGATGACTCTAATATGCCTGGGATAACCACTGTCTGATGATTATTTTAGATTTTATGCCAACATTTTGATTTTGTGTCTTACGCCTCTTAATTAGACGACCTTGGATTTTCTTCTCTTACACCGCAATACAACTTTGAGGGTCGGGTGACTTTTGCTATTTACCGTCGGAGTTCACTTTTCATGCTTAAAAATGCATCCTGACACAGTTTTATTTAAAGTTAGAGTAAAAAAAAAATTGTCCAAAAATCTTCCGTCGGTCATACCGGTACCCATGTTTCATAACTTGTACCAAGTTGTGAAGGGTACATTTTGAGAAAAATCCAAAAAAATCATTAAAAAGTCGCTATTGCTTATTGCATTCAGCATCGTTAAACGACTCTTATATGCCTGGGATGACCACTTTCTGATGATTATCTTAGATTTTATTCCAAAATGTTGATTTTGTGTCTTAAGTCTCTAAATAAGACGACCTTGGATATTCTTCTCTTACACCGCAATACAACTTTGAGGTTCGGGTGATTTTTGCTATTTACCGTCGGAGATCACTTTTCATGCTTGAAAATGCATCCTGACACAGTTTTACTCAAAGTTAGATTAAAAAAAATTTTGCCAAAAAATCTTCTGTCGGTCGCACCGGTACCCATGTCTTATAACTTGTACCAAGTTGTGAAGGATACATGTTGACAAAAATCCAAAAAAATCATTAAAAAGTCGCTATTGCTTATTGCATTCAGCATCGTTAGACGACTCGAATATGCCTGGGATGACCACTGTCTGATGATTATTTTAGATTTTATGCCAAAATGTTGATTTTGTGTCTTACGTCTCTAAATTAGACGACCTTGGATTTTCTTCTCTTACACCGCAATACAACTTTGAGGTTCGGGTGACTTTTGCTATTTACCGTCGGAGATCACTTTTCATGCTTGAAAATGCATCCTGACACAGTTTTACTCAAAGTTAGAGTAGAAAAAATTTTGTCAAAAAATCTTCTGTCGGTCGTACCGGTAACCATGTCTTATAACTTGTACCAAGTTGTGAAGGGTACATTTTGACAAAAATCCAAAAAAATCATTATAAGTCGCTATTGCTTATTGCATTCAGCATCATTAGACGACTCTAATATGCCTTGGATGACCACTGTCTGGTGATTATTTTAGATTTTATGCCAAAATGTTGATTTTGTGTCTTACGTCTCTAAATTAGACGACCTTGGATTTTCTTCTCTTACACCGCAATACAACTTTGAGGGTCGGGTGACTTTTGCTATTTACCGTCGGAGTTCACTTTTCATGCTTAAAAATGCATCCTGACACAGTTTTACTCAAAGTTAGAGTAAAAAAAATGTTTGTCAAAAAATCTTCTGTCGGTCGTACCGGTAACCATGTCTTATAACTTGTACCAAGTTGTGAAGGGTACATTTTGACAAAAATCCAAAAAAATCATTAAAAAGTCGCTATTGCTTATTGCATTCAGCATCGTAAGACGACTCAAATATGCCTTGGATAACCACTTTCTGATGATTATTTTAGATTTTATGCCAAAATGTTGATTTTGTGTCTTACGTCTCTAAATTAGACGACCTTGGATTTTCTTCTCTTACACCGCAATACAACTTTGAGGGTCGGGTGACTTTTGCTATTTACCGTCGGAGTTCACTTTTCATGCTTAAAAATGCATCCTGACACAGTTTTACTCAAAGTTAGAACAAAAAAAATTTTTGTCAAAAAATCTTCTGTCGGTCGTTACGGTAACCATGTCTTATAACTTGTACCAAGTTGTGAAGGGTACATTTTGACAAAAATCCAAAAAAATCATTAAAAAGTTGCTATTGCTCATTGAATTCAGCATCGTTAGACGACTCTAATATGCCTGGGATGACCACTGTCTGATGATTATTTTAGATTTTATGCCAAAATTTTGATTTCGTGTCTTACGTCTCTAAATTAGACGACCTTGGATTTTCTTCTCTTACACCGCAATACAACTTTGAGGGTCGGGTGACTTTTGCTATTTACCGTCGGAGTTCACTTTTCATGCTTAAAAATGCATCCTGACACAGTTTTACTCAAAGTTAAAACAAAAAAAATTTTTGTCAAAAAATCTTCTGTCGGTCGTACCGGTAACCATGTCTTATAACTTGTACCAAGTTGTGAAGGGTACATTTTGACAAAAATCCAAAAAAATCATTAAAAAGTTGCTATTGCTTATTGAATTCAGCATCGTTAGACGACTCTAATATGCCTGGGATGACCACTGTCTGATGATTATTTTAGATTTTATGCCAAAATTTTGATTTTGTGTCTTACGTCTCTAAATTAGACGACCTTGGATTTTCTTCTCTTACACCGCAATACAACTTTGAGGGTCGGGTGACTTTTGCTATTTACCGTCGGAGTTCACTTTTCATGCTTAAAAATGCATCCTGACACAGTTTTACTCAAAGTTAGAGTAAAAAAAAAAATTGTCAAAAAATCTTCTGTCGGTCGTACCGGTACCCATGACTTATAACTTGTACCAAGTTGTGAAGGGTACATTTTGACAAAAATCCAAAAAAATCATTAAAAAGTCGCTATTGCTTATTGCATTCAGCATCGTTAGACGACTCTTATATGCCTGGGATGACCACTGTCTGATGATTATTTTAGATTTTATGCCAACATTTTGATTTTGTGTCTTACGCCTCTTAATTAGACGACCTTGGATTTTCTTCTCTTACACCGCAATACAACTTTGAGGGTCGGGTGACTTTTGCTATTTACCGTCGGAGTTCACTTTTCATGCTTAAAAATGCATCCTGACACAGTTTTACTCAAAGTTAGAGTAAAAAAAAAAATTGTCAAAAAATCTTCTGTCGGTCGTACCGGTACCCATGACTTATAACTTGTACCAAGTTGTGAAGGGTACATTTTGACAAAAATCCAAAAAAATCATTATAAGTCGCTATTGCTTATTGCACTCAGCATCGTTAGATGACTCTAATATGCCTGGGATGACCACTGTCTGATGATTATTTTAGATTTTATGCCAACATTTTGATTTTGTGTCTTACGCCTCTTAATTAGACGACCTTGGATTTTCTTCTCTTACACCGCAATACAACTTTGAGGGTCGGGTGACTTTTGCTATTTACCGTCGGAGTTCACTTTTCATGCTTAAAAATGCATCCTGACACAGTTTTACTCAAAGTTAGAGTAAAAATATTTTTTGTCAAAAAATCTTCTGTCGGTCGTACCGGTACCCATGTCTTATAATTTGTACCAAGTTGTGCAGGGTACATTTTGACAAAAATCCAAAAAAATAATTAAAAAGTCGCTATTGCTTATTGCATTCAGCATCGTTAGACAACTCTAATATGCCTTGGATAACCACTTTCTGATGATTATTTTAGATTTTATGCCAAAATGTTGATTTTGTGTCTTACGTCTCTAAATTAGACGACCTTGGATTTTCTTCTGTTACACCGCAATACAACTTTGAGGGTCGGGTGACTTTTGCTATTTACCGTCGGAGTTCACTTTTCATGCTTAAAAATGCATCCTGACACAGTTTTATTTAAAGTTAGAGTAAAAAAAAAATTGTCAAAAAATCTTCTGTCGGTCGTACCGGTACCCATGTCTTATAACTTGTACCAAGTTGTGAAGGGTAAATTTTGACAAAAATCCAAAAAAATCATTAAAAAGTCGCTATTGCTTATTGCATTCAGCATCATTAGACGACTCTTATACGCCTGGGATGACCACTGTCTGATGATTATTTTAGATTTTATGCCAAAATGTTGTTTTTGTGTCTTACGTCTCTAAATTAGACGACCTTGGATTTTCTTCTGTTACACCGCAATACAACTTTGAGGGTCGGGTGACTTTTGCTATTTACCGTCGGAGTTCACTTTTCATGCTTAAAAATGCATCCTGACACAGTTTTACTCAAAGTTAGAGTAAACAAAATTTTTGTCAAAAAAATTTCTGTCGGTCGTACCGGTGCCCATGTCTTATAACTTGTACCAAGTTGTGAAGGGTACATTTTGACAAAAATCCAAAAAAATCATTAAAAAGTCGCTATTGCTTATTGCATCCAGCATCGTTAAACGACTCTAATATGCCTGGGATGACCACTGTCTGATGATTATTTTAGATTTTATGCCAAAATGTTGATTTTGTGTCTTACGTCTCTAAATTAGACGACCTTGGATTTTCTTCTGTTACACCGCAATACAACTTTGAGGGTCGGGTGACTTTTGCTATTTACCGTCGGAGTTCACTTTTCATGCTTAAAAATGCATCCTGACACAGTTTTACTCAAAGTTAGAGTAAACAAAATTTTTGTCAAAAAATCTTCTGTCGGTCGTACCGGTACCCATGTCTTATGACTTGTACCAAGTTGTGAAGGGTAAATTTTGACAAAAATCCAAAAAAATCATTAAAAAGTCGCTATTTCTTATTGCATTCAGCATCGTTAGACGACTCTTATATGCCTTGGATAACCACTTTCTGATGATTATTTTAGATTTTATGCCAAAATGTTGATTTTGTGTCTTACGTCTCTAAATTAGACGACCTTGGATTTTCTTCTCTTACACCGCAATACAACTTTGAGGGTCGGGTGACTTTTGCTATTTACCGTCGGAGTTCACTTTTCATGCTTAAAAATGCATCCTGACACAGTTTTACTCAAAGTTAGAGTAAACAAAATTTTTGTCAAAAAAATTTCTGTCGGTCGTACCGGTGCCCATGTCTTATAACTTGTACCAAGTTGTGAAGGGTACATTTTGACAAAAATCCAAAAAAATCATTAAAAAGTCGCTATTGCTTATTGCATCCAGCATCGTTAGACGACTCTAATATGCCTGGGATGACCACTGTCTGATGATTATTTTAGATTTTATGCCAAAATGTTGATTTTGTGTCTTACGTCTTTAAATTAAAAGACCTTGGATTTTCTTCTCTTACACCGCAATACAACTTTGAGGGTCGGGTGACTTTTGCTATTTACCGTCGGAGTTCACTTTTCATGCTTAAAAATGCATCGTGACACAGTTTTACTCAAAGTTAGAGTAAACAAAATTTTTGTCAAAAAATCTTCTGTCGGTCGTACCGGTACCCATGTCTTATAACTTGTGCCAAGTTGTGCAGGGTACATTCTGACAAAAATCCAAAAAAATAATTAAAAAGTCGCTATTGCTTATTGCATTCAGCATCGTTAGACAACTCTAATATGCCTTGGATAACCACTTTCTGATGATTATTTTAGATTTTATGCCAAAATGTTGATTTTGTGTCTTACGTCTCTAAATTAGACGACCTTGGATTTTCTTCTCTTACACCGCAATACAACTTTGAGGGTCGGGTGACTTTTGCTATTTACCGTTGGAGTTCACTTTTCATGCTTTAAAATGCATCCTGACACAGTTTTACTCAAAGTTAGAGTAAAAAAAAAAATTGTCAAAAAATCTTGTGTCGGTCGTACGGGTACCCATGTCTTAAAACTTGTACCAAGTTGTGAAGGGTACATTTTGACAAAAATGCAAAAAAATCATTAAAAAGTCGCTATTGCTTATTGCATTCAGCATCGTTAGACGACTCTGATATGCCTGGGATGACCACTGTACGATGATTATTTTAGATTTTATGCCAAAATGTTGATTTTGTGTCTTACGTCTCTAAATTAGACAACCTTGGATTTTCTTCTCTTACACCGCAATACAACTTTGAGGGTCGGGTGACTTTTGCTATTTACCGTCGGAGTTCACTTTTCATGCTTAAAAATGCATCCTGACACAGTTTTACTCAAAGTTAGAGTAAAAAAAAAATTGTCAAAAAATCTTCTGTCGGTCGTACCGGTACCCATGTCTTATAACTTTTACCAAATTGTGAATGGTACATTTTGAGAAAAATCCAAAAAAATCATTAAAAAGTCGCTATTGCTTATTGCATTCAGCATCGTTAGACGACTCTAATATGCCTGGGATGACCACTGTACGATGATTATTTTAGATTTTATGCCAAAATGTTAATTTTGTGTCTTACGTCTCTAAATTAGACGACCTTGGATTTTCTTCTCTAACACCGCAATACAACTTTGAGGGTTGGGTGACTTTTGCTATTTACCGTCGGAGTTCACTTTTCATGCCTTAAAATGCATCCTGACACAGTTTTACTCAAAGTTAGAGTAAAAATAATTTTTGTCAAAAAATCTTCTGTCGGTCGTACCGGTACCCATGTCTTACAACTTTTACCAAGTTGTGAAGGGTACATTTTGACAAAAATCCAAAAAAATCATTAAAAAGTCGCTATTGCTTATTGCATTCAGCATCGTTAGACGACTCTAATATGCCTTGGATAACCACTTTCTGATGATTATTTTAGATTTTATGCCAAAATGTTTATTTTGTGTCTTACGTCTCTAAATTAGACGACCTTGGATATTCTTCTCTTACACCGCAATACAACTTTGAGGGTCGGGTGACTTTGGCTATTTACCGTCGGAGTTCACTTTTCATGCTTAAAAATGCATCCTGACACAGGTTTACTCAAAGTTAAAGTAAAAAAAATGTTTGTCAAAAAATCTTCTGTCGGTCGTACCGGTACCCATGTCTTATAACTTGTACCAAGTTGTGAAGGGTACATTTTGACAAAAATCCAAAAAAATCGTTATCAGTCGCTATTGCTTATTGCATTCAGCATCGTTAGATGACTCTTATATGCCTGGGATGACCACTGTCTGATGATTATTATTTTAGATTTTATGCCAAAATGTTGATTTTGTGTCTTACGTCTCTAAATTAGACGACCTTGGATTTTCTTCTCTTACACCGCAATACAACTTTGAGGGTCGGGTGACTTTTGCTATTTACCGTCGGAGTTCACTTTTCATGCTTAAAAATGCATCCTGACACAGTTTTACTCAAAGTTAGAGTAAAAATAATTTTTGTCAAAAAATCTTCTGTCGGTCGTACCGGTACCCATGTCTTAAAACTTGTACCAAGTTGTGAAGGGTACATTTTGACAAAAATCCAAAAAAATCTTTAAAAAGTCGCTATTGCTTATTGCATTCAGCATCGTTAGACAACTCTAATATGCCTGGGATGACCACTGTCTAATGATTATTTTAGATTTTATGCCAAAATGTTGATTTTGTGTCTTACGTCTCTAAATTAGACGACCTTGGATTTTCTTCTCTTACACCGCAATACAACTTTGAGGGTCGGGTGACTTTTGCTATTTACCGTCGGAGTTCACTTTTCATGCCTAAAAATGCATATTGACATAGTTTTACTCAAAGTTAGAGTAAAAAAATTGTTTGTCAAAATATCTTCTGTCGGTCGTACCGGTACCCATGTCTCATAACTTGTACCAAGTTGTGAAGGGTACATTTTGACAAAAATCCAAAAAAATCATTTAAAAGTCGCTATTGCTTATTGCATTCAGCATCGTTAGACGACTCTAATATGCCTTGGATAACCACTTTCTGATGATTATTTTAGATTTTATGCCAAAATGTTGATTTTGTGTCTTACGTCTCTAAATTAAACGACCTTGGATTTTCTTCTCTTACACCGCAATACAACATTGAGGGTCGGGTGACTTTTGCTATTTACCGTCGGAGTTCACTTTTCATGCTTAAAATGCATCTTGACACAGTTTTTCTCAAAGTTAGAGTAAAAAAAATCTTCTGTCGGTCGTACCGGTACCCATGTCTTATAACTTGTACCAAGTTGTGAAGGGTACATTTTGAGAAAATTCCAAAAAAATCATTAAAAAGTCGCTATTGCTTATTGCATTCAGCATCATTAGACGACTCTAATATGCCTTGGATGACCACTGTCTGATGATTATTTTAGCTTTTATGCCAAAATGTTGATTTTGTGTCTTACGTCTCTAAATTAGACGACCTTGGATTTTCTTCTCTTACACCGCAATACAACTTTGAGGGTTGGGTGACTTTTGCTATTTACCATCGGAATTCACTTTTCATGCTTAAAAATGCATCCTGACACAGTTTTACTCAAAGTTAGAGTAAAAAAAATGTTTGTCAAAAAATCTTCTGTCGGTCGTACCGGTACCCATGTCTTATAACTTGTACCAAGTTGTGAAGGGTACATTTTGACAAAAATCCAAAAAAATCATTAAAAAGTCGCTATTGCTTATTGCATTCAGCATCGTTAGACGACTCTAATATGCCTGGGATGACCACTGTCTGATGATTATTTTGGATTTTATTCCAAAATGTTGATTTTGTGTCTTACGTCTCTAAATTAGACGACCTTGGATTTTCTTCTCTTACACCGCAATACAACTTTGAGGGTCGGGTGACTTTTGCTATTTACCGTCGGAGTTCACTTTTCATGCCTTAAAATGCATCCTGACACAGTTTTACTCAAAGTAAGAGTAAATAAAATTTTATCAAAAAATCTTCTGTCGGTCGTACCGGTACCCATGTCTTATAACTTGTACCAAGTTGTGAAGGGTACATTTTGAGAAAAATCCAAAAAAAATCATTAAAAAGTCGCTATTGCTTATTGCATTCAGCATCGTTAGACGACTCTTATATGCCTTGGATAACCACTTTTTGATGATTATTTTAGATTTTATGCCAAAATGTTGATTTTGTGTCTTACGTCTCTAAATTAGACGACCTTGGATTTTCTTCTCTTACACCGCAATACAACTTTGAGGGTCGGGTGACTTTTGCTATTTACCGTCGGAGTTCACTTTTCATGCTTAAAAATGCATCGTGACACAGTTTTACTCAAAGTTAGAGTAAACAAAATTTTTGTCAAAAAATCTTCTGTCGGTCGTACCGGTACCCATGTCTTACAACTTTTACCAAGTTGTGAAGGGTACATTTTGACAAAAATCCAAAAAAATCATTAAAAAGTCACTATTGCTTATTGCATTCAGCATCGTTAGACGACTCTAATATGCCTGGGATGACCACTGTCTGATGACTATTTTAGATTTTATGCCAAAATGTTGATTTTGTGTCTTACGTCTCTAAATTACACGAACTTGGATTTTCTTCTCTTACACCGCAATACAACTTTGATGGTCGGGTGACTTTTGCTATTTACCGTCGGAGTTCACTTTTCATGCTTAAAAATGCATCCTGACACAGTTTTACTCAAAGTTAGAGTAAATAAAATTTTGTCAAAAAATCTTCTGTCGGTCGTACCGGTACCCATGTCTTACAACTTTTACCAAGTTGTGAAGGGTACATTTTGACAAAAATCCAAAAAAATCATTAAAAAGTCACTATTGCTTATTGCATTCAGCATCGTTAGACGACTCTAATATGCCTGGGATGACCACTGTCTGATGACTATTTTAGATTTTATGCCAAAATGTTGATTTTGTGTCTTACGTCTCTAAATTACACGAACTTGGATTTTCTTCTCTTACACCGCAATACAACTTTGATGGTCGGGTGACTTTTGCTATTTACCGTCGGAGTTCACTTTTCATGCTTAAAAATGCATCCTGACACAGTTTTACTCAAAGTTAGAGTAAATAAAATTTTGTCAAAAAATCTTCTGTCGGTCGTACCGGTACCCATGTCTTATAACTTGTACCAAGTTGTGAATGGTACATTTTGAGAAAAATAAAAAAAAATCATTAAAAAGTCGCTATTGCTTATTGCATTCAGCATCGTTAGACGACTCTAATTTGCCTTTGATAACCACTTTTTGATGATTATTTTAGATTTTATGCCAAAATGTTAATTTTGTGTCTTACGTCTCTAAATTAGACGACCTTGGATTTTCTTCTCTTACACTGCAATACAACTTTGAGGGTTGGGTGACTTTTGCTATTTACCGTCGGAGTTCACTTTTCATGCCTTAAAATGCATCCTGACACAGTTTTACTCAAAGTTACAGTAAAAAAAAATTTTTGTCAAAAAATCTTCTGTCGGTCGTACCGGTACCCATGTCTTATAACTTGTACCAAGTTGTGAATGGTACATTTTGAGAAAAATAAAAAAAAATCATTAAAAAGTCGCTATTGCTTATTGCATTCAGCATCGTTAGACGACTCTAATATGCCTTGGATAACCACTTTCTGATGATTATTTTAGAATTTACGCCAAAATGTTGATTTTGTGTCTTACGTCTCTAAATTAGACGACCTTGGATTTTCTTCTCTTACACCGCAATACAACTTTGAAGGTCGGGTGACTTTTGCTATTTACCGTCGGAGTTCACTTTTCATGCTTAAAAATGCATCCTGACACAGGTTTACTCAAAGTTAAAGTAAAAAAAATGTTTGTCAAAAAATCTTCTGTCGGTCGTACCGGTACCCATGTCTTATAACTTGTACCAAGTTGTGAAGGGTACATTTTGACAAAAATCCAAAAAAATCGTTATCAGTCGCTATTGCTTATTGCATTCAGCATCGTTAGATGACTCTTATATGCCTGGGATGACCACTGTCTGATGATTATTATTTTAGATTTTATGCCAAAATGTTGATTTTGTGTCTTACGTCTCTAAATTAGACGACCTTGGATTTTCTTCTCTTACACCGCAATACAACTTTGAGGGTCGGGTGACTTTTGCTATTTACCGTCGGAGTTCACTTTTCATGCTTAAAAATGCATCCTGACACAGTTTTACTCAAAGTTAGAGTAAAAAAAAAAATTGTCAAAAAATCTTCTGTCGGTCGTACCGGTACCCATGACTTATAACTTGTACCAAGTTGTGAAGGGTACATTTTGACAAAAATCCAAAAAAATCATTAAAAAGTCGCTATTGCTTATTGCATTCAGCATCGTTAGACGACTCTTATATGCCTGGGATGACCACTGTCTGATGATTATTTTAGATTTTATGCCAAAATGTTGATTTTGTGTCTTACGTCTCTAAATTAGACGACCTTGGATTTTCTTCTCTTACACCGCAATACAACTTTGAGGGTCGGGTGACTTTTGCTATTTACCGTCGGAGATCACTTTTCATGCTTAAAAATGCATCCTGACACAGTTTTACTCAAAGTTAGAGTAAAAATTTTTTGTCCAAAAATCTTCCGTCGGTCATACCGGTACCCATGTCTCATAACTTGTACCAAGTTGTGAAGGGTACATTTTGACAAAAATAAAAAAAAATCATTAAAAAGTCGCTATTGCTTATTGCATTCAGCATCGTTAGACAACTCTAATATGCCTTGGATAACCACTTTCTGATGATTATTTTAGATTTTATGCCAAAATGTTGATTTTGTGTGTTACGTCTCTAAATTAGACGACCTTGGATTTTCTTCTCTTACACCACAATACAACTTTGAGGGTCGGGTGAATTTTGCTATTTACCGTCGGAGTTCACTTTTCATGCTTAAAAATGCATCCTGACACAATTTTACTCAAAGTTAGAGTAAAAAAAAATTGTTGTCAAAAAATCTTCTGTCGGTCGTACCGGTACCCATGTCTTATAACTTGTACCAAGTTGTGAAGGGTACATTGTGACAAAAATCCAAAAAAATCATTAAAAAGTCGCTATTGCGTATTGCATTCAGCATCGTTAGACGACTCTCATATGCCTTGGATAACCACTTTTTGATGATTATTTTAGATTTTATGCCAAAATGTTGATTTTGTGTGTTACGTCTCTAAATTAGACGTCCTTGGATTTTCTTCTCTTACACCGCAATACAACTTTGAGGGTGGGGTGACTTTTGCTATTTACCGTCGAAGTTCACTTTTCATGCTTAAAAATGCATCCTGACACAGTTTTACTCAAAGTTAGAGTAAAAAAAATGTTTGTCAAAAAATCTTCTGTCGGTCGTACCGGTACCCATGTCTTATAACTTGTACCAAGTTGTGAAGGGTACATTTTGACAAAAATCCAAAACAATCATTAAAAAGTCGCTATTGCTTATTGCATTCAGCATCGTTAGACGACTCTAATATGCCTGGGATGACCACTGTCTGATGATTATTTTAGATTTTATGCCAAAATGTTGATTTTGTGTCTTACGTCTCTAAATTAGACGACCTTGGATTTTCTTCTCTTACACCGCAATACAACTTTGAGGGTCGGGTGACTTTTGCTATTTACCGTCGGAGTTCACTTTTCATGCCTTAAAATGCATCCTGACACAGTTTTACTCAAAGTTAGAGTAAAAATAATTTTTGTCAAAAAATCTTCTGTCGGTCGTACCGGTACCCATGTCTCATAACTTGTTCCAAGTTGTGAAGGGTACATTTTGACAGAAATCCAAAAAAATCATTAAAAAGTCGCTATTGCTTATTGCATTCAACATCGTTAGACGACTCTAATATGCCTTGGATGACCACTGTCTGATGATTATTTTAGATTTTATGCCAAAATGTTGATTTTGTCTCTTACGTCTCTAAATTAGAGAACTTTGGATTTTCTTCTCTTACACCGCAATACAACTTTTAGGGTCGGGTGACTTTTGCTATTTACCGTCGGAGTTCACTTTTCATGCTTAAAAATGCATCCTGACACAGTTTTACTCAAAGTTAGAGTAAAAAAAATTATTGTCAAAAAATCTTCTGTCGGTCGTACCGGTACCCATGTCTTATAACTTGTACCAAGTTGTGAAGGGTACATTTTGACAAAAATCCAAAAAAATCATTAAAAAGTCGCTATTGCTTATTGCATTCAGCATCGTTAGACGACTCTAATATGCCTTGGATAACCACTTTCGGATGATTATTTTAGATTTTATGCCAAAATGTTGATTTTGTGTCTTACGTCTCTAAATTAGACGACCTTGGATTTTCTTCTCTTACACCGCAATACAACTTTGAGGGTCGGGTGACTTTTGCTATTTACCGTCGGAGTTCACTTTTCATGCTTAAAAATGCATCCTGACACAGTTTTACTCAAAGTTTTAGTTTAAAAAAATTTTTGTCAAAAAATCTTCTGTCGGTCGTACCGGTACCTATGTATTATAATTTGTACCAAGTTGTGAAGGGTACATTTTGACAAAAATCCAAAAAACTCATTAAAAAGTCGCTATTGCTTATTGCATTCAGCATCGTTAGACGACTCGAATATGCCTGGGATGACCACTGTCTGATGACTATTTTAGATTTTATGCCAAAATGTTGATTTTGTGTCTTACGTCTCTAAATTAGACGACCTTGGATTTTCTTCTCTTACACCGCAATACAACTTTGAGGGTCGGGTGACTTTGGCTATTTACCGTCGGAGTTCACTTTTCATGCTTAAAAATGCATCCTGACACAGTTTTACTCAAAGTTTTAGTTAAAAAAAATTTTTGTCAAAAAATCTTCTGTCGGTCGTACCGGTACCCATGTCTTAGAACTTGTACCAAGTTGTGAAGGGTACATTTTGACAAAAATCCAGAAAAATCATTAAAAAATCGCTTTTGCTTATTGCATCCAGCATCGTTAGACAACTCTAATATGCCTTGGATGACCACTGTCTGATGATTATTTTAGATTTTATGCCAAAATGTTGATTTTGTGTCTTACGTCTCTAAATAAGACGACCTTGGGTTTTCTTCTCTTACACCGCAATACAACTTTGAGGGTCGGGTGACTTTTGCTATTTACCGTCGGAGTTCACTTTCATGCTTAAAAATGCATCCTGACACAGTTTTACTCAAAGTTAGAGTAAAAAAAATGTTTGTCAAAAAATCTTCTGTCGGTCGTACCGGTACCCATGTCTTATAACTTGTACCAAGTTGTGAAGGGTACATTTTGACAAAAATCCAAAAAAATCGTTATCAGTCGCTATTGCTTATTGCATTCAGCATCGTTAGATGACTCTTATATGCCTGGGATGACCACTGTCTGATGATTATTATTTTAGATTTTATGCCAAAATGTTGATTTTGTGTCTTACGTCTCTAAATTAGACGACCTTGGATTTTCTTCTCTTACACCGCAATACAACTTTGAAGGTCGGGTGACTTTCGCTATTTACCGTCGGAGTTCACTTTTCATGCTTAAAAATGCATCCTGACACAGTTTTACTCAAAGTTAAAGTAAAAAAAATGTTTGTCAAAAAATCTTCTGTCGGTCGTACCAGTACCCATGTCTTATAACTTGTACCAAATTGTGAAGGGTACATTTTGCCAAAAATCCTAAAAAATCATTAAAAAGTCGCTATTGCTTATTGCATTCAGCATCGTTAGACGACTCTAATATGCCTGGGATGACCACTGTCTGATGACTATTTTAGATTTTATGCCAAAATGTTGATTTTGTGTCTTACGTCTCTAAATTACACGAACTTGGATTTTCTTCTCATACACCGCAATACAACTTTGAGGGTTGGGTGACTTTTGCTATTATCCGTCGGAGTTCACTTTTCATGCTTAAAAATGCATCCTGACACAGTTTTACTCAAAGTTAGAGTAAATAAAATTTTGTCAAAAAATCTTCTGTCGGTCGTACCGGTACCCATGTCTTATAACTTGTACCAAGTTGTGAAAGGTACATTTTGATAAAAATCCAAAAAAATCATTAAAAAGTCGCTATTGCTTATTGCATTCAGCATCGTTAGACGACTCTAATATGCCTTGGATAACCACTTTCTGATGATTATTTTTGATTTTATGCCAAAATGTTGATTTTGTGTCTTACGTCTCTAAATTAGACGACCTTGGATTTTCTTCTCTTACACCGCAATACAACTTTGAGGGTTGGGTGACTTTTGCTATTATCCGTCGGAGTTCACTTTTCATGCTTAAAAATGCATCCTGACACAGTTTTACTCAAAGTTAGAGTAAATAAAATTTTGTCAAAAAATCTTCTGTCGGTCGTACCGGTACCCATGTCTTATAACTTGTACCAAGTTGTGAAAGGTACATTTTGATAAAAATCCAAAAAAATCATTAAAAAGTCGCTATTGCTTATTGCATTCAGCATCGTTAGACGACTCTAATATGCCTTGGATAACCACTTTCTGATGATTATTTTTGATTTTATGCCAAAATGTTGATTTTGTGTCTTACGTCTCTAAATTAGACGACCTTGGATTTTCTTCTCTTACACCGCAATACAACTTTGAGGGTCGGGTGACTTTTGCTATTTACCGTCGGAGTTCACTTTGCATGCTTAAAAATGCATCCTGACCCAGTTTTACTCAAAGTTAGAGTAAACAAAATTTTTGTCAAAAAATCTTCTGTCGGTCGTACCGGTACCCATGTCTTACAACTTTTACCAAGTTGTGAAGGGTACATTTTGACAAAAATCCAAAAAAATCATTAAAAAGTCGCTATTGCTTATTGCATTCAGCATCGTTAGACGACTCTAATATGCCTTGGATAACCACTGTCTGATGATTATTTTAGATTTTATGCCAAAATGTTGATTTTGTGTCTTACGTCTCTAAATTAGACGACCTTGGATTTTCTTCTCTTACACCGCAATACAACTTTGAGGGTCGGGTGACTTTTGCTATTTACCGTCGGAGTTCACTTTTCATGCCTTAAAATGCATCCTGACACAGTTTTACTCAAAGTAAGAGTAAATAAAATTTTATCAAAAAATCTTCTGTCGGTCGTACCGGTACCCATGTCTTATAACTTGTACCAAGCTGTGAAGGGTACATTTTGAGAAAAATCCAAAAAAAATCATTAAAAAGTCGCTATTGCTTATTGCATTCAGCATCGTTAGACGACTCTTATATGCCTTGGATAACCACTTTCTGATGATTATTTTAGATTTTATGCCAAAATGTTGATTTTGTGTCTTACGTCTCTAAATTAGACGACCTTGGATTTTCTTCTCTTACACCGCAATACAACTTTGAGGGTCGGGTGACTTTTGCTATTTACCGTCGGAGTTCACTTTTCATGCTTAAAAATGCATCGTGACACAGTTTTACTCAAAGTTAGAGTAAACAAAATTTTTGTCAAAAAATCTTCTGTCGGTCGTACCGGTACCCATGTCTTACAACTTTTACCAAGTTGTGAAGGGTACATTTTGACAAAAATCCAAAAAAATCATTAAAAAGTCACTATTGCTTATTGCATTCAGCATCGTTAGACGACTCTAATATGCCTGGGATGACCACTGTCTGATGACTATTTTAGATTTTATGCCAAAATGTTGATTTTGTGTCTTACGTCTCTAAATTACACGAACTTGGATTTTCTTCTCTTACACCGCAATACAACTTTGAGGGTCGGGTGACTTTTGCTATTTACCGTCGGAGTTCACTTTTCATGCTTAAAAATGCATCCTGACACAGTTTTACTCAAAGTTAGAGTAAATAAAATTTTGTCAAAAAATCTTCTGTCGGTCGTACCGGTACCCATGTCTTATAACTTGCACCAAGTTGTGAAGGGTACATTTTGACAAAAATCCAAAAAAATCATTAAAAAGTCGCTATTGCTTATGTCATTCAGCATCGTTAGACGACTCTTATATGCCTGGGGTGACCACTTTCTGATGATTATTTTAGATTTTATGCCAAAATGTTAATTTTGTGTCTTACGTCTCTAAATTAGACGACCTTGGATTTTCTTCTCTTACACTGCAATACAACTTTGAGGGTTGGGTGATTTTTGCTATTTACCGTCGGAGTTCACTTTTCATGCCTTAAAATGCATCCTGACACAGTTTTACTCAAAGTTACAGTAAAAAAAAATTTTTGTCAAAAAATCTTCTGTCGGTCGTACCGGTACCCATGTCTTATAACTTGTACCAAGTTGTGAATGGTACATTTTGAGAAAAATAAAAAAAATCATTAAAAAGTCGCTATTGCTTATTGCATTCAGCATCGTTAGACGACTCTAATTTGCCTTTGATAACCACTTTTTGATGATTATTTTAGATTTTATGCCAAAATGTTGATTTTGTGTCTTACGTCTCTAAATTAGACGACCTTGGATTTTCTTCTCTTACACCGCAATACAACTTTGAGGGTCGGGTGACTTTTGCTATTTACCGTCGGAGTTCACTTTTCATGCTTAAAAATGCATCCTGACACAGTTTTACTCAAAGTTAGAGTAAACAAAATTTTTGTCAAAAAATCTTCTGTCGGTCGTACCAGTACCCATGTCTTATAACTTGTACCAAGTTGTGAAGGGTACATTTTGACAAAAATCCAAAAAAATCATAAAAAAGTCACTATTGCTTATTGCATTCAGCATCGTTAGACGACTCGAATTTGCCTTGGATAACCACTTTCTGATGATTATTTTAGAATTTACGCCAAAATGTTGATTTTGTGTCTTACGTCTCTAAATTAGACGACCTTGGATTTTCTTCTCTTACACCGCAATACAACTTTGAGGGTCGGATGACTTTTGCTATTTACCGTCGGAGTTCACTTTTCATGCTTAAAAATGCATCCTGACACAGTTTTACTCAAAGTTAGAGTAAAAAAAAAAATTGTCAAAAAATCTTCTGTCGGTCGTACCGGTACCCATGTCTTATAACTTGTACCAAGTTGTGAAGGGTACATTTTGACAAAAATCCAAAAAAATCATTAAAAAGTCGCTATTGCTTATTGCATTCAGCATCATTAGACGACTCTTATATGCCTTGGATGACCACTGTCTGGTGATTATTTTAGCTTTTATGCCAAAATTTTGATTTCGTGTCTTACGTCCCTACATTAGACGACCTTGGATTTTCGTCTCCTGCACCGCCATGCAACTTTGATGGTCGGGTAACTTTCGCTATTTACTGTCGGAGATCACTTTTCGTGATTAATAATGCATCCTGACACCGTTTTACTCAAAGTTAGAGTAAAAAAATTTTTTGTCCAAAAATCTTCCTTCGGTCATACCGGTACCCATGTCTCATAACTTGTACCAAGTTGTGAAGGGTACATTTTGACAGAAATCCAAAAAAATCATTAAAAAGTCGCTATTGCTTATTGCATTCAGCATCGTTAGACGACTCTAATATGCCTGGGATGACCACTGTCTGATGATTATTTTAGATTTTATGCCAAAATGTTGATTTTGTCTCTTACGTCTCTAAATTAGAGAACTTTGGATTTTCTTCTCTTACACCGCAATACAACTTTTAGGGTCGGGTGACTTTTGCTATTTACCGTCGGAGTTCACTTTTCATGCTTAAAAATGCATCGTGACACAGTTTTACTCAAAGTTAGAGTAAACAAAATTTTTGTCAAAAAATCTTCTGTCGGTCGTACCGGTACCTATGTATTATAATTTGTACCAAGTTGTGAAGGGTACATTTTGACAAAAATCCAAAAAAATCATTAAAAAGTCGCTATTGCTTATTGCATTCAGCATCGTTAGACGACTCTAATATGCCTTGGATAACCACTTTCGGAAAATTATTTTAGATTTTATGCCAAAATGTTGATTTTGTGTCTTACGTCTCTAAATTAGACGACCTTGGATTTTCTTCTCTTACACCGCAATACAACTTTGAGGGTCGGGTGACTTTTGCTATTTACCGTCGGAGTTCACTTTTCATGCTTAAAAATGCATCCTGACACAGTTTTACTCAAAGTTAGAGTAAAAAAAATGTTTGTCAAAAAATCTTCTGTCGGTCGTACCGGTACCTATGTATTATAATTTGTACCAAGTTGTGAAGGGTACATTTTGACAAAAATCCAAAAAAATCATTAAAAAGTCGCTATTGCTTATTGCATTCAGCATCGTTAGACGACTCTAATATGCCTGGGATGACCACTGTCTGATGATTATTTTAGATTTTATGCCAAAATGTTGATTTTGTCTCTTACGTCTCTAAATTAGAGAACTTTGGATTTTCTTCTCTTACACCGCAATACAACTTTTAGGGTCGGGTGACTTTTGCTATTTACCGTCGGAGTTCACTTTTCATGCCTTAAAATGCATCCTGACACAGTTTTACTCAAAGTTAGAGTAAAAATAATTTTTGTCAAAAAATCTTCTGTCGGTCGTACCGGTACCCATGTCTCATAACTTGTACCAAGTTGTGAAGGGTACATTTTGACAGAAATCCAAAAAAATCATTAAAAAGTCGCTATTGCTTATTGCATTCAGCATCGTTAGACGACTCTAATATGCCTGGGATGACCACTGTCTGATGATTATTTTAGATTTTATGCCAAAATGTTGATTTTGTCTCTTACGTCTCTAAATTAGAGAACTTTGGATTTTCTTCTCTTACACCGCAATACAACTTTTAGGGTCGGGTGACTTTTGCTATTTACCGTCGGAGTTCACTTTTCATGCTTAAAAATGTATCCTGACACAGTTGTACTCAAAGTTAGAGTAAAAAACATTTTGTCAAAAAATCTTCTGTCGGTCGTACCGGTACCCATGTCTTATAACTTGTACCAAGTTGTGAAGGGTACATTTTGACAAAAATCCAAAAAAATCATTAAAAAGTCGCTATTGCTTATTGCATTCAGCATCGTAAGACAACTCTAATATGCCTGGGATGACCACTGTCTGATGATTATTTTAGATTTTATGCCAAAATGTTGATTTTGTGTCTTACGTCTCTAAATTAGAGAACTTTGGATTTTCTTCTCTTACACCGCAATACAACTTTGAGGGTCGGGTGACTTTTGCTATTTACCGTCGGAGTTCACTTTTCATGCTTAAAAATGCATCCTGACACAGTTTTACTCAAAGTTAGAGTAAAAAAAATGTTTGTCAAAAAATCTTCTGTCGGTCGTACCGGTACCTATGTATTATAATTTGTACCAAGTTGTGAAGGGTACATTTTGACAAAAATCCAAAAAAATCATTAAAAAGTCGCTATTGCTTATTGCATTCAGCATCGTTAGACGACTCTAATATGCCTGGGATGACCACTGTCTGATGATTATTTTAGATTTTATGCCAAAATGTTGATTTTGTCTCTTACGTCTCTAAATTAGAGAACTTTGGATTTTCTTCTCTTACACCGCAATACAACTTTTAGGGTCGGGTGACTTTTGCTATTTACCGTCGGAGTTCACTTTTCATGCTTAAAAATGCATCCTGACACAGTTTTACTCAAAGTTAGAGTAAAAAAAATTATTGTCAAAAAATCTTCTGTCGGTCGTACCGGTACCCATGTCTTATAACTTGTACCAAGTTGTGAAGGGTACATTTTGACAAAAATCCAAAAAAATCATTAAAAAGTCGCTATTGCTTATTGCATTCAGCATCGTTAGACGACTCTAATATGCCTTGGATAACCACTTTCGGAAAATTATTTTAGATTTTATGCCAAAATGTTGATTTTGTGTCTTACGTCTCTAAATTAGACGACCTTGGATTTTCTTCTCTTACACCGCAATACAACTTTGAGGGTCGGGTGACTTTTGCTATTTACCGTCGGAGTTCACTTTTCATGCTTAAAAATGCATCCTGACACAGTTTTACTCAAAGTTTTAGTTTAAAAAAATTTTTGTCAAAAAATCTTCTGTCGGTCGTACCGGTACCCATGTCTTATAACTTGTACCAAGATGTGAAGGGTACATTTTGACAAAAATCCAAAAAAATCATTAAAAAGCCGCTATTGCTTATTGCATTCAACATCGTTAGACGACTCTAATATGCCTGGGATGACCACTGTCTGATGATTATTTTAGATTTTATGCCAAAATGTTGATTTTGTGTCTTACGTCTCTAAATTAGACGACCTTGGATTTTCTTCTCTTACACCGCAATACAACTTTGAGGGTCGGGTGGCTTATGCTATTTACCGTCGGAGTTCACTTTTCATGCTATGAAATGCATCCTGACATAGTTTTACTCAAATTAGAGTAAAAAAATTTTTGTCAAAAAATCTTCTGTCGGTCGTACCGGTACCCATGTCTTATGACTTGTACCAAGTTGTGAAGGGTAAATTTTGACAAAAATCCAAAAAAATCATTAAAAAGTCGCTATTTCTTATTGCATTCAGCATCGTTAGACGACTCTTATATGCCTTGGATAACCACTGTCTGATGATTATTTTAGATTTTATGCCAAAATGTTGATTTTGTGTCTACGTCCCTAAATTAGACGACCTTGGATTTTCTTCTCTTACACCGCAATACAACTTTGAGGGTCGGGTGACTTTTGCTATTTACCGTCGGAGATGCTTAAAAATGCATCCAGACACAGTTTTACTCAAAGTTAGAGTAAAACACATTTTTGTCAAGAAATCTTCTGTCGGTCGTACCGGTGCCCATGTCTTATAACTTGTACCAAGTTGTGAAGGGTACATTTTGACAAAAATCCAAAAAAATCATTAAAAAGTCGCTATTGCTTATTGCATTCAGCATCGTTAGACGACTGTAATATGCCTGGGATGACCACTGTGTGATGATTATTTTAGATTTTATGTCAAAATGTTGATTTTGTGTCTTATGTCTCTAACTTAGGCGACCTTGGATTTTCTTCTCTTACACCGCAATAAAACTTGGAGGGACGGGTGACTTTTGCTATTTACCGTCGCAGTTCACTTTTCGTGCTTAAAAATGGATCCTGACACAGTTTTACTCAAAGTTAGAGTAAATAAAATTTTGTCAAAAAATCTTCTGTCGGTCGTACCGGTACCCATGTCTTATAACTTGTACCAAGTTGTGAAGGGTACATTTTGACAAAAATCCAAAAAAATCATTAAAAAGTCGCTATTGCTTATTGCATTCTGCATCGTTAGACGACTCTAATATGCCTTGGATAACCACTTTCTGATGATTATTTTAGATTTTATGCCAAAATGTTGATTTTGTGTCTTACGTCTCTAAATTAGACGACCTCGGATTTTCTTCTCTTACACCGCAATACAACTTTGAGGGTCGGGTGACTTTTGCTATTTACCGGCGGAGTTCACTTTTCATGCTTAAAAATGCATCCTGACACAGTTTTACTCAAAGTTAGAGTCAAAAAAATTTTTGTCAAAAAATCTTCTGTCGGTCGTACCGGTACCCATGTCTTAAAACTTGTACCAAGTTGTGAAGGGTACATTTTGAGAAAAATCCAAAAAAATCATTAAAAAGTCGCTATTGCTTATTGCATTCAGCATCGTTAGACGACTCTAATATGCCTGGGATGACCACTGTCTGATGATTATTTTAGATTTTATGCCAAAATGTTGATTTTGTCTCTTACGTCTCTAAATTAGAGAACTTTGGATTTTCTTCTCTTACACCGCAATCGTTAGACGACTCTAATATGCCTGGGATGACCACTGTACGATGATTATTTTAGATTTTATGCCAAAATGTTAATTTTTTGTCTTACGTCTCTAAATTAGACGACCTTGGATTTTCTTCTCTTACACCGCAATACAACTTTGAGGGTTGGGTGACTTTTGCTATTTACCGTCGGAGTTCACTTTTCATGCCTTAAAATGCATCCTGACACAGTTTTACTCAAAGTTAGAGTAAAAATATTTTTTGCCAAAAAAACTTCTGTCGGTCGTACCGGTACCCATGTCTTCTAACTTGTACCAAGTTGTGAAGGGTACATGTTGACAAAAATCCAAAAAAAATCATTTAAAAGTCGCTATTTCTTATTGCATTCTGCATCGTTAGACGACTCTAATATGCCTGGGATGACCACTGTCTGATGATTATTTTAGATTTTATGGCAAAATTTTGATTTTGTGTCGGACGTCTCTAAATTAGACGACCTTAGATTTTCTTCTCTTACACCGCAATACAACTTTGAGGGTCGGGTGACTTTTGCTATTTACCGTCGGAGTTCACTTTTCATGCTTAAAAATGCATCCTGACACAGTTTTACTAAAGTTAGAGGAAAAAAAGTGTTTGTCAAAAAATCTTCTGTCGGTCGTACCGGTACCCATGTCTTATAACTTGTACCAAGTTGTAAAGGGTACATTTTGACAAAAATCCAAAAAAATCATTAAAAAGTTGCTATTGCTTATTGCATTCAGCATCGTTAGATGACTCTCATACGCCTGGGATAACCACTTTCTGATGATTATTTTAGATTTTATGAGAAAATGTTGATTTTGTGTCTTACGTCTCTAAATTAGACGACCTTGGATTTTCTTCTCTTACACCGCAATACAACTTTGAGGCTCGGGTGACTTTTGCTATTTACTGTCGGAGTTCACTTTTCATGCTTAAAAACGCATCCTGACACAGTTTTACTCAAAGTTAGAGTAAAAATAATTTTTGTCAAAAAATCTTCTGTCGATCGTACCGGTACCCATGTCTTATAACTTGTACCAAGTTGTGAAGGGTACATTTTGACAAAAATCCAAAAAAATCATTAAAAAGTCGCTATTTCTTATTGCATTTAGCATCGTTAGACGACTCTGATATGGCTTGGATAACCACTTTCTGATGATTATTTTAGATTTTATGCCAAAATGTTGATTTTGTGTCTTACGTCTCTAAATTAGACGACCTTGGATATTCTTCTCTTACACCGCAATACAACTTTGAGGGTCGGGTGACTTTCGCTATATACCGTCGGAGTTCACTTTTCATGCTTAAAAATGCATCCTGACACAGTTTTATTTAAAGTTAGAGTAAAAAAAAAATTTGTCAAAAAATCTTCTGTCGGTCGTACCGGTACCCATGTCTTATAACTTGTACCAAGTTGTGAAGGGTACATTTTGACAAATATCCAAAAAAATTATTAAAAAGTCGCTATTGCTTATTACATTCAGCATCGCTAGACGACTCTAATATGCCTGGGATGACCACTGTCTGATGATTATTTTAGATTTTATGCCAAAATGTTGATTTTGTGTCATACGTCTCTAAATTAGACGACCTTGGATATTCTTCTCTTACACCGCAATACAACTTTGAGGGTCGGGTGACTTTTGCTATTTACCGTCGGAGTTCACTTTTCATGCTTAAAAATGCATCCTGACACAGTTTTACTCAAAGTAAGAGTAAAAAAAAATTTTGTCAAAAAATCTTCTGTCGGTCGTACCGGTACCCATGTCTTATAACTTGTACCAAGTTGTGAAGGGTACATTTTGACAAATATCCAAAAAATTCATTAAAAAGTCGCTATTGCTTATTACATTCAGCATCGCTAGACGACTCTAATATGCCTGGGATGACCACTGTCTGATGATTATTTTAGATTTTATGCCAAAATGTTGATTTTGTGTCATACGTCTCTAAATTAGACGACCTTGGATATTCTTCTCTTACACCGCAATACAACTTTGAGGGTCGGGTGACTTTTGCTATTTACCGTCGGAGTTCACTTTTCATGCTTAAAAATGCATCCTGACACAGTTTTATTTAAAGTTAGAGTAAAAAAAAAATTGTCAAAAAATCTTCTGTCGGTCGTACCGGTACCCATGTCTTATAACTTGTACCAAGTTGTGAAGGGTACATTTTGACACAAATCCAAAAAAATCATTAAAAAGTCGCTATTGCTTATTGCATTCAGCATCGTTAGACGACTCTTATATGCCTTGGATAACCACTTTCTGATGATTATTTTAGATTTTATGCCAAAATGTTGATTTTGTGTCTTACGTCTCTAAATTAGACGACCTTGGATTTTCTTCTCTTACACCGCAATACAACTTTGAGGGTCGGGTGACTTTTGCTATTTACCGTCGGAGTTCACTTTTCATGCTTAAAAATGCATCGTGACACAGTTTTACTCAAAGTTAGAGTAAACAAATTTTTTGTCAAAAAATCTTCTGTCGGTCGTACCGGTACCCATGTCTTATAACTTGTACCAAGTTGTGAAGGGTACATTTTGACAAAAATCCAAAAAAATCATTGAAAAGTCACTATTGCTTATTGCATTCAGCATCGTTAGACGACTCTAATTTGCCTTGGATAACCACTTTCTGATGATTATTTTAGATTTTATGCCAAAATGTTGATTTTGTGTCTTACGTCTCTAAATTAGACGACCTTGGATATTCTTCTCTTACACCGCAATAAAACTTTGAGGGTCGGGTGACTTTTGCTATTTACCGTCGGAGTTCACTTTTCATGATTAAAAATGCATCCTGACACAGTTTTACTCAAACTTAGAGTAAAAAAAAATTTTTTCAAAAAATCTTCTGTCGGTCGTACCGCTACCCATGTCTTATAACTTGTACCAAGTTGTGAAGGGTACATTTTGACAAAAATCCAAAAAAATCATTAAAAAGTCGCTATTGCTTATTGCATTCAGCATCGTTAGACGACTCTTATATGCCTTGGATAACCACTTTCTGATGATTAATTTAGATTTTATGCCAAAATGTTGATTTTGTGTCTTACGTCTCTAAATTAGACGACCTTGGATTTTCTTCTCTTACACCGCAGTACAACTTTGAGGGTCGGGTGACTTTCGCTATATACCGTCGGAGTTCACTTTTCATGCTTTAAAATGCATCCTGACACCGTTTTACTCAAAGTTAGAGTAAAAAATTTTTTTGTCCAAAAATCTTCCGTCGGTCATACCGGTACCCATGTCTTATAACTTGTACCAAGTTGTGAAGGGTACATTTTGACAAAAATCCAAAAAAATCATTAAAAAGTCGCTATTGCTTATTGCATTCAGCATCGTTAGACAACTCTAATATGCCTTGGATAACCACTTTCTGATGATTAATTTAGATTTTATGCCAAAATGTTGATTTTGTGTCTTACGTCTCTAAATTAGACGACCTTGGATTTTCTTCTCTTACACCGCAATACAACTTTGAGGGTCGGGTGACTTTTGCTATTTACCGTCGGAGATCACTTTTCATGCTTGAAAATGCATCCTGACACAGTTTTACTCAAAGTTAGAGTAAAACACATTTTTGTCAAAAAATCTTCTGTCGGTCGTACCGGTACCCATGTCTTATGACTTGTACCAAATTGTGAAGGGTACATTTTGACAAAAATCCAAAAAAATCATTAAAAAGTCGCTATTGCTTATTGCATTCAGCATCATTAGACGACTCTAATATGCCTTGGATGACCACTGTCTGGTGATTATTTTAGCTTTTATGCCAAAATGTTGATTTTGTGTGTAACGTCTCTAAATTAGACGTCCTTGGATTTTCTTCTCTTACACCGCAATACAACTTTGAGGGTCGGGTGACTTTTGCTATTTACCGTCGGAGTTCACTTTTCATGCTTAGAAATGCATCCTGACACAGTTTTACTCAAAGTTAGAGTAAAAAAAATTTTTGTCAAAAAATCTTCTGTCGGTCGTACCAGTACCCATGTCTTATAACTTGTACCAAATTGTGAAGGGTACATTTTGAGAAAAATCCAAAAAAATCATTAAAAAGTCGCTATTGCTTATTGCATTCAGCATCGTTAGACGACTCTAATATGCCTGGGATGACCACTGTCTGATGATTATTTTAGATTTTATGCCAAAATGTTGATTTTGTGTCTTACGTCTCTAAATTAGACGACCTTGGATTTTCGTCTCCGGCACCGCCATGCAACTTTGATGGTCGGGTAACTTTCGCTATTTACTGTCGGAGTTCACTTTACATGCTTAAAAATGCATCCTGACACAGTTTTACTCAAAGTTAAAGTAAAAAAAAATTTTGTCAAAAAATCTTCTGTCGGTCGTACCAGTACCCATGTCTTATAACTTGTACCAAGTTGTGAAGGGTACATTTTGACAAAAATCCAAAAAAATCATTAAAAAGTCGCTATTGCTTATTGCATTCAGCATCGTTAGACAACTCTAATATGCCTGGGATGACCACTGTCTGATGATTATTTTAGATTTTATGCCAAAATGTTGATTTTGTGTCTTACGTCTCTAAATTAGACGACCTTGGATTTTCTTCTCTTACACCGCAATACAACTTTGAGGGTCGGGTGACTTTTGCTATTTACCGTCTGAGTTCACTTTTCATGCTTAATAATGCATCCTGACACAGTTTTACTCAAAGTTAGAGTAAAAAAAATGTTTGTCAAAAAATCTTCTGTCGGTCGTACCGGTACCCATGTCTTATAACTTGTACCAAATTGTGAAGGGTACATTTTGACAAAAATCCAAAAAAATCATTAAAAAGTCGCTATTGCTTATTGCATTCAGCATCATTAGACGACTCTAATATGCCTTGGATGACCACTGTCTGGTGATTATTTTAGCTTTTATGCCAAAATTTTGATTTCGTGTCTTACGTCTCTAAATTAGACGACCTTGGATTTTCTTCTCTTACACCGCAATACAATTTGTAGGGTCGGGTGACTTTTGCTATTTACCGTTGGAGTTCACTTTTCATGCTTAAAAATGCATCCTGACACAGTTTTACTCAAAGTTAGAGCAAAAAAAAATTTTGTCAAAAAATCTTCGGTCGGTCGTACCGGTACCCATGTCTTATAACTTGTACCAAGTTGTGTAGGGTACATTTTGACAAAAATCCAAAAAAATCATTAAAAAGTCGCTATTGCTTATTGCATTCAGCATCGTTAGACGACTCTTATATGCCTTGGATAACCACTTTCTGATGATTATTTTAGATTTTATGCCAAAATTTTGATTTTGTGTCTTACGTCTCTAAATTAGACGACCTTGGATTTTCTTCCCTTACACCGCGATACAACTTTGAGGGTCGGGTGACTTTTGCTATTTACCGTCGGAGTTCACTTTTCATGCTTAAAAATGCATCCTGACACAGTTTTACTCAAAGTTAGAGTAAAAATAATTTTTGTCAAAAAATCTTCTGTCGGTCGTACCGGTACCCATGTCTTATAACTTGTACCAAGTTGTGAAGGGTACATTTTGACAAAAATCCAAAAAAATCATTAAAAAGTCGCTATTGCTTATTGCATTCAGCATCGTTAGACGACTCTAATATGCCTTGGATAACCACTGTCTGATGATTATTTTAGATTTTATGCCAAAATGTTGATTTTGTGTCTTACGTCTCTAAATTAGACGACCTTGGATATTCTTCTCTTACACCGCAATACAACTTTGAGGGTCGGGTGACTTTTGCTATTTACCGTCTGAGTTCACTTTTCATGCTTAATAATGCATCCTGACACAGTTTTACTCAAAGTTAGAGTAAAAATAATTTTTGTCAAAAAATCTTCTGTCGGTCGTACCGGTACCCATGTCTTATAACTTGTACCAAGTTGTGTAGGGTACATTTTGACAAAAATCCAAAAAAATCATTAAAAAGTCGCTATTGCTTATTGCATTCAGCATCGTTAGACGACTCTAATATGCCTTGGATGACCACTTTCTGATGATTATTTTAGATTTTATGCCAAAATGTTAATTTTGTGTCTTACGTCTCTAAATTAGACGACCTTGGATTTTCTTCTCTTAAACCGCAATACAACTTTGAGGGTCGGGTGACTTTTGCTATTTACCGTCGGAGTTCACTTTTCATGCTTTAAAATGCATCCTGACCCAGTTTTACTCAAAGTTAGAGTAAACAAAAATTTTGTCAAAAAATCTTCTGTCGGTCGTACCGGTACCCATGTCTTATAACTTGTACCAAGTTGTGAAGGGTACATTTTGACAAAAATCCAAAAAAATCATTAAAAAGTCGCTATTGCTTATTGCATTCAGCATCGTTAGACGACTCTAATATGCCTGGGGTGACCATTGTCTGATGATTATTTTAGATTTTATGCCAAAATGTTGATTTTGTGTCTTACGTCTCTAAATTAGACGACCTTGGATTTTCTTTTCTTACACCGCAATACAACTTTGAGGGTCGGGTGACTTTAGCTATTTACCATCTGAGTTCACTTTCATGCTTAAAAATTCATCCTGACACAGTTTTACTCAAAGTTAGAGTAAAAAAAATGTTTGTCAAAAAATCTTCTGTCGGTCGTACCGGTACCCATGTCTTATAACTTGTACCAAGATGTGAAGGGTACATTTTGAGAAAAATCCAAAAAAATCATTAAAAAGTCGCTATTGCTTATTGCATTCAGCATCGTTAGACGACTCTAATATGCCTGGGATGACCACTGTCTGTTGATTATTTTAGATTTTATGCCAAAATGTTGATTTTGTGTCTTACGTCTCTAAATTAGACAACCTTGGATTTTCTTCTCTTACACCGCAATACAACTTTGAGGGTCGGGTGACTTTTGCTATTTACCGTCGGAGTTCACTTTTCATGCTTAAAAATGCATCCTTACACAGCTTTACTCAAAGTTAGAGTAAAAAAAAATTTTGTCAAAAAATCTTGTGTCGGTCGTACCGGTACCCATGTCTTATAACTTGTACCAAGTTGTGAAGGGTACATTTTGACAAAAATCCAAAAAAATCATTAAAAAGTCGCTATTTCTTATTGCATTCAGCATCGTTAGACGACTCTAATATGCCTGGGATGACCACTTTCTGATGATTATTTAAGATTTTATGCCAAAATGTTGATTTTGTGTCTTACGTCTCTAAATTAGACGACCTTGGATTTTCTTCTCTTACACCGCAATACAACTTTGAGGGTCGGGTGACTTTTGCTATTTACCGTCGGAGTTCACTTTTCATGCTTAAAATTGCATCCTGACCCAGTTTTACTCAAAGTTAGAGTAAACAAAAATTTTGTCAAAAAATCTTCTGTCGGTCGTACCGGTACCCATGTCTTATAACTTGTACCAAGTTGTGAAGGGTACATTTTGACAAAAATCCAAAAAAATCATTAAAAAGTCGCTATTGCTTATTGCATTCAGCATCGTTAGACGACTCTTATATGCCTTGGATAACCACTTTCTGATGATTATTTTAGATTTTATGCCAAAATGTTGATTTTGTGTCTTTCTTCTCTAAATTAGACGACCTTGGATTTTCTTCTCTTACACCGCAATACAACTTTGTGGGTCGGGTGACTTTTGCTATTTACCGTCGGAGTTCACTTTTCATGCTTAAAAATGCATCCTGACACAGTTTTACTCAAAGTTAGAGAAAAAAAAAATTTTTTCAAAAAATCTTCTGTCGGTCGTACCGGTACCCATGTCTTATAACTTGCACCAAGTTGTGAAGGGTACATTTTGCCAAAAATCCAAAAAACTAATTAAAAAGTCGCTATTGCTTATTGCATTCAGCATCGTTAAACGACTCTAATATGCCTGGGATGACCACTGTCTGATGATTATTTTAGATTTTATTCCAAAATGTTGATTTTGTGTCTTACGTCTCTAAATTCGACGACATTGGATTTTCTTCTCTTACACCGCAATACAACTTTGAGGGTCGGGTGACTTTTGCTATTTACCGTCGGAGTTCACTTTTCATGCTTAAAAATGCATCCTGACACAGTTTTACTCAAAGTTAGAGTAAAAAAAATTTTGTCAAAAAATCTTCTGTCGGTCGTACCGGTACCCATGTCTTATAACTTGTACCAAGTTGTGAAGGGTACATTTTGACAAAAATCCAAAAAAATCATTAAAAAGTCGCTATTGCTTATTGCATTCAGCATCGTTAGACGACTCTAATATGCCTGGGATGACCACTGCCTGATGATTAATTTAGATTTTGTGCCAAAATGTTGATTTTGTGTCTTACGTCTCTAAATTCGACGACCCTGGATTTTCTTCTCTTACACCGCAATACAACTTTGACGGTCGGGTGACTTTTGCTATTTACCGTCGGAGTTCACTTTTCGTGCTTAAAAATGAATCCTGACACAGTTTTACTCAAAGTTAGAGCGAACAAAATTTTTGTCAAAAAATCTTCTGTCGGTCGTACCGGTACCCATGTCTTATAACTTGTACCAAGTTGTGAAGGGTACATTTTGACAAAAATCCAAAAAAATCATTAAAAAACCGCTATTGCTTATTGCATTCAGCATCGTTAGACGACTCTAATATGCCTGGGATAACCACTGTCTGATGATTATTTTAGATTTTATGCAAAAATGTTGATTTTGTGTCTTACGTCTCTAAATTAGACGACCTTGGATTTTCTTCACTTACACCGCAATACAACTTTGAGGGTCGGGTGACTTATGCTATTTACCGTCGGAGTTCACTTTTCATGCTTTCAAATGCATCCTGACCCAGTTTTACTCAAAGTTAGAGTAAACAAAAATTTTGTCAAAAAATCTTCTGTCGGTCGTACCGGTACCCATGTCTTATAACTTGTACCAAGTTGTGAAGGGTACATTTTGACAAAAATCCAAAAAAATCATTAAAAAGTCGCTATTGCTTATTGCATTCAGCATCGTTAGACGACTCTTATATGCCTTGGATAACCACTTTCTGATGATTATTTTAGATTTTATGCCAAAATGTTGATTTTGTGTCTTACGTCTCTAAATTAGACGACCTTGGAATTTCTTCTCTTACACCGCAATACAACTTTGAGGGTCGCGTGACTTTTGCTATTTACCGTCGGAGTTCACTTTTCATGCTTTAAAATGCATCCTGACACAGTTTTACTCAAAGTTAGAGTAAAAAAAAATTTTTGTCAAAAAATCTTCTGTCGGTCGTACCGGTACCCATGTCTTATAACTTGTACCAAGTTGTGAAGGGTACATTTTGACAAAAATCCAAAAAAATCATTAAAAAGTCGCTATTGCTTATTGCATTCAGCATCGTTAGACGACTCTAATATGCCTGGGATGACCACTGTCTGATGATTATTTTAGATTTTATGCCAAAATTTTGATTTTGTGTCTTACGTCTCTAAATTAGACGACCTTGGATTTTCTTCTCTTACACCGCAATACAACTTTGAGGGTCGGGTGACTTTTGCTATTTACCGTCGGAGTTCACTTTTCATGCTTAAAAATGCATCCTGACACAGTTTTACTCAAAGTTAGAGTAAAAAAATTTTTTGTCCAAAAATCTTCCGTCGGTCATACCGGTACCCATGTCTCATAACTTGTACCAAGTTGTGAAGGGTAAATTTTGACAAAAATCCAAAAAAATCATTAAAAAGTCGCTATTGCTTATTGCATTCAGCATCATTAGACGACTCTAATATGCCTTTAATAACCACTTTCCGATGATTATTTTAGATTTTATGCCAAAATGTTGATTTTGTGTCTTTCTTCTCTAAATTAGACGACCTTGGATTTTCTTCTCTTACACCGCAATACAACTTTGAGGGTCGGGTGACTTTTACTATTTACCGTCGGAGTTCACTGTTCATGCTTAAAAATGCATCCTGACACAGTTTTACTCAAAGTTAGAGTAAAAAAAATTTTGTCCAAAAATCTTCCGTCGGTCATACCGGTACCCATGTCTTATAACTTGCACCAAGTTGTGAAGGGTACATTTTGCCAAAAATCCAAAAAACTCATTAAAAAGTCGCTATTGCTTATTGCATTCAGCATCGTTAAACGACTCTAATATGCCTGGGATGACCACTGTCTGATGATTATTTTAGATTTTATTCCAAAATGTTGATTTTGTGTCTTACGTCTCTAAATTCGACGACATTGGATTTTCTTCTCTTACACCGCAATACAACTTTAAGGGTCGGGTGACTTTTGCTATTTACCGTCGGAGTTCACTTTTCATGCTTAAAAATGCATCCTGACACAGTTTTACTCAAAGTTAGAGTAAAAAAAAATTTTTTTCAAAAAATCTTCTGTCGGTCGTACCGGTACCCATGTCTTATAACTTGCACCAAGTTGTGAAGGGTACATTTTGCCAAAAATCCAAAAAAATCATTAAAAAGTCGCTATTGCTTATTGCATTCAGCATCGTTAGACGACTCTAATATGCCTTGGATAACCACTTTCTGATGATTATTTAAGATTTTATTCCAAAATGTTGATTTTGTGTCTTACGTCTCTAAATTAGACGACCTTGGAATTTCTTCTCTTACACCGCAATACAACTTTAAGGGTCGGGTGACTTTTGCTATTTACCGTCGGAGTTCACTTTTCATGCTTAGAAATGCATCCTGACACAGTTTTACTCAAAGTTAGAGTAAAACACATTTTTGTCAAAAAATCTTCTGTCGGTCGTACCGGTACCCATGTCTTATAACTTGTACCAAGTTGTGAAGGGTACATTTTGACAAAAATCCAAAAAAATCATTAAAAAGTCGCTATTGCTTATTGCATTCAGCATCGTTAGACGACTCTAATTTGCCTTGGATAACCAACGTCTGATGATTATTTTAGATTTTATGCCAAAATTTTGATTTTGTGTCTTACGTCTCTAAATTAGACGAGCTTGGATTTTCTTCTCTTACACCGCAATACAACTTTGAGGGTCGGGTGACTTTTGCTATTTACCGTCGGAGTTAACTTTTCATGCTTAAAAATGCATCCTGACACAGTTTTACTCAAAGTTAGAGTAAAAAAAAATTTTTTTCAAAAAATCTTCTGTCGGTCGTACCGGTACCCATGTCTTATAACTTGCACCAAGTTGTGAAGGGTACATTTTGCCAAAAATCCAAAAAAATCATTAAAAAGTCGCTATTGCTTATTGCATTCAGCATCGTTAGACGACTCTAATATGCCTTGGATAACCACTTTCTGATGATTATTTAAGATTTTATTCCAAAATGTTGATTTTTTGTCTTACGTCTCTAAATTAGACGACCTTGGATTTTCTTCTCTTACACCGCAATACAACTTTGAGGGTCGGGTGACTTTTGCTATTTACCGACGGAGTTCACTTTTCATGCTTAAAAATGCATCCTGACACAGTTTTACTCAAAGTTAGAGTAAAAAAAATGTTTGTCAAAAAATCTTCTGTCGGTCGTACCGGTACCCATGTCTTATAACTTGTACCAAATTGTGAAGGGTACATTTTGAGAAAAATCCAAAAAAATCATTAAAAAGTCGCTATTGCTTATTGCATTCAGCATCGTTAGACGACTCTAATATGCCTGGGATGACCACTCTACGATGATTATTTTAGATTTTATGCCAAAATGTTGATTTTGTGTCTTACGTCTCTAAATTAGACGACCTTGGATTTTCGTCTCCGGCACCGCCATGCAACTTTGATGGTCGGGTAACTTTCGCTATTTACTGTCGGAGTTCACTTTACATGCTTAAAAATGCATCCTGACACAGTTTTACTCAAAGTTAAAGTAAAAAAAAATTTTGTCAAAAAATCTTCTGTCGGTCGTACCAGTACCCATGTCTTATAACTTGTACCAAGTTGTGAAGGGTACATTTTGACAAAAATCCAAAAAAATCATTAAAAAGTCGCTATTGCTTATTGCATTCAGCATCGTTAGACGACTCTAATATGCCTTGGATAACCACTGTCTGATGATTATTTTAGATTTTATGCCAAAATGTTGATTTTGTGTCTTACGTCTCTAAATTAGACGACCTTGGATATTCTTCTCTTACACCGCAATACAACTTTGAGGGTCGGATGACTTTTGCTATTTACCGTCTGAGTTCACTTTTCATGCTTAATAATGCATCCTGACACAGTTTTACTCAAAGTTAGAGTAAAAAAAATGTTTGTCAAAAAATCTTCTGTCGGTCGTACCGGTACCCATGTCTTATAACTTGTACCAAATTGTGAAGGGTACATTTTGACAAAAATCCAAAAAAATCATTAAAAAGTCGCTATTGCTTATTGCATTCAGCATCATTAGACGACTCTAATATGCCTTGGATGACCACTGTCTGGTGATTATTTTAGCTTTTATGCCAAAATTTTGATTTCGTGTCTTACGTCTCTAAATTAGACGACCTTGGATTTTCTTCTCTTACACCGCAATACAACTTGTAGGGTCGGGTGACCTTTGCTATTTACCGTTGGAGTTCACTTTTCATGCTTAAAAATGCATCCTGACACAGTTTTACTCAAAGTTAGAGCAAAAAAAAATTTTGTCAAAAAATCTTCGGTCGGTCGTACCGGTACCCATGTCTTATAACTTGTACCAAGTTGTGTAGGGTACATTTTGACAAAAATCCAAAAAAATCATTAAAAAGTCGCTATTGCTTATTGCATTCAGCATCGTTAGACGACTCTAATATGCCTTGGATAACCACTTTCTGATGATTATTTTAGATTTTATGCCAAAATTTTGATTTTGTGTCTTACGTCTCTAAATTAGACGACCTTGGATTTTCTTCCCTTACACCGCGATACAACTTTGAGGGTCGGGTGACTTTTGCTATTTACCGTCGGAGTTCACTTTTCATGCTTAAAAATGCATCCTGACACAGTTTTACTCAAAGTTAGAGTAAAAATAATTTTTGTCAAAAAATCTTCTGTCGGTCGTACCGGTACCCATGTCTTATAACTTGTACCAAGTTGTGAAGGGTACATTTTGACAAAAATCCAAAAAAATCATTAAAAAGTCGCTATTGCTTATTGCATTCAGCATCGTTAGACGACTCTAATATGCCTTGGATAACCACTGTCTGATGATTATTTTAGATTTTATGCCAAAATGTTGATTTTGTGTCTTACGTCTCTAAATTAGACGACCTTGGATATTCTTCTCTTACACCGCAATACAACTTTGAGGGTCGGGTGACTTTTGCTATTTACCGTCTGAGTTCACTTTTCATGCTTAATAATGCATCCTGACACAGTTTTACTCAAAGTTAGAGTAAAAATAATTTTTGTCAAAAAATCTTCTGTCGGTCGTACCGGTACCCATGTCTTATAACTTGTACCAAGTTGTGTAGGGTACATTTTGACAAAAATCCAAAAAAATCATTAAAAAGTCGCTATTGCTTATTGCATTCAGCATCGTTAGACGACTCTAATATGCCTTGGATGACCACTTTCTGATGATTATTTTAGATTTTATGCCAAAATGTTAATTTTGTGTCTTACGTCTCTAAATTAGACGACCTTGGATTTTCTTCTCTTAAACCGCAATACAACTTTGAGGGTCGGGTGACTTTTGCTATTTACCGTCGGAGTTCACTTTTCATGCTTAAAAATGCATCCTGACACAGTGTTTCTCAAAGTTAGAGTAAAAAAAATTTTTGTCAAAAAATCTTCTGTCGGTCGTACCGGTACCCATGTCTTATAACTTGTACCAAGTTGTGAAGGGTACATTTTGACAAAAATCCACAAAAAATCATTAAAAAGTCGCTATTGCTTATTGCATTCAGCATCGTTAGACGACTCTAATATGCCTGGGATGACCACTTTCTGATGATCATTTTAGATTTTATGCCAAAATGTTGATTTTGTGTCTTACGTCTCTAAATTAGACGACCTTGGATTTTCTTCTCTTACACCGCAATACAACTTTGAAGGTCGGGTGACTTTTGCTATTTACCGTCGGAGTTCACTTTTCATGCTTAAAAATGCATCCTGACACAGTTTTACTCAAAGTTAGAGTAAACAAAAATTTTGTCAAAAAATCTTCTGTCGGTCGTACCGGTACCCATGTCTTATAACTTGTACCAAGTTGTGAAGGGTAAATTTGGACAAAAATCCAAAAAAATCATTAAAAAGTCGCTATTTCTTATTGCATTTAGCATCGTTAGACGACTCTAATATGCCTGGGATGACCACTGTCTGATGATTATTTTAGATTTTATGCCAAAATGTTAATTTTGTGTCTTACGTCTCTAAATTAGACGACCTTGGATTTTCTTCTCTAACACCGCAATACAACTTTGAGGGTCGGGTGTTTTTTGCTATTTACCGTCGGAGTTCACTTTTCATGCTTAAAAATGCACCCTGACACAGTTTTACTCAAAGTTAGAGTAAAAAAAAATGTTTGTCAAAAAATCTTCTGTCGGTCGTACCGGTACCCATGTCTTATAACTTGTACCAAGATGTGAAGGGTACATTTTGAGAAAAATCCAAAAAAATCATTAAAAAGTCGCTATTGCTTATTGCATTCAGCATCGTTAGACGACTCTAATATGCCTGGGATGACCACTGTCTGTTGATTATTTTAGATTTTATGCCAAAATGTTGATTTTGTGTCTTACGTCTCTAAATTAGACGACCTTGGATTTTCTTCTGTTACACCGCAATACAACTTTGAGGGTCGGGTGACTTTTGCTTTTTACCGTCGGAGTTCACTTTTCATGCTTAAAAATGCATCCTGACACAGTTTTACTCAAAGTTAGAGTAAAAAAAATGTTTGTCAAAAAATCTTCTGTCGGTCGTACCGGTACCCATGTCTTATAACTTGTACCAAGATGTGAAGGGTACATTTTGAGAAAAATCCAAAAAAATCATTAAAAAGTCGCTATTGCTTATTGCATTCAGCATCGTTAGACGACTCTAATATGCCTGGGATGACCACTGTCTGTTGATTATTTTAGATTTTATGCCAAAATGTTGATTTTGTGTCTTACGTCTCTAAATTAGACAACCTTGGATTTTCTTCTCTTACACCGCAATACAACTTTGAGGGTCGGGTGACTTTTGCTATTTACCGTCGGAGTTCACTTTTCATGCTTAAAAATGCATCCTTACACAGCTTTACTCAAAGTTAGAGTAAAAAAAAATTTTGTCAAAAAATCTTGTGTCGGTCGTACCGGTACCCATGTCTTATAACTTGTACCAAGTTGTGAAGGGTACATTTTGACAAAAATCCAAAAAAATCATTAAAAAGTCGCTATTTCTTATTGCATTCAGCATCGTTAGACGACTCTAATATGCCTGGGATGACCACTTTCTGATGATTATTTAAGATTTTATGCCAAAATGTTGATTTTGTGTCTTACGTCTCTAAATTAGACGACCTTGGATTTTCTTCTCTTACACCGCAATACAACTTTGAGGGTCGGGTGACTTTTGCTATTTACCGTCGGAGTTCACTTTTCATGCTTAAAAATGGCTCCTGACACAGTTTTACTCAAAGTTAGAGTACACAAAATTTTTGTCAAAAAATCTTCTGTCGGTCGTACCGGTACCCATGTCTTATAACTTGTACCAAGTTGTGAAGGGTACATTTTGACAAAAATCCAAAAAAATCATTAAAAAGTCGCTATTGCTTATTGCATTCAGCATCGTTAGACGACTCTTATATGCCTTGGATAACCACTTTCTGATGATTATTTTAGATTTTATGCCAAAATGTTGATTTTGTGTCTTTCTTCTCTAAATTAGACGACCTTGGATTTTCTTCTCTTACACCGCAATACAACTTTGTGGGTCGGGTGACTTTTGCTATTTACCGTCGGAGTTCACTTTTCATGCTTAAAAATGCATCCTGACACAGTTTTACTCAAAGTTAGAGAAAAAAAAAATTTTTTTCAAAAAATCTTCTGTCGGTCGTACCGGTACCCATGTCTTATAACTTGCACCAAGTTGTGAAGGGTACATTTTGCCAAAAATCCAAAAAACTCATTAAAAAGTCGCTATTGCTTATTGCATTCAGCATCGTTAAACGACTCTAATATGCCTGGGATGACCACTGTCTGATGATTATTTTAGATTTTATTCCAAAATGTTGATTTTGTGTCTTACGTCTCTAAATTCGACGACATTGGATTTTCTTCTCTTACACCGCAATACAACTTTGAGGGTCGGGTGACTTTTGCTATTTACCGTCGGAGTTCACTTTTCATGCTTAAAAATGCATCCTGACACAGTTTTACTCAAAGTTAGAGTAAAAAAAATTTTTCTCAAAAAATCTTCTGTCGGTCGTACCGTTACCCATGTCTTATAACTTGTACCAAGTTGTGAAGGGTACATTTTGACAAAAATCCAAAAAAATCATTAAAAAGTCGCTATTGCTTATTGCATTCAGCATCGTTAGACGACTCTAATATGCCTGGGATGACCACTGCCTGATGATTAATTTAGATTTTGTGCCAAAATGTTGATTTTGTGTCTTACGTCTCTAAATTAGACGACCTATGATTTTCTTCTCTTACACCGCAATACAACTTTGAGGGTCGGGTGACTTTTGCTATTTACCGTCGGAGTTCACTTTTCATGCTTAAAAATGCATCCTGACACAGTTTTACTCAAAGTTAGAGTAAAATAAATTTTTGTCAAAAAATCTTCTGACGGTCGTACCGGTACCCATGTCTTAGAACTTGTACCAAGTTGTGAAGGGTACATTTTGACAAAAATCCAAAAAAATCATTAAAAAGTCGCTATTGCTTATTGCATTCAGCATCGTTAGACGACTCTAATATGCCTGGGATAACCACTGTCTGATGATTATTTTAGATTTTATGCCAAAATGTTAATTTTGTGTCTTACGTCTCTAAATTAGACGACCTTGGATTTTCTTCTCTAACACCGCAATACAACTTTGAGGGTCGGGTGACTTTTGCTATTTACCGTCGGAGTTCACTTTTCATGCTATGAAATGCATCCTGACATAGTTTTACTCAAATTAGAGTAAAAAAATTTTTGTCAAAAAATCTTCTGTCGGTCGTACCGGTACCCATGTCTTATAACTTGTACCAAGTTGTGAAGGGTACATTTTGACAAAAATCCAAAAAAATCATTATCAGTCGCTATTGCTTATTGCATTCAGCATCAATAGACGACTCTAATATGTTTGGGATGACCACTGTCTGATGATTATTTTAGATTTTATGCCAAAATGTTAATTTTGTGTCTTACGTCTCTAAATTAGACGACCTTGGATTTTCTTCTCTAACACCGCAATACAACTTTGAGGGTTGGGTGACTTTTGCTATTTACCGTCGGAGTTCACTTTTCATGCCTTAAAATGCATCCTTACACAGTTTTACTCAAAGTTAGAGTAAAAATAATTTTTGTCAAAAAATCTTCTGTCGGTCGTACCGGTACCCATGTCTTACAACTTTTACCAAGTTGCGAAGGGTACATTTTGACAAAAATCCAAAAAAATCATTAAAAAGTCGCTATTGCTTATTGCATTCAGCATCGTTAGACGACTCTTATATGCCTTGGATGACCACTGTCTGATGATTATATTAGATTTTATGCCAAAATGTTGATTTTGTGTCTTACGTCTCTAAATTAGACAACCTTGGATATTCTTCTCTTACACCGCAATACAACTTTGAGGGTCGGGTGACTTTTGCTATTTACCGTCGGAGTTCACTTTTCATGCTTAAAAATGCATCCTGACACAGTTTTACTCAAAGTTAGAGTAAAATAAATTTTTGTCAAAAAATCTTCTGACGGTCGTACCGGTACCCATGTCTTAGAACTTGTACCAAGTTGTGAAGGGTACATTTTGACAAAAATCCAAAAAAATCATTAAAAAGTCGCTATTGCTTATTGCATTCAGCATCGTTAGACGACTCTAATATGCCTGGGATAACCACTGTCTGATGATTATTTTAGATTTTATGCCAAAATGTTGTTTTTGTGTCTTACGTCTCTAAATTAGACGACCTTGGATTTTCTTCTCTAACACCGCAATACAACTTTGAGGGTTGGGTGACTTTTGCTATTTACCGTCGGAGTTCACTTTTCATGCTCAAAAATGCATCCTGACACAGTTTTACTCAAAGTTAGAGTAAAAAAATTTTTGTCAAAAAATCTTCTGTCGGTCGTACCGGTACCCATGTCTTAGAACTTGTACCAAGTTGTGAAGGGTACATTTTGACAAAAATCCAGAAAAATCATTAAAAAATCGCTATTGCTTATTGCATTCAGCATCGTTAGACGACTGTAATATGCCTGGGATGACCACTTTCTGATGATTATTTTAGATTTTATGCCAAAATGTTGATTTTGTGTCTTACGTCTCTAAATTAGACGACCTTGGCTTTTCTTCTCTTACACCGCAATACAACTTTGAAGGTCTGGCGACTTTTGCTATTTACCGTCGGAGTTCACTTTTCATGCTTAAAAATGCATCCTGACACAGTTTTACTCAAAGTTAGAGTAACAAAAATTTTGTCAAAAAGTCTTCTGTCGGTCGTACCGGTACCCATGTCTTATAACTTGTACCAAGTTGTGAAGGGTACATTTTGACAAAAATCCAAAAAAATCATTAAAAAGTCGCTATTGCTTATTGCATTCAGCATCGTTAGACGACTCCAATATGCCTTGGATGACCACTGTCTGATGATTATTTTAGATTTTATGCCAAAATGTTGATTTTGTGTCTTACGTCTCTAAATTAGACGACCTTGGGTTTTCTTCTCTTACACCGCAATACAACTTTGAGGGTCGGGTGACTTTTGCTATTTACCGTCGGAGTTAACTTTTCATGCTTAAAAATGCATCCTGACACAGTTTTACTCAAAGTTAGAGTAAAAAAAATGTTTGTCAAACAATCTTCTGTCGGTCGTACCGGTACCCATGTCTTTTAACTTGTACCAAGTTGTGAAGAGTACATTTTGACAAAAATCCAAAAAAAAATATTAAAAAGTCGCTATTGCTTATTGCATTCAGCATCGTTAGAAGGCTCTTATATGCCTGGGATGACCACTTTCTGATGATTATTTTAGATTTTATGCCAAAATGTTGATTTTGTGTCTTACGTCTCTAAATTAGACGACCTTGGATTTTCTTCTCTTACACCGCAATACAACTTTGAGGGTCGGGTGACTTTTGCTGTTTACCGTCGGAGTTCACTTTTCATGCTTAAAAATGCATCCTGACACAGTTTTACTCAAAGTTAGAGTAAAAAAAAATTTTGTCAAAAAATCTTCTGTCGGTCGTACCGGTACCCATGTCTTACAACTTTTACCAAGTTGTGAAGGGTACATTTTGACAAAAATCCAAAAAAATCATTAAAAAGTCGCTATTGCTTATTGCATTCAGCATCGTTAGACGACTCTCATATGCCTGGGATGACCACTTTCTGATGATTATTTTAGATTTTATGCCAAAATGTTGATTTTGTGTCTTACGTCTCTAAATTAGACGACCTTGGATTTTCTTCTCTTACACCGCAATACAACTTTGAGGGTCGGGTGACTTTTGCTATTTACCGTCGGAGTTCACTTTTCATGCTTAAAAATGCATCCTGACACAGTTTTACTCAAAGTTAGAATCAAAAAAGTTTTTGTCAAAAAGTCTTCTGTCGGTCGTACCGGTACCCATGTCTTATGACTTGTACCAAGTTGTGAAGGGTACATTTTGACAAAAATCCAAAAAAATCATTAAAAAGTCGCTATTGCTTATTGCATTCAGCATCGTTAGACGACTCTTATATGCCTTGGATAACCACTATCTGATGATTATTTTAGATTTTATGCCAAAATGTTGATTTTGTGTCTTACGTCTCTAAATTAGACGACCTTGGATTTTCTTCCCTTACACCGCAATACAACTTTGAGGGTCGGGTGACTTTTGCTATTTACCGTCGGAGTTCACTTTTCATGCTTAAAAATGCATCCAGACACAGTTTTACTCAAAGTAAGAGTAAAAAAAAATTTTTGTCAAAAAATCTTCTGTCGGTCGTACCGGTACTCATGTCTTATAACTTGTACCAAGATGTGAAGGGTACATTTTGACAAAAATCCAAAAAAATCATTAAAAAGTCGCTATTGCTTATTGCAAGCAGCATCGTTAGAAAACTCTTATATGCCTGGGATAACCACTTTCTGATGATTATTTTATATTTTTGTCAAAATGTTGATTTTGTGTCTTACGTCTCTAAATTAGACGACCTTGGATTTTCTTCTCTTACACCGCAATACAACTTTGAGGGTCGGGTGACTTTTGCTATTTACCGTCGGAGTTCACTTTTCATGCTTAAAAATGCATCCTGACACAGTTTTACTCAAAGTTAGAGTAAAAAAATGTTTGTCAAAAAATCTTCTGTCGGTCGTACCGGTACCCATGTCTTATAACTTGTACCAAGTTGCGAAGGGTACATTTTGACAAAAATCCAAAAAAATCATTAAAAAGTCGCTATTGCTTATTGCATTCAGCATCGTTAGACGACTCTTATATGCCTGGGATGACCACTTTCTGATGATTATTTTTGATTTTATGCCAAAATGTTGATTTTGTGTCTTACGTCTCTAAATTAGACGACCTTGGGCTTTCTTCTCTTACACCGCAGTACAACTTTGAGGGTCGGGTGACTTTTGCTATTTACCGTTGGAGTTCACTTTTCATGCTTAAAAATGCATCCTGACACAGTTTTACTCAAAGTTAGAGAAAAAAAAATTTTTGTCAAAAAATCTTCTGTCGGTCGTACCGGTACCCATGTCTTATAACTTGTACCAAGTTGTGAAGGGTACATTTTGACAAAAATCCAAAAAAATCATTAAAAAGTCGCTATTGCTTATTGCATTCAGCATCGTCAGACGACTCTAATATGCCTTGGATAACCACTATCTGATGATTATTTTAAATTTGATGCCAAAATGTTGATTTTGTGTCTTACGTCTTTAAATTAAAAGACCTTGGATTTTCTTCTCTTACACCGCAATACAACTTTGAGGGTCGGGTGATTTTTGCTATTTACCGTCGGCGTTCACTTTTCCTGCTTAAAAATGCATCCTGACACAGTTTTACTCAAAGTTAGAGTAAAAACAATTTTTGTCAAAAAATCTTCTGTCGGTCGTACCGGTACCCATGTCTTATAACTTGTACCAAGTTGTGAAGGGTAAATTTGGACAAAAATCCAAAAAAATCATCAAAAAGTCGCTATTGCTTATTGCATTCAGCATCGTTAGACGACTCTTATATGCCTGGGATGATTACTGTCTGATGATTATTTTTGATTTTATGCCAAAATGTTGATTTTGTTTCTTATGTCTCTAAATTAGACGACCTTGGGCTTTCTTCTCTTACACCGCAGTACAACTTTGAGGGTCGGGTGACTTTTGCTATTTACCGTTGGAGTTCACTTTTCATGCTTAAAAATGCATCCTGACACAGTTTTACTCAAAGTTAGAGTAAAAAAAATGTTTGTCAAAAAATCTTCTGTCGGTCGTACCGGTACCCATGTCTTATAACTTGTACCAAGTTGTGAAGGGTACATTTTGATAAAAATCCAAAAAAATCATTAAAAAGTCGCTATTGCTTATTGCATTCAGCATCGTTAGACGACTCTAATATGCCTTGGATGACCACTTTCTGATGATTATTTTTGATTTTATGCCAAAATGTTTATTCTGTGTCTTACGTCTCTAAATTAGACGACCTTGGATATTCTTCTCTTACACCGCAATACAACTTTGAGGGTCGGGTGACTTTTGCTATTTACCGTCGGAGTTCACTTTTCATGCTTAAAAATGCATCCTGACACAGTTTTACTCAAAGTTAGAGTAAAAACAATTTTGTCAAAAAATCTTCTGTCGGTCGTACCGGTACCCATGTCTTATAACTTGTACCAAGTTGTGAAGGGTACATTTTGACAAAAATCCAAAAAAATCATTATAAGTCGCTATTGCTTATTGCATTCAGCATCGTTAGATGACTCTAATATGCCTGGGATGACCACTGTCTGATGATTATTCTTTTAGATTTTATGCCAAAATGTTGATTTTGTGTCTTACGTCTCTAAATTAGACGACCTTGGATATTCTTCTCTTACACCGCAATACAACTTTGAGGGTCGGGTGACTTTTGCTATTTACCGTCGGAGTTCACTTTTCGTGCTTAAAAATGTATCCTGACACAGTTTTACTCAAAGTTAGAGTAAAAAAAATGTTTGTCAAAAAATCTTCTGTAGGTCGTACCGGTACCCATGTCTTATAACTTGTACCAAATTGTGAAGGGTACATTTTGACAAAAATCCAAAAAAATCATTAAAAAGTCGCTATTGCTTATTGCATTCAGCATCGTTAGACGACTCTAATATGCCTGGGATGACCACTGTCTGATGATTATTTTAGATTTTATGCCAAAATGTTGATTTTGTGTCTTACGTCTCTAAATTAGACGACCTTGGATTTTCTTCTGTTACACCGCAATACAACTTTGAGGGTCGGGTGACTTTTGCTATTTACCGTCGGAGTTCACTTTTCATGCTTAAAAATGCATCCTGACACAGTTTTACTCAAAGTTAGAGTAAAAAAAATTTTGTCAAAAAATCTTCTGTCGGTCGTACCGGTACCCATGTCTTATAACTTGTACCAAGTTGTGAAGGGTAAATTTGGACAAAAATCCAAAAAAATCATTAAAAAGTCGCTATTTCTTATTGCATTTAGCATCGTTAGACGACTCTAATATGCCTGGGATGACCACTGTCTGATGATTATTTTAGATTTTATGCCAAAATGTTAATTTTGTGTCTTACGTCTCTAAATTAGACGACCTTGGATTTTCTTCTCTAACACCGCAATACAACTTTGAGGGTTGGGTGACTTTTGCTATTTACCGTCGGAGTTCACTTTTCATGCCTTAAAATGCATCCTTACACAGTTTTACTCAAAGTTAGAGTAAAAATAATTTTTGTCAAAAAATCTTCTGTCGGTCGTACCGGTACCCATGTCTTACAACTTTTACCAAGTTGTGAAGGGTACATTTTGACAAAAATCCAAAAAAATCATTAAAAAGTCGCTATTGCTTATTGCATTCAGCATCGTTAGACGACTCTAATATGCCTTGGATAACCACTTTCTGATGATTATTTTAGATTTTATGCCAAAATGTTGATTTTGTGTCTTACGTCTCTAAATTAGACGACCTTGGATATTCTTCTCTTACACCGCAATACAACTTTGAGGGTCGGGTGACTTTTGCTATTTACCGTCGGAGTTCACTTTTCATGCTTAAAATGCATCCTGACACAGTTTTACTCAAAGTTAAAGTAAAAAAAATTTTTGTCAAAAAATCTTCTGTCGGTCGTACCGGTGCCCATGTCTTATGACTTGTACCAAATTGTGAAGGGTACATTTTGACAAAAATCCAAAAAAATCATTAAAAAGTCGCTATAGCTTATTGCATTCAGTATCGTTAGACGACTCTTATATGCCTTGGATAACCACTTTCTGATGATTATTTTAGATTTTATGCCAAAATGTTGATTTTGTGTCTTACTTCTCTAAATTAGACGACCTTGGATTTTCTTCTCTTACACCGCAATACAACTTTGAGGGTCGGGTGACTTTTGCTATTTACCGTCGGAGTTCACTTTTCATGCTTAAAAATGCATCCTGACACAGTTTTACTCAAAGTTAGAGTAAAAATAATTTTTGTCAAAAAATCTTCTGTCGGTCGTACCGGTACCCATGTCTTAAAACTTGTACCAAGTTGTGAAGGGTACATTTTGACAAAAATCCAAAAAAATCTTTAAAAAGTCGCTATTGCTTATTGCATTCAGCATCGTTAGACAACTCTAATATGCCTGGGATGACCACTGTCTAATGATTATTTTAGATTTTATGCCAAAATGTTGATTTTGTGTCTTACGTCTCTAAATTAGACGACCTTGGATTTTCTTCTCTTACACCGCAATACAACTTTGAGGGTCGCGTGACTTTTGCTATTTACCGTCGGAGTTCACTTTTCATGCCTAAAAATGCATATTGACATAGTTTTACTCAAAGTTAGAGTAAAAAAATTGTTTGTCAAAATATCTTCTGTCGGTCGTACCGGTACCCATGTCTCATAACTTGTACCAAGTTGTGAAGGGTACATTTTGACAAAAATCCAAAAAAATCATTTAAACGTCGCTATTGCTTATTGCATTCAGCATCGTTAGACGACTCTAATATGCCTTGGATAACCACTTTCTGATGATTATTTTAGATTTTATGCCAAAATGTTGATTTTGTGTCTTACGTCTCTAAATTAAACGACCTTGGATTTTCTTCTCTTACACCGCAATACAACATTGAGGGTCGGGTGACTTTTGCTATTTACCGTCGGAGTTCACTTTTCATGCTTAAAATGCATCTTGACACAGTTTTACTCAAAGTTAGAGTAAAAAAAATGTTTGTCAAAAAATCTTCTGTCGGTCGTACCGGTACCCATGTCTTATAACTTGTACCAAGTTGTGAAGGGTACATTTTGAGAAAAATCCAAAAAAATCATTAAAAAGTCGCTATTGCTTATTGCATTCAGCATCATTAGACGACTCTAATATGCCTTGGATGACCACTGTCTGATGATTATTTTAGCTTTTATGCCAAAATGTTGATTTTGTGTCTTACGTCTCTAAATTAGACGACCTTGGATATTCTTCTCTTACACCGCAATACAACTTTGAGGGTCGGGTGACTTTTGCTATTTACCGTCGGAGTTCACTTTTCATGCTTAAAAATGCATCCTGACACAGTTTTACTTAAAGTTAGAGTAAAAATAATTTTTGTCAAAAAATCTTCTGTCGGTCGTACCGGTACCCATGTTTTAAAACTTGTACCAAGTTGTGAAGGGTACATTTTGACAAAAATCCAAAAAAATCATGAAAAAGTCGCTATTGCTTATTGCATTCAGCATCGTAAGACGACTCTAATATGCCTTGGATAAACACTTTCTGATGATTATTTTAGATTTTATGCCAAAATGTTGATTTTGTGTCTTACGTCTCTAAATTAGACAACCTCGGATTTTCTTCTCTTACACCGCAATACAACTTTGAGGGTCGGGTGACTTTTGCTATTTACCGTCGGAGTTCACTTTTCATGCTTAAAAATGCATCCTGACACAGTTTTACTCAAAGTTAGAGTAAATAAAATTTTGTCAAAAAATCTTCTGTCGGTCGTACCGGTACCCATGTCTTATAACTTGTACCAAGTTGTGAAGGGTACATTTTGACAAAAATCCAAAAAAATCATTAAAAAGTCGCTATTGCTTATTGCATTCAGCATCGTTAGACGACTCTTATATGCCTGGGATGACCACTTTCTGATGATTATTTTAGATTTTATGCCAAAATGTTGATTTTGTGTCTTACGTCTCTAAATTAGACGACCTTGAATTTTCTTCTCTTACACCGCAATACAACTTTGAGGGTCGGGTGACTTTTGCTATTTACCGTCGGAGTTCACTTTTCATGCTTAAAAATGCATCCTGACACAGTTTTACTCAAAGTTAGAGTAAAAAAATGTTTGTCAAAAAATCTTCTGTCGGTCGTACCGGTACCCATGTCTTATAACTTGTACCAAGTTGTGAAGGGTACATTTTGACAAAAATAAAAAAAAATCATTAAAAAGTCGCTATTGCTTATTGCATCCAGCATCGTTAGACAACTCTAATATGCCTTGGATGACCACTGTCTGATGATTATTTTAGATTTTATGCCAAAATGTTGATTTTGTGTCTTACGTCTCTAAATAAGACGACCTTGGGTTTTCTTCTCTTAACACCGCAATACAACTTTGAGGGTCGGGTGACTTTTGCTATTTACCGTCGGAGTTCACTTTTCATGCTTAAAAATGCATCCTGACACAGTTTTACTCAAAGTTAGAGTAAAAAAAATGTTTGTCAAAAAATCTTCTGTCGGTCGTACCGGTACCCATGTCTTACAACTTTTACCAAGTTGTGAAGGGTACATTTTGACAAAAATCCAAAAAAATCATTAAAAAGTCGCTATTGCTTATTGCATTCAGCATCGTTAGACGACTCTAATATGCCTTGGATGACCACTTTCTGATGATTATTTTTGATTTTATGCCAAAATGTTGATTTTGTGTCTTACGTCTCTAAATTAGACGACCTTGGATTTTCTTCTCTTACACCGCAATACAACTTTGAGGGTCGGGTGACTTTTGCTATTTACCGTCGGAGTTCACTTTGCATGCTTAAAAATGCATCCTGACCCAGTTTTACTCAAAGTTAGAGTAAACAAAATTTTTGTCAAAAAATCTTCTGTCGGTCGTACCGGTACCCATGTCTTACAACTTTTACCAAGTTGTGAAGGGTACATTTTGACAAAAATCCAAAAAAATCATTAAAAAGTCGCTATTGCTTATTGCATTCTGCATCGTTAGACAACTCCAATATGCCTGGGATGACCACTTTCTGATGATTATTTTAGATTTTATGCCAAAATGTTGATTTTGTGTCTTACGTCTCTAAATTAGACGACCTTGAATTTTCTTCTCTTACACCGCAATACAACTTTGAGGGTCGGGTGACTTTTGCTATTTACCGTCGGAGTTCACTTTTCATGCTTAAAAATGCATCCTGACACAGGTTTACTCAAAGTTAGAGTAAAAAAAAATTTTTTTTAAAAAAATCTTCTGTCGGTCGTACCGGTACCCATGACTTATAACTTGTACCAAGTTGTGAAGGGTACATTTTGACAAAAATCCAAAAAAATCATTAAAAAGTCGCTATTGCTTATTGCATTCAGCATCGTTAGACGACTCTTATATGCCTGGGATGACCACTGTCTGATGATTATTATTTTAGATTTTATGCCAAAATGTTGATTTTGTGTCTTACGTCTCTAAATTAGACGACCTTGGATATTCTTCTCTTACACCGCAATACAACTTTGAGGGTCGGGTGACTTTTGCTATTTACCGTCGGAGTTCACTTTTCATGCTTAAAAATGCATCGTGACACAGTTTTACTCAAAGTTAGAGTAAACAAAATTTTTGTCAAAAAATCTTCTGTCGGTCGTACCGGTACCCATGTCTCATAACTTGTACCAAGTTGTGAAGGGTACATTTTGACAAAAATCCAAAAAAAATCATTTAAAAGTCGCTATTGCTTATTGCATTCAGCATCGTTAGACGACTCTAATATGCCTTGGATAACCACTTTCTGATGATTATTTTAGATTTTATGCCAAAATGTTGATTTTGTGTCTTACGTCTCTAAATTAGACGACCTTGGATTTTCTTCTCTTACACCGCAATACAACTTTGAGGGTCGGGTGACTTTTGCTATTTACCGTCGGAGTTCACTTTTCATGCTTAAAAATGCATCCTGACACAGTTTTACTCAAAGTTAGAGTAAAAAAAAAAATTGTCAAAAAATCTTCTGTCGGTCGTACCGGTACCCATGACTTATAACTTGTACCAAGTTGTGAAGGGTACATTTTGACAAAAATCCAAAAAAATCATTAAAAAGTCGCTATTGCTTATTGCATTCAGAATCGTTAGACGACTCTTATATGCCTGGGATGACCACTGTCTGATGATTATTTTAGATTTTATGCCAAAATGTTGATTTTGTGTCTTACGTCTCTAAATTAGACGACCTTGGATTTTATTCTCTTACACCGCAATACAACTTTGAGGGTCGGGTGACTTTTGCTATTTACCGTCGGAGTTCACTTTTCATGCTTAAAAATGCATCCTGACACAATTTTACTCAAAGTTAGAGTAAAAAAAAATTGTTGTCAAAAAATCTTCTGTCGGTCGTACCGGTACCCATGTCTAATAACTTGTACCAAGTTGTGAAGGGTACATTGTGACAAAAATCCAAAAAAATCATTAAAAAGTCGCTATTGCGTATTGCATTCAGCATCGTTAGACGACTCTCATATGCCTTGGATAACCACTTTTTGATGATTATTTTAGATTTTATGCCAAAATGTTGATTTTGTGTGTTACGTCTCTAAATTAGACGTCCTTGGATTTTCTTCTCTTACACCGCAATACAACTTTGAGGGTGGGGTGACTTTTGCTATTTACCGTCGAAGTTCACTTTTCATGCTTAAAAATGCATCCTGACACAGTTTTACTCAAAGTTAGAGTAAAAAAAATGTTTGTCAAAAAATCTTCTGTCGGTCGTACCGGTACCCATGTCTTATAACTTGTACCAAGTTGTGAAGGGTACATTTTGACAAAAATCCAAAACAATCATTAAAAAGTCGCTATTGCTTATTGCATTCAGCATCGTTAGACGACTCTAATATGCCTGGGATGACCACTGTCTGATGATTATTTTAGATTTTATGCCAAAATGTTGATTTTGTGTCTTACGTCTCTAAATTAGACGACCTTGGATTTTCTTCTCTTACACCGCAATACAACTTTGAGGGTCGGGTGACTTTTGCTATTTACCGTCGGAGTTCACTTTTCATGCTTAAAAATGCATCCTGACACAGTTTTACTCAAAGTTAGAGTAAAAAAAATGTTTGTCAAAAAATCTTCTGTCGGTCGTACCGGTACCTATGTATTATAATTTGTACCAAGTTGTGAAGGGTACATTTTGACAAAAATCCAAAAAACTCATTAAAAAGTCGCTATTGCTTATTGCATTCAGCATCGTTAGACGACTCGAATATGCCTGGGATGACCACTGTCTGATGACTATTTTAGATTTTATGCCAAAATGTTGATTTTGTGTCTTACGTCTCTAAATTAGACGACCTTGGATTTTCTTCTCTTACACCGCAATACAACTTTGAGGGTCGGGTGACTTTTGCTATTTACCGTCGGAGTTCACTTTTCATGCTTAAAAATGCATCCTGACACAGTTTTACTCAAAGTTTTAGTTAAAAAAAATTTTTGTCAAAAAATCTTCTGTCGGTCGTACCGGTACCCATGTCTTAGAACTTGTACCAAGTTGTGAAGGGTACATTTTGACAAAAATCCAGAAAAATCATTAAAAAATCGCTTTTGCTTATTGCATCCAGCATCGTTAGACAACTCTAATATGCCTTGGATAACCACTTTCTGATGATTATTTTAGATTTTATGCCAAAATGTTGATTTTGTGTCTTACGTCTCTAAATAAGACGACCTTGGATTTTCTTCTCTTACACCGCAATACAACTTTGAGGGTCGGGTGACTTTTGCTATTTACCGTCGAAGTTCACTTTTCATGCTTAAAAATGCATCCTGACACAGTTTTACTCAAAGTTAGAGTAAAAAAAATGTTTGTCAAAAAATCTTCTGTAGGTCGTACCGGTACCCATGTCTTATAACTTGTACCAAATTGTGAAGGGTACATTTTGACAAAAATCCAAAAAAATCATTAAAAAGTCGCTATTGCTTATTGCATTCAGCATCGTTAGACGACTCTAATATGCCTGGGATGACCACTGTCTGATGATTATTTTAGATTTTATGCCAAAATGTTGATTTTGTGTCTTACGTCTCTAAATAAGACGACCTTGGGTTTTCTTCTCTTACACCGCAATACAACTTTGAGGGTCGCGTGACTTTTGCTTTTTACCGTCGGAGTTCACTTTTCATGCTTAATAATGCATCCTGACACAGTTTTACTCAAAGTTAGAGCAAAAAAAATGTTTGTCAAAAAATCTTCTGTCGGTCGTACCGGTACCCATGTCTTATAACTTGTACCAAGTTGTGAAGGGTACATTTTGATAAAAATCCAAAAAAATCATTAAAAAGTCGCTATTGCTTATTGCATTCAGCATCGTTAGACGACTCCAATATGCCTTGGATAACCACTTTTTGATGATTATTTTAGATTTTATGCCAAAATGTTGATTTTGTGTCTTACGTCTCTAAATTAGACGACCTTGGATTTTCTTCTCTTACACCGCAATACAACTTTGAGGGTCGGGTGACTTTTGCTATTTACCGTCGGAGTTCACTTTTCATGCTTAAAAATGCATCGTGACACAGTTTTACTCAAAGTTAGAGTCAAAAAAATTTTTGTCAGAAAATCTTCTGTCGGTCGTACCGCTACCCATGTCTTATAACTTGTACCAAGTTGTGAAGGGTACATTTTGACAAAAATCCAAAAAAATCATAAAAAAGTCACTATTGCTTATTGCATTCAGCATCGTTAGACGACTCGAATTTGCCTTGGATAACCACTTTCTGATGATTATTTTAGAATTTACGCCAAAATGTTGATTTTGTGTCTTACGTCTCTAAATTAGACGACCTTGGATTTTCTTCTCTTACACCGCAATACAACTTTGAGGGTCGGGTGACTTTTGCTATTTACCGTCGGAGTTCACTTTTCATGCTTAAAAATGCATCCTGACACAGTTTTACTCAAAGTTAGATTTAAAAAAATTTTGCCAAAAAATCTTCTGTCGGTCGTACCGGTACCCATGTCTTATAACTTTTACCAAGTTGTGAAGGGTACATTTTGACAAAAATCCAAAAAAATCATTAAAAAGTCGCTATTGCTTATTGCATTCAGCATCGTTAGACGACTCCAATATGCCTTGGATAACCACTTTTTGATGATTATTTTAGATTTTATGCCAAAATGTTGATTTTGTGTCTTACGTCTCTAAATTAGACGACCTTAGATTTTCTTCTCTTACACCGCAATACAACTTTGAGGGTCGGGTGACTTTTGTTATTTACCGTCGGAGTTCACTTTTCATGCTTAAAAATGCATCCCGACACAGTTTTACTCAAAGTTAGAGTAAAAAAAATTTTTCTCAAAAAATCTTCTGTCGGTCGTACCGGTACCCATGTCTTATAACTTGTACCAAGTTGTGAAGGGTACATTTTGACAAAAATCCAAAAAAATCATTAAAAAGTCGCTATTGCTTATTGCATTCAGCATCGTTAGACGACTCTTATATGCCTGGGATGACCACTGTCTGATGATTATTTTAGATTTTATGCCAAAATGTTGATTTTGTGTCTTACGTCTCTAAATTAGACGACCTTGGATTTTCTTCTCTTACACCGCAATACAACTTTGAGGGTCGGGTGACTTTTGCTATTTACCGTCGGAGTTCACTTTTCATGCTTAAAAATGCATCCTGACACAGGTTTACTCAAAGTTAGAGTAAAAAAAAATTTTTTTTAAAAAAATCTTCTGTCGGTCTTACCGGTACCCATGTCTTATAACTTGTACCAAGTTGTGAAGGGTACATTTTGACAGAAATCCAAAAAAATCATTAAAAAGTCGCTATTTCTTATTGCATTCAGCATCGTTAGACGACTCTAATATGCCTGGGATGACCACTGTCTGATGATTATTTTAGATTTTATGCCAAAATGATGATTTTGTGTCTTACGTCTCTAAATTAGACCACCTTGGATTTTCTTCTGTTACACCGCAGTACAACTTTGAGGGTCGGGTGACTTTTGCTATTTACCGTCGGAGTTCACTTTTCATGCTTAAAAATGAATCCAGACACAATTTTACTCAAAGTTAGAGTAAAAAAAAATTGTTGTCAAAAAATCTTCTGTCGGTCGTACCGGTACCCATGTCTTATAACTTGTACCAAGTTGTGAAGGGTACATTGTGACAAAAATCCAAAAAAATCATTAAAAAGTCGCTATTGCGTATTGCATTCAGCATCGTTAGACGACTCTCATATGCCTTGGGTAACCACTTTTTGATGATTATTTTAGATTTTATGCCAAAATGTTGATTTTGTGTGTTACGTCTCTAAATTAGACGTCCTTGGTTTTTCTTCTCTTACACCGCAATACAACTTTGAGGGTGGGGTGACTTTTGCTATTTACCGTCGAAGATCACTTTTCATGCTTAAAAATGCATCCTGACACAGTTTTACTCAAAGTTAGAGTAAAAAAAATGTTTGTCAAAAAATCTTCTGTCGGTCGTACCGGTACCCATGTCTTATAACTTGTACCAAATTGTGAAGGGTACATTTTGACAAAAATCCAAAACAATCATTAAAAAGTCGCTATTGCTTATTGCATTCAGCATCGTTAGACGACTCTAATATGCCTGGGATGACCACTGTCTGATGATTATTTTAGATTTTATGCCAAAATGTTAATTTTGTGTCTTACGTCTCTAAATTAGACGACCTTGGATTTTCTTCTCTTACACCGCAATACAACTTTGAGGGTCGGGTGACTTTGGCTATTTACCGTCGGAGTTCACTTTTCATGCTTAAAAATGCATCCTGACACAGTTTTACTCAAAGTTTTAGTTAAAAAAAATTTTTGTCAAAAAATCTTCTGTCGGTCGTACCGGTACCCATGTCTTATAACTTGTATCAAGTTGTGAAGGGTACATTTTGACAAAAATCCAAAAAAATCATTAAAAAGCCGCTATTGCTTATTGCATTCAGCATCGTTAGACGACTCTAATATGCCTGGGATGACCATTGTCTGATGATTATTTTAGATTTTATACCAAAATGTGGATTTTGTGTCTACGTCCCTAAATTAGACGACCTTGGATTTTCTTCTCTTACACCGCAATAAAACTTGGAGGGACGGGTGACTTTTGCTATTAACCGTCGCAGTTCACTTTTCATGCTTAAAAATGCATCCTGACATAGTTTTACTCAAAGTTAGAGTAAAAAAAAAATTTTTGTCAAAAAATCTTCTGTCGGTCGTACCGGTGCCCATGTCTTATAACTTGTACCAAGTTGTGAAGGGTACATTTTGCCAAAAATCCAAAAAAATCATTAAAAAGTCGCTATTGCTTATTGCATTCAGCATCGTTAGACGACTCTAATATGCCTGGGATGACCACTGTCTGATGATTATTTTAGATTTTATGTCAAAATGTTGATTTTGTGTCTTATGTCTCTAAATTAGGCGACCTTGGATTTTCTTCTCTTACACCGCAATAAAACTTGGAGGGACGGGTGACTTTTGCTATTTACCGTCGCAGTTCACTTTTCATGCTTAAAAATGCATCCTGACATAGTTTTACTCAAAGTTAGAGTAAAAAAAAAATTTTTGTCAAAAAATCTTCTGTCGGTCGTACCGGTACCCATGTCTTATAACTTGTACCAAGTTGTGAAGGGTACATTTTGACAAAAATCCAAAAAAATCATTGAAAAGTCGCTATTGCTTATTGCATTCAGCATCGTTAGACGACTCTTATATGCCTGGGGTGACCATTGTTTGATGATTATTTTAGATTTTATGTCAAAATGTTGATTTTGTGTCTTATGTCTCTAAATTAGGCGACCTTGGATATTCTTCTCTTACACCGCAATACAACTTTGAGGGTCGGGTGACTTTTGCTATTTACCGTCGGAGATGCTTAAAAATGCATCCTGACACAGTTTTACTCTAAGTTAGAGTAAAACACATTTTTGTCAAAAAATCTTCTGTCGGTCGTACCGGTGCCCATGTCTTATAACTTGTACCAAGTTGTGAAGGGTACATTTTGCCAAAAATCCAAAAAAATCATTAAAAAGTCGCTATTGCTTATTGCATTCAGCATCGTTAGACGACTCTAATATGCCTGGGATGACCACTGTCTGATGATTATTTTAGATTTTATGTCAAAATGTTGATTTTGTGTCTTATGTCTCTAAATTAGGCGACCTTGGATTTTCTTCTCTTACACCGCAATAAAACTTGGAGGGACGGGTGACTTTTGCTATTAACCGTCGCAGTTCACTTTTCATGCTTAAAAATGCATCCTGACATAGTTTTACTCAAAGTTAGAGTAAAAAAAAAATTTTTGTCAAAAAATCTTCTGTCGGTCGTACCGGTACCCATGTCTTATAACTTGTACCAAGTTGTGAAGGGTACATTTTGACAAAAATCCAAAAAAATCATTGAAAAGTCGCTATTGCTTATTGCATTCAGCATCGTTAGACGACTCTTATATGCCTGGGGTGACCATTGTTTGATGATTATTTTAGATTTTATGTCAAAATGTTGATTTTGTGTCTTATGTCTCTAAATTAGGCGACCTTGGATATTCTTCTCTTACACCGCAATACAACTTTGAGGGTCGGGTGACTTTTGCTATTTACCGTCGGAGTTCACTTTTCATGCTTAAAAATGCATCCTGACACAGTTTTACTCAAAATTAGAGTAAATAAAATTTTGTCAAAAAATCTTCTGTCGGTCGTACCGGTACCCATGTCTTATAACTTGTAACAAGTTGTGAAGGGTACATTTTGACAAAAATCCAAAAAAATCATTAAAAAGTCGCTATTGCTTATTGCATTCAGCATCGTTCGACGACTCTTATATGCCTGGGATGACCACTTTCTGATGATTATTTTAGATTTTATGCCAAAATGTTAATTTTGTGTCTTACGTCTCTAAATTAGACGACCTTGGATTTTCTTCTCTTACACCGCAATACAACTTTGAGGGTTGGGTGACTTTTGCTATTATCCGTCGGAGTTCACTTTACATGCTAAAAATGCATCCTGACACAATTTTACTCAAAGTTAGAGTAAACAAAATTTTTGTCAAAAAATCTTCTGTCGGTCGTACCGGTACCCAAGTCTTATAACTTGTACCAAGTTGTGAAGGGTACATTTTGACAAAAATCCAAAAAAATCATTAAAAAGTCGCTATTGCTTATTGCATTCAGCATCGTTAGACAGCTCTAATATGCCTTGGATAACCACTTTCTGATGATTATTTTAGATTTTATGCCAAAATGTTGTTTTTGTGTCTTACGTCTCTAAATTAGACGACCTTGGATTTTCTTCTCTTAAACCGCAATACAACTTTGAGGGTCGGGTGACTTTTGCTATTTACCGTCGGAGATCACTTTTCATGCCTTAAAATGCATCCTGACACAGTTTTACTCAAAGTTAGAGTAAAAAAAATTTGTCAAAAAATCTTCTGTCGGTCGTACCGGTACCCATGTCTTATAACTTGTACCAAGTTGTGCAGGGTACATTTTGACAAAAATCCAAACAAATCATTTAAATGTCGCTATTGCTTATTGTATTCAGCATCGTTAGACGACTCTTATATGCCTTGGATAACCACTTTCTGATGATTATTTTAGATTTTATGCCAAAACGTTGATTTTGTGTCTTACGTCTCTAACTTAGACGACCTTGGATTTTCTTCTCTTACAACGCAATACAACTTTGAGGGTCGGGTGACTTTTGCTATTTACCGTCGGAGTTCACTTTTCATGCTTAATAATGCATCCTGACACAGTTTTATTTAAAGTTAGAGTAAAAAAAAATTTGTCAAAAAATCTTCTGTCGGTCGTACCGGTACCCATGTCTTATAACTTGTACCAAATTGTGAAGGGTACATTTTGACAAAAATCCAAAAAAATCATTAAAAAGTCGCTATTTCTTCTTGCATTCAGCATCGTTAGACGACTCTAAAATGCCTGGGATGACCACTGTCTGATGATTATTTTAGATTTTATGCCAAAATGTTGATTTTGTGTCTTACGTCTCTAAATTAGAGAACTTTGGATTTTCTTCTCTTACACCGCAATACAACTTTGAGGGTCGGGTGACTTTTGCTATTTACCGTCGGAGTTCACTTTTCATGCTTAAAAATGCATCCTGACACAGTTTTACTCAAAGTTAGAGCAAAAAAAATTTTTTGTCAAAATTTCTTCTGTCGGTCGTACCGGTACCCATGTCTTATAACTTGTACCAAGTTGTGAAGGGTACTTTTTGACAAAAATCCAAAAAAATCATTCAAAAGTCGCTATTGCTTATTGCATTCAGCATCGTTAGACAACTCTAATATGCCTTGGATAACCACTTTCTGATGATTATTTTAGATTTTATGCCAAAATGTTGATTTTGTGTCTTACGTCTCTAAATTAGACGACCTTGGATTTTCTTCTCTTAAACCGCAATACAACTTTGAGGGTCGGGTGACTTTTGCTATTATCCGTCGGAGTTCACTTTTCATGCCTTAAAATGCATCCTGACACAGTTTTACTCAAAGTTAGAGTAAAAAAAAATTTTTGTCAAAAAATCTTCTGTCGGTCATACCGGTACCCATGTCTTATAACTTGTACCAAGTTGTGAAGGGTACATTTTGACAAAAATCCAAAAAAATCATTAAAAAGTCGCTATTGCTTACTGCATTCAGCATCGTTAGACGACTCTAAAATGCCTGGGATGACCACTGTCTGATGATTATTTTAGATTTTATGCCAAAATGTTGATTTTGTGTCTTACGTCTCTAAATTAGACGACCTTGGATTTTCTTCTCTTACACCGCAATACAACTTTGAGGGTCGGGTGGCTTTTGCTATTTACCGTCGGAGTTCACTTTACATGCTTAAAAATGCATCCTGACACAGTTTTACTCAAAGTTAGAGTAAAAAAAATTTTTGTCAAAAAATCTTCTGTCGGTCGTACCGGTACCCATGTCTTAAAACTTGTACCAAGTTGTGAAGGGTACATTTTGACAAAAATCCAAAAAAATCATTAAAAAGTCGCTATTGCTTATTGCATTCAGCATCGTTAGACAACTCTTAAATGCCTGGGATGACCTCTGTCTGATGATTATTTTAGATTTTATGTCAAAATGTTGATTTTGTGTCTTACGTCTCTAAATTAGACGACTTTGGATTTTCTTCTCTTACACCGCAATACAACTTTGAGGGTCGGGTGACTTTTGCTATTTACCGTCTGAGTTCACTTTTCATGCTTAATAATGCATCCTGACACAGTTTTACTCAAAGTTAAAGTAAAAAAAAATTTTGTCAAAAAATCTTCTGTCGGTCGTACCGGTACCCATGTCTTAAAACTTGTACCAAGTTGTGAAGGGTACATTTTGACAAAAATCCAAAAAAATCATTAAAAAGTCGCTATTGCTTATTGCATTCTGCATCGTTAGACGACTCTTATATGCCTTGGATAACCACTTTCTGATGATTATTTTAGATTTTATGCCAAAACGTTGATTTTGTGTCTTACGTCTCTAACTTAGACGACCTTGGATTTTCTTCTCTTACAACGCAATACAACTTTGAGGGTCGGGTGACTTTTGCTATTTACCGTCGGAGTTCACTTTTCATGCTTAAAAATGCATCCTGACACAGTTTTACTCAAAGTTAGATTAAAAAAATTTTTGTCAAAAAATCTTCTGTCGGTCGCACCGGTACCCATGTCTTATAACTTGTACCAAGTTGTGAAGGGTACATTTTGACAAAAATCCAAAAAAATCATTAAAAAGTCGCTATTGCTTATTGCATTCAGCATCGTTAGACGACTCTAATATGCCTTGAATAACCACTTTCTGATGATTATTTTAGATTTTATGCCAAAATGTTTATTTTGTGTCTTACGTCTCTAAATTAGACAACCGTGGATTTTCTTCTCTTACACCGCAATACAACTATGAAGATCTGGCGACTTTTGCTATTTACCGTCAGAGTTCACTTTTCATGCTTAAAAATGCATCCTGACACAGTTTTACTCAAAGTTAGAGTAAAAAAAAATTTTGTCAAAAAATCTGCTGTCGGTCGTAACGGTACCCATGTCTTATAACTTGTACCAAGTTGTGAAGGGTACATTTTGACAAAAATCCAAAAAAATCATTCAAAATTCGCTATTGCTTATTGCATTCAGCATCGTTAGATGACTCCAATATGCCTGGGATGACCACTGTCTGATGATTATTTTAGATTTTATGCCAAAATGTTGATTTTGTGTCTTACGTCTCTAAATTAGACGACCTTGGATTTTCTTCTCTTACACCGCAATACAACTTTGAGGGTCGGGTGGCTTTTGCTATTTACCGTCGGAGTTCACTTTACATGCTTAAAAATGCATCCTGACACAGTTTTACTCAAAGTTCGAGTAAAAAAAATTTTTGTCAAAAAATCTTCTGTCGGTCGTACCGGTACCCATGTCTCATAACTTGTACCAAGTTGTGAAGGGTACATTTTGACAAAAATCCAAAAAAATCATTAAAAAGTCGCTATTGCTTATTGCATTCAGCATCGTTAGACGACTCTTATATGCCTTGGATAACCACTTTCTGATGATTATTTTAGATTTTATGCCAAAATGTTGATTTTGTGTCTTACGTCTCTAAATTAGACGACCTTGGATTTTCTTCTCTTACACCGCAATACAACTTTGAGGGTCGGGTGGCTTTTGCTATTTACCGTCGGAGTTCACTTTTCATGCTTAAAAATGCATCCTGACACAGTTTTACTCAAAGTTAGAGTAAAAAAAAATTTTGTCAAAAAATCTTCTGTCGGTCGTACCGGTACCCATGTCTTATAACTTGTGCCAAGTTGTGAAGGGTACATTTTGACAAAAATCCAAAAAAATCATTCAAAAGTCGCTATTGCTTATTGCACTCAGCATCGTTAGACGACTCTAATATGCCTGGGATGACCACTGTCTGATGATTATTTTAGGTTTCATGCCAAAATGTTGATTTTGTGTCTTACGTCTCTAAATTAGACGACCTTGGATTTTCTTCTCTTACACCGCAATACAACTTTGAGGGTCGGGTGATTTTTGCTATTTACCGTCGGAGTTCACTTTTCATGCCTGAAAATGCATCCTGACAAAGTTTTACTCAAAGTTAGAGTAAAAAAAATTTTTGTCAAAAAATCTTCTGTCGGTCGTACCGGTACCCATGTCTTATAACTTGTACCAAGTTGTGAAGGGTACATTTTGACAAAAATCCAAAAAAAATCATTGAATAGTCACTATTGCTTATTGCATTCAGCATCGTTAAACGACTCTAATATGCCTGGGATAACCACTTTCTGATGATTATTTTAGATTTTATGCCAAAATGTTGATTTTGTGTCTTACGTCTCTAAATTAGACGACCTTGGATTTTCTTCTCTTACACCGCAATACAACTTTGAGGGTCGGGTGGCTTTTGCTATTTACCGTCGGAGTTCACTTTTCATGCTTAAAAATGCATCCTGACACAGTTTTACTCAAAGTTAGAGTAAAAAAAATTTTTGTCAAAAAATCTTCTGTCGGTCGTACCGGTACCCATGTCTCATAACTTGTACCAAGTTGTGAAGGGTACATTTTGACAAAAATCCAAAAAAATCATTAAAAAGTCGCTATTGCTTATTGCATTCAGCATCGTTAGACGACTCTTATATGCCTTGGATAACCACTTTCTGATGATTATTTTAGATTTTATGCCAAAATGTTGATTTTGTGTCTTACGTCTCTAAATTAGACGACCTTGGATTTTCTTCTCTTACACCGCAATACAACTTTGAGGGTCGGGTGGCTTTTGCTATTTACCGTCGGAGTTCACTTTTCATGCTTAAAAATGCATCCTGACACAGTTTTACTCAAAGTTAGAGTAAAAAAAAATTTTGTCAAAAAATCTTCTGTCGGTCGTACCGGTACCCATGTCTTATAACTTGTGCCAAGTTGTGAAGGGTACATTTTGACAAAAATCCAAAAAAATCATTCAAAAGTCGCTATTGCTTATTGCACTCAGCATCGTTAGACGACTCTAATATGCCTGGGATGACCACTGTCTGATGATTATTTTAGGTTTCATGCCAAAATGTTGATTTTGTGTCTTACGTCTCTAAATTAGACGACCTTGGATTTTCTTCTCTTACACCGCAATACAACTTTGAGGGTCAGGTGATTTTTGCTATTTACCGTCGGAGTTCACTTTTCATGCCTGAAAATGCATCCTGGCACAGTTTTACTCAAAGTTAGAGTAAAAAAAAATTTTGTCAAAAAATCTTCTGTCGGTCGTACCGGTACCCATATCTTATAACTTGTACCAAGTTGTGAAGGGTACATTTTGACAAAAATCCAAAAAAATCATTGAATAGTCACTATTGCTTATTGCATTCAGCATCGTTAAACGACTCTAATATGCCTGGGATAACCACTTTCTGATGATTATTTTAGATTTTATGCCAAAATGTTGATTTTGTGTCTTACGTCTCTAAATTAGACGACCTTGGATTTTCTTCTCTTACACCGCAATACAACTTTGAGGGTCGGGTGGCTTTTGCTATTTACCGTCGGAGTTCACTTTTCATGCTTAAAAATGCATCCTGACACAGTTTTACTCAAAGTTAGAGTAAAAAAAATTTTTGTCAAAAAATCTTCTGTCGGTCGTACCGGTACCCATGTCTCATAACTTGTACCAAGTTGTGAAGGGTACATTTTGACAAAAATCCAAAAAAATCATTAAAAAGTCGCTATTGCTTATTGCATTCAGCATCGTTAGACGACTCTAATATGCCTTGGATAACCACTTTCTGATGATTATTTTAGATTTTATGCCAAAATGTTGATTTTGTGTCTTACGTCTCTAAATTAGACGACCTTGGATTTTCTTCTCTTACACCGCAATACAACTTTGAGGGTCGGGTGACTTTTGCTGTTTACCGTCGGAATTCACTTTTCATGCTTAAAAATGCATCCTGACACAGTTTTACTCAAAGTAAAAGTAAAAAAAAATTTTGTCAAAAAATCTTCCGTCGGTCATACCGGTACCCATGTCTCTAACTTGTACCAAGTTGTGAAGGGTACATTTTGACAAAAATCCAGAAAAATCATTAAAAAATCGCTATTGCTTATTGCATTCAGCATCGTTAGACAACTCTATTATGCCTGGGATGACCACTGTCTGATGATTATTTTAGATTTTATGACAAAATGTTGATTTTGTGTCTTACGTCTCTAAATTAGACGACCTTGGATTTTCTTCTCTTACACCGCAATGCAACTTTGAGGGTCGGGTGACTTTTGTTATTTACCGTCGGAGTTCACTTTTCATGCTTAAAAATGCATCCTGACACAGTTTTACTCAAAGTTAGAGTAAAAAAATTTTTGTCAAAAAATCTTCCGTCGGTCGTACCGGTACCCATGTCTCATAACTTGTACCAAGTTGCGAAGGATACATTTTGAAAAAAATCCAAGAAAATCATTAAAAAGTCGCTATTTCTTCTTGCATTTAGCATCGTGTGACGACTCTAATATGCCTTGGATAACCACTTACTGATGATTATATTAGATTTTATGCCAAAATGTTGATTTTGTGTCTTACGTCTCTAAATTAGACGACCTTGGATTTTCTTCTCTTACACCGCAATGCAACTTTGAGGGTCGGGTGACTTTTGTTATTTACCGTCGGAGTTCACTTTTCATGCTTAAAAATGCATCCCGACACAGTTTTACTCAAAGTTAGAGTAAAAAAAATTTTTGTCAAAAAATCTTCTGTCGTTCGTACCGTTACCCATGTCTTATAACTTGTACCAAGTTGTGAAGGGTACATTTTGACAAAAATCCAAAAAAATCATAAAAAAGTCGCTTTTGCTTATTGTATTCAGCATCGTTAGACGACTCTTATATGCCTGGGATGACCACTTTCTGATGATTATTTTAGATTTTATGCCAAAATGTTGATTTTGTGTCTTACGTCTCTAAATTAGACGACCATGGATTTTCTTCTCTTACACCGCAATACAACTTTGAGGGTCGGGTGACTTTTGCTATTTACCGTCGGAGTTCACTTTTCGTGCTTAAAAATGAATCCTGACACAGTTTTACTCAAAGTTAGAGTAAAAAGAATTTTTGTCAAAAAATCTTCCGTCGGTCGTACCGGTACCCATGTCTCATAACTTGTACCAAGTTGCGAAGGATACATTTTGAAAAAAATCCAAGAAAATCATTAAAAAGTCGCTATTTCTTCTTGCATTTAGCATCGTGTGACGACTCTAATATGCCTTGGATAACCACTTTCTGATGATTATATTAGATTTTATGCCAAAATGTTGATTTTGTGTGTTACGTCTCTAAATTAGACGACCTTGGATTTTCTTCTCTTACACCGCAATACAACTTTGAGGGTCGGGTGACTTTTGCTGTTTACCGTCGGAGTTCACTTTTCATGGTTGAAAATGCATCCTGACACAGTTTTACTCAAAGTTAGAATAAAAAAAAATTTGTCAAAAAATCTTCTGTCGGTCGTACCGGTACCCATGTCTTATAACTTGTACCAAGTTGTGAAGGGTACATTTTGACAAAAATCCAAAAAAATCATTAAAAAGTCGCTATTGCTTATTGCATTCAGCATCGTTAGACAGCTCTAATATGCCTTGGATAACCACTTTCTGATGATTATTTTAGATTTTTTGCCAAAATGTTGATTTTGTGTCTTACGTCTCTAAATTAGACGACCTTGGATTTTCTTCTCTTAAACCGCAATACAACTTTGAGGGTCGGGTGACTTTTGCTATTATCCGTCGGAGTTCACTTTTCATGCCTTAAAATGCATCCTGACACAGTTTTACTCAAAGTTAGAGTCAAAAAAATTTTTGTCAAAAAATCTTCTGTCGGTCGTACCGGTACCCATGTCTTATAACTTGTACCAAGTTGTGAAGGGTACATTTTGACAAAAATAAAAAAAAATCATTAAAAAGTCGCTATTGCTTATTGCATTCAGCATCGTTTGACGACTCTAATATGCCTTGGATGACCACTTTCTGATGATTATTTTAGATTTTATGAGAAAATGTTGATTTTGTGTCTTACGTCTCTAAATTAGACGACCTTGGATTTTCTTCTCTTACACCGCAATACAACTTTGAGGGTCGGGTGACTTTTGCTGTTTACCGTCAGAGTTCACTTTTCATGCTTAAAAATGCATCCTCACACAGTTTTACTCAAACTTAGAGTAAAAAAAATTTTTGTCAAAAAATCTTCTGTCGGTCGTACCAGTACCCATGTCTTATAACTTGTACCAAGTTGTGCAGGGTACATTTTGACAAAAATCCAAAAAAAATCATTAAAAAGTCGCTATTGCTTATTGCATTCAGCATCGTTAGACGACTCTAATATGCCTTGGATAACCACTTTCTGATGATTATTTTAGATTTTATGCCAAAATGTTGATTTTGTGTCTTACGTCTCTAAATTAGACGACCTTGGATTTTCTTCTCTTACACCGCAATACAACTTTGAGGGACGGTTGACTTTTGTTATTAACCGTCGGAATTCACTTTTCATGCTTAAAAATGCATCCTGACACAGTTTTACTCAAAGTTAGAGTGCAAAAAATTTTTGTCAAAAAATCTTCTGTCGGTCGTACCGGTACCCATGTCTTACAACTTGTACCAAATTGTGAAGGGTACATTTTGACAAAAATCCAAAAAAATCATTAAAAAGTCGCTATTGCTTATTGCATTCAGCATCGTTAGATGACTCCAATATGCCTGGGATGACCACTGTCTGATGATTATTTTAGATTTTATGCCAAAATGTTGATTTTGTGTCTTACGTCTCTAAATTAGACGACCTTGGATTTTCTTCTCTTACACCGCAATACAACTTTGAGGGTCGGGTGACTTTTGCTATTTACCGTCGGAGATGCTTAAAAATGCATCCTGACACAGTTTTACTCAAAGTTAGAGTAAAACACATTTTTGTTAAAAAATCTTCTGTCGGTCGTACCGGTACCCATGTCTTATAACTTGTACTAAGTTGTGAAGGGTACATTTTGATAAAAATCCAAAAAAATCATTAAAAAGACGCTATTGCTTATTGCATTCAGCATCGTTAGACAAATCTAATATGCCTGGGATGACCACTGTCTGATGATTATTTTAGATTTTATGCCAAAATGTTGATTTTGTGTCTAACGTCTCTAAATTAGACGACCTTGGATTTTCTTCTCTTACACCGCAATACAACTTTGAGGGACGGTTGACTTTTGTTATTTACCGTCGGAATTCACTTTTCAAGCTTAAAAATGCATCCTGACACAGTTTTACTCAAAGTTAGAGTACAAAAAATTTTTGTCAAAAAATCTTCTGTCGGTCGTACCGGTACCCATGTCTTACAACTTTTACCAAGTTGTGAAGGGTACATTTTGACAAAAATCCAAAAAAATCATTAAAAAGTCGCTATTGCTTATTGCATTCAGCATCGTTAAACGACTCCAATATGCCTGGGATGACCACTGTCTGATGATTATTTTAGATTTTATGCCAAAATGTTGATTTTGTGTCTTACGTCTCTAAATTAGACGACCTTGGATTTTCTTCTCTTACACCGCAATACAACTTGGAGGGTCGGGTGATTTTTGCTATTTACCGTCGGAGTTCACTTTTCATGCTTAAAAATGCATCCTGACACAGTTTTACTCAAAGTTAGAGTAAAAAAAATGTTTGTCAAAAAATCTTCTGTCGGTCGTACCGGTACCCATGTCTTATAACTTTTACCAAGTTGTGAAGGGTACATTTTGACAAAAATCCAAAAAATCATTAAAAAGTCGCTATTGCTTATTGCATTCAGCATCGTTAGACGACTCTTATATGCCTTTAATAACCACTTTCCGATGATTATTTTAGATTTTATGCCAAAATGTTGATTTTGTGTCTTACGTCTCTGAATTAGACGACCTTGGATTTTCTTCTCTTACACCGCAATACAACTTTGAGGGTCGGGTGACTTTTGCTATTTACCGTCGGAGTTCACTTTTCATGCTCAAAAATGCATCCTGACACAGTTTTACTCAAAGTTAGAGTAAAAAAAATTTTTGTCAAAAAATCTTCTGTCGGTCGTACCGGTACCCATGTCTTATAACTTTTACCAAGTTGTGAAGGGTACATTTTGACAAAAATCCAAAAAATCATTAAAAAGTCGCTATTGCTTATTGCATTCAGCATCGTTAGACGACTCTAATATGCCTTGGATAACCACTTTCTGATGATTATTTTAGATTTTATGCCAAAATGTTGATTTTGTGTGTTACGTCTCTAAATTAGACGACCTTGGATTTTCTTCTCTTACACCACAATACAACTTTGAGGGTCGGGTGGCTTTTGCTCTTTACCGTCGGAGTTCACTTTTCATGCTTAAAAATGCATCCTGACACAGTTTTACTCAAAGTTAGAGTAAAAAAAAATTTTGTCAAAAAATCTGCTGTCGGTCGTAACGGTACCCATGTCTCATAACTTGTACCAAGTTGTGAAGGGTACATTTTGACAAAAATCCAAAAAAATCATTAAAAAGTCGCTATTGCTTATTGCATTCAGCATCGTTAGACGACTCTTATATGCCTTGGATAACCACTTTCTGATGATTATTTAAGATTTTATGCCAAAATGTTGATTTTTTGTCTTACGTCTCTAAATTAGACGACCTTGGATTTTCTTCTCTTACACCGCAATACAACTTTGAGGGTCGGGTGACTTTTGCTATTTACCGTCGGAGTTCACTTTTCATGCTTAAAAATGCATCCTGACACAGTTTTACTCAAAGTTAAAGTAAAAAAAAATTTTGTCAAAAAATCTTCTGTCGGTCGTACCAGTACCCACGTCTTATAACTTGTACCAAGTTGTGCAGGGTACATTTTGACAAAAATCCAAAAAATCATTAAAAAGTCGCTATTGCTTATTGCATTCAGCATCGTTTGACGACTCTAATATGCCTTGGATGACCACTTTCTGATGATTATTTTAGATTTTATGAGAAAATGTTGATTTTGTGTCTTACGTCTCTAAATTAGACGACCTTGGTATTTCTTCTCTTACACCGCAATACAATTTTGAGGGTCGGGTGACGTTTGCTATTTACCGTCGGAGTTCACTTTTCATGCTTAGAAATGCATCCTGACACAGTTTTACTCAAAGTTAGAGTAAAAACAATTTTGTCAAAAAATCTTCTGTCGGTCGTACCAGTACCCATGTCTTATAACTTGTACCAAGTTGTGAAGGGTACATTTTGACAAAAATCCAAAAAAATCATTATAAGTCGCTATTGCTTATTGCATTCAGCATCGTTAGATGACTCTAATATGCCTGGGATGACCACTGTCTGATGATTATTCTTTTAGATTTTATGCCAAAATGTTGATTTTGTGTCTTACGTCTCTAAATTAGACGACCTTGGATATTCTTCTCTTACACCGCAATACAACTTTGAGGGTCGGGTGACTTTTGCTATTTACCGTCGGAGTTCACTTTTCATGCTTAAAAATGCATCCTGACACAGTTTTACTCAAAGTTAGAGTAAAAAAAATGTTTGTCAAAAAATCTTCTGTAGGTCGTACCGGTACCCATGTCTTATAACTTGTACCAAGTTGTGAAGGGTAAATTTTGACAAAAATCCAAAAAAATCATTAAAAAGTCGCTATTGCTTATTGCATTCAGCATCGTTAGACGACTCTAATATGCCTTGGATAACCACTTTCTGATGATTATTTTAGATTTTATGCCAAAATGTTGATTTTGTGTGTTACGTCTCTAAATTAGACGACCTTGGATTTTCTTCTCTTACACCACAATACAACTTTGAGGGTCGGGTGACTTTTGCTATTTACCGTCGGAGTTCACTTTTCATGCTTAAAAATGCATCCTGACACAGTTTTACTCAAAGTTAGAGTAAAACACATTTTTGTCAAAAAATCTTCTGTCGTTCGTACCGGTACCCATGTCTTATAACTTGTACCAAGTTGTGAAGGGTACATTTAGACAAAAATCCAAAAAAATCATTAAAAAGTCGCTATTGCTTATTGCATTCAGCATCGTTTGACAACTCTAATATGCCTTGGATAACCACTTTCTGATGATTATTTAAGATTTTATGCCAAAATGTTGATTTTTTGTCTTACGTCTCTAAATTAGACGACCTTGGATTTTCTTCTCTTACACCGCAATACAACTTTGAGGGTCGGGTGACTTTTGCTATTTACCGTCGGAGTTCACTTTTCATGCTTAAAAATGCATCCTGACACAGTTTTACTCAAAGTTAGAGTAAAAAAAATGTTTGTCAAAAAATCTTCTGTCGGTCGTACCAGTACCCATGTCTTATAACTTGTACCAAATTGTGAAGGGTACATTTTGACAAAAATCCAAAAAAATCATTAAAAAGTCGCTATTGCTTATTGCATTCAGCATCGTTAGACGACTCTTATTTGCCTGGGATTACCACTGTCTGATGATTATTTTAGATTTTATGCCAAAATGTTTATTTTGTGTCTTACGACTCTAAATTAGACGAACTTGGATTTTCTTCTCTTACACCGCAATACAACTTTGAGGGTCGGGTGACTTTTGCTATTTACCGTCGGAGTTCACTTTTTATGCTTAAAAATGCATCCTGACACAGTTTTACTCAAAGTTAGAGTAAAAAAAAATGTTTGTCAAAAAATCTTCTGTCGGTCGTACCGGTACCCATGTCTTATGACTTGTACCAAGTTGTGAAGGGTACATTTAGACAAAAATCCAAAAAAATCATTGAAAAGTCACTATTGCTTATTGCATTCAGCATCGTTAGACGACTCTTATATGCCTGGGATGACCACTGTACGATGATTATTTTAGATTTTATGCCAAAATGTTGATTTTGTGTCTTACGTCTCTAAATTAGACGAACTTGGATTTTCTTCTCATACACCGCAATACAACTTTGATGGTCGGGTGACTTTTGCTTTTTACCGTCGGAGTTCACTTTTCGTGCTTAAAAATGCATCCTGACACAGTTTTACTCAAAGTTAGAGTAAAAAAAATTTTTGTCAAAAAATCTTCTGTCGGTCGTACCGGTACCCATGTCTTATAACTTGTACCAAGTTGTGAAGGGTACATTTAGACAAAAATCCAAAAAAATCATTAAAAAGTCGCTATTGCTTATTGCATTCAGCATCGTTTGACAACTCTAATATGCCTTGGATAACCACTTTCTGATGATTATTTAAGATTTTATGCCAAAATGTTGATTTTTTGTCTTACGTCTCTAAATTAGACGACCTTGGATTTTCTTCTCTTACACCGCAATACAACTTTGAGGGTCGGGTGACTTTTGCTATTTACCGTCGGAGTTCACTTTTCATGCTTAAAAATGCATCCTGACACAGTTTTACTCAAAGTTAGAGTAAAAAAAATGTTTGTCAAAAAATCTTCTGTCGGTCGTACCAGTACCCATGTCTTATAACTTGTACCAAATTGTGAAGGGTACATTTTGACAAAAATCCAAAAAAATCATTAAAAAGTCGCTATTGCTTATTGCATTCAGCATCGTTAGACGACTCTTATTTGCCTGGGATTACCACTGTCTGATGATTATTTTAGATTTTATGCCAAAATGTTTATTTTGTGTCTTACGACTCTAAATTAGACGACCTTGGATTTTCTTCTCTTACACCGCAATAAAACTTGGAGGGACGGGTGACTTTTGCTATTAACCGTCGCAGTTCACTTTTCATGCTTAAAAATGCATCCTGACATAGTTTTACTCAAAGTTAGAGTAAAAAAAAATTTTTGTCAAAAAATCTTCTGTCGTTCGTACCGGTACCCATGTCTTATAACTTGTACCAAGATGTGAAGGGTACATTTTGAGAAAAATCCAAAAAAATCAATAAAAAGTCGCTATTGCTTATTGCATTCAGCATCGTTAGACGACTCTAATATGCCTTGGATAACCACTTTCTGATGATTATTTTAGATTTTTTGCCAAAATGTTGATTTTGTGTCTTACGTCTCTAAATTAGACGACCTTGGATTTTCTTCTCTAACACCGCAATACAACTTTGAGGGTCGGGTGACTTTTGCTATTTACCGTCGGAGTTCACTTTTCATGCTTAAAAATGCATCGTGACACAGTTTTACTCAAAGTTAGAGTAAAAATAATTTTTGTCAAAAAATCTTCTGTCGGTCGTACCGGTACCCATGTCTTATAACTTGTAACAAGTTGTGAAGGGTACATTTTGACAAAAATCCAAAAAAATCATTAAAAAGTCGCTATTGCTTATTGCATTCAGCATCGTTCGACGACTCTTATATGCCTGGGATGACCACTTTCTGATGATTATTTTAGATTTTATGCCAAAATGTTAATTTTGTGTCTTACGTCTCTAAATTAGACGACCTTGGATTTTCTTCTCTTACACCGCAATACAACTTTGAGGGTTGGGTAACTTTTGCTATTATCCGTCGGAGTTCACTTTACATGCTAAAAATGCATCCTGACACAATTTTACTCAAAGTTAGAGTAAACAAAATTTTTGTCAAAAAATCTTCTGTCGGTCGTACCGGTACCCAAGTCTTATAACTTGTACCAAGTTGTGAAGGGTACATTTTGACAAAAATCCAAAAAAATCATTAAAAAGTCGCTATTGCTTATTGCATTCAGCATCGTTAGACAGCTCTAATATGCCTTGGATAACCACTTTCTGATGATTATTTTAGATTTTATGCCAAAATGTTGTTTTTGTGTCTTACGTCTCTAAATTAGACGACCTTGGATTTTCTTCTCTTAAACCGCAATACAACTTTGAGGGTCGGGTGACTTTTGCTATTTACCGTCGGAGATCACTTTTCATGCTTAAAAATGCATCCTGACACAGTTTTACTCAAAGTTAGAGTAAAAAAAATTTGTCAAAAAATCTTCTGTCGGTCGTACCGGTACCCATGTCTTATAACTTGTACCAAGTTGTGAAGGGTACATTTTGACAAAAATCCAAAAAAATCATTAAAAAGTCGCTATTGCTTATTGCATTCAGCATCGTTAGACGACTCTTATATGCCTGGGATGACCACTGTCTGATGATTATTTTAGATTTTATGCCAAAATGTTGATTTTGTGTCTTACGTCTCTAAATTAGACGACCTTGGATTTTCTTCTCTTACACCGCAATACAACTTTGAGGGTCGGGTGGCTTTTGCTATTTACCGTCGGAGATCACTTTTCATGATTAATAATGCATCCTGACACAGTTTTACTCAAAGTTAGAGTAAAAAAAATGTTTGTCAAAAAATCTTCTGTAGGTCGTACCGGTACCCATGTCTTATAACTTGTACCAAATTGTGAAGGGTACATTTTGACAAAAATCCAAAAAAATCATTAAAAAGTCGCTATTGCTTATTGCATTCAGCATCGTTTGACGACTCTAATATGCCTTGGATGACCACTTTCTGATGATTATTTTAGATTTTATGAGAAAATGTTGATTTTGTGTCTTACGTCTCTAAATTAGACGACCTTGGTATTTCTTCTCTTACACCGCAATACAATTTTGAGGGTCGGGTGACGTTTGCTATTTTCCGTCGGAGTTCACTTTTAATGCTTAAAAATGCATCCTGACACAGTTTTACTCAAAGTTAGAGTAAAAACAATTTTGTCAAAAAATCTTCTGTCGGTCGTACCAGTTCCCATGTCTTATAACTTGTACCAAGTTGTGAAGGGTACATTTTGACAAAAATCCAAAAAAATCATTATAAGTCGCTATTGCTTATTGCATTCAGCATCGTTAGATGACTCTAATATGCCTGGGATGACCACTGTCTGATGATTATTATTTTAGATTTTATGCCAAAATGTTGATTTTGTGTCTTACGTCTCTAAATTAGACGACCTTGGATATTCTTCTCTTACACCGCAATACAACTTTGAGGGTCGGGTGACTTTTGCTATTTACCGTCGGAGTTCACTTTTCATGCTTAAAAATGCATCCTGACACAGTTTTACTCAAAGTTAGAGTAAAAAAAATGTTTGTCAAAAAATCTTCTGTAGGTCGTACCGGTACCCATGTCTTATAACTTGTACCAAATTGTGAAGGGTACATTTTGACAAAAATCCAAAAAAATCATTAAAAAGTCGCTATTGCTTATTGCATTCAGCATCGTTAGACGACTCTAATATGCCTGGGATGACCACTGTCTGATGATTATTTTAGATTTTATGCCAAAATGTTGATTTTGTGTCTTACGTCTCTAAATTAGACGACCTTGGATATTCTTCTCTTACACCGCAATACAACTCTGAGCGTCGAGTGACTTTTGCTATTTACCGTCGGAGTTCACTTTTCATGCTTAAAAATGCATCCTGACACAGTTTTACTCAAAGTTAGAGTACAAAAAATTTTTGTCAAAAAATCTTCTGTCGGTCGTACCGGTACCCATGTCTTATAACTTGTACCAACCCAAGCAAACATTTTGGAGGATCGCCTTAGATACTTCGTTTAAAAATGTATATCGCGCTCCCTCGCACGCCCGCGTTAGGGTCTACAGGTATCGTTGTGTTGGTGCACATGCCGAAATTGACCACCCGTTTCGCACGTTTCATTCCTGTCATACCATAAAGCAGCTAGGTATATAACCATAACCGTACCGCACCTCCCCTTGTGCTTCCATCGATGACCATGTATTTTTTCCTGGCGACTTTTTTTCTTTTTCTTACTACCGGGATCCGAAACCGCGTATCGTGCGCACTGCTTACACTCATTATGCAGCGTGTATTGAGCTTGCTGCGCCTGATGCACCGGCAGCGCCAGCTAACATATGTTTTGGTTTTTCCCGAGCATAATTTTAGGCAATAAACACTGCTTTAAATACTGATGCATTTTGTCAACAGATTTCAAATTCGATTCGTGTTTCTGCAAGTCAAGTTCATTTTTCGAGTGATATTGTAATTTGTGAACATACGTAATATGTCGAACCTTAAACGTGCTCGTCAAACTGGTAGTTTCTATCGCCGTGTAGATAAGTTATTGAGACCAAACTCTGCGGATGAGGATGCTGCAGAAGCAGGACCGAGTGGACAAGGATTGTCGCAAGAGTCCGAAGTTAAAGATTCACCTGTAGAGCTAGAGCACCTGCAGGAGGATGTGGATTTTGAACAACTTGAAGGAGAAGATACGGCGAGCATAAACTACATCGATATCGACGACGATTTCTCCGACGACAGCGATGTGGAAGATGAAACTACCCTAACCGTCGAGAAACTTTCCATCGTAGACGGCATCCGTTTCTGGGCATTATCGACTAATGCTACTCATACTTCGATCAACTTAATTCTGCGAGTATTTAAAAGAGCTAACGTCAAAGTGCCTGCAACAGCAAAAACATTATTGAAGACTAAACGTAATGTTTCTTCTGAGATAACCGAGCTCGGCGGAGGACAATTTTGGTACCATGGTGTTAAAAATCACCTTTTGAAATATTTCTGGTAAGTAAAGTGTATGTGCTGTTTCAGAACAACGATTCATTTATTCATTTTATTTCTGCAGCACAAAATAGCCGCCATCTAAGCAGCTGTCCTTGACTCTGTCGATAGATGGACTTCCTTTGCACAACAATAGCACAATGCAGTTTTGGCCGATAATGTTTTCGATACACGAAATTCCACGAGCACCTGTTATGACTGCTGGCATCTTCTGTGGCTTGAAGAAACCGGAAAACTTAGAAGAGTTTCTGCGCTCTATCGTCGAGGAATTGAATTCCTTATCGGATGGCGTCACAATTCAGGGTGAAAATGTTGCCGTGAAGATTAGGACCATCGTTGCAGACACACCAGCTAGAGCATTCATCAAAGGTAAAACATTAGATAAGATATTACCACTTCCATAATTCCTGATATAGTTCACATTCACTGAATGCACTTTGCTTTATGTTCTTTTTACACTAGGAGTCACAGGCCATACAGGATATGGAGCGTGTTTGAAATGCACTATTCCCGGCGAATACAATAGCGCATCGCGTACTGTAACTTTCCCTGGTGTTAATTATCCTAAACGTACCGACGAAGGATTTAGAAACGATAAGTATCCAGGGCACCGCAAAATACCGACACCTCTTTTGGATCTGTTGCACTTCAATATGATCGATGACGTGATTGTATCGGACCGATTGCATCTCATCGATCTTGGTGTGGTGAAGCGTCTTTTTCTAGGCTGGCGTGACGGGACCTTGGGCAAGAAACGATGGTCAGCCCAACAACGCATGAAAATTTCAAAACCTCTGGAAAAGTTGCTTTTACCTTCCGAGATCCATCGAAAAGTGCGCTCCATCGATAGTGCGCATTTCTGGAAAGGATCTGAATACGCTTCTTTTCTCCACTATGCCGCTATAGTGATACTAAAGGAACACCTTCCAGACGACATGTACAAACACTTCATGTTGCTGTTTTGTGCCGTAACGTTGCTGTCATCCACCGTGTACAAGCAGAAGTGGCAGCTGGCAGGGCAGATGCTGGAAAAATTTGTTCAGGATTTTGCCACTGTGTACGGCGGACAGTTCATGAGCAGCAACGTTCATAACCTGCAGCATGTCTATGAAGAAGTGGCACGTTTAGGGCCCTTACCCTCCATTTCTACGTATCCTTTCGAAAACGAACTTCAGCACTTGAAGCGTCTGCTGCGAAGTGGATGGAGAAATTTGGAACAGGCCGTTAACCGACTTTCCGAGTTGAGTGAATTCCGAATGCCTCGATCGCAATTTATGAATTATCCAACAATTAAGCAACACGGAAAAACAGTGACTCTCTACCTTCGTCAAAACATCATGTTGCAAAATACAGAGAGAAACTGCTGGTTTCTACTTAAAGATCAGGAAATCGTGCAGTTCAGTACAGCGACGATAGAATTGAGTGATAGAATCGACAGCCTGTGCATCCGAGGCCGAATGATTAATCTAAAAGGTTTAGTGTTTGACGAACCGTACGAGTCTAGCGAAATGTACATTTACAAAGGATGCGCTAACACTTTAGGAGGAGCGAACGTGGAAATCCGTTACAATCAAATATTTTGTAAGCTAGTTGCTATACCAACTGGTAACAAAGACGAAATAATATTTATTCCCTTACTGCACACGATAGTACAATAAAACATTAAAAAAAATTCTTTGCACATCAAAATCTTGTTGGTTGTTTTCTTTATTGAAACATCTTCTTCCAAACAACGCAATGAATCATGGATATTCATATTTTTGGAAATATACATAAAGCGTAAGGAAAATATTTAGGAATTTATCCTGCCATTACACGGGAACATATTTAAAATAGCAAAACTGGACAATTTATAATTAGTTAATTTATAATTAGATAACGATTCGGGAACCTGTGGCAGTGCTGGGAACATTCTCCTTGTCTGCATAAATGTAAAAAAGAGAATAATGAGTTAATGAAGAAATATTTTAACTGAAGAGTATTAGTTTGTGAATAAACAAGTTAAGCTTACCTATGTTTTGCCAAACAATAGACGAAATGCCCTGGCTACATGTTGGCTGGTTAGACATGATGCTGAAAGTAAAATATTTTTTAAAACAGAAATTACATGAATTCTTTGCACCCGCACGCATGTATCGAATTGCCACCCATTACGTTTCATACATTGATGCTATGCTCGCATTCGATGAAAATGTATTGATGCCAATGCATTGAAAAAAAAAAAAAATTATCAGCGCGCTGGTGACGCGGGACACGCGCGCGCTCTTCGCCTTCGCCTTCTTCCCCCCAACAAGTGTCTCAGACGGAGTAACGCCAGCCGCCGCATATTTATATAGCAATCAAATTGCTAACAAAACCCAATTTTAACACCCGACAGAAGAGAACCATGATAGCTCAATCGTTAGGGGCGTAGACGCAAAACATGGTAACATAAATAACTTTTCACTACATACGTAACTTATAATCTACTTTCTACTTACCTTTGCAGCGAATATAAAAATTAATCTGGATTCGTACGTTATCACACGGTGCACACACTAAACACATCCAAACACGATGGGCTCAAGCTAAAGAATGTAGACAGGCGACATATATCATAGACCGGCCCGTATGTTAGAAGAGTAAAGAACACGATAATCAACCGATAATCAATCTATCCGAATGAGATGCAAGAAAGCGAATTACATAGCACACATCAAACACCGAGTAAAAGTACATACGACCGATGAAATACTAGGAAATGACAAAGAAATGCGAGTGCCGAGTAAGGAGAAGGTGGAAGGCAAAACAGAAAAAAGGGGATCGCACTATCCCTCTAGCCTAATACGAACAGCTGTTTTTTGGGGGATCTACCTGATATTTTGGAGGATCGTTTCGGGGATCACATATACACACGCATTATATATAACCCTCGTTTATGTGTTGTCTCGTATGCATCCAAGCGGCACTGTATCATTGGGTTTGTGCTCCCCATGTTTTTACTTGCATTTGTGTTAGTATCCTCCAAAAAAGTCTGACTTTGCTTGGAAAAAGCGGGGATTTTTTGTCGACCGAAATTCCTCCAAAATTTCCTCCAAAAAACAGCTGTTTGCTTACTTGGGAAGTTGTGAAGGGTACATTTTGACAAAAATCCAAAAAAATCAATAAAAAGTCGCTATTGCTTATTGCATTCAGCATCGTTAGACGACTCTAATATGCCTTAGATGACCACTTTTTGATGATTATTTTAGATTTTATGCCAAAATGTTGATTTTGTGTCTTACGTCTCTAAATTAGACGACCTTGGATTTTCGTCTCCTGCACCGCCATGCAACTTTGATGGTCGGGTAACTTTCGCTATTTACTGTCGGAGATCACTTTTCGTGATTAATAATGCATCCTGACACCGTTTTACTCAAAGTTAGAGTAAAAAAATTTTTTGTCCAAAAATCTTCCGTCGGTCATACCGGTACCCATGTCTTATAACTTGTACCAAGTTGTGAATGGTACATTTTGACAAAAATCCAAAAAAATCATTAAAAAGTCGCTATTGCTTATTGCATTCAGCATCATTAGACGACTCTAATATGCCTTGGATGACCACTTTCTGATGTTTATCTTAGATTTTATGCCAAAATGTTGATTTTGTGTCTTACGTCTCTAAATTAGACGACCTTGGATTTTCTTCTCTTACACCGCAATACAACTTTGAGGGTCGGGTGACGTTTGCTATTTTCCGTCGGAGTTCACTTTTCATGCTTAAAAATGCATCCTGACACAGTTTTACTCAAAGTTAGAGTAAAAAAAATTTTTGTCAAAAAATCTTCTGTCGGTCGTACCAGTACCCATGTCTTAAGGCCGGGCTACATTGATCGTACTCCTGAGTGTAATTTTTGTGAACGCATACGCCATCTAGCGGCGGCGGGTCGAAGCTAGAGGCTGGTATAATTTATCTGTCAAAAAGCGTTTTGGGTCGAGGAGCCTATAATTTTGATCACAAACCAGTAAACAAACAGCTCGGTGAGTATGTTCGATATTTTGTCGTGTATGTTTTTTTGAAAATATGTGGTAATTTAACATACATATTGTATTTCTAGCCATGGAACAAGCAGGAAGCAGTGGACGCAATGAAAAAATAGTAAGTACAACTGTTTTTAACGAAAATTGTGTGTGTGTGTGTGTGAACTGTTGTCTGTGAATCGCCGGCTCGGCTCGGGGCCGCAATTGAGCTGAACATTTTATTGAAAAATGTAGTGTTTGTAGGTTTCACAAGTGCTTAAATAATTTGTTGTAGGGTTTGTCCATCTATTTCATCATTTAAACTACATTGCAGAGTGTGTGAAACTGGTTGTTCGTTTTGGTATTGTAGCGGTTTTTAGTATAGAGCGAGTTTTTTTATTCATGAGGAACGGCTTTGTCATATTGCTTGGTAGAACTTTTTTTTTTATAAAATTGTAAGCAAAATTTACCGGCCTATTTGTATACATTTAATATAAAAATAGCACGTGTTATTATTATCACTGTGGTTCCGGTGTGACGGCTAGCATGACCGAATTATCACGCGATTGTCGACCTTTCTGTTGTTTTAATTTAAATTAAAAAAGGGAAGTATTTAACTGAATTTTCTTTTTCATTCCAGGATCATGAAATGACGATTTGCCCCGCAGTACTCGGCGTCCTGACCTGTAGCAATTTATTGATTTTGATCAACATGTCAAACGGCATACAGACAGCCTGGTCGAAAATTGATGAGACACCAAGCATGAATAATTTTGGCACTTAAATTATACCCACATCTAGCTTGCGCTGGTCGCCGCCAGATGCGCTAGTGAATATAAAAATTACGCTTGCGAGTACGATCAATGTAGCCCGGCCTTTATAACTTGTACCAAGTTGTGAATGGTACATTTTGACAAAAATCCAAAAAAATCATTAAAAAGTCGCTATTGCTTATTGCATTCAGCATCATTAGACGACTCTAATATGCCTGGGATGACCACTGTCTGATGATTATTTTAGCTTTTATGCCAAAATTTTGATTTCGTGTCTTACGTCTCTAAATTAGACGACCTTGGATTTTCTTCTCTTACACCGCAATACAACTTTGAGGGTCGGGTGACTTTTGCTATTTACCGTCGGAGTTCACTTTTCATGCTTAAAAATGCATCCTGACACAGTTCTACTCAAAGTTAGAGTAAAAAAATGTTTGTCAAAAAATCTTCTGTCGGTCGTACCGGTACCCATGTCTTATAACTTGTACCAAGTTGTGAAGGGTACATGTTGACAAAAATCCAAAAAAAATCATTTAAAAGTCGCTATTTCTTATTGCATTCAGCATCGTTAGACAACTCTAATATGCCTTGGATAACCACTTTGTGATGATTATTTTAGATTTTATGCCAAAATGTTTATTTTGTGTCTTACGTCTCTAAATTAGACGACCTTGGATTTTCTTCTCTTACACCGCAATACAACTTTGAGGGTCGGGTGACTTCGGCTATTTACCGTCGGAGTTCACTTTTCATGCTTAAAAATGCATCCTGACACAGTTTTACTCAAAGTTTTAGTTAAAAAAAATTTTTGTCAAAAAATCTTCTGTCGGTCGTACCGGTACCCATGTCTTATAACTTGTACCAAGTTGTGAAGGGTACATTTTGACAAAAATCCAAAAAAATCATTAAAAAGCCGCTATTGCTTATTGCATTCAGCATCGTTAGACAACTCTAATATGCCTGGGATGACCACTGTCTGATGATTATTTTAGATTTTATGCCAAAATGTGGATTTTGTGTCTACGTCCCTAAATTAGACGACCTTGGATTTTCTTCTCTTACACCGCAATACAACTTTGAGGGTCGGGTGACTTTTGCTATTTACCGTTGGAGTTCACTTTTCATGCTTAAAAATGCATCCTGACACAGTTTTACTCAAAGTTAGAGTAAAAAAAATGTTTGTCAAAAAATCTTCTGTCGGTCGTACCGGTACCTATGTATTATAATTTGTACCAAGTTGTGAAGGGTACATTTTGACAAAAATCCAAAAAAATCATTAAAAAGTCGCTATTGCTTATTGCATTCAGCATCGTTAGACGACTCTAATATGCCTGGGATGACCACTGTCTGATGATTATTTTAGATTTTATGCCAAAATGTTGATTTTGTGTCTTACGTCTCTAAATTAGACGACCTTGGATTTTCTTCTCTTACACCGCAATACAACTTTGAGGGTCGGGTGACTTTTGCTATTTACCATCGGAGTTCACTTTTCATGCTTAAAAATGCATCCTGACACAGTTTAACTTAAAGTTAGAGTAAAAAAAATTTTTGACAAAAAATCTTCCGTCGGTCATACCGGTACCCATGTCTCATAACTTGTACCAAGTTGTGAAGGGTAAATTTTGACAAAAATCCAAAAAAATCATTAAAAAGTCGCTATTGCTTATTGCATTCAGCATCATTAGACGACTCTAATATGCCTTGGATGACCACTGTCTGGTGATTATTTTAGCTTTTATGCCAAAATTTTGATTTCGTGTCTTACGTCCCTACATTAGACGACCTTGGATTTTCGTCTCCTGCACCGCCATGCAACTTTGATGGTCGGGTAACTTTCGCTATTTACTGTCGGAGATCACTTTTCGTGATTAATAATGCATCCTGACACAGTTTTACTCAAAGTTAGAGTACAAAAAATGTTTGTCAAAAAATCTTCTGTCGGTCGTACCGGTACCCATGTCTTATAACTTGTACCAAGTTGTGAAAGGTACATTTTGACAAAAATCCAAAAAAATCATCAAAAAGACGCTATTGCTTATTGCAGTCAGCATCGTTAGACAACTCTAATATGCCTTGGATAACCACTTTCTGATGATTATTTTAGATTTTATGCCAAAATGTTGATTTTTTGTCTTACGTCTCTAAATTAGACGACCTTGGATTTTCTTCTCTTACACCGCAATACAACTTGGAGGGTCGGGTGACTTTTGCTATTAACCGTCGGAGTTCACTTTTCATGCTTAAAAATGCATCCTGACACAGTTTTACTCAAAGTTAGAGTAAAAAAATGTTTGCCAAAAAATCTTCTGTCGGTCGTACCGGTACCCATGTCTTATAACTTGTACCAAATTGTGAAGGGTAAATTTTGACAAAAATCCAAAAAAATCATTAAAAAGTCGCTATTGCTTATTGCATTCAGCATCGTTAGACGACTCTTATATGCCTTGGATAACCACTTTCTGATGATTATTTTAGATTTTATGCCAAAATGTTGATTTTTTGTCTTACGTCTCTAAATTAGACGACCTTGGATTTTCTTCTCTTACACCGCAATACAACTTGGAGGGTCGGGTGACTTTTGCTATTAACCGTCGGAGTTCACTTTTCATGCTTAAAAATGCATCCTGACACAGTTTTACTCAAAGTTAGAGTAAAAAAATGTTTGCCAAAAAATCTTCTGTCGGTCGTACCGGTACCTATGTATTATAACTTGTACCAAGTTGTGAAGGGTACATGTTGACAAAAATCCAAAAAAAATCATTTAAAAGTCGCTATTTCTTATTGCATTCAGCATCGTTAGACAACTCTAATATGCCTTGGATAACCACTTTGTGATGATTATTTTAGATTTTATGCCAAAATGTTTATTTTGTGTCTTACGTCTCTAAATTAGACGACCTTGGATTTTCTTCTCTTACACCGCAATACAACTTTGAGGGTCGGGTGACTTCGGCTATTTACCGTCGGAGTTCACTTTTCATGCTTAAAAATGCATCCTGACACAGTTTTACTCAAAGTTTTAGTTAAAAAAAATTTTTGTCAAAAAATCTTCTGTCGGTCGTACCGGTACCCATGTCTTATAACTTGTACCAAGTTGTGAAGGGTACATTTTGACAAAAATCCAAAAAAATCATTAAAAAGCCGCTATTGCTTATTGCATTCAGCATCGTTAGACAACTCTAATATGCCTGGGATGACCACTGTCTGATGATTATTTTAGATTTTATGCCAAAATGTGGATTTTGTGTCTACGTCCCTAAATTAGACGACCTTGGATTTTCTTCTCTTACACCGCAATACAACTTTGAGGGTCGGGTGACTTTTGCTATTTACCGTTGGAGTTCACTTTTCATGCTTAAAAATGCATCCTGACACAGTTTTACTCAAAGTTAGAGTAAAAAAAATGTTTGTCAAAAAATCTTCTGTCGGTCGTACCGGTACCTATGTATTATAATTTGTACCAAGTTGTGAAGGGTACATTTTGACAAAAATCCAAAAAAAATCATTAAAAAGTCGCTATTGCTTATTGCATTCAGCATCGTTAGACGACTCTAATATGAATGGGATGACCACTGTCTGATGATTATTTTAGATTTTGTGCCAAAATGTTGATTTTGTGTCTTACGTCTCTAAATTAGACGACCTTGGATTTTCTTCTCTTACACCGCAATACAACTTTGAGGGTCGGGTGACTTTTGCTATTTACCGTCGGAGTTCACTTTTCATGCTTAAAAATGCATCCTGGCACAGTTTTACTCAAAGTTAGAGTAAAAAAAATGTTTGTCAAAAAATCTTCTGTCGGTCGTACCGGTACCTATGTATTATAATTTGTACCAAGTTGTGAAGGGTACATTTTGACAAAAATCCAAAAAAATCATTAAAAAGTCGCTATTGCTTATTGCATTCAGCATCGTTAGACGACTCTAATATGCCTGGGATGACCACTGTCTGATGATTATTTTAGATTTTATGCCAAAATGTTGATTTTGTGTCTTACGTCTCTAAATTAGACGACCTTGGATTTTCTTCTCTTACACCGCAATACAACTTTGAGGGTCGGGTGACTTTTGCTATTTACCATAGGAGTTCACTTTTCATGCTTAAAAATGCATCCTGACACAGTTTAACTCAAAGTTAGAGTAAAAAATCTTTTTGACAAAAAATCTTCCGTCGGTCATACCGGTACCCATGTCTCATAACTTGTACCAAGTTGTGAAGGGTAAATTTTGACAAAAATCCAAAAAAATCATTAAAAAGTCGCTATTGCTTATTGCATTCAGCATCATTAGACGACTCTAATATGCCTTGGATGACCACTGTCTGGTGATTATTTTAGCTTTTATGCCAAAATTTTGATTTCGTGTCTTACGTCCCTACATTAGACGACCTTGGATTTTCGTCTCCTGCACCGCCATGCAACTTTGATGGTCGGGTAACTTTCGCTATTTACTGTCGGAGATCACTTTTCGTGATTAATAATGCATCCTGACACAGTTTTACTCAAAGTTAGAGTACAAAAAATGTTTGTCAAAAAATCTTCTGTCGGTCGTACCGGTACCCATGTCTTATAACTTGTACCAAGTTGTGAAAGGTACATTTTGACAAAAATCCAAAAAAATCATCAAAAAGACGCTATTGCTTATTGCAGTCAGCATCGTTAGACAACTCTAATATGCCTTGGATAACCACTTTCTGATGATTATTTTAGATTTTATGCCAAAATGTTGATTTTTTGTCTTACGTCTCTAAATTAGACGACCTTGGATTTTCTTCTCTTACACCGCAATACAACTTGGAGGGTCGGGTGACTTTTGCTATTAACCGTCGGAGTTCACTTTTCATGCTTAAAAATGCATCCTGACACAGTTTTACTCAAAGTTAGAGTAAAAAAATGTTTGCCAAAAAATCTTCTGTCGGTCGTACCGGTACCCATGTCTTATAACTTGTACCAAATTGTGAAGGGTAAATTTTGACAAAAATCCAAAAAAATCATTAAAAAGTCGCTATTGCTTATTGCATTCAGCATCGTTAGATGACTCCAATATGCCTGGGATGACCACTTTCTGATGATTATTTTAGATTTTATTCCAAAATGTTGATTTTGTGTCTTACGTCTCTAAATTAGACGACCTTGGATTTTCTTCTCTTACACCGCAATACAACTTTGAGGGTCGGGTGACTTTTGCTATTTACCGTCGGAGTTCACTTTTCATGCTTAAAAATGCATCCTGACACAGTTTTACTCAAAGTTAGAGTAAAAAAAATTTTTGTCAAAAAATCTTCTGTCGGTCGTACCGTTACCCATGTCTTTTAACTTGTACCAAGTTGTGAAGGGTACATTTTGACAAAAATCCAAAAAAATCATTAAAAAGTCGCTATTGCTTATTGCAATCAGCATCGTTAGACAACTCTAATATGCCATGGATAACCACTTTCTCATGATTATTTTAGATTTTATGCCAAAATGTTGATTTTGTGTCTTACGTCTCTAAATTAGACGACCTTGGATTTTCTTCTCTTACACCGCAATACAACTTTGAGGGTCGGGTGACTTTTGCTATTTACCGTCGAAGTTCACTTTTCATGCTTAAAAATGCATCCTGACACAGTTTTACTCAAAGTTAGAGTAAAAAAAATGTTTGTCAAAAAATCTTCTGTCGGTCGTACCAGTACCCACGTCTTATAACTTGTACCAAGTTGTGAAGGGTACATTTTGACAAAAATCCAAAAACATCATTAACAAGTCGCTATTGCTTATTGCATTCAGCATCGTTAGACGACTCTAATATGCTTGGGATGACCACTGTCTGATGATTATTTTAGATTTTATGCCAAAATGTTGATTTTGTGTCTTATGTCTCTAAATTAGACGACCTTGGATTTTCTTCACTTACACCGCAATACAACTTTGAGGTTCGGGTGACTTTTGCTATTTACCGTCGGAGTTCACTTTTCATGCTTAAAAATGCATCCTGACACAGTTTTACTCAAAGTTAGAGTAAAAAAAATTTATGTCAAAAAATCTTCTGTCGGTCGTACCGGTACCCATGTCTTAAAACTTGTACCAAGTTGTGAAGGGTACATTTTGACAAAAATCCAAAAAAAACATTAAAAAGTCGCTATTGCTTATTGCATTCAGCATCGTTAGACGACTCTAATATGCCTTGGATGACCACTGTCTGGTGATTATTTTAGCTTTTATGCCAAAATTTTGATTTCGTGTCTTACGTCTCTAAATTAGACGACCTTGGATTTTCTTCTCTTACACCGCAATACAACTTTGAGGGTCGGGTGACTTTTGCTATTTACCGTCGGAGTTCACTTTTCATGCTTAAAAATGCATCCTGACACAGTTTTATTTAAAGTTAGAGTAAAAAAAAAATTGTCAAAAAATCTTCTGTCGGTCGTACCGGTACCCATGTCTTATAACTTGTACCAAATTGTGAAGGGTACATTTTGACAAAAATCCAAAAAAATCATTAAAAAGTCGCTATTGCTTATTGCATTCAGCATCGTTAGAAGACTCGAATATGCCTGGGATGACCACTGTCTGATGATTATTTTAGATTTTATGCCAAAATGTTGATTTTGTGTCTTACGTCTCTAAATTAGAGAACTTTGGATTTTCTTCTCTTACACCGCAATACAACTTTGAGGGTCGGGTGACTTTTGCTATTTACCGTCGGAGTTCACTTTTCATGCTTAAAAATGCATCCTGACACAGTTTTACTCAAAGTTAGAGTAAAAAAAATTTTTGTCAAAAAATCTTCTGTCGGTCGTACCAGTACCCATGTCTTATAACATGTACCAAATTGTGAAGGGTACATTTTGACAAAAATCCAAAAAAATCATTAAAAAGTCGCTATTGCTTATTGCATTCAGCATCGTTAGACAACTCTATTATGCCTGGGATGACCACTTTCTGATGATTATTTTAGATTTTATGCCAAAATGTTGATTTTGTTTCTGACGTCTCTAAATTAGACGACCTTGGATTTTCTTCTCTTACACCGCAATACAACTTTGAGGGTCGGGTGACTTTTGCTATTTACCGTCGGAGTTCACTTTTCATGCCTTAAAATGCATCCTGACACAGTTTTACTCAAAGTTAGAGTAAATAAAATTTTGTCAAAAAATCTACTGTCGGTCGTACCGGTACCCATGTCTTATAACTTGTACCAAGTGGTGAAGGGTACATTTTGAGAAAAATCCAAAAAAATCATTAAAAAGTCGCTATTGCTTATTGCATTCAGCATCGTTAGACGACTCTAATTTGCCTCGGATAACCACTTTCTCATGATTATTTTAGATTTTATGCCAAAATGTTGATTTTGTGTCTTACGTCTCTAAATTAGACGACCGTGGATTTTCTTCTCTTACACCGCAATACAACTTTGAGGGTCGGGTGACTTTTGCTATTTACCGTCGGAGTTCACTTTTCATGCTTAAAAATGCATCCTGACACAGTTTTACTTAAAGTAAGAGTAAAAAAATTTTTGTCCAAAAATCTTCTGTCGGTCGTACCGGTACCCATGTTTTATAACTTGTACCAAGTTGTGAAGGGTACATTTTGACAAAAATCCAAAAAAATCATTACAAAGTCGCTATTGCTTATTGCATTCAGCATCGTTAGACGACTCAAATATGCCTTGGATAACCACTTTCTGATGATTATTTTAGATTTTATGCCAAAATGTTGATTTTGTGTCTTACGTCTCTTAATTAGACGACCTTGGATTTTCTTCTCTTACACCGCAATACAACTTTGAGGGTCGGGTGACTTTTGCTATTTACCGTCTGAGTTCGCTTTTCATGCTTAAAAATGCATCCTGTCACAGTTTTACTCAAAGTTAGAGTAAAAAAAAATTGTTTTCAAAAAATCTTCTGTCGGTCGTACCGGTACCCATGTCTTATAACTTGTACCAAGTTGTGAAGGGTACATTTTGACAAAAATCCAAAAAAATCATTAAAAAGTCGCTATTGCTTATTGCATTCAACATCGTTAGACGACTCTAATATGCCTGGGATGACCACTGTCTGATGATTATTTTAGATTTTATGCCAAAATGTTGTTTTTGTGTCTTACGTCTCTAAATTAGACGACCTTGGATTTTCTTCTCTAACACCGCAATACAACTTTGAGGGTTGGGTGACTTTTGCTATTTACCGTCGGAGTTCACTTTTCATGCTTAAAAATGCATCCTGACACAGTTTTACTCAAAGTTAGAGTAAAAAAAATTTTGTCAAAAAATCTTCTGTCGGTCGTACCGGTACCCATGTCTTATAACTTTTACCAAATTGTGAATGGTACATTTTGAGAAAAATCCAAAAAAATCATTAAAAAGTCGCTATTGCTTATTGCATTCAGCATCGTTAGATGACTCTTATATGCCTTGGATAACCACTTTCTGATGATTATTTTAGATTTTATGCCAAAATGTTGATTTTGTGTCTTACGTCTTTAAATTAAAAGGCCTTGGATTTTCTTCTCTTACACCGCAATACAACTTTGAGGGTCGGGTGACTTTTGCTATTTACCGTCGGAGTTCACTTTTCATGCTTAAAAATGCATCCTGACACAGTTTTACTCAAAGTTAGAGCAAAAAAATTTTTGTCAAAAAATCTTCTGTCGGTCGTACCGGTACCCATGTCTCATAACTTGTACCAAGTTGTGAAGGGTACATTTTGACAAAAATCCAAAAAAATCATTAAAAAGTCGCTATTGCTTATTGCATTCAGCATCGTTAGACGACTCTAATATGCCTGGGATGACCACTGTCTGATGATTATTTTAGATTTTATGCCAAAATGTTGATTTTGTGTCTTACGTCTCTAAATTACACAACCTTGGATTTTCTTCTCTTACACCGCAATACAACTTTGAGGGTCGGGTGACTTTTGCTATTTACCGTCGGAGTTCACTTTTCATGCTTAAAAATGCATCCTGACACAGGTTTACTCAAAGTTAGAGTAAAAAAAAATTGTTTTCAAAAAATCTTCTGTCGGTCGTACCGGTACCCATGTCTTATAACTTGTACCAAATTGTGAAGGGTACATTTTGCCAAAAATCCAAAAAAATCATTAAAAAGTCGCTATTGCTTATTGCATTCAGCATCATTAGACGACTCTAATATGCCTTGGATGACCACTGTCTGGTGATTATTTTAGCTTTTATGCCAAAATTTTGATTTCGTGTCTTACGTCTCTAAATTAGACGACCTTGGATTTTCTTCTCTTACACCGCAATACAACTTTGAGGGTCGGGTGATTTTTGCTATTTACCGTCGGAGTTCACTTTGCATGCTTAAAAATGCATCCTGACACAGTTTTACTCAAAGTTAGAGTAAACAAAATTTTGTCAAAAAATCTTCTGTCGGTCGTACCGGTACCCATGTCTTATAACTTGTACCAAGTTGTGAAGGGTACATTTTGACAAAAATCCAAAAAAATCATTAAAAAGTCACTATCGCTTATTACATTCAGCATCGTTAGACGACTCTAATATGCCTGGGATGACCACTGTCTGATGATTAATTTAGATTTTATGCCAAAATGTTGATTTTGTGTCTTACGTCTCTAAATTAGAGGACGTTGGATTTTCTTCTCTTACACCGCAATACAACTTTGAGGGTCGGGTGACTTTTGCTATTTACCGTCGGAGTTCACTTTTCATGCTTAAAAATGCATCCTGACACAGGTTTACTCAAAGTTAGAGTAAAAAAAAATTGTTTTCAAAAAATCTTCTGTCGGTCGTACCAGTACCCATGTCTTATAACTTGTACCAAATTGTGAAGGGTACATTTTGACAAAAATCCAAAAAAATCATTAAAAAGTCACTATCGCTTATTACATTCATTATCGTTAGACGACTCTTATCTGCCTTGGATAACCACTTTCTGATGATTATTTTAGATTTTAAGCCAAAATGTTGATTTTGTGTCTTACGTCTCTAAATTAGACGACCTTGGATTTTCTTCTCTTACACCGCAATACAACTTTGAGGGTCGGGTGATTTTTGCTATTTACCGTCGGAGTTCACTTTACATGCTTAAAAATGCATCCTGACACAGTTTTACTCAAAGTTAGAGTAAACAAAATTTTGTCAAAAAATCTTCTGTCGGTCGTACCGGTACCCATGTCTTATAACTTGTACCAAGTTGTGAAGGGTACATTTTGACAAAAATCCAAAAAAATCATTAAAAAGTCACTATCGCTTATTACATTCAGCATCGTTAGACGACTCTTATCTGCCTTGGATAACCACTTTCTGATGATTATTTTAGGTTTTATGAGATTATGTTGATTTTGTGCCTTACGTCTCTAAATTAGACGACCTTGGATTTTCTTCTCTTACACCGCAATACAACTTTGAGGGTCTGGTGACTTTTGCTATTTACCGTCGGAGTTCACTTTTTATGCTTAAAAATGCATCCTGACACAGTTTTACTCAAAGTTAGAGCAAACAAAATTTTTGTCAAAAAATCTTCTGTCGGTCGTACCGGTACCCATGTCTTACAACTTGTACCAAGTTGTGAAGGGTACATTTTGACAAAAATCCAAAAAAATCATTAAAAAGTCGCTATTGCTTATTGCATTCAGCATCGTTAGACGACTCTAATATGCCTGGGATGACCACTGTCTGATGATTATTTTAGATTTTATGCCAAAATGTTGATTTTGTGTCTTACGTCTCTAAATTAGACGACCTTGGATATTCTTCTCTTACACCGCAATACAACTTTGAGGGTCGGGTGACTTTTGCTGTGTACTGTCGGAGTTCACTTTTCATGCTTAAAAATGCATCCTGACACAGTTTTACTCAAAGTTAGAGTAAAAAAAAAATTTGTCAAAAAATCTTCCGTCGGGCGTACCGGTACCCATGTCTTATAACTTGTACCAAGTTGTGAAGGGTACATTTTGACAAAAATCCAAAAATATCATTAAAAAGTCGCTATTGCTTATTGCATTCAGCATCGTTAGACGACTCTTATATGCCTGGGATAACCACTTTCTGATGATTATTTCAGATTTTATGCCAAAATAATGATTTTGTGTCTTACATCTCTAAATGAGACGACCTTGGATTTTCTTCTCTAACACCGCAATACAACTTTGAGGGTCGGGTGACTTTTGCTATTTACCGTCGGAGTTCACTTTTCATGCTTAAAAATGCATCCTGACACAGTTTTACTCAAAGTTAGAGTAAAAAAAAATTTGTCAAAAAATCTTCTGTCGGTCGTACCGGTACCCATGTCTTATAACTTGTACCAAGTTGTGAAGGGTACATTTTGACAAAAATCCAAAAAAATCATTAAAAAGTCGCTATTGCTTATTGCATTCAGCATCGTTAGACGACTCTAATATGCCTGGGATGACCACTGTCTGATGATTATTTTAGATTTTATGCCAAAATGTTGATTTTGTGTCTTACGTCTCTAAATTACACAACCTTGGATTTTCTTCTCTTACACCGCAATACAACTTTGAGGGTCGGGTGACTTTTGCTATTTACCGTCGGAGTTCACTTTTCATGCTTAAAAATGCATCCTGACACAGGTTTACTCAAAGTTAGAGTAAAAAAAAATTGTTTTCAAAAAATCTTCTGTCGGTCGTACCGGTACCCATGTCTTATAACTTGTACCAAATTGTGAAGGGTACATTTTGCCAAAAATCCAAAAAAATCATTAAAAAGTCGCTATTGCTCATTGCATTCAGCATCATTAGACGACTCTAATATGCCTTGGATGACCACTGTCTGATGATTATTTTAGATTTTATGCCAAAATGTTGATTTTGTGTCTTACGTCTCTAAATTAGACGATCTTGGATTTTCTTCTCTTACACCGCAATACAACTTTGAGGGTCGGGTGATTTTTGCTATTTACCGTCGGAGTTCACTTTTCATGCTTAAAAATGCATCCTGGCACAGTTTTACTCAAAGTTAGGGTAAAAAAAATTTTGTCAAAAAATCTTCTGTCGGTCGTACCGGTAACCATGTCTTATAACTTGTACCAAGTTGTGAAGGGTACATTTTGACAAAAATCCAAAAAAATCATTAAAAAAATCGCTATTGCTTATTGCATTCAGCATCGTTAGACGACTCTAATATGCCTGGGATGACCACTGTACGATGATTATTTTAGATTTTATGCCAAAATGTTGATTTTGTGTGTAACGTCTCTAAATTAGACGTCCTTGGATTTTCTTCTCTTACACCGCAATACAACTTTGAGGGTCGGGTGACTTTTGCTATTTACCGTCGGAGTTCACTTTTCATGCTTAAAAATGCATCCTGACACAGTTTTACTCAAAGTTAGAGTAAAAAAAAATTTGTCAAAAAATCTTCTGTCGGTCGTACCAGTACCCATGTCTTATAACTTGTACCAAATTGTGAAGGGTACATTTTGACAAAAATCCAAAAAAATCATTAAAAAGTCGCTATTGCTTATTGCATTCAGCATCGTTAGACGACTCTAATATGCCTAGGATAACCACTGTCTGATGATTATTTTAGATTTTATGACAAAATGTTGATTTTGTGTCTTACGTCTCTAAATTAGACGACCTTGGATTTTCTTCTCTTACACCGCAATACAACTTTGAGGGTCGGGTGACTTTTGCTATTTACCGTCGGAGTTCACTTTTCATGCTTAGAAATGCATCCTGACACAGTTTTACTCAAAGTTAAAGTAAAAAAAATTTTTGTCAAAAAATCTTCTGTCGGTCGTACCGGTACCCATGTCTTATAACTTGTACCAAGTTGTGAAGGGTACATTTTGACAAAAATCCAAAAAAATCATTAAAAAGTCGCTATTGCTTATTGCATTCAGCATCGTTAGACGACTCTAATTTGCCTTGGATAACCAACGTCTGATGATTATTTTAGATTTTATGCCAAAATTTTGATTTTGTGTCTTACGTCTCTAAATTAGACGACCTTGGATTTTCTTCTCTTACACCGCAATACAACTTTGAGGGTCGGGTGACTTTTGCTATTTACCGTCGGAGTTCACTTTTCGTGCTTAAAAATGTATCCTGACACAGTTTTACTCAAAGTTAGAGTAAAAAAAATGTTTGTCAAAAAATCTTCTGTCGGTCGTATCGGTACCCATGTCTTATAACTTGTACCAAGTTGTGAAGGGTACATTTTGACAAAAATCCAAAAAAATCATTAAAAAGTCGCTATTGCTTATTGCATTCAGCATCGTTAGACGACTCTAATATGCCTTGGATAACCACTTTCTGATGATTTTTTTAGATTTTATGCCAAAATGTTGATTTTGTGTCTTACGTCTCTAAATTAGAGAACTTTGGATTTTCTTCTCTTACACCGCAATACAACTTTGAGGGTCGGGTGACTTTTGCTATTTACCGTCGGAGTTCACTTTTCATGCTTAAAAATGCATCCTGACCCAGTTTTACTCAAAGTTAGAGTACAAAAAATTTTTGTCAAAAAATCTTCTGTAGGTCGTACCGGTACCCATGTCTCATAACTTGTACCAAGTTGTGAAGGGTACATTTTGACAAAAATCCAAAAAAATCATTAAAAAGTCGCTATTGCTTATTGCATTCAGCATCATTAGACGACTCTAATATGCCTTGGATGACCACTGTCTGGTGATTATTTTAGCTTTTATGCCAAAATTTTGATTTCGTGTCTTACGTCCCTACATTAGACGACCTTGGATTTTCGTCTCCTGCACCGCCATGCAACTTTGATGGTCGGGTAACTTTCGCTATTTACTGTCGGAGATCACTTTTCGTGATTAATAATGCATCCTGACACAGTTTTACTCAAAGTTAGAGTAAAAAAAAAAATTTGCCAAAAAATCTTCTGTCGGTCGTACCGGTACCCATGTCTTATAACTTGTACCAAGTTGTGAAGGGTACATTTTGACAAAAATCCAAAAAAATCATTAAAAAGTCGCTATTGCTTATTGCATTCAGCATCATTAGACGACTCTAATATGCCTTGGATGACCACTGTCTGGTGATTATTTTAGCTTTTATGCCAAAATTTTGATTTCGTGTCTTACGTCCCTACATTAGACGACCTTGGATTTTCGTCTCCTGCACCGCCATGCAACTTTGATGGTCGGGTAACTTTCGCTATTTACTGTCGGAGATCACTTTTCGTGATTAATAATGCATCCTGACACCGTTTTACTCAAAGTTAGAGTAAAAAATTTTTTGTCCAAAAATCTTCCGTCGGTCATACCGGTACCCATGTCTCATAACTTGTACCAAGTTGTGAAGGGTAAATTTTGACAAAAATCCAAAAAAATCATTAAAAAGTCGCTATTGCTTATTGCATTCAGCATCATTAGACGACTCTAATATGCCTTGGATGACCACTGTCTGGTGATTATTTTAGCTTTTATGCCAAAATTTTGATTTCGTGTCTTACGTCCCTACATTAGACGACCTTGGATTTTCGTCTCCGGCACCGCCATGCAACTTTGATGGTCGGGTAACTTTCGCTATTTACTGTCGGAGATCACTTTTCATGCTTAAAAATGCATCTTGACACAGTTTTACTCAAAGTTAGAGTAAAAAAATTTTTTGTCCAAAAATCTTCCGTCGGTCATACCGGTACCCATGTCTCATAACTTGTACCAAGTTGTGAAGGGTAAATTTTGACAAAAATCCAAAAAAATCATTAAAAAGTCGCTATTGCTTATTGCATTCAGCATCATTAGACGACTCTAATATGCCTTGGATGACCACTGTCTGGTGATTATTTTAGCTTTTATGCCAAAATTTTGATTTCGTGTCTTACGTCCCTACATTAGACGACCTTGGATTTTCGTCTCCGGCACCGCCATGCAACTTTGATGGTCGGGTAACTTTCGCTATTTACTGTCGGAGATCACTTTTCGTGATTAATAATGCATCCTGACACCGTTTTACTCAAAGTTAGAGTAAAAAATTTTTTGTCCAAAAATCTTCCGTCGGTCATACCGGTACCCATGTCTTATAACTTGTACCAAGTTGTGAAGGGTAAATTTTGACAAAAATCCAAAAAAATCATTAAAAAGTCGCTATTGCTTATTGCATTCAGCATCATTAGACGACTCTAATATGCCTTGGATGACCACTGTCTGATGATTATTTTAGATTTTATGCCAAAATTTTGATTTCGTGTCTTACGTCTCTAAATTAGACGACCTTGGATTTTCTTCTCTTACACCGCAATACAACTTTGAGGGTCGGGTGACTTTTGCTATTTACCGTCGGAGTTCACTTTCATGCTTAAAAATTCATCCTGACACACTTTTACTCAAAGTTAGAGTAAATAAAATTTTGTCAAAAAATCTTCTGTCGGTCGTACCGGTACCCATGTCTTATAACTTGTACCAAGTTGTGAAAGGTACATTTTGACAAAAATCCAAAAAAATCATTAAAAAGACGCTATTGCTTATTGCAGTCAGCATCGTTAGACAACTCTAATATGCCTTGGATAACCACTTTCTGATGATTATTTTAGATTTTATGCCAAAATGTTGATTTTTTGTCTTACGTCTCTAAATTAGACGACCTTGGATTTTCTTCTCTTACACCGCAATACAACTTGGAGGGTCGGGTGACTTTTGCTATTAACCGTCGGAGTTCACTTTTCATGCTTAAAAATGCATCCTGACACAGTTTTACTCAAAGTTAGAGTAAAAAAATGTTTGCCAAAAAATCTTCTGTCGGTCGTACCGGTACCCATGTCTTATAACTTGTACCAAATTGTGAAGGGTACATTTTGACAAAAATCCAAAAAAATCATTAAAAAGTCGCTATTGCTTATTGCATTCAGCATCGTTAGATGACTCCAATATGCCTGGGATGATCACTTTCTGATGATTATTTTAGATTTTATTCCAAAATGTTGATTTTGTGTCTTACGTCTCTAAATTAGACGACCTTGGATTTTCTTCTCTTACACCGCAATACAACTTTGAGGGTCGGGTGACTTTTGCTATTTACCGTCGGAGTTCACTTTTCATGCTTAAAAATGCATCCTGACACAGTTTTACTCAAAGTTAGAGTAAAAAAAATTTTTGTCAAAAAATCTTCTGTCGGTCGTACCGTTACCCATGTCTTTTAACTTGTACCAAGTTGTGAAGGGTACATTTTGACAAAAATCCAAAAAAATCATTAAAAAGTCGCTATTGCTTATTGCAATCAGCATCGTTAGACAACTCTAATATGCCATGGATAACCACTTTCTCATGATTATTTTAGATTTTATGCCAAAATGTTGATTTTGTGTCTTACGTCTCTAAATTAGACGACCTTGGATTTTCTTCTCTTACACCGCAATACAACTTTGAGGGTCGGGTGACTTTTGCTATTTACCGTCGGAGTTCACTTTTCATGCTTAAAAATGCATCCTGACACAGTTTTATTTAAAGTTAGAGTAAAAAAAAATTGTCAAAAAATCTTCTGTCGGTCGTACCGGTACCCATGTCTTATAACTTGTACCAAATTGTGAAGGGTACATTTTGACAAAAATCCAAAAAAATCATTAAAAAGTCGCTATTGCTTATTGCATTCAGCATCGTTAGAAGACTCGAATATGCCCTGGGATGACCACTGTCTGATGATTATTTTAGATTTTATGCCAAAATGTTGATTTTGTGTCTTACGTCTCTAAATTAGAGAACTTTGGATTTTCTTCTCTTACACCGCAATACAACTTTGAGGGTCGGGTGACTTTTGCTATTTACCGTCGGAGTTCACTTTTCATGCTTAAAAATGCATCCTGACACAGTTTTACTCAAAGCTAAAGTAAAAAAAATTTTTGTCAAAAAATCTTCTGTCGGTCGTACCAGTACCCATGTCTTATAACTTGTACCAAATTGTGAAGGGTACATTTTGACAAAAATCCAAAAAAATCATTAAAAAGTCGCTATTGCTTATTGCATTCAGCATCGTTAGACAACTCTATTATGCCTGGAATGACCACTTTCTGATGATTATTTTAGATTTTATGCCAAAATGTTGATTTTGTTTCTGACGTCTCTAAATTAGACGACCTTGGATTTTCTTCTCTTACACCGCAATACAACTTTGAGGGTCGGGTGACTTTTGCTATTTACCGTCGGAGTTCACTTTTCATGCCTTAAAATGCATCCTGACACAGTTTTACTCAAAGTTAGAGTAAAT